>NW_022111369.1:65343788-65345932 GCF_000313985.2 Echinops telfairi | reverse complement strand
TACAGAGAACTTGTAAAGAAATTGATCTATATTGGACCAAATATTGATTGACTCATTCACAAAACTAACAGTACAATCAAATGCAGCTATTAAACCATAATTAGACTTTAGAAAATACAATTTCTATGGCATAGCACATATTATAAATAGAGAAACCAAGGAATAAAAATTGTTGAAAAATCAACACCCCCCAAATAAGGTTTTAATCTGTTAAATTTTCATTACTCCTAAGTGTGCCAGAAAATGCTAATTATGTTTTCTTATTTTTAATAGGAAAAATACAACAAAAAAGAAATGGAGACCAGTTTTTTAAAACTCCAAGTAATTCTTTCTCAAAGGAACTCCAGTCTTTTTAAAATGTTTGCTTTATAATGCTTACATTTTCTAGCAAATAGTATATTAATTTGAAGTAAACAGCACTGACCGCCCCTGCCCAAGAAGAAAAGTAGTTTCAATGTCTAAAGGAAATTGTCAGTAGACACATAAACAACAGCACTTTGGGGTCCACAATCATTTTTACTAGTACAAAGGAGTCCTGCAACCAGAGTTTGAGAACCGCTCTGACAGACGGTTACAGAAAAATAACCAAAAGCAACTACATGCGCTAGAAGAAATCCAGAAAGAACACAGATCTAAGTTGCTTGTTTTTCTTGCTTATGGATCATCTTTATCCCCTAATCAAGATACTTAAGGCGTGAAAAAGATCTTAAGTTTCACAATTAGTATTACTACCTGAGCATGACGACACTGATATATATAATAATTATCTTTTAGGAAAATCTCTAAGCAAGCCTACTGTCTCTTCATCAATGACAACATTGGAAAATGAAGATGAAGCACAACTGTAGTAATTAAACTGACTTTTACATGCCTACCATGATACCTAACAGACCTGGTATGGACAGTAAAAAACAAAGTTCATTCAGTCTACTTATTTTAAAAACAAAACTATCCACCCTATAAAATGAATCCCTCTAATAAACAAATTAATTCAAAGTATTCGGTTAAGCACACATTTCTTAACACAATGCTTTATAAACAATAAGACCTCAATGTCTTTTTAAATGATCTTTACATACTCCTTTACTTGACCAGCCACAAATATATATCCATGCACGTCAATATTATGGAAATATTTAAAAGGAAAAAAGAAAAAAGGATTTTAAAACATGCTATTGGAAAGAACATACATAATCTAATATCTTTTCTTCACAAAGATACTGATTTATTTCAACATCATTAATATGCAAACAGGCTTTGGCGTCAGTCTGCTTGGATTAGAACTTGAGCTCTACTTTCTAGTATTACTGTAAGGTCCAGCGTCTTCATACGTACAATGTGAATGACCTACCTCAGATGATGTTTGAAAATAAAATCAGTTAATACATGGAATGTGCTCATAATAATGCCCCAATACAGGAAAAAAATAGTACCGTATATACTAGAGTACAAGCCGACCCGAGTATCAGCAGAGACACCTAATTTTACCACAAAAACTGCATTTAAAATGTGCTGAAAAACTCGGCTTATACACGAGCATATATGATCAATAGCAGTGGTAATTTTTATTACTGCTTAATAACATAAAGCCACAAGAATATAGTCTTGAAAATGTTTACTATTAAAAAAACTTTTCTGGTTAATTGGAAGAAAACAAGAACAGATTCACTGAAAATTATGGAAAACTTTCATTAGCCAGTATTTGTTTTCAAGCTACTATCATTCTGGCCATTGGACACCAAATTACTTTTCCCATTTTAAACATGATTTTAATGGTCAGCCCCTAATTTAGGACCAGAGGGTACTCCTCCACTTCTGCTCTGCACTGAAATTCACAATCTTTTCTATTCTTCCCACAAATCTGTGTTTCTAAATACAATTGTCCTCTTCATGCTAATAATGAAAATGGATTGTGATAAGAATTATATAAGCCCCCAATAAAATAATTAAAAAACAAAACAAAAAGACACAAAAGATAAAAAAAACAAAAAGATCAAGTGGATGTCAGAAGAGACCGTGAAACTTGCTTTTAATTG
Source organism: Echinops telfairi (assembly GCF_000313985.2). Taxonomy (NCBI): domain Eukaryota; kingdom Metazoa; phylum Chordata; class Mammalia; order Afrosoricida; family Tenrecidae; genus Echinops; species Echinops telfairi. The sequence goes on along the minus strand of NW_022111369.1, from coordinate 65,343,896 downwards.
TAGAGTAGCTAAGGCAAAGGGAAGAAATGATAAAGTCAAAGAGCTAGACAGGACATCTCAAAGGGCAGCTCAAGAAGATAAAGTATTATAATGAAATGTACATAGACC
>NW_022111369.1:65341194-65343376 GCF_000313985.2 Echinops telfairi | reverse complement strand
AAATTTGGATAAAGATCACTGACAGAGTTGCCAGAACTTCAGGCCAGATTCAGAAGATGGCATGGAACAATGTATATCATTGCGGATACCAACGAGATCTCACCTAAAAGCCATGAAAACCAGAAAACTGTTTACATGTATTTTACTGACTACGCAAAGATTCGATTGTGTGGCTCCTAACTATAGATTATCCTTAAGAAGAATGGAAATTCCAGAACAATTCACTGTTCATGTGGAACTTGTACATGAAGCAAGAGGCAGTTGTATGAACAGAAATGAGGATATTTGTATGGTTTAAATAACAGAATAATTATATGGTTTAAAATCAGGAATGGTGTTAATCCTCTCACCATACTTCCTCAATGTAGATGCTGAGCAAATATCCAAGGAAGATTATATCAAGAACTTGGCATCAGGGTTAGAGGAAAGTATGCAGATGACACAACCTTGCTTGAAGCATTTGATGAAGATCAAGGATTGCTGCTTCCAGTATGGATTACAACTCAATGTAAAGGAAACCAAAACTGTCCTAACTAGACCAATAGGTAATACCATCGTGATCAACAGAAACGACTGAAGTTGTCAAGGATTTCATCTTGCTTGGATCCACAATCAAGGCTAGAGGAAGCAGTAGTCAAAAGATCAAATGACACAGTGCACTGGACAATCCTGCTGCCCAAGACCTCTTTAAGTGTTGAAAAACAAGGATGTTACGCTGAGGATTAAGGTGTGTCTGACCCAAGCCATGGTATTTTCAATCACCGCATATGCATGTGAAAGTTGGCTATTAAATAAGGAATGCAGAGGAATTGATGCATTTGAATTATAGTGCTCTCAAAGAATAGTGGAAGTACTGCGGTTAAAAAAAGAACTAACATATCTGACTTGGAAGAAGTAAAACCAGAGTGTTCTTTAGAAGCAAGGTTGGCAAGGCATCATCTCACATACTTTGGACATGTTTCAGTTTAGACCAGTCCCTGGAGAAGGACATCATGCTTGGTAAAGTAGAGGGGCAGCAAAAAGAGGAAGACGAAGATCCTAAACAAGATGGACTGATAGAATGGCTACAATGATGGACTATAGCATAAACAATGGTGAGGAGAGCGTAGAAGAGGGCAACGTCTCGTTTTCTGTACACGGGATTGCTATGAGTAGGAACCAACTCAGTCACACCTGGTAACAGTAACAATCCCCCTTTCAAAGTATGGGCATAGCATTTCATTACTATGTTTGCCCTATGAGAAAAAGACTTCAGCCTACAAAAAAAGTATGTATTAAAAAGCTAATGGTAACAAGGGCAACAATAAAATATACTCAAACCCACTCTCAAAATAGCTTTTCCTGAGTATTTCCTAGAGTAAAAAGGAAACCTACGTTTTCCATAAGAAAAATGAAGTATTTTTAAGGCAATACTTGGAAGACTGCTGAGTCACAACTTTCTCTCATTAGGTGCTTGTGAATCTTAAGGTGATCTAAGTTACAGCAAACTACGGAACATACTGTAACCATGTGGTTATAAAGTCGGGGGTTGTGGAAAATATGTTTCCAAGGGAACAGCACTCGGCTCGCATCATCTGGGTATCCCTACTATTGACTAGAGCTAGTGCTCATTCTCAAAGTACCCAACAGTTCATTCTGAAAACAAACTCTGTATATCTAGGGGATGTGTCACGTACAGAATAGACATTACGACCAGCACTACAGAGAAGCATTATATACTCCATCCAACAGTTTACAATACAGCTGAAATACAAACTTAGAGTCTGGACTTAAAAAAACAATATGGTTTCAGTATGACTTTATATATCTCTCCCACAGTAACAAACATGCCATAGTTAGGGACTGCTTAAATCCTCATTAGAATTAATCTGTTTCTTTTAATGCTGATAACACCAGTATACGACAATTTTTTTTAAAAAAGAACTCAAGAAATCTGGATAGGTTTCTTAAAGTATGAAAAACATGGAGCTGAGAATTAACTGAGCATATAAACAGGTTCGGTGACATAAAAAGAATCAGTGGCACTCTGTAGGACAACACGCCATCTATAACTAACACAAGACTAAGATTTATTATCGTTATAGATAGAAGCTATATGGCAAAGAAATGCAATCAATTTTACTCTTGGAAAAAAGAATGAATTTTCAATATCTAAAGGGCCTCTGAGTTATTTTTATACCAA
>NW_022111369.1:65337819-65339750 GCF_000313985.2 Echinops telfairi | reverse complement strand
GGAGGTGGTTTGCTGAAATTGTTGTCTACTTCAGTAGCAGATCTTTCAGAAAGAACCTAAAATGATAGCAGAGTTCATTATACAGATGGGTAACTGTTCTTGGCCAAGATGAAAGTAGTGAATTAATTTCATTTAACAGGTTAAAAAAAAGCGAAAGACTGTTTTAATTCCCACACAAATTTGGAGAAATAATAATTTTTTTTTTAAAAGAAATAATTACAGTATTTCTGCATGTCAGTGTATGGGCTTTTAAAACATATGCACACACTTGTTTTCCAAAATGTTCATATTCAGTGCCTAAGAAGAATTATTAAAAAAAATTCTAAATAGCCATTATTTTATAAACATAACAAATGTTAACCTGTTTCACTAACTAAAAGTTGAGACAATGGGATCGGGAATCACAGCCTGACCAGGAACAGAATAACTGCAGGTGAGGCGGGCATCCACTGAGAAGAGCCAGTAGCCTGTCTTTAGTAGGTTGCCCTAGTAGGAAATTGCAAGTAAACGGCAAAGCACGTAAATTCTTTTTTTCACCTGGGCCTTAGGTTTAAAGGTTTACACTTAGAAAAATAAAACAAAGCACGGTGTGCAAATGCGTATCAGAGTACACAGGTATGAGATCTAGAGTAGGGAAACCTACTACAAAGTGACAGCAGGGAACGTGGCATCTGGGAAAGTGAACTCTTGACCAGCTGGAGCCCCAGACCAGTGACTGTGATAGGTAAATTCATTTGGGAAACAAAAATCATAGCCATGACGCTGAGTTATTTTCTATTCCCCAAATCCTTTCTGACTAAAACATATAATTCAGACTACAATTCCTCCTTCAATGAACTCTTCCTACATTTAAGTAATTTTTGTAATGCTTCTAGTAGTGTGCACAGTTCTTAATGTAAGGAACAGCATCGTGTCAAAAAATCATGGCATTTTAGATGTGTGGAAGAGAAAAAGACTATATTCCATTGTATAAATTACTATTTTTAGACATGAAAGGTACTTTTTACAGTATTAATAAAGGTAGGAAGAATGAAAACATAATGGACACTTCTTAACGTACTCAGGAAAATAGTGGAAAAAATTGACCCAACTGTGTAACTTGATCATTGAAAGTCTGTTACTAAGTTTTACCTTGAGTTAGTCAAGTGACTTCTAGCTCATCTCTCTATAGTCTTTCACTTTGAAGAAAAAGGAAATACACTTTTCTCAGCAATGTCACACTATAATACATTTGTACATAGAAGCTGCCAAGAAAAGATTTTTAAATCAGGTTTTTAAAAAGAATATGGGGAATCGTAAATGGGAATTTTAGTTGAAAATAGGATTCCCGAAAATAGGATGGTAACATAATGCTTAGCAACCAGGACGAGATGGAACAGGATTTTAAAAGTGGTTCTTTTTAGGTGGAAGGTGTATTGGTGATTTTATTGTCTCTTTAAATTTTTCTCATATTTTCCTTATTAAAAAAAAACTTAACCTACAGAAAACATTTAGAATGGTGGGGGGAGCACAAGATTAAAGGGTTATTCAATCTAAAGCACTGTGGGGCAATATGCTGCGTACTAAGTTGCTAACCACATGGTCAGAAGATCAAACCCACCAACTACTCTGCAGCAGAAGAGGCTTGTCTATTCCATAAAGATTTAATCTCAGAAACCCACAAGGGCAGTTCTACCCTGTTCTGTACGCAGTAAGACACAAGTTACCGGTTTTAAACTGCTTTGTACCATCTAAAGTACATTTATTAAGCAAATGAAATTAGAATGTGGATATAATCTTTCCATTAGAAACAATCATCGGTTTTTAAATACTAAACCTGTATGTTGCTGTTTTCATTTGCTCGTCGTCTTCCTTCTACTCTGCTGATAGTTATAGTCTGACCAATCACATCAATTGCCCCGGGTAATCTCCTGTAACATAAAGACTGAATC
>NW_022111369.1:65334639-65336251 GCF_000313985.2 Echinops telfairi | reverse complement strand
CACACACACACACCTTTAATGAAAAGCAAACATTGTTCCAATTTCTTTCTTAAAAACAAAGATGACAAAACTATGTTCCTTAACTCCACACCAGAGCAAACGCCATCAGCTCTCTTCCACCTACACCTCGGACTCCAAGACTGTAAGGAATACAGGTGCGTGTTCTCAGGCCAGGATCTCCCCCTCACCAGGTATTACAATCTAGACATGGCTGTCAAAGTCTTCACTTCCATGATACTAACCTCCTTCCAGATTTTTCCTATTCCCCTTCTTATTCTTTCCTATTTCAAATCTTGGATTCTACCCTCTCCATCTTTTGAAAACTAACGTCCATCAAGGCTCGAGTCTCACAAGTTTGCGTGGGATTTATAATTTGGATCATAAATTCTCACAGTGCAAAGTAGCAAAAATTAAATCTAAGTCTAGTACTATAAGTTTTGTATTAAGGTAGAAGATTCCTATTACCTTGTACTACAAGTTTCTAACTGAGGATATCTACTTTCAAAAGCTCTGGGAAAAACATACCAAGGGAAGAGGTAAAAGTAAAACATGGAACCATTTGAGCACACACTGAAGAGAGAGATGCCTATGTTCTCGCTGGAAATTGCTTCCATCTCCGGGGTACAAATTAAAGCAGAATACTCTACCTCCACAAAAACATACAAAGACTGTACCATGTAGCCAGAGAGCAGTCAGGCTTAGGATCGGAAATAAACAGAAGTGAGCCTTTCTGAGAACAAAGCCTACAGATATGGAGACAGTTATTAGGAGGAGTGTGCACTCTTGTAACTGGCCAAAGAAATGAGTTGCAAAAATGTCAAGTGACCACAGCAGATCACAAAAGGAAGGATAATTTCATCACTAGAGAACTGTCAAACCACTGAGAATGACGACCTAGGCAAAACGTCACCCAACCTTAACCAGCACAACATAGTTACCCTAGCCTTGCAGGTTGGCATGCCAGGAATAAGTAACTCATGGGAAAATTTTAATAAGATCTTAAAGGCAAAATGTCAGCAAGAAAGTTAAGTGAGAAGTCGGTGTATAAAAAGCAGAACACAAAGTGCATGAAACAATATTTACACTTAGTAAAAAAGAAGTTATATAACAATAGTCTTATTAATACTTAAGTATAACAGGAAAAAAGCAAAACAAATCATTACAAAATCAAGAAGTATAGGTTGGAACCACTAACTTGATCACAGCCTGCTAACAGACTGAAGCCTATGCTTTGAAAACACTCAAATGGGGGCATCTTCCAGATTGCTACAATGAAAACAAAAGTGCCTTTCTCAGCGCTGTTTCTCATCATGCCTCCGACTGAGGGTGAAGCACCACAGCCAGGCACAATTCAATCACAGCTTGATCTAAAGTCTTAACTGTGTGGAATGACAGCAAGAGTCTTAACTAGCATAGACAGTTCTCTAGGTGGGATCAGGAGGGCCCTACACTGAATGCATGTGTACACATGTACTTCTCAAGCAAGGGAGTTCTCAGTTTGAAGCAAATTTTCGAAGAATCAATGTTTATTTAAAAGAAAGCTCAAACCCAAACTCAAAAGGAATGGATGAATCACCCATCTTTGCAGATTTATGAATATTAATTTTTTTTT
>NW_022111369.1:65331556-65332519 GCF_000313985.2 Echinops telfairi | reverse complement strand
TGAATACTCATATAACCCACTGTCATCAAGTCAATTCCTTCTCAGAGACTCTATAGGGTGGAGTAACACCGCTACACAGGTTTCTCAGACTGTCTCACCTTTCTCCGGCAGCATGGCTGCTGGGTTCTAGCTGCTGACATACTTTATGATCCAAGGTCTAGCTTCCTGCTCCACTGGGGTTCCTTATTTCCAACGCACTCACAGCCATCAAGTCAATTTCAACTCATTGGAACCCAGTGTGGGGTTTCCACCGTTGTAAAACAGTAAGGGAGCAGACAGCCTCATCTTTCAACCTGGTGAGTTTGAACTACCAACCATGCAGTTATCAGCCCCGACGCTTATCCCACAGAGCCACCAAGCCTCCTTTATAGCGCAATAAGGAACTTTTAAAAATAACAATAAATAAAAGGTTTCCTGTCCAGGGACATAAAGTATTACAAGCTAGACACTAGACCACACACACAGAATGCTCAATCAAATGCCACAAAGTACAGGAACATCTTTCAGCACATGATTGTATCAAGACATAAACAGGCAGGAGTGCAAGAATAAAAAAACTGGACAGTCAACTCTTAGAGATAATGGCAAGTTACCATTCAACTGTAAGCTTGCTTTCCATGCAGCAGGGTTATCTCTTTTAGTGATTCAACAATTCCCTTTTCAAGAGTCTGGATCCATTTAAGAAGTGTTTTAATATTAAAAAACACAAAATTATCCAATATTTGCAACTAAATTAGATAAGTAGAATTATAAAGTTGAAACAATGCATAAAAACAAACTAGAAATTAAAGATAAGAAGATTACAGTGGTCAACCACACTGCGAATTTCAATCTTTTGTGTTCATTAAAGCAGTTTCAATCTTTCTGATAACTGACTTTGCAAGAACAACGAATTTGAATTTTTAAGAAAGCAGTATTGTTTAAAATATGCAGAGCTAGCTTAAAGAGTACTATTCACACTAG
>NW_022111369.1:65327974-65329748 GCF_000313985.2 Echinops telfairi | reverse complement strand
CAACATGCACAAATGTGCTTGACACAATGGATGGATGAATGAATTGTGATTAGAACTGTAAGAGCACCCAATCAAATGATTAAAAAAAGTAAACATCAAACGTAAAGACTAACAATGGAGCAGAGACTGTATATTTTGTATAATGTCAAATATTATAAATCTTATATAAATATATAGATCAGTTTTGTTTAAGTTAATAGTGTGTAATTGTTTTTAAATAAAATACGGTGTTTTTTGAAAGAAAGTGTGAGGTTTCATTCATGTGTCAATTTGAAATGTGTCTGTAGCAATAGGTATGGAAGAATGTCTGTAAGCCTAGTGCTAAGATTTGGAAAACACAGTATTAAACAGGACGAAATGATGAGATCATATTCTTCTAGTATCTCAACGCACTGCACTGAATTGATGCCACTCACAGAGACCCTAAAGGACAGGGTAGAACTGCCCCTGTGAACTTCCAAGTTGTAAAAAGAGGTAGAAAGCCCCATCTTTCTCTCTTGGAGCAGCTGGTGGCTTAAACTGCTGGCCTTGCAGGTGACAGTCACCAGGACTCCTCAAATACAGTACCTTACCTAAAAAACAAATAAATTCTCTCAACCATTGTTTAATTTTCCTTTACAAATAGATTTTTTTTTAATCTTCATGTTTCCTGGGTGCATTACATAATAGAGGTAGAAATTAGTTTTCTACCTTATACCTTAAGAATATGCCTATACTGTATACACCACTATAAAAGACTAATCCAACAAGTTTGATAACCTAGGAGAAATAGACAAATGCCTAGAAATACACCATCAACACAAATTAACACAGACAGATGTAGATGAAATCAATAAATCCATAATAAAATAGAGAAGGTCATCCAGAAATTCTGAACCAAGAAAAACCGAGGACCAGAGCTCACAGGGGAATTCTCTCCAGTATTCAAGAAAGAGCTGCCATCAATACTACACAGACTATTCCAGAATATAGACAATGTTAGCAAACTCCCTAACTCATTCTATGAAGCAAGCACAACCCCAGTTTCAAAACCAGGAAGAAAACTATAGACCGACATCTCACATGAACATACATGCAAAAATTGTCAATAAAACTCTAGCCAACAGAACCGGTTTGTAATGTGCTCCTGGGTTTTTGTTCATAGTAGAGTGCACCTCAGAGGTATTATGTCAGTCGAGGCCACCTTCTTGAAGCTGTGTTGCATGCGTTTCCATTTTCTGGTATATGAACCAAAGGACTGATGAACCTAACAGGACAGTAAGAAGAATACGGGGTTTGGGAGGAGGTAGGTATGGGGGGGGGATTTAAAGGGAGATGATGTCAAGGAGTCCATATAGAAAAAGAATGTTTGGAAATTGATTGTAGGAGCAACTGTACATTCTATTTGACCATGATTAAAATAGGGACTGATATATGTATTAAATACCAACTAATTAAGTAAATGAAATAATTTTCCGTGACCAAGTGACCAAGTGGGATCCATAGCAGAAATGCAAGGATGGCTCGACATTAGAAAAACAATGTCAGTGCAATCCAGCACATAAACAAAACAAAGTAAAAAACCACATGACTACCATATCAATAGATGCAAAGGGCTTTGGACAATTTCCAATGCCCATTTATGACAAAAACACTCAACAGAATAGGAATCGAAGGTTAATTTCTCAATAGAATAAAGGCCATAACAAAGCCCACATGGAAGAAGCACACCAGCCTATGCAACCACGAGGTGTCGAAGGGATCAGGTGTAAGGCATCATCAGAACAAAAAATCT
>NW_022111369.1:65325517-65327416 GCF_000313985.2 Echinops telfairi | reverse complement strand
CAATGAATGTACAAATGCGCTTTACACAGTTGATGTGTGTATAGATTGTGATAAGAGTTGTATGAGCCCCTAATAAAATGATTTAGAAAAAGAATAGGAATAGAAGGTTAATTCCTCAACAGAATAAAGGCCATATACAAAAAACCAACAGCCATATCACACTCAACAGGAAAAAAAATTGTAAACATTTTTCTTGAGAATGGGAAGCAGACAAGAATGCCACTACCACTATTCTTATTTAACATCATGCTGGAAGTCTTAACAATAACAAAAAAAAAAATCAAGAGAATACAACTGAACAAATAAGTAAAATTCTCATTATTTGTAGATATGATTTTACATGGAGAAAATCCCAAAAACCCCACATAAAAGATTGTTAGAAAGTAAGAGATGTAATAAAGTAGCAGGATACATGATTGACAAGAAAAAAAATCAACTGGATTCTTGAATACCAGTAAAGAGGGCTCTGAAAAGGGCATCAAGAAAATGATACTATTTACAACAGCCACACTAAAAAGGACATACCTACAAATAAAGCTTACCAGAGAAGGAGGGGGGAAAAAGAAATGAAGTCTGTCCATGGGAAATTACAGAACACTATTAAAAGAAACAACAACAACAAAAAAACAACCCTACACAACTGGAAGAATATCCCATGATCATGGACAGAAAGACGACGTTGTGAAAATGCCAATACTACAATTCTACCTCTAAAGCAACCTACAAATAAATAAAATTCTGACCAAAATCCCAACTTTGTTCTTTAAAGTAATAAAAAAAGCTAACTACCATATTTATATGAATAAGGAGAGATGTAGGATATGCAAAAAATCCCTTAACAGGAGGCCTGTGCTACTGGACCTCACAACCCACGATACAACTACCGTAGTCAAACAGCTTGATATTGTTAAAGTTGAGAAGCTACAGATCTCAATGGAACATACTAGAAAGCCCAAAATCTATTTGGAGCGTTCTCACATGGATTAAGGCTCTAATTAATCCCCTCTTACCAATGACCAGGGATGTGAATGAATGTATCTTTGCTACCAGGCAGAGTACACAGAAGTGCAAATGTAGTTATATTAAAACTTAAAACCTTATCATTTGTTCTCCCTGTAGACTCATTTTATTTATTTATTGGACTAATTTTAAATGTGTTCTCGTTTTTATTGTTTACTATTATCTTTTCAATTGAGGTTTTTGTTTTATTTTGTCACTATTTGTGTGTGTGTGTGTGTGTGTGTGTGTGTGTGGCTTTTGGGGGGAATTTTTTTGTCTCTTGTTTGTTTTTGTTTTTCTTTATGTGAAATCCAAGGTAAAGCTATAGAAAAAATAAGGATTAACAGGTTCTTGGGGTTATAGCAGGGGCAGATGGGGGAAAGGAAGCTAATAACACATACAAGAAGAAAGAGTTCTAAAACTGATTGTGCAGATGATTGCACAACTCATTAATGTGTTTAAACCACTGTATTGTATATATGAATTATGTCAATAAAAGTGGGATATTTTTTAGAGGATGTATATATATAGATATACTTAAAAGCAGGAAAGGGCTTTTATCTAATGTTGTATTCATTTATGTGCAGTGTCTGGTGGTACATATTTGGCTGCTAACCAAAAGGTTGGAAGTTCAAGGATCCAGGAGCATCTCACAAGAAAGGCGTGACAATCTGCTTCCACAAAAAGTCAGTCAAAGAAATACCGTATATACTCATGTATAAGCCGGCCTGAGTATCGGCTGAGGCACCTAAGTTTACCACAAAAACTGCATGGAAAATGTGCTAAAAACTCGGCTTATACCCGAGTATATACGGTAATTTAACAGCCTGCCAAGAGGCAAGCTAGACTCAGTAACAAATGGTTTCAGATTTCATTTATTTACCTATTTTGAATTTATCT
>NW_022111369.1:65309713-65325299 GCF_000313985.2 Echinops telfairi | reverse complement strand
CTCTCTAAACAAACTATAGCCATTCTACAAGTATTATCCCCAAGGCATAATTTCTTAAATAAAAAAGATAAAATCTAAGTCAAGATAGCTATAAAAGGATATCAAAACATAACAAAACAACTGTAAAATTTACTTTGGAAACTTATTCTAAGCCTCTGTCTACAAAAGCCAACTTGTCTAAACTGCAGGTACTATAAGAGGCTTGTTTAATAGCTGTGAATTGGGGTAAACCCTATCTTCTACAGTGGTTTGAACCCATGCATAAATCCGAAAGCGAAAAGATTTATAGCCTTAGAAACCCTATGGCCAATTCTACTACAGGGTCACTATGGTCAGAATCAACTCCACAGCAGTGGGTTTGAGTTTGGTGTAGACACATTAATGTAGCACCAAGCAAAATCAGCAAACAAAATTATTCTATATATATCGTAAATGTCTCAAACCTCAAATGGTAAACGTCTCAGGTTCCAGGTGAGACAATCAAAGCATCTCCTCTCATTCTGAATGATGTTGGTAAAGCACCCTCATACCCTACCATTATTTCTCTCTACTTCCCTAAGAGCAGAAGATACTATTTCTATCTTACAGCCTCAACAAGATTATACTACCTATCCAGAGTGTATGCTTGTAAATGAACATTCAGAACACAAATCAACATTCTAAGCAGGGCAAATAATTAGTAAAAGCAGGGTAATAAGTGGTTACATGGTGGGTTGTGAATTGCATGGCCGGCAGTTTGAAAACACCAGCAGCTCAGAGGGAGCAACACTGGTAAACCCACAAGGGGGTCGCTCTAAGTCAGTACTGACTCGATGGCAGTGAGTTTGGAGTTTGGTGGGCAATTCGTAGCAAGAAACAAAACAGAGTAGCAAGTAAATGCATTAAAACCGTTATGTATGAAAATTACAAAGATACAGTGAAGTCAGATTTCATTCATCCCAGAGTCAAAGGGAATTCCCTGGGATTTTCAGACAGGGTGCAATATACAAAAGGCAAAACAAACCTACAAGAAGACACGGTTTTGGGGCACACGCCCTCAGGGCCTGTGCACTTCAGTTCATGTAATAAAGACGGAGGGGGAGAGGCAAAACATTCAGTGGTTTTCAGAGGTGACTTTCACACTCTTACACTCTATGCTGAGAAAGCATCATTTTATTGTTAAAAATATGGCACTGGCTAGTCAAAACTAAGACAAAACAATACAGAACCCCTAAATATCAGGAAATATTCAACGATTACCAATCGCCTTACCTTAGATCAGGAGATTCCGCCCTCCCATAACGATCCTGCCACTTCGCAACGCTCGAATTGCCTTTTCTGGAGGCAGTACTTGTCTGAGACTGAGAGGAGGTGCTGTTTCTGGTGAGATAAATTTTTTGTGTTTTATTACATATTGTTGTCCCTGACAAGCTCCCCCTCCCCCTCCCCCAATTCTGTTTATTTCTTAACATACTTTTTCTAAAATTCTTTACCATGTTCCTTTAGTATTCTCTTCACACTATATAAAAGAATGCTACTGGTGATTAAGTACTGATATATTCCTAACATTTTCTTATCTGGAATAATTTTTGAAATGTTCTTTTTCATAGAAAGTAACCTATCTAAGTGCAGAAAGGAAAAAAGAACCAAGGGTCTATTTCAGGGTACATTATAAATAAATTTCTGCGCTTGCATAAGTAACACTTATTTCTGCAGTTCCACAAAATATTATTTGAAAGTTTAGTATTTCCTTCCCTGTAGTGTTCAGGACCAACTATATGCATTATCAGTGAAACCAGTTAACAGTTACACTCTAATCTTTAGAATTATGCTAAATGTTTTATATACAAAAAAATAAAATTACATAAGAAAGGAATATGTAGAAATTCTCTGTACTATGTACAGAGTGTTTCAATAAACCTGAAAGTGCTTTAAGTAGGCACCTACTTGGAAATAAATTAAAATCACCACACATGGAGGAGACATGCACAAGCAGAAACATGATTCAAATTACATTTTAAATAATTGCAATAAATCACTCTTACTCAGGGGAAGATGACAAGAACTTAACAGCTGTCTGACATATCTTCATCCAGTGCAATAGTTTTACTCATTTTACATACCTGTTTTAGGTGCATTTCATATTAAGTAGCTTAAATTTGTATATTTTATAAACTCTTGTTTATCAATTGTTTATCAATTGTAAAAGTTTCCCTATTCGCATGGTCGAAGTTTGTTTCATAAGTTAAAAAGATAATTCTCATGGAAATTTTAAAAAGAGTTGCGAACAAACCCAGACAGCTATTTAATCGGTTTGATTCTTGTAATGCTTGTTGCACAAGTTCTGAATCAATGTTGTGGGTGTGTTATGATGTTATGATGAAGCAAATGAGTATATACATACTGATGCTACTGGGAAATGAGTCCTCACAGTAAAAAGTGAAGATGCAATGTGAAACAGAGAGGTGTGGTTTTGAACAGAAGGAAAGTAATCATGAATTCATGATTCAAATTTTAGATAGATACACAAGGCCAATTTAATTTTTAAAATACTAATTTTCTTCTAGTTTCTAGTTTCGTTTAGCTCTGACTGTACAAGGGGTCTGAAAATAATCTCATTCCAGTAGGCATGAACGACTCCACCATGTGTCGGTGAACAGATCTTACACACTGAAGACCAATGACTGAAGAGGAGTCATGGTAGGAAAGAACATTGCACTCGAAGAAAGCAAAAGATGATCCTTATAAAGAAAGAAAAGACCAAAATGAATGTCGGAAGAGACTTTGAAACTTGCTCCTGAATGAAGAGTAGCTAAAGCAAATGGAAGAAACAATGAAGTAAAAAGAATGAACATAAGATTTCAAAGGACAAAAAAAAAATTTCAAAGTTGAGCAGAAAAAAATGAAGCAAAAGGATCCATAGAAAGAATATACAGTATTACAGAATATACAGAACAGAATTGGTCACCATTCCAGCATATCAAGAGGAAGCATAAGACTCAAGGTCCAATAGGATTAGGAGAATAAGCCCAAGCTTCCCTGAAAGCTTTGGTGAAAAAACAAGGCTCCAGGAATTGAAAGAATACCAATTGAACTCTTTCAGCAGATGGACTATTATAAGCTCTCACTTGTCTATGCCAAGAAATTTGAAAGACACTGACCCTGCCAAACAACTGGAAATATCTGATTTGTGCATATTCCAAAGAAAGAAGTACTTGAACAAAATGTGAAAATGATTGAACAAATTATCATTAATATCACAGACAAGTAAAATTTTGAATATAAAGCAAAATTATGGCAGCAGTTTATCAATAGGGAGCTGCCAGAAATTCAAGTCGGATTCAGAAAGAGGGCAACAGATGGATCTTGGCTAAAAGCACAGAATACCAGGAAAGATATTTGCCTGTACATTATTGGTTACTCAAAAACATTGGATCAGAACAAATTATGATTAACATTATAAAGAACGGACTCAAGCAGAACTTGCACATGGACCAAAAGTCTATGTGACAGAATAAGGAATACGCTAAGGCAGGGGTCCTCAAACTTTTTAAACAGGGGGCCACTTCACTGTCCCTTAGGCCCGTTGGAGGGCCGGACTACAGTTTTAAAAAAAAAACTATGAACAATTTCCTATGCACACTGCACATATCTTATTTTGAAATAAAAAAACAAACGGGGAAAAACACCTGGCGGGCGTAGTTTGAGGACGCCTGCTCTAAGGTTTAAAATCAGGAAAAATGGCTATCAGGGTTATTAGAACATTTCTGCACACTTATTCAATCAGTACCAGTGTTTCCCAAAGTTTCCGGCTGGAATGAGAGAGGGAAAACTTTGAAAGCCAGATGTCCTGGATGATGGGCTATAGTGTTCCTGATATGATATTTCCAATTGCCTTATATGCCCACACAAACTGGACAATGAGTTAGGAAGATGGAAGAAGAATCGATGGCTCTGTGTTGGCAAATGCTGAATACAACTAGGGTCGCTACAGGATTTCTGTGAGTCAAAATCAACTTAATGGCAGTGGGCTTGGAGACAGAATAACAAAGCGTATATGACTTAGGAGCACAGATGATAAGCATTCTTATATACTTGGAGAGAAGGACTGGTCCCTGAAGATGGGTATTATGCTTGCTAAATAGGTGGTCGCTGAAAAAGAGGAAGCGCCATCATAAGACAGACACATGGATGGGTGAACAATGTGCTCAAATGCAGCAACCACTGTGTGGTTGGCAAAGGCCGGGCAGTGTTTCCTTCTATAGTAAACAGAGTCACTGTGAGTTGGAAATGGCTCAGTGGCACCTACCAACAGCAATGAGAATAGGCAGCACCTAGATCCTGGTTTGTAATTACCATATTCTACCTAAAACAAATGAAGGCACCTTCAAGAAATGCCTGCTCCAGGAATGGGGCAGGGAAGGAAAAAATAAGCCTTGAAAACACACCTTAAAAAGTAAAAATACAATTACTAGATAGTAAAAAATTAACTGAAAATGGATGCAGACATGCTAAAAGGATTCCCACTGGTCAAATTTGGGATTTTACCATAAAAATGAAGGTATACATAGATAAACCATATGTATAAGCCACACACACACACACAAATAATCAGTCTAAAATGGTAAGAAATTAATAAACTGGGGAACTGGGAAAGTTCTTTTTTAAAGGCAAATACCAACTAATAAACATAGAAGGAATAATATACATAGTAATAATTTTTTTCAGCCATAATTTATTCCAGCAAAAATCATCAATGGATGCTAAATTCTGGGAAAATTTGAAGAGGAATCGATATTTACACAATGTCCTGGCCATTTACTTAGCAAAGTAAGAAAACACTAACTATGAAGTGGGTTGGAAAATAGTAACTTTGATAGGTGCTACCCAAGGTTATTATTTCTAATAACAGGGCAAACCCACCCCACAGACACTGTGTGATACAAATCCAGAATATGGGACCAACTGAACTCTAGTCTCAAAAGCAGTCAATGACAAGAAATATAAAGAAAGGCTGAGAAGCTGTTTTTGGTTAAAGCAGACTAAATAAACATAGGGAGTCATGCCGCTACCGACCGTACCAGTCAGACACACAATATATCAGGCAGAATTGAATGGCGAAAAAATGTACAGCAAAAACTCAACTTTTTAAAAACACCAGACTTACTGGGCAGGTAGACAGAGAAACCCGGAAGACCTTTAGATAGCAACTGAACTTAGAACTCAAACTACTCCCCGAGGTTACCTGTCAACCACGTGACAGAGTGGCTCTAAAATAAAAAGTATCGCCTACGAGTACTGTGCTCCTCTAAACAATCACCTACCTATATGAGAACTACTAGCCAACATTTACCCTAGATCGGGGATGAGATGGTAAGAGCAGGGCAAGGAAGCTAGATTAACAGAAAGAGAACCCATAAAATGGAAAGAATGCTGAAAGGCTGTGAAAAATATAATCAATGTTATTAAATAACATGTATAAAAACTGTTCATGAGGGCCAAATATGCTATAAATTTTCTTCAAAATCCAATAAAATACTAGAAACAAAAAAACCTATTAACACAGTTCCCCTCTTAAACACCATGAGTGTTTTTAAAGAGGTGACTTTCTGGCACTGCTCACTGATCAGAGATGGAACGGTTCAATGTGATGCATGACGGTGGGTTGGATGAGGAGGGAAAAACTACCAGAGAAGCTATTGTTGGATAACTGACAAATATGTATATGGCCTGTCATTTTACGTAAAAATATTTATTACTAGGTTTTCCCCCCTGAATTTTTAGTTGTCATGAGTATATAAAAGAAGATGATGCATTTAGGACAAGGAGCATATCTATAATTTATATAATTTATAATTTATATCTGTACAGTAAACATGGCAAAATATGAGTAACTGGTGAATCTGCGTAAACAGCATTTAGAAGGTCTTTGTGCTGTTCTTATAAATCTGTACGTCTGAATTTTCCCCCAAAGCATGAAATAGATTAAAACAATGAATGACAGGGACACAGGGGCTCTTGAACAGTAGTGGAAATGTTTGGTTACAAGAAAGTGCTCATTCGTGAAAATTAAACGGCCACATATTCAGGTCATTTTTGTGTATGTATGTAGTTCAAAAATATGGTAAATGATGAACACTGGTAACAAGCAAGCAAAACAGTGTAATATGTACAAACAGTAAATCTAACACTTGACTTAAGCATGCCAATTTCCTGGGCAGTGCCAAGAGTTAGAAATTCAGGATTTGTACTGAAAAGGCATTAAGAACCACTAACAAAAAATCGTATACAGTGAACCCTCGCCACTTCGCGCTTTGACTTCCGCGGCTTCACTCTATCGCGGTTTTTGCGTAAGCGCATGCTCTGTCATTACTGCCACTGATTGGCTCATACTGTACACGCTTGATGCCATAAAGAATATAATAAATAATAAATGATAATTGTAACGTCCAAAATGTTTTACTGTATTTTCCCTTTTTCGTTTAATAAATTGGGTAATACGAGTGTAATGGTGACTAAAGGGTGTTTTTTAATGTCCTCTATGCTCTAACTACGAAAATATTTGATTTACAAATAAGGAATCCTACTTCGCGGAATTTCATTTATCACAGTAGGGTCTAGAACCGATTAACCGCGATAAACGAGGGTTCACTGTACACACACTACCAGTAGCCATTTCTAAATCAAGACAATCAAAGATTCTAAACCATAAAAATACAGTCAGGCTGCAGTTCATTACTTTAAAAAATTTGCCGTGCAGCCTCTATTAAGACATTGTCTTAAAACCAATAAAATTTTATTTTCAAAGATAAATAGGAAAATATCATAGTGTTTGTATTAGGAAAAAATATGTAAATTAAATTAGGGAAATTTCCTTCATAGTGACTGAACAGTATTCATTTGATCAATTGAGGATGTAGTCAACAAAACCAAACAAAACTGTCCTACTACGCAAAAGGTACTGGTCTTTATAGCCACAAGGGGAGTACTGACTCGCTGGTGTTATGTCAATTATCCACTGTTCTTTAGAAGTAGTGATGGTGCTAATTTTTCTATCATTTCTTTTCCTCCCCTTTTTTTAACTGTCTCTTTCCGCTTCTCTGTGCTCTCATTTCTCCTTAGATTCACAATCTATGATTATAACCATCCCTCCATGCATTTTTCTATCCTTTCTTCCTATTAGCCTGGTATAACCATAACCAGTTCAATCTAACCCTAACTACTTTCCATGCAAGTATACCTGACAATGGCGAGAGAAATACAGGAAGGCAAGCTGACTTTGTCTCTACACCCATTACTATCAACCTCAAAAACAATAGGACGTGAAGTCTCCCTGCATTACCAATTACCATATATACTCGTGTATAAGCCGAGTTTTCCTGCACATTTTTAATGCAGTTTTTGTGGTAAAATTAGGTGCCTCGGCTGATATTCAGGTCAGCTTATACTCGAGTATATACGGTATTCGTTCCATTTTCTCATTCCTACTAATATATGCTATAGTTTCGCCTGTATTGAAAACAGTCCTCTCTTGATCCAACAATTCCCTCCCACACCCTCAACAATTTCTATTTTTTTTTGAGTTTCACAACCCCCAAATTATTTCAGACCTTCTACTCTCTTCTCAAACCTCTAACATCTCCTACTATCCTTAATTTCACCAGTTAAGTTTGCCTCTTCTGTCATTGGGAAAAACAAGGCAATCAGAAAACAACTCTCAGGTGGTCCCATCCAATTATTCACACACACACTTGCTCTAGTGCTTCTCCTACTAGCATGGTGCTCTGTCCATGCTCCAAAATTGGACTACCACCTCCACTTGTACCTGATACCCTATCCCCTCTGGTCTGCTTAATGACAATGCTCTATTAACAATCCCTTATCATGCCAGCAGCCATTTTCCCTGGAACAGCTGGTTTCCTCAGTACTCAAATATACTGTAATTTCTCAGGTTGAAAAAAAATCTTCTCTTGACTCCAAAGCCTATTTTCCGTCCAGTTACTGCCCATGCTCTTCACTATTACCACTGAAAGAAATCCGAGCCAGGATCACCAATGACCTCCACATTTTACAAGCAAGTCAAAATTGTGACCATTTTACTTGGCCATTCAGTAAGTGAAAGTTGAAATGCTTATTCTTTGAAAGGGCATCTTCCCCAAACCGTGCACTGGTTTTTCTTTCCACTGTTAGTGCTTCTTTCTTACTAGTCTGTCACTACTGGGTCGTCCTTGCCTTTCTGACCTACAAAAATTAAGCGCCAGCAGGCCCTGTCTTCTTAGTACTTCTTAGTCAATATTTATACTTGTTTGCAATCTAACTGATTCTCAAATACTACTTAAGCATTGAACATCCCCAAATTATATCTCTATCCCATGGTTCTCCCATTTTCTCCAGATTCACATATCCAACTGCCTATTCAAGTTTTTCATGTGTGTATATATAAGCGTCTGAATTTACTGTGTCCTAAATTGGAAGTTGTTCTTCTCTAAAAACCACTCTCTTGCCACCTCTGACTTATGGAAATGACAAATCCACCTTTCTGACTGAGCTGTTCCAAAACAAAGAAGTTGGATTCATCCTTGACTTCTCTTTTTCTACAAAGGGCATCCTCTTTGGGTGCATCCTTTGAAATACAGCCAGAATTTGACCCTTTCTCATCATTTCCCCCCACTACCACTTTGGCCAAGTCACCAAATATCTTGCCTATAACTGCTACACCATCTTAACTGACTTCCCTATTTCCTTCTTAATCCTTTATAATCTGTTCTAATAAAGCAGTTATGTTGGAAATTTACAACCCTAATTTAGATTTTATCATTACTCTGCTCAGAATCTTGACAGCATCTCACCTTCTGCTTTGCTTACCAAAGTCTTAAGCAGGAAACACACACATTTGGGTATTTTTGTTTTGACAAACCATGTACCTGGCCCTTATGCATTAGTTTCCTATAAGCTTGTATTCACCCATAAGTATAAATTCCATGCATATAATGGCAAAGGTTCTATATTATCTGGCTCAAGTGGGAGGGGGTTGGAAGGCAAAATACAGAAAAACTGAAAAATGGATGTTCATTTTTAAAACTTAATAACGGTAATTCCAAGCATTTATAAGGTATTTATAATGTACTAGGCATTGTTCTAAAACACACTCCATAAATCAGTCCATTTAATATTATTGTCCGAACTTATTTGTAATGTACTACTACTATTTTTTTATCGATTAGGAAATGGAAGCAAGACTGAGAAACCTGCTCATGGACACAGCTAGTTAAGTGATAAAGCCAAATTTGAAACCCCGAGTCCAAGTTCTTTACCGTCACTCAAAATCACTAGGCACCACTAACTCAACGAGTGAAAAGTTGCTTTCTTTTTAAAAATATAAAACCAACAGAATACTATATACTGAAAGATCAATATCCCTCCACTATTATTGGGTTTAGTTTAAATAATCACATTTGGAAATATGCATGAGTAGTGATTAAACAGGGTAAAATTCTCAGATGGCTCTAAGGCACTTTGTTTTGACTGAAAGCATCAAAAAGCATTGTACCTTGGAGCTAAACTACATGCTCCCATAAGGTCTGTTCCTGCATTAGTATACCATGTGTTGTATCTTATACCGGTAAATTTAAAACTGTATGTATAATAGCAAAAACAGTATACAACGTAACATAAATTTCAAAAAGTAGTATGAAACCTAACAATAACTGCTATTTACTTTATAAAGGTGAGAGAACTACCTGGCTTACATCGTCCTTAACCTAAGATTAACCTGCTAACATCAAACTTCCCTAGTATTAGGATATCCTTTGCCATTTATCCTGGTATTGGGGTCAACATTTTTGCCAGCACGTTTGCCTCTGACAATGCCTTTTTTAGAAAACAAAGTTAAGTTTTATCACATCAAATCAAAGAAGGAAAAGAAAATGGTTCCAATAAAGGAGATTTTCTGGGCTGAATTTTCTACAGCCTCCTTTTACTGAAATCGCTAACAAAAGTCTGACACCAACGATACAGATTGAGACATTTTCTAAGTAAGCATAATAGAAGCACCAAAAACAGCAAGTACACTCCTGAATACAGGGGTGTTTCTTTAGGCACACATGAACTGTACACCATCTCCAGTTCTTGTTTAACTAGATTTTGTTTATATATGTGTATATATATATATACATAAAATGCTGGAATAGCAACCAGAATTGGTTTCCACAAAAAATTAGCTTTTTGACTACACAAAGGAGAATGTCTCAGCTTTTTGGGAGATCACTCAGACCATTTCTCCTTTATACAGCACTACTCAGTACATCATTTACAATGAGCCACTCACCTGCTGGGTGGGAGTCCAGTCTTGAACAAAGAAGGAGGAGAAGTAAACTCAGCTTTTGAAGATGGTAGTGCTGGTTCTTTCTCAGAATTTCCAGTTCTTCCCTGCTGTACCTTTAAAAAAAGGGTTATTAGCTTGTTTAATAGAACAAACTAATATACTTAAGATGTTTATTAAAAAGTTTACCTTCACCTTAATGCCACTTAGAAGTTCAATCAACTCTAAGTCTTTTGTTTTGTTTTTCTGAACTCCTTAAGTCTTTAGAACTTTTATAAATACCCTACAGATCACCAGAGGTAAGTAGAGAACTTCGGAGTTCAAGAAAGGCCTTGAAGATGAAGTCTTCTGCCTTGTCTTGACTACCCTTTTCGAAGACAATGACCATGCCATTTTAGCTGTTCCGACTCCTGCACTTCTGGATCATTTCCCCTATTATCCTGCCAGTTCAGCAGACCGAGCAGCTTAAAATCAGACACCTTATACCTGTCTCCCTGCTCTTTCCCGCTTTTTTAATCTGGTGACCAACTGACTGCAATATTTCCCCTAGATCTGGCCATCCCTTCTGCTCCATCTCATGGTTGTTCAGTCATACTTCTTTAGACTGGTGAAAGCTCTTTGTGCTTTTGCTTTTCTATTCACCACCCTATCTTAAGGCATTCATTGATTAAATTTGAACAAGCTAAATTCAAGTGGTTTTGATAACCATGAGCCAGACTGACTCATACAATAAGTTTGTGTTTTTGTTTGAGTTCAAGTTGCCCTACACATCACAATGCAATTTATGGCATATTTAAATTCCATGGCACCCAATTGCTCTCCTTCAGGGAAGCAAAGGTCAACTGCACCTCAGACATCTTGACACTAATAAGTGTGAACTACTGATTCAATGTCAAAAGCCATCTACCTCCCTTCCAAAAATCCTGACATACTTAGAACATCACTGCCTGACATCTTACTAACAGCACTGGATACAACCCAAGCTTTTACCTCAGATATTTAAGGTTCTACCATGAAATTTTATTTGCTAATAAGTTATACTGTTTAAAAACACACAAACAAAAATGTTTAAAATGCATTGGTCCTGAAAGCAGAAAGATAGAAATGGAGGTGACAAATAATTGGCAGGTAAAATTGACAAGATCTAATAACAAAGAAAATAACTTAATCATCATTCATTATGTATCTATTATGACCAAAAGACGAGAAAACTGAGAAAAACAAAATAGGATCCCAGACCAGGGAAAAGACCAACACATAAACAATAAGAAAACCAAGAGAGTAGGTCAAACAGGATTGTGACAAACTTGTAGAAATTTTTCTAAAACAGTATAATCAAAATGCAAAGCTAGAGTTTCTCAGCATATCCCCTCCTCCCTCCATCTAGGTCTATACTTCTGAAGGCACTGGTTTCCACTTCTCTAACGATCCGCAGAAAAAGTCTGCAGTCTTTAACTCACATCACCTCAAAAAGGCAGTTTGGCCATCACTGAGGGACTCAAACTGTGTTCCTTTAAAACATTTTTTTTAGTTTGGGGAGCAAAAAAGAAATAAGGCCGAGTGGGCAAGATGAAGGCTGTAGGGTGAATGGGCTAAGGTTTCCCAGTGAAATTCTTGTAGGATAGCCCTTGTCAGTCTTGATGGAGGAGCAGGTACACTGTCATGACAGGAACAAATTCTTAGCCTCAACTTTCCTGGTCTTTTTTCTCACCAATGCAGTTTTCAGTTTTATCAAAACTTCTTCCTAATAAGCTCATATGATTGTCCTATGTGCTCTGGGAAAATCTATCAAGATTATCCCTTTGATATCTCAAAATACAATCACCAGTACCTTCTGAGCTGACCTCTCAGCTATTAATTTAACTGGCCCTTGGCCTGGCATATGTCCACATAAGTCACTGTTTGAATGAGACCTTGATCTTGAGATGGTAATGGTACATCCAAGACTCATCTCTGGTTACAATTTATTCCATAAAATTGTCTTCATTAGTTTGGCTCTTGCTTAAAAGATTAATGGAAAGATTCGTTCTTTGAGCTGGTCTTTGAGCAACGCTTTTTTCAGTTTGTTTTTGAAGGAACCCTAACAAAACTAAAACAAAGTATTATTGTAAGAATTTATCTGCAGTCACACACTGACATGCTTAATTTAAACATGTTTTGCTTAGAATAAATCTGTGTATGTATGAACCGGAACCTTAGTAACCAATACTTTTTGAGTTATCCTCATATAATGGGTATGAAGAAAGTACCTAAGAGACATGGCCAGAACACAGAAAAACACAAAGACATTACTCTGTCTGGGAATGTCAGGAAACCCCAGAGAATTGACACCATAATCCCAATTGCTACTCTGAGCTCCAGCCATATCTCTAACTTCTTACACGTCTAAAACAGCATGGCCAAATCAAAGCTACTCCATTCACCCAATCTGATCCTCTCCTTATCTTTGCTTTATAAGTAAATAGCACAAGTATCTACTCCAATTGCTCCAGAAAAAATAACCCTAGGAATTATATATACATTAAGTCAGCTTTACATCTAAAATATATACCAACTTCCATTAATTATCACTATGTTCCCTCATCAAGTCCAAGAATAACACAACACTACATTTCACTCGATTTGCCAAAT
Organism: Echinops telfairi; assembly: GCF_000313985.2. Lineage (NCBI taxonomy): Eukaryota > Metazoa > Chordata > Mammalia > Afrosoricida > Tenrecidae > Echinops > Echinops telfairi. Next base: position 65,312,368 of record NW_022111369.1, on the reverse strand, counting down.
TGTCTCTGCTGTTATCCACCATCTATAAACCACCATTTCAAACCACTCAGGGCATAAATCAATTCATAGCTTTCTCCAACAGCTTAAGAAAATCAAATCTAAACTTTTTACCATGACCTTATAGCCTGTGAACACTTGCACAGTATGGGTCCGGCCTACCTCTCCTACCTGGTCTTCCTCTCAAACTCACTACTAGTATGTTTTGTTCCAAGGAACTTTCCCCTTCTATTTAACATTAAAGGTATTCGTTTCTCAGGCTTTTCACCAGATGTTCTTAGACTATTCTATCCCCAGATCTCTCAAGGCTACCTTCTTTCTAAACATTCAAACATCTCCGGAAGCATCCAGGATGGTGTCCAAAAACTACCAGGTGTCCATTTTTATTTTCTTCGTAGGATTTCTCAAAAGTATCATTAGTATCTGAAGTTATTTTGTGACATGTTTACCATTTGTATGCTGCCACTGTAAGATCACTTCAGGCATGGGTTGCATCCACTTTAATTATGCGTTTCAAGTACCTGGTAAACAGTGCCTGGCACATAGGAGGAGCTCAATAAATATTTGACACCTTTGAGTCTCAGCTTACAAGTCTTTATTTCACCGTCCTTCATAGAGCAGTGTTCTTTATATATACCCATTCTTCACTTAACCAACGTGATTAGGTTCCAGGTCATTATGCAAGAATTATACCAAAATAGAGTACATCACAACATAAAATGGAAAATGATTACACCACATATAACTGCCAAACCACTGAGATACATGGTTCAGCCAACATGACCTTAACAATCATATTCAGGTGTTACGCTCATCTCATATTTCAACCTTCATTAGTGTAAGATGTCCTGTGTTAATGGTAACGTGTAAAATAATCATTGGATAGTTTTTACTATTATTATAATTCAAAATGTTGGCTCAAGAGATAACTGAGCAGTGAGTAGTAGGTGTCTGACTCAGGTGATAGATAATTATTATCTATCTTCCCAATTAAGAAAGATAAACTTCAAGATTTCAGGTTCCACATGTTCCATTTCAATGATGCCCATCCTGACTTAACCTAATGTACTTTCTGACGTAATAAATGATTTAAAAACTGACCAGAAGGGAGAAGCCTACGGAAGAGAAGTGGGAAGAGGAGTGTAAGATAAAGGAAGGTAGCACAAAAAGTAAGAAAAAGTTCAGGGAAAGACAAGGACGATTTTTTAACATGTTTCTCTAACTTCATCTTTTTGTTTTTCCTCATTTGTGCTTAATTTCTTCAAACGCAAATCCATCACTGAGTTGATTCTGACTCACTGTGAGCCTATATAAGGTTTCTGAGACTGTAAACCATTTAAGGAACAGACAGCCTGATTTTTTCCCCTTGGAGCACCTGGTAGGTTTGAACTGCTCATCTTGTGCTCAGCAGCTGAATGCATATCCCAGAGTGCCACCATAGGAAAAAAAAAGTGACTACATGCAGAGAAAAAATAATCATGTATGTAGATGCATTTAAACATACACCTGTGTTTGAATTGATATGAACATTTTTAAGGAAGGTTGCAGTTAATTTTTTCTTATACATACATGTAGGTTACTCTTCCTCACTAATTATTCCCCCTCCTACTTTTAATGCTAAAATTTCGTAACTACACAATTGGTTTTGTACTCAACTGGGTGATTTTTCTACCTATTAAATTCCTTCTTTTATTTTGCTAAAAAAAAAAAAAATTACGTCTCTCAACTATGTGGACAACTTCCCCTCTGCCCCTCAGAAGAATGCATGTCACAAGACAGCACTGAAGCTACAGGTTAGGGAGAAGAGCACTTCTGATCAGAGCACACAGGAGCAAACGAAGATAAAAGGAGAGTACAACACATCCTGGCCCACCAAGCCCCGAGGACAATATTCCTGCTCAGAGCACCCAATGCATAGAATGGACCACAGAGCCGGAGGCACCAAGAGATATGACATCCTTCACTGACCCATAGCATTACAGGGGACAACAATGGAGACACAGTGCAGGAATTGTGCCCAATCTGACCCCATCACACTAGGTTAAAACAAGGGCGTGCAACAGAGCAGCAGGGGCAGAAAAGCAATGAAGTCCCCAGTAGACTTTGGGGCCAGAGTGTGGCACCCCATCAGACTCAACCAGAAAACACACCTAAAGGTCAACAGACCTGGAACTATTTACAGACTTTTCCTTTTTTGCTGTTGGGTTTTTGTTGTTATTGTTATTTTGGTTTTGCCTTGCTCCTGTCTTCTTGTTTCGCTTATTATTGTCTCTACATAAGCTAGGCGGGATACACAATCCGGAGTAGAAAACAGGATGGATGGTTCTAGGGGGTACATGGGAGAGGTAGGGGAAAGGACGAGGGGTGACAACCAACCCAGGGGCAAGGGAACAACAAGTGATCTAAAATCGATGGGGAGGAGGGCATAGCATGTCTGGTGGGGCTTGATCAAGGGCAATGTAACCGAGACCAATTACTGAAACCCAAATGAAGGCTGAACATGATAGGGGGACAAGAGGAAAGTGAAAGGAAATAGAGGAAAGACTTAGGAGGCAAAGGTATATTCAGAGGTCTAAATATAGGCATGTACATATATATTTATATATAACGATAGGTAAATAGATCTATGTACATATATTTATGTTAAGTATTAAGGTA
>NW_022111369.1:65297243-65308860 GCF_000313985.2 Echinops telfairi | reverse complement strand
AAGTAGAAAGAAAATGTTTTGAAAATGATGATGGCAACATATGTACAACATGCTTGATACAATGTATGGATGGATGGATGGATTGAAATAAGAGCTGTAGGAGCCCCCAATAAAATTAGTTAAAAAAAACACAAGTCTTTATTATTTAAAGCATAAAAAATAAAGGGCTGCTGAAGATAAACAGATGACACAACCTTGTTTGCTGAACGTAAAGAGGACTTGACAGACTTGCTGATGAAGCTCAAGGATTGTAGTCTTCGGTATGGATTACAACTCAATGTTAAGAGAACCAAACCCCTCACGACTGGACCAATAGGTAATATCATGTTAAATGGAGAAAAATTGGAATTGTCCGGTATTTTGTCTTGCTTAGATCCACAATCGATGCTCATGAAAGCAGTAATCAAGAGAACAAATGACTCATTGCATTGGGTAAATCTGTTGCACAAGACTTCTATAAAGTGCTGAAAACCAATTATGTTACTTGGAGGACTAAGGTGCACCTGACCTAAGGCATGGAATTTTAAATTACACGTGAAAGTTGGACAATGAAGATGGAAGACTGGAAGAAGCACTGCATTTCGTGCTGGTGAAGAATACTGGAAGAACCAGGGACTGTTAAAAGGATGCACAGACCTTTCTTGGAAGAAGTATAGCCACAATGTTCCTTAGCGGCAAGGAGGACAAGACCTCATTTCACGTGCTTTGGACATGTTGTCGGGAGAGACCAATCCCTGGAGAAGGACATGATGCTTGGAAAAGTAGCAGGGCAATGACAATGAGGAAGACCTCCAACAAGATGGCGTCAAACATAAATTATTCTGAGCATGGCACAATATGAACAGTGTTTTGTTCGGTTGTATGTCACTGTGAGCAGGAACTAACTCAAAGGCACCTACCAACATGCAAAAACACCTCAACGAAGGAAAAATGCTAACAATCACTAAAGCTGTACTATGTGAACATAGGGGATCATTTGTACACTTTCCCTGCTTCATATGCTTGAAAATTTAAATAATTAAAAGCTAAATTAAAATGTTATATTAAAAAGTCTTGGTAGGGGTGGTTTGTCTCTTGACTAAGAAAAAAATGATCTTTGCAACAGATTTGAAAATAACTTACGATTCTTAAATCTGTTCTATTGCCCATTAACCACCATTCAGTCACTCATTCAGTCACTTCACTGCCATAGAACTGTCATTGCTTCTCATTTGGTCTCTGGCTCCCCTCTTTCCGCAGTTCACACAGTTCTAGAAACCAGACCAGCTCACTCCTCTGCTGAAGAACTTTCCAATGCCTTCCTGCTGCCTACACAAATGTAACCAAAAATCAAACCAAAGCCATTGCCATCGAGTCGATTGCTGACTCATAGCGACCCGCTGTGGGTGTCCGAGACTAAATGTTTACAGGAGTACAAAGCCCAGTTTTTTCCCCAGGAGCTGCTGATAGTTTTGAACTGTTGACCAATTCAGATCACAACCAAACTTTAAGACTAAGATTATTGTTATCACAGGTACATTTTTAAGACTCTCCTCTACATTCATTATCTCCCTTCCCAACTTTCTGTTCATATTGTTTTTGTGCATGTTACTAACTCTGGCCATCATGTTCTTCATTCTCCTCTATTATTGACAATAACTCACTTATCTTTCCAATATCACCTCTCAACTGAATCCTTCTAGATCAGTGGTTCTCAACCTGTGGGTTATAACCCCTTTGGGTTCATAACAGTAGCAAAATGACAGCTATGAAGTAGCAAAGAAAATAATTTTATGGTTGGGGGGTGACCACCCCATGAGGAACTGTATTAAAGAGTCGTGGCATTAGGAAGGTTGAGAACCACTGTTCCAGATGCTGTGATATGACTAACTCTTTCGAACTCCCTACTGCATTTTTCTCTGTACCAAAAACCTAACTATCCATACAAGGTCTCAGAATTACTTTACATGTTCATGGTGGTTTACCCACTTAGATAATGAATCTAGTTTAACAAAGAAAACTTGTGTTATCACAGTATTTAACACAGTGCTAGGCACAGCAGAAGTGTAGAAACACATCAAGAAAATTGGGACAGCTTTTTCCCTTCTTTAGGAAGGAAATAACTCATCATATAATACTCGTTCAAACCCTTAAAAGTCTAGTTAGTAGTAGGTACATGCTTTTGCCAACCATCCACTACACACATTGTTACCAAAAGGTTACTTCTAAGTCTCCCCTGCTCATAAAATGTACTAACTCCTCAAAAAAATCTTCCTTGTTTCTAGTTTTGAACGTTGAACCACACCATTCAAAGCCATCTCTCTCTCTTTTTTATTAGAATGTCTACAATTTAAATCATTTTATTGGGGGTTTTTACAATTCATAACATTCTATACATCAAGTGTATCGAGCATATATGTACCTATGTTGCCATCATTTTCTAAACATTTACTTTCTATTTGAGCCTTTGGTATCAGCTCCCCCCCTACCCCCTCGATAAATTATAATGTATTATTGTTTTCATATCTTACACTGACTGCTCTTTTCCTTCACCCATGTTTCTGTTGCTCGGGATGGGGAGAGGAGTTAGCGTTGATCATTGCAATCGGTTAAAGCCATATTGCTTTCCAAAAAAGCTAGTTTTCTTAACCTTTCATCTGCATCTATTCATTTAAAACATATTTCCCAAGCTCTTTCCTCAACTTGTAATGCTTTCTTTTACAACATTCCGTATTAAAGTGGTAGATGCTTGCTACTATTGTATCCAACTTTAGAAATTTAAAAAACAAAACAAATAAAAACATGGACATAGAAAGGACTTACATATATCACTAATGTAATTTCTAATTCCAGAATAATGTCTAATCAACTTTCTCATTTCTCCAAACCTTACAGAATTCTGTCTAAAATTTTGACAATACCTAACAGGATTACTTCTCCAAATTTGGGATGCTAATTACATTTCCTTAATCTCTATTCCCCAAAAGAAGAATAACAGATAGCAAAAGACAACCAATACTTCTCGAAAGAACAATTTCCCACAGAAATTGAACAAGGTTGTTATATTTATCTAGATGACAGAAACACTTCTCTGAAATCCAAATCCAAACCAAACAGTGACCTAAAATGTCAAACATCTACCCCACACCATTATTTGCAAAATTTGGGCATTATCAATAAAATTAACATCCAACAGAGCACAATATACTTACAGAAATGTGTGTTGCACTCATTATTGGCATAAACACTCTATTCACAAGTCAGCATTCCTTAACAATAAACTATTTTTTTAACAATAAACATTTAAGCATATTATCAATGCATGAAAACCACCAGACCTCACACCTGTCAAATATAAGCCTTTATTCATTCAAATAATTATGATGTAAGAGCCGTATAACCCAAAAGCACTTCAAAATATCTGTCCATGAGATTGTGTCTATAAAAATTTCAGTCACGATGATTACCTTCCATGAGAGACCTAGGAGTTTCTTTTTATTGCTAGGTTTTAAAAGCCAAATGCAAACTGAGAAAGTAGAAAGTTGTTAATAGCTAATAAATAAATAAAGGTCTCACTGTTTTTGAAAGGAAATAAAAAGCACCACTGCAAACTATTTCACCATCAAGACAACGCTTGTAACTTACTCATTATAACCTGCAGCAATATAAGGGCTTCAAATGATTGGTGGAGAAATTAAATTCAAACATTATGAACTGTTTCCACAAGCCTTCTGAAGCCCGGATGTACTAGTATATTCAATGTTTAAAGAAATAGATGTTATCTGACCAAGAAGAACCTGATGAACATTTAAAATAGGGGAAAAAGCACCACACACCTTCAAATTATTAATTGCAGAACAAGAACCAAATATTTACTCCAAGTTGGAATTAAATTAAAATGAAATTCTCTACACAGAACTGTGTCCAGCAGCGCAGGTACATCGGAGGATATAGCTCACACATTGCCTAAGACAGAATTTGGTGCACAGGAGTGCAGTCCCAAAGGGCCACCATGTTATAAGTCCAGCCCACAAAAGTTCCCTGAATACATTGCCCAATTCTAAGCTACTCTCTACCTTCAACCAGTGGTAATCAATACAAGAACCAGCGAAGGTAAAAGAGAGTATCTAATCCAAGATAACAAACAAATAGGATTTCAAGATGGGTTTGAAGGCTCTTGAATATCGAAAGAAGTATCAAAATATATGTATTTCCTTCGGACCTAATCTCTGATCATTCTATGGAATGGGGAAGCCACAGGACAAACTTGATACCCAAGTGATGGCTCCAAACTTCCAGTCACACAAATCTACTACTTGTAATTTTTTTCAATCTGATGCCTTATCCTATTATGTAGAATTCTTAGAAAAACTAGAGAATACTTAAGGTCCTAGAAAGCTTAAGCCAGGAGGCATTACACCAATGATTCCAGTGCCACACAAACTACATGTCATTTCTAACAGGTTCCAGAAGAAAATCAGACAAAAATAAATCTATGGTTCTGCTGATAGAAATAATCAATGACCTACAAAGAGAGCTGAGCCTATCAGCATTATATAATCAAACCCAACAACAAACATATACTATGACTCAAAGTAAAATCACAACATAGAGCAAGAATAGTTTTACTTGGCATTTGTTAGTAATAATAGGCTATAAATTCACATGCTTGCAAAAGTGGAGATAAAACAACAATCAGCAAATTTGTAAGTCACCAGGAAGCTGAAGGTTTGGAAAAAAAGGTAGCTATTTCCACTTTAATCTTGTCACTTGAATAGTGGTATGGGAGCAGACTCAAGAACAAAAAAATGAGAGCAACCAAGGATAATTTACTAAAATTCACCTTAAAAAGATTGAATCTGCCATCTTGGATCTCTGCACCTGGTGTAACTTCCATAGTACAGTCTTCGGCCTAAGTTAAATAACATATTCCCCATTAAGATACCACATAATTTTAAAGTAATAGGCCATATAAAGACAAACTAGCTGTGGCTAGTCTGTAACTTGAAACTAAGAACATTAGATAATCATTAATAAAGAACTCTGAAAGGGAAGGAAGGGGAAACAAACACATATGGTAAAGAGAATGGAATTTTTAAATTATTATATAGTATTTAACCACCTTTTTAATGAACAAGTTATTTGGGAGGGGAGGGGTTCAAAACATATAATGGAAAAGGCAGGGGTATTCTGGAATAGTTACTAATTACCGTAATTTTATTTGTGGTAGAGGTAACTGGTATAACTTCAAGGCCCATTCGTATCCTCTTTTGCTTTTCACAGTAAGCTTTCCAAGTATCTTCATTAAATCCGTAATTAAAATAATCAGAGAGATCAGCACCTAAATATAAAAGTCTTTTATAAGATAAATAATCCAACTCTTTTGGTATCACATAAACATAATTATAGAGTTCTCTGAGTCCTAATTGCTCCTTTTTACTAGTTTTCCAAATAATCACTATAAAGGATGACTGCTTTAAAAACTTTATCATTTTTATTTCCTTTACAAATGAGTCTAAAATGAAAGAGATAAAAACAGTAAGCAAAAATCTTTATTGTTAAGTCACAAGTTTTAATAATAGAAGTAATTATTTGTGTAAGATAACAAAAAGGACATTAAAAAATATTCTGAACTAATGCTCAAAATTTACATTCTGGATACTGTTTATTCTAAAGAAACTTTTAACGGGCAGAATCCACAAAAATCATACCTGGTTTACGCCATGGTTTGTCTTCAAAAGAATCCAAATCTACCTCCAAAAGGGGAACTCCATTAATACTTCCAGGTGCATCAAGGTCTACTCCTTTGACTTTCGTTCCTATTTACAAAATTACAAAATGATCATGTAGTTATACTAGATGGGAAGTTGGGAAATACCACAGACACAGAGAAAACACAATTTATGTAATACTGCTGGCATTAGATATGGGAGTGATTCCCAACAAAGCTTTAACGTTTACCACAGACAGAGAACCTTCATGGAGTAACCGTAAGATAAACCGAGTAGGGACTAGAGACTTATATGCCTCATAAGCGATACCTAAGCCAAAAGAAAGTTGCTAAAGTCTATGTTTTAAATTATTGCTTCTATACAACCTATGAGTTGACTTTCATTTACATTTTCAAAGTGCAGAACAAAAGGAATGTGGCAGGTTCTACATGTGACTTAAATATAAAGCCCTTTCTTTAGGCTGATGTCTGGTATACATGGCTGAAGTCTGGTATAAAGGCTGATGATGTCTGGTATATGGTATATAAAGCCTGATGTCTGATATATATGGTCAACGATGGCTCTCTTTTAACTGAGCAGTAGTAATTGTTCAAATCTACTATCTATTTAGGTACATGCCTCGGTTTTCTCTTGATGCATCAGCAAGTACCATCAGTCCCCTGTATCCACAGGTTCCGAGTCAACAGATTCAACCAATCATGGACTGAAAATATTCAGGTGGAAAAATAGCAATTACGTAGTCAAGCAATTGTTTAAAAAGGAGCACATTTATATTGTATTTACCCTGCATTAGGTACTATAAGTGATCTGGCAGTGATTTCGTCTACAGAGAATGTGCATGGGTTATAGGCAGACGCCATCATTTTACAAAATCCATGGATTTTGGTATCCACAGAGGCCCTGGAACCAATGTCCCAAAGGTACTGCGGGGTAGTCAGAAGACAAACTTTACCTGTAGTTCCATAAACTCTTCCTCCAGTCTTGATGTTAAGGTTCACAGGTGCTGTACCGTAACTCCTAAAATCAAAATAGTAAGATTACCAAGAAATGTAAGGTAAGCAATGTGCACAAAAAGATTACATACCCACAGAGAAAATGAGATACTCTGACAATGACTCAGCATGCTTTAGAAAAATATAAATTATCTTTAAGTCAATAAAAGTAAACATATATTTTAAATAGGTCTTTTTTTTTTTTTTTAGTTCTTTTGTTCTTCTTACTTCAAGGGCCTTTTACCAACTTTCCCCGGTTCGTTGGTGGAAAGGGACCGGTTGATACATCTGTCTTCATGGCCTCAACCTAGTTAGACAACATACAGCAAAACTGCAAAAAGAAATTTCTCCCTTCTTGACAAATCCATTTGCCTCCTTTTCATTCTTCCTACATTTGGTAGTTGCTAATTCCTCTTTCAAATACACAGAGTACTCGTCCAGATTCCGCACTCAATGATATGGAACCAACAAACAAAATTCACTCCAGGGGGCAAGCAGAACAGTGTTGGAAGGTGGTTAATCAGAGAAAACAAGAGAGAAACCTAGAATGTTACTAATGTTCCATAACATGACTTCGGTGGTGGCAATAGGCATTTTTAAACTGCAGTAAAATGTATGTGATGGGGAAGGTGGAGGGAGAGCGGGGGAACAGATCACAATGATCTACATATAACCCCCTCCCAGGAGGACAGACAACAGAAAAGTGGGTGAAGGGAGACATTGGTCAGTGCAAGACATGAAAAAATAGTAATATTTATAAATTATCAAGGGGTTCATGAGGGAGGGAGGGAGGGAGAGGAAGGGAGAAAAATACGAGGAGCTAATACCCAGGGCTCAAGTAGAAAGAAAATGTTTTGAAAATAACGATGGCAACAAATGTACAAATGTGCTTGACATAATGGATGGATGTATGGATTGTGATGAGTTATAGGAGCCCCCAATAAAATGATTTATACACACACACACACACACATACACAGATTTTTAAAAACCTGGCAAAATTTGTCTAGAGTCAGACAAAACCTACTAGTTTTATACCTTGACTGAATCATTTAGATGCTAAGACCAGCCTCAGATCCATTTTCTGTAATGTGAGTTCCTTATCTCTATAATATAAACTTAACCAAATAAACCAACGAGCTGCCTTTGTGGGTTTCCAAGATTCTAACACTTCATGGGAGTAGAAAGCCTCATCTTTCTCCCATAGTGGCATTAGTGGTGTCAAATTGCTGTCCTAGAGGTTGGCAGCCCAATTCATAACCACTAGGCCACCCAGGTTTCTGTAAACATACATAAGCAGGAAAACCAAGCTACGTAGACTTAACTTTATGGTCATCTTGGCTAGGCTATAGTTGTCCCACAAACAACCAATTATAATCTAATCACCTTTTATTAAGCAATCTAATCAATTAGTTAAAAAGAGTATTCCTTTAGGGTATTGCAAGCCTTCAGGTTACAGACATAAATTTTATGGAAGTTGTGTCTATTCAACACTTTCTGTTGCCTGACCTACACATCTTAAGACACAAGTGTACTTTATCTCCCTCCAGCTTCGCCACTTGACCTCAAAATTGTGGACTTACCTGATCGTTTCCTATAATCCTGTGAACCATTAGGAGATTCACCTATAGATTTTTTTACTTGTAATCCCCAACAATTGTGAGTCAATCCCCTGGGTAAATCTCCTCTCTCTTTATATATGCTTCATTGTTCTTTGATCTTTGGCTCTTCAGGCACAGAGATTAGAGAGTGGAATAGGTAAGGTAGGAAAAGGCTAAATTCTCACCTAGAAAAATATATTATCAAGATCTCAAGTTGTAGATGTTCTCCTACACGTATTTCTTACTTATGGCAGAGGGAGGAAGTTTCAGAAAGTTCATGGAAAAGAAAATGGAAAGATATTGGAATGTTCCCAAGACCTTATTGGAGACTCCCCTTAATCAACACACTATTTGATTCTTCTGCCTCGGACATTCAGCCAACTAGACTTATGGAGGTCTAATGCTACACTTATGTGTGTACATCTAATGCTACATCCAATGTGTTAGACTTGCCTGCCAACAATTTCCGCATTTAAGATGATCTAGGTTATTCATTTCCACTAGTATTTATTTTAACCTTTTTTTAAAAAACAAAACGGCAATATTCAAATAACTGCATCCACTATAAAAGGTTAATAGATTAGTCCAAAGTAAGTCTAACCATTATCAACTTGAAACATTTAATGTCTGATTGATTCATTTTTTTAAAAAAGTTTACTGAGTACAAATGTCACGTACAGTTCTAGTTTAAAGATGAGGAACTGAAAAATTCCTCATATGATTCATACCCATATTTACATTTCAATAATGTATATACTGAATTTAAGAAAAACATTTTTATTTTATCAATATGTACTGTAAAAATTACTTGAAAACCAGATTATGAAAGGCAAGAACTAAATGGTCCTTCAACATGGTAAAGTAAAAATATAAAAGGCTTAGCCCTAAACCCTCAATAATGAGTTTGGTTTCTTCCCATCTGGCTTCTTTCCTATCTCCACTTGGCTTTGAAAACATTACAGTTGTGAGAAATGATGTACAAATGCGCTTTACACAATTGATGTGTGTATGGATTGGGATAACAGTTGTATGAGCCCCTAATAAAATGTTAAAAAATAAATAGATAAAAAAGAACCCAAATCAAAAAAGAAAACATTACAGTTGGCCTCACACTGACCTGTGCCACACTCACAATCTTTCATGTATCTGCGCCCACTGTTGTAGCCACTATGTGGCTCTATCTCATTACAGTGTTTTCCCTTTTCTCACCGACCCACGACCAAGCTTGATAGCCTTCTACAGGAACTGATCCCTCAAGATACTATGTCCCTTGATGAAGTAAAGTCTCATTATCCTCAACATCATAGATGCTTCTTCTAAAATACATTTGTTCACTCTTCTGTCAGGCCACTACATTCAATGTTTTCCAGCAACAGAATTAAAAGATACCGATTCTTCTTTGGTCTTCTTTAATTACTGGCCAGCTTTCACATGCATATGAAACAAATGAAAATACCTGGGGCTCCAGTCAGGTACATTTTATTTCTCAAATAGACATCTTTGCTTTTTAAGAAACATTACAGAGATCTTTTGCAGCACATTTGCTCAATGTAATAGGTCATTTGATTTCTTGACAGCTGCTTCTCTAGGTTTTATGAATCCAAGTAAAAGGAAATCCTTGACATCTTCAATGTTTTCTCCATATACCAGCAACTTGTCTATTGGCCCAATTGTAAGAAACTTTATGTTGATGTGTAAGCTATACTGAAGGCTGCAGTAAATACTGTTTTCTTCACTTTCAGACAAGGTTGTGCCATCTGTTTCTCTCAGGTAATTCTAAAACGTTTTTTAAATAGTCTAGTTTCTTGGATTGTCAATCATACAGATTAAATAAGTACGATGAAAGGACACAACCCTTAAGAGTGCCTGTCCTGATTTTAAAGCATACAGTATGTTCAGTTTGCTCTTTAGTTTGTTCAAGCCTCTGGTCTATGCACAGGTTCCACAGAAGCATAATTTAGTGATCTTAATTAAGTGATCTGGAATTCTCCTTCTTCACAATGTTGCCTATAATTTATTATGATCCACACAAATGCCTTTGCATAGCCAATACATTACAGGAATCGCTGCCATGGAATCAATGCTGACTCATACCAACCCCTTATGGGTTTCTGACACTGTAACTGTTTAAGGAGTAGAAAGCCTACTTTTTCTCCCACGGAGCTGTTGGTGGATTTAAACACTGGCCATGCAGATCGCTGCTCAATGCATTACCACTATACCACCAGGGCACCTAATAAACTACAAATAAATATATTTTTGTATTCTCTGCTTCTAGTCAAGAGTCATCTGATAATAATATTCTTCATTACACATCATCTACTAAATCCAGCATGAACTTCTGGCAGTTCCCTATGAACTGCTACAACCTTTTTTGGATTATCTTCAACAAAATTTTACTTGGATGTGTTGTTAATATTGGTTGACATTTTCCATTCTTTTGGATCATCTTTCTTTGGAGTGGTCACAAATATGCATCCTTCCAGTCAGGTCAAGTAGCTGTCTTCCAAATTTCTTAATATGGACAAATGGGTACTTCCTACAGTCTATCTCTTTGTTATACACCTCAATCAATTCCTGGATCCTTGCTTTGTAATCAATACCTTTGGTGTAGCTTGGACTTCTTTCTTCAATACCACCAGTTCTGGATCACATGTACCTCCTAGAATGATTTAACAGTGACCAATTCTTTTTGGTTCCATTTTCTTTCAATGCTTCTGTCAATGAATATTTTGCCCATAGAACCTGTCACTGTTACAATTCAAGGGATTATTTTTCTTCAGTTCTTTTAGCTTGTAAAATGCCAAGTGTGTTTTTCTCTTGGTTTTTTAACTCTTAAGTCTTTGAATATTTCATTATTCTATTTGAATTTGTCTTCTTGAGCTACCCTTTGACATTGGTTCTTTCTTTCACATCATCATTTCTGCCATTGGCTTTAGTTACTCAATGTTAAGAGCAAGTTTGGGAGTCTCTTCGGATATCTATTTTAGTCTTTTGTCCCTTTTCCTTTTGCTTTCTTCAAATGTGATGTCTCTGATCTCATTCTACAACTTGTCTGGTCATTAGAATATATAGCAAATGAATTCTTGAAATGGTCTCTAGATTCACGTGGAATGTAACACAGGTCCTACTTTTGTCTTTCGTTAACTTCTTAAGTTTTCCTCAGCTGTAAACTGAACTTGGCTTATGATCTATGGATGATGTTTCAGTCAGCGCTTGGTCTTATTCTCATTGATCTTGAGCTTCACCGTCTATTATTATCTCTTCCCAGTAGTGTAGTATATTTGATTGCTGTGTACACCACTCAGAGAGG
>NW_022111369.1:65295290-65296481 GCF_000313985.2 Echinops telfairi | reverse complement strand
AAAAAAAACTGGTCAATGAGCGCAGCAGTGTTTCCTGACAAGATTGCTAGATGTGCTCCTCAGTGGGATGGCAATAAAAATATGAGTAAATTCATACATTCATACATGTACGTTTTGTAGTCCAATCAAAGCTCTAGAAACCACACGTTATTTCAAATCTACTGTCTTCCTATCCAACCATAATCAATTCATTTCCTTTCTGTTTTATTACTCTTCTCAAATATACCTATTTTCCCATCCATAGAGTTTTGCTGGCTGTTTTGGTAATCCCCTATCTGAACTACTTACAGTCTAACAGCTAATTTTTCTCCACTTACTCAATCTCAATGGCACTACTATAGTCATCTAAAAGGACTCTAACTTGCCTACAAATCTCCAAAGGTTCTATATTAACATACTAAAATCTCCTAACTCCTTAGCATGACAAACAGGGGTCTCTATAAGTGATTTCAAGTATCATTTCCCATGTACTTTATGTTCAAGGCATATGGTTCTTCCAAACAATTCCTCATAAAACCATTCCTCTTTTAGAAGTTCTCCTCTTAAAGTTTTGTAATTACTTTGTATATTTTTCTATTTTAGCACTTTAAATTTACACTGTCAATACTTAAATGCTAGTCTGCCTTGCTACTTATGTGTGCTAAGTGAATAAATGGATTTTTTTATTAAACAAAAAAACTGAAAGCCTAAAGTGTGATACGAAATGAATGAGGGAAAAATAAATGCAAACTGTTCTTTATGGTTTTTTATTACAAAGAATTTTTACAACTCAATACTTTTCTAAACAAACTTGAATTTCAGAAATCAAACTGCTGCTTCCATGTGACTGTACCTGATTGACTTGATTTTTAAGGGAAAAAAATATATATATAAAATCATGGTAAAATTCTAGCAAGAGTCCCTTCCACTTGTGGAGGTATGAAAGAAATGGAATCAACTACTAATGGTCTTATAAAGCCACACTTTTCCTTATCGTTTTCAACCACACTTTTAATAAAAAGGTCATAAAATAACAGTTTCTCATCACTGTATCGAACAGGAGTGAGAGTCAGGGTCCCCACTGCACTTCCTAGGAAGGACATGATGTCTCTTCCAGCTCTAATTAAACAGAACCATTATAATCACTCCTGCCCATGGAGATAGTTATAGATAGCTCTGAGCCCAACATGGCCCCCTGAAGAGGGGAGGTAC
>NW_022111369.1:65291620-65292499 GCF_000313985.2 Echinops telfairi | reverse complement strand
CCAAAACAACATTACTGCTAACAAGCATGGGCTAAGAAATTACTGCTTGTATTTGTTAAAAATGAATATAACTTAGGTTGTAGGATTCAGTGTTCTCTTTGAAAAATTAGTCCATGATCTAATCATACTGTCCATATCTTCTGAAGTCTCTTCCTACTAGTCCCCTCAATATTTCCTGTGCCAGCTTTGATATAGAAAGGGAGGTTACAGTTTGGCTTTATTCCTACTGAATTGGGATGCTATTGATAAAAGATTTTCAACAGGATAACGAAATTTCAAAGCTGTGAGTTACCGGTTTGGGCACGCCGTTTTCAGCAGCTTCATCTTCAACTCCAGATGGAGGGTTAGCACTACAAACAACAGAAATACATGTCAGTCACGACCTTCCAAGAGCACAAATGGATTATAATACTCTTCTTCCAAACACATCTAATAAAGTTTCCTAAAATTGTTGCTTCAGGATACTAAGAAACTGCCCCTCTCATTTTGTGTTGCATAAAACAAGTAATTAATCCTTGCAAATCCAATAGAATTGCCTCCACAATTTGCTAAAGACGTCTCTCTAGGCTATTGTTAAATTTTTCTTTTTTATATTTTAAAAATATGCAACAGAGTCAATTTTATATATCCAAAATCTTTTTTGAATATCAATTATGAGCTAAAAACTACTGTAATTACCCAGGGCTCTGTAACAGCTTTCTCTTTTTTCTTGATGTGGGCTTCCAGATGTATGGTTTTATGTATGGTAAATCTCTTAATACTCAATATACAGGCTTCTTATGCCCATTGTTGAATAAAAAGTAAATGTTAAGGTTTTAAGAAATGTATTTTAAAGCAAAATTGCCCCCTGACTTGATATGAAAGAGCTCCAGACCTAAT
>NW_022111369.1:65288553-65290002 GCF_000313985.2 Echinops telfairi | reverse complement strand
AGTGAGAAAGAATAATTTCAGCCCTTCATTTATAGTACTTCCACTTCTTCCCTCCATCCACGTTTTCTCATAATAGCTTTATAAAACATAATACAACACCCACCCAAAGTGTTCAATGGTCTTTAGTATTTCATGGATTATAACTATCACAACTACCTACATTTCAGACCATTTTCATCAAGGCCACCCTCAAAAAAAGGCAAAAACTCCCAGACGCCAATCTCCTTTCCCCCCACCCATGGCGTCACTTGTACTTTATCTGCCAAATGTCCGTTATGATTCTTTCCTAGAAATGCAATCACACACTACATGGTCCTCTGTGACGGGTTTCTTTGCACAGTTTCAAGGTTTATCCATGTTGCAGCACATATTAGAATTTCATTTCTCTTTTTGGCCAAATAGCATTCAGTTGTATGATAAAAACACATTTTCTTTACCCATTCACCAGTTGTTGAACCCTTGGGCTACTTTCATTTGGGGGCTAGTCTGAATAATGCTGCTGTGAGCACTTACATACAGGGTTTTTCTGTAGATGTACTTTTTTAGTTTGCCAGTCGCATCAATCAGGGAACTCTAATGCCGCGGTGGGCTAAGCATTGAGCTGCTAGCTGAGAGGGTGGTAATTCAAGTCTCCACCCTGTGTGGACAAAGATTTACAGCCTCAGGAACTCTATGGGGTTGTTATGAGTCACAGTCAATTCAGCAGTAGTGAGTTTTAGTTGTATCACCCAACTGCAAGAGGGATGGACTTGCTGGGTCATACAGCAACTCCTTGTATTTAACCCTTTCCAGAACTACCAGACAAACCAGCTGCACCATTTTACAACCCAACCAGCATTATGAGGGTTCCAATTTCTCTCTGGCTTCATCAACTGTTTTTATTATACCAATTCCTAGAGGCTGTAAGGTGCTAGTCTAAACACAAGTGTTCTTGATGGGCTCCATTTTAAAAACTCTCTTACCCGCTACTGCCACTATACATCACTATACATCACTTCTGGTTAAGAGTAGTCAGCACATCCTTGGGCTTGTATGCACAAATTGTTTTGAAATTTTGATTCAGTTCCTGGCTCTTTGGCTATGTTCTGTGCATGACAATCACACCTTTCTACTCATCTCAGGAAAAAAGTCATCATTCTAATGAAACAGTTCATTTCACTTGCAGTGTAAAAATATAAAACTATTAAAACTGGCACCCTGGGGGCGTAGTGGGTTACACATTGGGCTGCTAACCACAAGGTTAGCAGTTGGAATCCATCAACTGCCCTTAGAGGGCAAAGATGAGGCTGCTTGGTTTTGAGCTTTGGTATTGAAATTATAGCCAAAGTGTATTATACTACCAAAAATGGCAATAAACTGTAAAAGCTGGGATCTTTGCTTGTCCTTATGTAGCATATTTTAAAGCAAAATTGCCCCCTGACTTGATATGAAAGAGCTCCAGACCTAATT
>NW_022111369.1:65281000-65286855 GCF_000313985.2 Echinops telfairi | reverse complement strand
GAGGGTGGGAGAGGAGGGAAAATGAGCTGATACCAAGGGCTCAAGTAGAAAGAAAATGTATTTAAAATGATGATGAAAACATGTACAAATGTGCTTGACACAATGGATGGATGTACAGACTGTGACACAAGCTGAAAGAACCCCCAATAAAATAATTTAAAAAAAAAAAAATTACCTCCTGACCCAGAGTAAGGCCTTCAAGAGCTCAATGGCCTCCACCCTTTAGTCAGAACATTGTAACAAGGCAGAATGACAGTGAAGCGATTCTGAGCATTTGGCACTAGAGTCACTATCTCACACAAATGTGAAGACATCAACAGGGTATTGCACTAACCTGGCATTTTCTTCTTCTGGTCTTTCAACTTCATTTTCATCTGCCAAAGGAAAGGGGGGGGCGATAAAAATAAATACACAAATCACTCAAGAAACTAGCATTATGAAAATCTGAAGTGATCATCACAAGCACTAACCTAGGTCCTTTGCCAAATCAGTGTGCACATGCACGTCCCATGGGCCTATAAGCATATCCAAAGTTAGATCACCTTAGAATCATGTAACAAGTTTAAAAAAAAGTCTTTTATGGGGGGCTGGGGAAGGGGTGCGCGAAGGGCGGCAATCACCTGACTGCTAAAAAAGTGAACTCCCTTGAAGTGGTTTTTTCAAGCCTCCCAGATCTTTTTGCAAAAGAAACCCTCCATATTCCATTAAGGAACATTAGATTACGCGCTAAAATCTTACGGCCAAAGATGGGGGATTCCTCGTACACTAACTGTATCAAAGTTTAACAAAGTAACCTCATCCCCAGTCAGCGCAGTACCCAATCGGGCACTTCCACTGCCTACTTCGAAGACTAATCAAGAATAGAATTTTTAGGCAAGGAATAAACAGTAACGTGAACGGGCCACTGCACACCACAGGTAGAGCACCCGTGGAGAATGAAGCTCGAGCGGCATTCCACTTATTTTCAGGAAAAGATGCTCCTGAAAACTATCATCTGAAGGGACTTTTGCAAGGTTGGCTCAAAAGGAATCGCTTGAAAAAGAACAAAACTTCACCTGCGGGCAGGGGAACAGTCGGGGAATGCTTTAAGAACCCGGGAATGTACCCATCTTTCTCTCTCTGATGTTATTTTTAAAGCACGACTTTCCGCCAAGGAGTCCCCTTGCAGGTGCACGCTGTACGCACGGGTCGCGGAGAAACAGCACGGGAGCTTTGCGGCATTCACTTTACTCCGCTGTGATTACAGGACTCTGGCCCGGAAGGGACCGGGAGGGGATTCTACAGCCAAGGAACAAGAAAGGGCACCCGACACCGTTCGGAACCGATTTTTAAAACTGGTGTAAAGAGCGCGGCAGCGGCCCGGCCCGGCGGGGCGGCTCTGGGGAGCGGGCCCGGGTCCCGGATCCCAGCCCCGGCCCGCGGGCCCCGACCCCTCCGCGTCAGGGTGGCTGCGCGTTGGGGGCGTGGGGACACCGAGGAGGACGGGGGGTGGGGCGGGGTGGCGCACACCGCGCTCGGCCTAAGTCAGGCCCAGGCCGGCGGCCTGAGGAAGCCGGGACGCCGGCCGTGTGCGGGCCGGGGAGGAAGGGCAGAGAGAAGCCAGGAAACCCGACAGGGACAGGAAGTTCCGTACCGCCGTAGAGCCACTCTTCCTCCTCATCCCCTCCGGTCCCGCCGCTCAGCTCCGACACTAGGCGCTCGACCTCGCCGGCCGACATGGCCGCCCCAAGCACAATTTAAAGGCGGTGAACAACAGCCCCCTGGAAACCCCTTCCCAGCCTCGCTGCCCAGGAGCGCGAGAGGGGCGCACACCCGGCAGCGAGGGAAGTAAGAAAGCGCGCGACTCAAATCCAGGGAAGGCAACGGAGGCGGCAAAGATGAAGACAGACTCCGGCGCAGGTCGGCCTGCGCACGCGCATCAGCACCCCGGCGACGCGGCGTCTCTAGATGGGTCCGCTTCCGGGACCTGGGTGCGCATGCGCAGAGCGTGGCCCCGCCCCCATGGAATCCGGCTTCGCTTTCCAGCGCGGCTCTCGCCTCCTGCGTCGGCTGAGGTTCTCCTCCCCCACCCAGGCTTCTAATAATCGTAGGACGCTTGCCTTCACGTACGCCATTGTTCCTTTCAACCACTCATGCTTTGTCTTCTTGACCACATTTTTTGATTTCGTCTTCTGAAAGGCGTTGTATTATTTACAAGTTGTAGAGAGCGGCTACCCCTCGGTCCCTTTCTCATTCGAGAAGAAATGCCCACTTCTTTCCAAAATTAACTTTCACCGCAAATGAAAGCAAGCACTAGTATTTGAAGAATACAATGTCTTTGTTAAAATTACACACGCTCACGCACAAAACATTAGGGTTAAGGTCACATTTCCTTCGTCTATTGCCTCCCTCTCCAGAGCAACCATTACTCCAGAGGGTAGTCACACAAATAGCGTTGCTACAAAATCTTAGAAACCATTATTCCAAAAACTCTTTCTTTCGCGATATAGCTCCATCCAAGTCTATACGCTGCTGAGGGTGCTATTTCCATCTGTCTATCCCATAGGCTCCCACACTTACTTTGTCTTCAACACTTAAAAGAAAAAATTCCTCAACCCACCCTTGGTAATTGAAAATGTGGGTATTACAGCTCATAAACCAAACTCACTGCCATAAAATCAATGCCCTCTATGCGACTCACAGCCCCTGTGGGTATCCCTGACTAACTACTGGAGTAGAGCTATATATAGCCCATAATCCAGGAGAAAGTGTAGGTATTTGCTTCCGCAGTGCCTGGATACCCAGAGGACCTTATTGTCAACTTTGGAAAACGGTGGTCTGAAACCCTTCTTTTCCTTGATGTCTTGGAACAACAGTTAAGAGGTGAAACGTGTTCTAGGACTTTGGGGAACAAAAGAAAGTGTGAAGGGGCAAGGTTAGAGCACCGAAGTGGGCAGGGTAAGGTTTGCCTTCTTGTCCTCCAAGAATGAGCAAGTGTGCTGTGATAGAAAAACAAATTCATTAGCACAGCCTTTCTGGTCTGTTTCTTACCTGTGCAGGTTTTCATTTTCTCAAAAGTTCTTCCTAGTAAGCACCTGTGATCATCATGAGTCCTTAAATACAAACAAAGCCCTCCCCCCCAAAAAACCAAGTTTACTCTTTGGGGACCCCAACAAAAATCATCACCTTTTTAAAAAAATAAATCATTTAATTGGGGGTATTACAGCTTTGATAACAATGTATCAAGCATATTTGTACATTTGTTGCCATCGTCATTTTCAAAACATTTTCTTTCTACTTGAGCCCTTGGTATCAGCTCATTTTTTTCCTCCTTCCTCCACCCTCCCACTTTCATGACCCCTTGATAAATTATAAATTATTATTCTTTTCATATCTTACATCATCCACTGCCTCCTGTCGCTCACATTTTTGCTTTTTTCCCCTGGGGGCATATAGGTTGATCATTGGGTCACCCTTTCTCCCCCTTCTCCCCACACCTTCTACCTACTTTCATGGAATCGCTACTCCTATTACTGTTCCTGAGGGGTTTATCTGTCCTGGATTTCATGTGTCCAGAGCGCTTATCTGTACCAGTGTACATGCTCTGGTCTAGCTGGATTTGTAAGGTAGAACTGGTGGGGAGGAAACATTAAAAAACTAGAGCAATGGTGTGTTTTGTCAGTGCTTTAGTGCAACCTGGCTGACTTGTCCCTTCCTTGTGACCTTTCTGTGAGGGCATGTTCAACTGTCTACAGAGAGACTTTGGGTTTCCACTCCAACCCCTCTCATTCGCATCCACATAATTGTTTGTTTTGGATCTTCTGATGTTTGATACTTGATCCAGTCAACACCTTGTGATCACACAGGCTGGTGTGCTTCTTCCATGTGGACTTTGTTGCTTCCCTGCTAGATGGCCACTTGTTTAACTTCAAGCCTTTAAGACCACAGATGCTATAGCTTGTAATAGCTGGGCACCATCAACTTTTGTCACCACATTTGCTTATGCACCCATTTTGTCTTTAGCAATCATATGGGGAAGATTACCATTACAAATGCCAGGTTTCTAGAACACAGTGTTCTTGCATTTAGGGAGGAACTTGAGTAGAGGCCAGATGTCTGTCTGCTACCTTGATACTTAACATATAAATATATGTACATAGACCTATATCCCTATCATTATATGTTAATATATTTACATATGCACATGCCTATATTTATACCTCTATACATGTCTTTTGCCTCCTCGTTCTTTCCTCTATTTCCTTTTCCCTCTTGTCCCATGATCATGTTCTACCTCAGGTGTTCTACTCCTTCCTTACCATTGATTTTAGATCTCTTATTGTTCCCGTGTCCCTGGATTTGTTGGCTACTTCCTCCCTTTCCCCCACCTCCTCCTCTCCCATGTTCTCCCAGAACAGCCAGTCCCGTTGTTTTCTCCTCAGGATTGTAAACAATACTGCCTAGCTAATATAGATACACATGCAAAAAGAAAAGCCTATAAATAGTTGCAGGTCTGTCTGCTGACCCTTATGAATGTTTTCTGATCGGGTCTGATGAGGTTTCAAGCCCTGCCTCCCAAGTCAGAAGTCTATTTTTGGGATTGCTCAGAAACTTCCTTGCTTTGCTTCCCTTGCTGCTCTGTTGAGCTCCCTTCATTCTGGGCACCAAGCCTTGAAGGCAACATACTGGCATGGAGCAGCAAACTAACAGAGAGGACTGTGGGGCAGCCCCAATCCTAGCTACTGTTGACCCCCTTACCCAGACCACATGGGAGCAAACTAAGAGGGAGAGATAGATAGATAGATAGATAGATAGATAGATAGATAGATAGATAAGCAAGAACTGCACCTGGCCCACCAAACCTCGAGGATGACATTCTTCATGCTTAGAGTGGCCAATGTACATAGAAAACCCTAGGGCCGGCCCCACCATGATACACAATGTCCCTCACTAACCCATAGCACTTTGGGGGACAGCACTGGAGACACGGTGTGGGAATTATGCCCAGTTTGACACCCTCCACCCCCACCCCACCACCACCCACAGGGGCAAATCTCCATCACCTTTTGAGCTGACCTCTCAGCCTTTAATGGAACTGGTCCAGCAGATTCTCTTGTAAGACACTGTTTTGATTAGACCTTGTTCTCTGAATAGTCTTGGTAAACCCAAGACCCACCCATGACTACGATTCATTCCATAAAATAATCTTCATTTGGGTGGGAGGGGGAAAAAAGAGGAGCTTATACAAAGGGCTCAAGTAGAAAATGTTTTGGAAATGATGATGGCAACATATGTACAAATATGCTTGATACAATCGATGTATGGAATGTTATAAGAGCTGTAAGAGTCCCCAATAAAATGATTTTTTTAAAAGAAAAAAGTTTCATTAGCTTCGATCTGGTTAAAACAGTAATTGGAGAGTTCAGCTCTTTGAGTTAATTGAACTTGGCAAAACACAATCATCAAGCCAAAATGTTCACTTAAAAAGAATGCCAACCCGTGTGAGCGTCCAGGGCCAATCACCATTCTGTCATAATTCTATGGGCCTCTTCCAACAGCTTGGGAACGGAGCCACAGCTTCTTCACTCGTGAAGGTTGATGGTTTTTCCTTTCTGAGCTCATCTTGGAGTTCTTTGACTTTACTTAAAATGGTTGATCTATTGAGAAACGTGTTTTCGATGGGGCAACATTCCTGTTAACTGGTTGCAAACCGGGAGTTACTTGGGGAAACGTCCATTAGAATTTTCTTAAGAAGCCTATTAAGGCTGATCTCAAATCACATCCCACACTCCCCACCCTAGGGCAAAAAAATATCTTTCTCCTTCCTTTCTTTTTAAAGATGTTCTGAAAACACTAAGATAAGTGTATTACTGAGA
>NW_022111369.1:65273581-65280323 GCF_000313985.2 Echinops telfairi | reverse complement strand
CCCACTCCCCCCTCCCTCATGAGCCCTTGATAGTTTATAAATTGGTACAGGTCACTTTTAAGAATGAATATCTTGTAAGGAAAAAACAAAACTCTTCCAGGTCTTAAATTACAGTTTTTAATGATAATGAGGTAGTCACATGACCTAGGATAACCAGCCTCTCTCTTTCAAGTTTGGCATCTATAACACATTTGAGTAGCTGATGGAGAAGGAGGCCTGGTGGCGGAGTGGTCTGCACATTGGCCTGCAAACTGCAAGGGCAGAGTTCGAAACTACTAGCCACACCGGAGGGAAAAGATGGTGCTTTCTACCCTGGGAAGAGTTCCAGTCTGGGAAACCCACAGCGGCAGTTCTACCCTGTCCTACAGAGGCACTATGAGTCTGAATGGACTCAATGAGAGTGAATTTTTTGAAGTCCTTTTAAGTAGAAAGCCTGGCCATCTACACCAGAAACCAACCAGTTAAAACCTACGATCATAATATGCGAATCCATAGTTGATTATAGAGAATGTACTAGAAAGAGTGGTTTGTATTTTGTAGCACATAGAGTCACTGTGTGTATGTGTTCAGTTGGGAGGACATGGGAAAGTGGGGAAATCACTTAACAGCAGCTAAGAGGGCTAACAAGGCCTCTTTCTCTTCTAAAATTTTCAGTCAGAACACTCATATTGGGGCAGAAAAGAAAATCCACAGGAATATTACCAATCTAGCAATGGGCTCTCTTCCTTTACAATCAACAAATACCGTTTTATCATTTATTGGTTTCATAATTGCTGGATATCTGCTATATTTGGAGAAATTCCCACTTGGGTTTTCTTAGAAAGTTTACATTAGTCATGATCTCAAAAATCATTAAGAATTTGGAAATTACAAACATGAGGGGGAAATAGTCCTTGCCCTGAAGGCTTTCCATTTACTAAAACAGAACAGCAGTGAATAATGAACTCTCCTACGTGGGAGGAGGCAGGTGGGCCATTATAGAAAAACTAGTGGAGCGTTTATGTACCAAGAATAGCACCCCATCTCAAGCTGTTTAAACAAACGGTGTGGTTTTGAGCCCCCTACATTGGGTCTCCCTGAGTTGGAATTGACTTGAGGGCAACCCACACACCCTTTAAATGCTCCTCTACCTGCTGTTCCAAATCTTCCATATCTATTTAGGGCCATCTTTTGCATTCTTCAAAAAACTGGTCGAGGTAGTGTGGTGTAATGAAATTACTTCCTAAAGGATCTTTTAAACATTTTTCTGTACCCCCTACCAAATGATTCAGTGAGACCAGGCAAATAGGCTGTGTGAAACCCTAATAGAGGGGATTCATCAGTTTGGCCATTCCTCTGGCTAAAAGAGAGCCAGCTATCCTAGCAGCATCAGGAGAGACCGTCCCATGAGCATCAAGAAGGACCAGCAGTGAAGCGTGGGTGAGATTCCTGTCTCGAGTCATGGAGGAAATAGGAAAACCAGAGGCTGTACCATGCTGAGACCGTGGCACCCTGTCACCTTGAGGCAGAGCAGAGGAGCATTTCGGGTATTCTGAGGCAGACCTATGGGTTTCCCAGCCCATGGAAGTAGGCCAAGGGACCATAGGGCTTAGAGGCTGAGGATCAGGGATGAGTTGCTGCCTTCAGAGAGGGGCTGCTATGGACAAAAAGCTATGTCCTTAATGTTTTCTGATTCTGATTTGGTATAACCTGTTAATGTCTTCAATATTCACTTCCATTGAGTTGATGTGGACTCACAGCAACCTTGAGGGCAGGGTAGAACCATTCTCAAGAGGTAGAAAAGTTTCTGAGATAGAAAGCCCCTCCTTTCTCCCAAGAATCTGCTGGTGGTTTCAAGCTGATGATCTTGCAGGTAGCTGCTACCAATGTCTCTACAAACCTCCGTAAAGGTGACCCTTGTCCGTGAGTTCTTTCTGGCCATTGCAGCAGATTATTGAACACAGCAGAAAAGTAGACTGCTGTGGGAGGGATGGTTGGTTCCAGATGGGATAAAGATGGATGGTGGATGGAAGCAAATCTGACATCTGCTTTGTGGCACTTCGCCTTGGGGGGTGGGGGGAAGAGTTGGAATCTTCCCCCTATTGAAGTTGGAGAAAGTCAGATGTGACTTCCACACCATTTACTCAAGTAGAATACCTTTTGTGGGACTCACTCATGAATCCTATTTATTTATTTATTCAATCAATATTTATATAGAAACCCAAAATGGAAGAACATATTTAGCATATTTTAAACTTAAAGAACTAAATGAAAAGTTCAAGCCTCGAGTTGCAAGATTGAAAGATTTTATAGGCAATTAAAAATAATTTTATTGTGTGCTCTTACATATATTACAATAATCCATAAATCAGTTATATCAAGATATCAAGGAAATATATATATATATATATATAGCCATAATCACTTTCAAAACATTAGCATTCTACTTGAGCCCTTATTTTCAGTGGCTCTTTTTTCCTTCCCTCATCCACCCTCCCACCCTCGAGAACCCTTGATAAATTATATATGTGTATTTAAATATATATATATTTGTATCTTACACTGTCCACTATAGCCCTTCACCCACATTTCTGTTCCCCCTAGCCTCATGATGCCGCTATTCCCAGTACTGTTTCTAAGGGGTTTATCAGTCCTGGCTTCCATGTGTTGAAGGTTCTTATCTTACCAATGTACATGCGCCAGTTTAGATTTGTTTATGCACCCATTTTGTCTTCAGCGATCTTGTCAGGACGGTGAATATCACAATGCCAGGTTATTACAACACAGTGTTCTTGTGTTGAGAGAAGACTTAAGTAGAGACCCCAAGTCCATCTGCTATCTTAATACTTTAATATGTACATAGACCAATACTCCTATCCTTATATATCAATATATTTACATATGTACATACTTATATTTTTATCCCTCTATATAGCTTTTGCCTCCTAGTTTTTTCCTCTATTTCCTTTTCTTTCCTTCTGCACCTCCATCATATCCACCCTTCATTTGGCTCTCAGTAATCCCTCTCAGTTACATTACAGTTGATCAAACTCTACCAGTCATTCCACACCCTCCTCACCTTTGATTTTAGATCCCTTTTTGTTCCCTGAGTTTGTCCATGCCCCTTTCCCCTATCTCCTCTTCTCCCATATCCCCCCCTCCAAATCATCAGTCCCATTGATTTCTCCTTGGGATTGTTTATTCTGCTTGTCTTATAGAGATAGACAAATAAAAAGATAAATTTTAAAATAATAAGGTGGCAAAAAAAAAGCCTATAAATAGTTCCAGGTCTATCAGCTGACTTTTATGATGTCTTCCAATCAGGTCTGATGAGGTTCTATAGGCAAAATTTGAATGAAGGAGCACATGAAAAAAGATAGAAAACACACACAGTCACTGTATCAAAAGAACCAGTCAGCATTCACCCATTTCAAGAAGCAACATGAGAAAGAACCAATGGTACTGAAGGAAGACGTTCAAGTTGCACTGAAAGTATTAGCCAGAAAAGATGGCTCCAGGAATTAATGACTCTCAATGGAAATGTTTCAACAAGTTGATGAAGCACTTGAAATTTGAAAGACAGCTACTTGGCCAACTAACTGGAAGATATCCATATTTGCACTGATTCCAAAGAAAGGTGACCCAATAGAAGGCTCAAACTATAGAACACTATCATTGCTACTACATACAAGTAACTTTTTGCTTAAGATCTGTGGTAGTTAGATAATTTCATGTCAACTTGATAAGTAAGTATCGGGGTGGAGTCGAGCCTGTTACTCAGGTCACACCCTGATGATGCCTCCCTGTGAGTGTGGCCTTCTCATGAGGATTCTGGGAACGTCCTCTTTCTTGATTCTGCCATCATAAGAGGCAGCCACTCTCTCTCTCTCTTCTTTCCCCTTCCTGTTGACCAGCCACCTAGAGCCAAGTTGAGGAGGCACACTCAAAGAATTGGAGGAGGCACATGAAGACCCGTGCCACCTCTGAGATACTTCCATCACCACTAGATTCATAAGACTTTTCACCTACCAGGCTGTGATCTTTCTGCATGTGGCATCGTTGTGCTGTGTGAATCTGAAGAGGAATTTATAGACTAGTATTGGACATATGGACTTGATTGGGACTAAACGGGGATGTTTTCTTAATGTAGAATTGTGCTCGGATATAAAGCTCTTTCTTACACACATATGACAATCTCTGAATTTGTTTCTCTAGCCAACCTGGCCTAACATAAGATTATTCAACAATGGTTGCATCAGTACAGGCAGGGAGTTCCCAGAGGTCCAGGTTAGATCAGAAGAAGAAGACAGATATCATTGCTGATGTCAGATGGATCCTGGCTGAATGCAGAGAATATGAGAAAGATGTTGACTTGTGTTTCATTGGAACAACATTCAACTGTGTGGATCATAACAAGCTACGGATAGCCTTGAGAAGAATGAGACTTCCAGAACACTTGATTGCGCTTAGGTGGAACTTGTAAATGGATCAAGAGGCAGTTGTGCAAACAGAGCAAGGGAATACTGCATGATTTAAAACGAGAAAAGGTGTGAGTGAGAGTTGAATCTTCTCACCATACTTTTCCAATCTGTAAATTGAGCAAATAATCAGAGAAGCTGGAATATGTGAAGTAGAATGTGGCATGAGGACTGGAGGAAGGCTTAGTAACAACCTGTGCTATGCAGAGGACACAACCTTGCTTGCAGAAAGTGAGGAGGGTTTGAAGCACTTGCTGATGAAGATCAAGGATTGCAGACTTTAGGGTGGATTACAAATGTATAGAAAACCAAATCCTCACAACTAGACCAATAGGTAACATCATGAAAAGTGTAGAAAAGATTGAAATTGTCAAGGCTTTCCTCTTGCTTTAATCCACAATCAATACTCAAGAAAGCAGCAGTAAAGAGATCAGAAGACATGTTCCTTTGAATAAATATGCAGCACAAGATCTCCTTAGACTGTCGAAAAGCAAGGATATTATAGTGAGAATGAAGGTGTGTCTGACCCAAGCCATGGTATTTTCAATCACCTTATATACAGATGAAAGTTAGACATTGAACAGGGCAGACCAAAGAAGAAATGATGCACTTAAATTTGATACTAGAGAAGAATATCGAAAAATATCATGGACTGCCAAAAGAAAAAAATCATCTGTCTTGGAAGAAGTACAACCATAATGCTCTTTAAAGGCAAGGATGGTGTGACAGGATAATGAGGGAGTGGGACAGGACTGGTGCCTCCCTTCTAGACTTATACTGCTTCCTTCCATGCATGTATCTATCACAATGTTCAGTGACTACTTGACAAAACATCTCTTTTCCTCAGACTCCTCACTCAACTACTAGGACGGTCCTCATCAGGGCATCTTGTTTACCTGCTCCTCCTATTTCTGGTATGGTGCCTACCACTGAGTAGACCTTCTTGACAAGTGGTTCTCAATCTGTGGGTTGCGACCCCCTTGGGTGTCGAACGACCCTTTCACAGGGGTCACCCGAATCATAACAGTAGCAAAATTACAGTGATGAAGTAGCAATGAAAATAATTTCATGGTTGTGGGGCTGGGGGAGGTCACCATAACATGAGGAACAGTATTAAAGGGTCACGGCATTAGGAAGGCTGAGAACCACTGTTGTAGGCCTTTGCATGGCCAAGGAGTATTGGAACAAGTTTTCCATGATCAAGTACCCTAAGATAATCGCTCATGGTCCCATCTATGTAATCACCCTATTTTTCATTTCAGGAGCTGAGAATGAAGTTGGCTGGTTTCCTGGGAGAATCAATTGCCTTTTTGCTGAGGAGACTCTTTTGCCTTTCAGCAGCGTTGAAATCCAGGCCTTGCTTACACTGAATGGAAGAATTCATGAGTAATACTTGCTTCATCTGAGTCACATTTATGGTGGAGGTAGCATTTGAGCTTTGCTTTGAAAATTAACATCACAATAAACAAGCTCATCAATCACTAATAAGCGTTCCTAAAAGGCTTCTTCCTTCCTTGCTTCCAAAGTTAGTTCTTTGCTTTCATCAGCTTCCTTAGTTTAAAGACATGTTTACTTCCCTACTCACTAAGGAAGCGCTGCAAAATTGTTTGAATATATTGTATTCAGCTCTTTTTATTTCCAGGTGTTAGAAAACCTCTTATATTATTACTTCATCAAACTAGACTGCTCCATATATCTGATTATACCTGTTGTCTATTTATTGTTTGTGGGCTCCTCATTCTTGGAGGGAAAAGCTCTGTTGTAATCTCTGAGACATCATGAAAGGGAGTGTTTGGTAGATAATGAGAATTATAATAATAGTTAAAAAGTAAACAAACCTGTATGCTAAGTATCTAGTCTATAACAAATACTTGCAAATGTTTTTTGAATGGATATGAATTAATACCAAACCCAAAACAAAACAACACAAACTCATTGCCATCGAGTGGATGTCAACTCATAGTGACCCTATCGGACAAGGTAGAATTGCCCCTGTGAGTTTCCAAGACTGTAACTCCACAGGAGTAAAGCCCCATCACTCTCCCGAGGAGCGGTTGGCAGTGTCAAACTGCTGACCTTATGAATCACAGCCCAATACATAACCACTACTCCATCAGGGCTTCCTTATGAATGAATAAATGTAGTAAAAATCAAGGAGGAGAAAAAGATGAGCTGGCCTGGACTTTAGGCCTGATTTTGGTATTGCTGTCAATTTGAATTATGCCATATAATTTCACCTTAGTTTTTGGTTCAATAACTTGATTAAAATAATGTTGTGTGCCCAC
>NW_022111369.1:65265750-65271294 GCF_000313985.2 Echinops telfairi | reverse complement strand
AAAACACATTTTACAAAGGTCATAGTAATGGTTGTAAGTGTGTGACTGGAGGACATTCATTTCACTCCGCCCTGACATCTGAGAGAAAGAAAGCCTCGCCCCTTTTGGTGACTGGGAAAAATTAAAAACCTATTCACTACCATTGAGTCAAATCTGACTCATTGTGATCCTATTGGGCAGGGTAGAACTGCTCCTGTGGTTTTCCGAGCCTGTAAATCTTTTGGGAGTGGACAACATTGTCATGCTCCCCAGTGACTACTAGTTATTAATTCAAGGGTCACAGAAGACCATAAGAATTCAAGTATCTTGCACAGAGGAGAAATGCCCTTTGCCTGGAAGTGCCAATAATCTCCTGTGTCCTTTGTACCCTATGACCTACCCCCTGGGAGGATCTGGCAAACTAGTCTTCAGTGCTTCAGTATTCTGGCCCCTTAGGGGAAAGGACTAGAGCAGTGGTTTTCAACCTACCTAATGCTGTGACCCTTTAATACAGTTCCTCAAATGGTGGTGACCCCACATGTGGGCGTATCTGCATGTGGGTGGACCCACCTGGAGACAGACAGGAGCAGTGTCTCGGTTCCTAAAACCTTTGTTATTATGGTCTTAGGTGACCCCTGTGAAAGGGTCATTCAACCCACAGTGGGGTCATGACCCACAGGTTGAGAATGGACTAGAGTTAAGGTTGTAGATGTCGCTATAGTTACACTCAACAGCCCCTTCAAACTTGCATGTGACTAATCCCAGTAGGAAGATGATCCCTAAAAGGATAGCAGTGTGGTTTTTTTTTAAGTTTGTGGAGTTCAATTACACTGCCCTTCTTCCCGAGAGGAGCCCTGTTGCTGTAATGGTTCAGTGTTGTGGCGTTGGACTGTGATCTGCAAGGTCTGCAATTTGAGCCCACCAGTCATTCCATGGGAGAAAAGAGGGCTTTCTATTACCATAAAGAGCTTACAGTCGCAGAAGCTCTCAGAGGCAGTTCTACCCTGTCCTTCAGGGTCACTGTGAGTCGGCATCAACTCGATGGCAGAGAGTTTGAGTGTTTGATTTTAGCTTACTCCCCAGGAGGGCCTGCACCGGGAATCTATTGCAAGCTGGGGAGGTGGTCCCAGCCTGGGGTCACTTTGAAAACAGCTCACACCACTGTATCTATTTTCGCTGGATGGCCATGATTTATTCATATTAGTGCCCCTCACTTCTCTGTCTATTCACCCCTCGTGTGCTCAGTAATGTTTTGGCCATCCGGGTCATCATCGTTGCTGATGTGAGAAATCAGTGAGGCTATTGGGTATGCAGAAATGTGCCAACACATCAGCCTGCCATGAAAAGTTACCTTTGCCAGTACCAATGCCTGGGAATGTCTATGGGACTGCTATAGCCAATCTGGGCAGGGGATGGCCCCGACTCACCCCTATTTAAGCTAACTGTCCTAGACAACCCCCACCTTTCTCTGCTAGGCTTACCTCTTATCCTCCACATGGTGTGCTGTGTTCTTCCCCGTCTTGCGACTACTCATCTTGGGAGTGATCCTTTGGCATGGGATGTATTGCTGTTGTGGTCTCTGGCAGCAAACCTTTGACACCCAGGTCTGAGGGATCACGCAGAAGACCACTGATAAGATTGTAAGGGCCATTTATGGGCATTGTGGCAGCGTGTATGGACACTCGCTGACACTCCCAAATGGCCACACTTTAGATAAGCAGGCCTTCCCAGTGCATCTTTCAACTCACTCAGATATCTCCTTCACATGGAGTGAGGCCAGAGACCTTGTGGGGTGTATCTTCCTTAGCACAAAGACATAGTCTGGTGCACACAATGCAAGTACCCATCTTCAATAGAATGAAATACTGCCTGTTCCGCTGTCATCCCCACAAGTATTCTTTTTTTTTTTTAACACTTCACTTTTTCATTAAAATCATCATGGTCGCCTAGTCTTTGGACTCAGATCAAGTGCCGGATAAGGAAGCCTGGGCCAGCGGCCTCTCATCACTGCCTTACAGATAGATGTGGCTACTTCTGTCCCTCTGGAAGAAGGCTTTTCTCCTCACTCTTCTTTGCCCACTCTTTCCATTGTTTCTTTTGTTTTGTTTTGTGTTTTTTTAATCAATTTATTGGGGCTCATACAGTTCATCACAATACATAGATCAATTGTATAAAACACATCTATACATTTGTTGCCCTCATTATTCCCAAAATTCGCTTGCCTCTTGGGTTCCCGGAATCAGCTCATTTTCCTTTTTTTCCCCCTCCCTTTCCCTTCCTCCTCCCCTCTCCCCCATGCACCCTTAATAATTTATAAATTATTATTGTATCTTATATTACACTGTCCGGTGTCTCCCTTCACCCACCCTTCTGCTGCCCGTCCCCCAGAGAGGAGGTTTTATGTAGCTCCCTGTGATCCATTCCCCCTTTCTTCACCCCCTTTCCCTCCTGGTATCGCCACTGTCACCCCTGGTCCTGAGAGGTTCATCTGTCCTAGATTCCCTGCGTTTCTGATTCCCATCTGTCCCGCTGTGCATCATCTGGTCTAACCAGGTCTGCAAGGCAATATTGGGGTCCTGGTAGTTGGGGGGGGGGGGAAGCGTTTAAGAAACAGAGGAAGGTGTGGGTTTCATTATTGCTATACTGTTCCTCTCTCCCGCTGGCTATCTTACTTTACCAAGCACGGTGTCCTTCTCCACGTCCCTCCAGATAACATATTCAAAGTATGAGGGATGAAGTCTTGCTGTTGGCTGTACTTCTCTCGAGAAAGATTTGTTTGTGCTGGCGGCCCAGGGTACGTTCACTATTTTGGGTCAAACCCATATTCAATTTCAGGTCAGGTTTTTTATTCTTGAGATTTAACGGAGTGGTTTTTAACAGTGAGAAATGAAATGAAATGAAAACAGTGCCCTTCTATTTTTTTCCGTAGCAGCTCCTTAACCAAAGCCCTTGACTCTGTCGGTAATGCGCAACCACGCAGCCACACCCACTTCCCTTCCAGTCCCGCCCTTCGTTCCCAGAGCCCCAGGCCAGCTCACTAGCCAATCACCGCTCCCTTTGACGTCACCACCGTGCGCCGCGAGCGTAGTCAGCAGAACCGGAACCACGTGTACTGTGTTGACTGTCAAAGTCTCAGAACGTACAGTTCCCGGAAGCCGGGAGCTCCGAGATCAGTTTCTTTACCTTCCTGTGTTCGAGGCTCCGAATCTGCAACCATGAGCACCCCGGGCGTGTTTTCCTTTACCCAGCAGGGCTGGGGGCAGGTGCTGGCCAAAATGAAGCGGGCTCTGGTCTATCTGGACGCCGCCTGCGCCGAGAGCCTTCACTGGGGCTGCGGGTCCACCAGACTCTTGGACTCAGTGGGGGGTCCGGAGTGTCACCTGCGGGAGTTCGAACCCCAGGCGGCTGGTGGCGGAGCAAAGCAGCCCAAAGCAGTGTTTGTGCTGAGCTGCCTGCTGAAAGGCCGGACCGTGGAGACGCTCAGGGACATCATCCGCCGCAGTCATTTTCAGTACTGCGTGGTGGTCACAGCTGTGAGCCACGCTGTCCACCTCACGGCTAACCATGTTCCAGCGGCGGCGGCGGCCGAGCTGGAGGGCCAGCAGCCGGTGTTTGAGCAGCTGGAGGAGAAGCTGTGTGAATGGATGGGCAACATGAACTACACGGCTGAGGTGCTATATGTCCCCTTGCTGCTCGCCCCCGTTGCTCCCCACCTTGCCTTGACTCCATCCTTTGCGTCCCTTTTCCCACTGCTACCCCAGGATGTGCATCTCCTCAACAGTGCCCGGCCCGACAAGAGAAGGCTGGGAAGCCTGGCTGACGTGGATGGGCCTGCCCTGACCCCTGAGCTGACGCTGCAGATCCGCTGCCTGGTGTCAGGCCTCAGTTCTCTGTGTGAACACTTAGGGGTAAGGGAGGAGTGTTTTGCTGTGGGCTCACTCAGTCGGATCATCGCTGCAGACCTTGCCAATTATGCCCCTGCCAAGAACAGGAGAAAAACTGCCTCGGGCAGGGCATCGGTGGTCTTCGTGGACAGAACTCTGGATCTCACAGGTAAGTGGCATTGCTGTACTGTACTTTAAAGTCAGATTGCTCA
Organism: Echinops telfairi; assembly: GCF_000313985.2. Lineage (NCBI taxonomy): Eukaryota > Metazoa > Chordata > Mammalia > Afrosoricida > Tenrecidae > Echinops > Echinops telfairi. The sequence continues at coordinate 65,267,219 of NW_022111369.1, read as the reverse complement.
GTGCTGTAACTTTCATTGAGTCCGCTTGTACTTTACTGGACTCTTACTATATGCCATGTTGAAGATACAAAGATGACTAGTGTTGGATTTCACAGAGCTTGTGATTTAATTTACAAAGACATGTAAATTAGCCATGGTGATACAATTTGTTATCTGGATAAATGCACACTGCCTTATTTTCACATGCCCCCTCCCCCCCAAAAAGCGTTAATATACCCAAGCAGTCCAAGACCTGCAGGAGAATTGTCTAGCTGGAATTCATTTAAACTTTGTAAACACCAACATTCCCAACAGTTATTTGTAAGAAGACCCCTGTTTGTTAGAGAGGTGTTATCAGATGAACCCAAAACCAAACTTAACTTTGGCCGAGTGGATGCCAACTCATAGGGACCCTCTAGGACAAAGATAGAATGAACCCTGTGAGCTTCGGAAACTGACTCTATGCTGTGACTCTTCGCTAGGTCTTTCTCCAGAGGAGTGGCTATGGTTTGAACTGCTGACTTGATGGATTGCAGCCCAGTGCATAACCACTATGCCACCAACGCTCCTTTCAAATGACCCAGTAGAAGGAAAAACTGTACAACAAAACATGAAGTTGTCATGTTGTTAGTTGCTATTGAGTCTTCTTAACTCTTGGCGTCTTCAGGTGTGTCAAGTAGACTCGCTCCACAGAGACCCCTCTGTTTGTGCTTGAACCACCAAACTTTCTGCTAGTTGTCGATCAGTTCACTGTTTCCGACACCCACAGACTCCTTAGTTGATTATTAGGTTTATTTAAATGAGTGTTTAAAAAATTATGGCTGAAGTGAAACATCACAAGTGAATAAGACTAAAGAGACTGGTAGAAAACATTGTCAAATGTTTATTGATTTCATCTTACCTCTTGGTCTGTTGAAGATGGCTTAGATAATCTAAAGTAAATCATAATGCTATATTGATTATTTATATACACAAGGAACAAATCAAGCCCTTAAAACAGGCGAAGGAAACACTTGACAAGGGACTACCTGACATGTGCATTTACTTTTGAAGGTCTCTAAGGTGCCCCAATGACTTAATGGTTACATATTGGGTAGCTAACCACAATGTTAGCAGTTTGAAACTATCAGCCTGTGCATGGAACAAAGACGATTTTTACTCCCATAAAGAGTCACAGTGGCAGAAGCAGTTCTACCCTGTCTTTTAGGGTTGCTATGAGTTGAAACCTGATGGCAGTGAGTTTGAGTTTTGAGTTTAAGTAGATTGGTAAATACAATGCTGCTAGAGGTAGGGGTTGGCCAGTATAGGTTGAAAAATTCAGGGAAATGGACATAAATAGCCATTCCCTTTAGTAATGTAGGAAAAAAGTTAAGGAACTGATAAAAAACACAATAGTTTATTTAGGCTTTTGACCTTAATAAGATTAGTTTGTGTATCACAAAATTGAAAGTAAGCTAAATGGTAATACTGAGATGTAAGCTTAGGTGCCC
>NW_022111369.1:65263437-65265316 GCF_000313985.2 Echinops telfairi | reverse complement strand
TCATCATTGCTATCAGCTCCCTAGTCTCCCCTTCCCCACCCCCATCTCTTCCCATACTCCCAAGGAACCGTTACTCCTGTTACTGTTCTGAAGGGTTATCTATCTTGGCTTTCATGTATCAAAAGATCTTAAGTATACAAATGAACATACATAAATCTAACATGATTAATGAGGTAAAAAAAATAAAAACCATAATAGTAAAGGGGGAAAATATTAAATAACTAGAGGATAGTTATGTGCTTCATCAGTGCTATACTGTACCTTGGATTTATCATCCCTTCCACATGGCCCTTCTGTGAAGACTGTCCAATTATCTTACAGGTGGGTTTTGGGTCTCCACTATATCTACTCCTCTTCATATCGATTTGGTTGCTTGCTTTTGAATTTCTGATACCACTTCTCACCGACACCTCATGATCACACAGACCCATGTGCTTCTTCCATGTGGGCTTTGTTGCATGCTAGATGGCTGCTTGTTTAACTACAAGCCTTTAAAACCCCAGACGCTTATTTTTTAATAGCTGGGCACCATCAGCTTTCTTTACCACATTTGCTTATTCACCCATTTGTCTTCAGCAATTGTGTCAGGAAGGTGAGTATCACATAGTGCCACATTATTAGAAAAAAATTTTCTCATACTGATTTAAGTAGAGGTCCAAAGTCCATCTGCTTTCTTGTTGCATTTGCATATATATACATATATAAACAAATATACATATCATATATACTCCAGTATAAGCCGACCCAAATATCAGTCAAGGCACCTAATTTTACCACAAAAACTGCATTAAAAATGTGCTGAAAGCCCACATGGAAGAAGCACAACAGCAGGTGTGACCACGAGCTGTCGAAGGGATCAGATATCAAGCATCAAAGAACAAAAGATCATATCATTGTAAAGATGGGTGAGTGCAGAGTGGAGACTCAAAGCTCATTGGTCGGCAACTGAACACCCCCTTACTGAAGGGTTGTGGGGAGGAGATGAGCCAATCAGGGTGCAGGGTAGCAACGATGAAACATGTAACTTTCCTCTAGTTCTTAAATGCTTCCTTCCCTCCACTATCATGATCCCAATTCTGCCTTACAAGTCTGGCTAGACCAGAGGATGTGCATTGGTACAGACAGCAACTGGAAACACAGGGAAAGGACAGAGGACTCTTTCAGGACCAGTGGTGAGAGGGGCGACGCCTAGAGGGTGGAGGGAATGTGGGGTAGAAAGGGGGAACCGATTACAAGAATCTAAGTATTGCCTCCTCCCTGGGGGATGGGCAGCTGAGAAGAGGGCGGGAGGGAGACATCGGACAGTGTAACTTATGACAAAACTATAATAATTTGTGAATTATGGGTTCACGAGGGAGGGGGAGGGCAGAGGGAGGGGGAAAATGACCAACTGATAATAAGGGCTAAAGTAGAAGGCAAATGTTTTGAGAATGATGAGGCAACAAAAGCACATATGTGCTTGACAATGGATGTATGTACGGATTGTGATGAGAATTGTATGGGCCCAATAAAATAATTTAAAAAACTTAGCTTATACTCGAGTATATATGGTATATTTGTATATGTACGTATATACATGTATATATATTTTTCTTCTTTTTTATTTTTCTCTTATTTTCTCCTCCTGCCCAATTATCATGTTTAGCCATTGTTCGCCTCTCAGTATTTCTTCTCAGATACCATTCAATTGATCAAACACAACCGGAGAAGCTACACCTTCCTTGCCATCAATTTTCGAACCCTTATTATTCCCCTGTACCTGCCCCCCCACCTCCTCCCTTCCATACCCTCCAGGAACTGTCAGTTCAGTTGCTCTCTCTGTAAGATTGCCTATCCTGCCAATCTTGTATAGATAAACACACACACACACACACACACA
>NW_022111369.1:65259242-65262340 GCF_000313985.2 Echinops telfairi | reverse complement strand
TTGCCGTCCTTGTGGAAAATCATTTGGTCATAGATTGGATTTATTTTGGGGCTTCCAAGTCTTTTCCATTAATCTACATGTCTATCCTCATACCAGTACCACGTTGTAGCTTTATAGTATGTTTCTAAATTGAAAAGTATTAGTTCTCCTACCCTGTTGTTATTTTTAAGATCATTATGATTATTCAACACCTTTTGCAGTCCCATGTAAACTTGATATGCATTTCCATTTCTGCAAAGAAAGATGTGGGGAATTTAATAGGGATTATATTGAATCGGGAGATCACTTTTGGTAGTATTGACATTTTTGCATTATGAACTCTTTCAATCTACAAATATGGAATATCTTCATATGCATCTGAAAATTTAATTCTTAATGTCTAGTCATTTTTAGTGTACATGTTTTTCACCTTCCTGGTTAAATTTATTTTTATGTATTTTATTCCATTATAAATAGAACTGTCCTCTTAATTTCCTTTTCAGACTATTCCCTGGTACTGTTCTAAACTACACTTATTTCTGTTTGATGATTTTGTATTCTACAACATAGCTGAATTTACTTAATTAAGTCTAGTACTTTCTTGTGGATGCATTGAGAATTTCTATAAATAGGATCAAATAGAGATTTTTTAGCAAATAGAGATTGTTTTATTAATATTTTCTGATTAAGTGGTGCCCTGGTGGCATAGTGGTTCCGATTAAGATGCCTTTTACTTCTTTTTCTTGCTTAATTGCATTTGCTTGAACTTCTAATACAATGTTTAATAGCAATGGTGAAAGTGCACATCTTGGCCCTATTCCCAATTATAGGGGGAAAGCATTCAGTTTTCCACTGTTGAGTATGCTGATTGATGAAGTGAAATTACTTAGTGTGGCTCTTCTATCTATAGTCTTGTTTGTCACTTTGTCATATTGTAGTGGCTTGTGTGTTGCTGTGATGATAGAAGCCATGTGTGTCACTTGTATTGTAAATGCCAGCAGGGTCACCTAAAAACAGTTTTCAGCAGAGCTTCAGACTAAGAACAGACAATGAATAAGGACTCAGCTTTGCACTTTGGAGGAAGAAGCCACTGCAAACCTTCTGCTTAGGTTGGAAGCATTTTCAAAAGCTGACAGCCTAAAAAAGGAAACAGAACGTTGTCCCTGGTACTGCCAGCATAGGGGCCCCTCTAGTCTGATGTCACTCACAATGTGACTGACGAGGAGCTGATTCCTTGGAAAAGAGTCAACCATGGTGACACGAGTCTGGTGAAGCCTGTGGGAGGGATCCTAGGGCTCTTCATTTGCCAGGGATGCACAACTCAAGGTAAAGAGGAAAAGCTGCGAAAATCTTCTAACAATTATAACTTGGAATATGTGAAGTATGAATTTAGGAAAATTGGAAGTGCTCAAAAATAAAGTGGAAAACATGAGGATCGATACCGTACGCATTAGTGAGCTGAAATGGATTGTTATTGGTCAGTTTGAATCAGAAAATCATATGCTTTACTATGCTGGGAACAACACAATTAAGAGGTATGGTGTGGAATTCATTATCAGAAAAGAGCTTAGTAAGTCCATCATGAAGTAAGTACAGTACTATTTGTGATCAGATTATATCTATCCGCCTTCAAGGAAATCAATCAATACAACTATTATTCAACTTTATGCACCAACTACAAAAGCTAGAGATGAAGAAATTGAAGAATGCTACCGGCTTCTGTTGAAAATTGATCAAATATGCAATAAGATGCATTGATAATTACTGGTGGTTGGACTGCAAAAGTTGGAAACAGAAAGGAAGGAATAGTAGTTGGAAAATATGGGCTTGCTGAGAGAAATGAAGCTGGAGAATATTGAAAGTTCCATAGACTGCTAAAAGGACACATCCGCTTGTCTCGGAAGAAGTAAGGCCAGAGTGCTCCTTAGAGGCAAGGATGGCAAGACTTCCCTTACATACTTTGGACATACTGGAGAAGGACATCGTGTTTGGTAAAGTGGAGGGGTGGCGGAAAAGAGGAAGGCCCTGGATGAGATGACACAGTGGCTGCATCAATGGGCTCAGGCGTGGGAACAATTGTGAAGATGGCGCAGGACCCCGTGGTGTTTCATTCTGTTGTGCATAAGATCACTATGGGTTGGGGGTCAACTAACAGTATCTATAGTCTTTATCACTCCCTCCTGCTGGCTGGGTGGGAAAAAATGCATAAGCTGTAGGAGACTAAACAAGGGGCTGGTCAGTTTTGTTATTCTACTGAGTATGAAATTAACCATTTCAGAAGCGGAAACAGAGAATTTCCCTACCACAAAGCAAGAGGAGCCCCCAGTACAGTGAATTTGAGATCCCTGTCTGAAGTGGCAGAGGTACCAGAAGCCACAGCTTTGAAGCCACAAGACAGAGGGAACAACAATACTGAGATTGTTAGACAGCAGTGGGTTTCCTGGCCCCACGATAAGTAAATCTGAATGCTCTTGAGCAGAAGGCTGGCTTGCAGAGTGTGAAAGCTTTGTGTCATCTTTCCCCGGTGGAATAGTGGGTTCCACGGTGGCTGCTAAGTCAGTAGTTTGATACCACCAGTCACTCCTCAGAAGAAAGATGAAGCTTTCTATCCCTGTAAGGATCTACAGTCTTGGAATCCACAAGAGCCGTTCTACCCTGTCCTATGGGTCTGCTATGAATTGGAATGGACTCGATGGCCCTGAGTTTTTTAAATTTTAAAGAAACTTTATAATATTTGTGTGAATAGGGAAGAGGTCACAGGACCATATGGTTGAGACGTTGAAGACCGGAGTGGGAGGGAAGAAGGGAGGGAGGGAGGGAGAGAGAGAGAGAGAGAGAGAGAGAGAGAGATGTTTGCCAGCATGACTGAGAAGAGGCATTTTAGAGAGATAACTTGATCTTTAATATTTCATAACATGGTAACTTCCCTAGTAAACCTCTGAAAGCTCAGTGTTGTGTGAGTTCTGTGTGGCCATTACAATGGATTATCGAACTCCACAGAAAAGTAGAGTGCCGTCGGAGGACTGTGGGGTCACAGCAGGTAAAAACGGGTGGAGGGTGGGGGTTTGTCTGACCTCTGCCTCTTAGGGATCATCTTTGCAGGATGTGGCCTTGGGATC
>NW_022111369.1:65255361-65257283 GCF_000313985.2 Echinops telfairi | reverse complement strand
GGCCACAGTTTCAGGAGAAATGGTTCATGTTTTGTTGTGGTTAGATGCTCTTGAGTGGATTTGGGCACATGGTGACACATGTGTGCAGAGTAGAACTGTTTCATAGAGTTTTCAAGATCAATGATGTATGTATTGCAAATACCTTTTCTCAGCAACATCAATGGTGACTATATACTTGGGCATAGCCAGATGGGATACACAGGAATTAAATTGTCTGCATCTGTGGGAAGAAATGATGGAGAAGTTCAATATCATCAGCTAAAGCAAGACCAGGGACTGACTGTAGAACAGACCATCAACTGAATGAAGAAAAAACTTAAAAGTCCACAAGAGCCAAAATACAACTTTGAGTATATTCCACCTGAATTTAGAGAATAACTTTCTTTTTTCAAGATAAATAATTTTTAATGCAATCTTTGAAAAACAGTTTTATTAGCATTTCATCTACATGTCCTGCAATTAAATCATATCAAGAAGAGTTGTACAATTATCATCACAGTCAATTCTAGAACATCTTCTTCCTTGTACTCGTTATTCATGTAACAATTTTTTTCTAATTGTTGCAAAAATATACACAACAAGATATTCTCCAGTTCCACAACTGCTACATGTATAATTCAGGGCCCATGAATCACTCTGTGTTGCGCAACCATTATTAATAACCTTTTCCAAATTAATTCACCACCATTAACATAAACTTAATGCCCTTAAGCAACATGCAATAGCTTTAAAAAATAAAATTAATGCCCCAAATCCATGCATGAGGAACCAGATTGCTACATTTTAATACTTAGATGGGATCAAGAACTGAGCTGCTTGAGTCCTAATGGAACCAGAGGCAAAAGGACGAATCAGTAATACTGATCCTGTTTTTATTAAAATGTTAAGGTTTTGTTCATCATGGATATTTTTGGCTTAAGTTTGATTGCTCAAATCACTTCATGCTAGGGCAAGCCCTGACTAGAAGGTGCTACTGTCATTGATTACCTGAGGCTCACGTGCGTATTGCAAATTCTGTAATGTGGGCGGGCAATCCCATATTGGGAAGAATTCTTTTCCTTCAAATGCCAGTAATGCCTTTATTGAGAAACTGCTGTCCCAATTGCTTAAAACTCTGGGCATTGAGGGGATGTATGAAAACAGGCAGATATAATTTTGCCTGATATAGCACCCCCCCCCAAGCACCAGCTATTTCATTGAATTAATTTAAATAAGAGCACGACCATAGTCATTTACACAAATTATTTCTAGCCATTTTCTCAGCACCTCTGTGAGGAAGCAAACACGTGCGATTGGAGAATCACTCTAAATGGAGCAGGGGCAAGGATTTTGGGACTGGTTTTAGAAACACTGGATCTGGTCCATGGTTGTGGCTTAGTTTTGTCACCTACCTGAGCCTTAGTTTCCTTGCTTAAAAGGTGGGGTATGCTTAGTCTAGCCATTGGGCTGCTAACCCCAAGGTCTGTGGTTCAAACCCACCAACTGCTCCCTGGGAAAAAGATGATGTTGTCTTTACCCAAGAAGATTTACTGTTTCAGAAACTCAATATAGAGTTGCCATGAGTTAGAATCAACTAGATCACAGTGAGTTTAAATCTACAGCTGAGATTTAGTTTTAATCTACACCTGAGACTTGATCACAGTTAAATTTAGAGCGCTCATCCGAGAACAGCCCAGACTCTGGAACTCCTGGCTCGAGCCTCTCTCTAATTACACTAAGCACTGATGGCTTCATTATTCATTTAAATTTGGCATTTAGCAGTTTCTGAGATGCTGCAGTTGCTACCGCATATGAACTCACTGCTTTTATAAAAAGTCAGAATATTTAGAAATGCACAGTTGACCGAATGTTTTTATTTTAAGAACAAATTGATTTGTGTATCTGAGTTGTGAGAGGACATCAAGAAACAACAGGGTCATGGC
>NW_022111369.1:65252612-65254776 GCF_000313985.2 Echinops telfairi | reverse complement strand
TATGACTAGATTCATTGTTGCAGCCACTCCATCAGTCCATCTTGTTGAGGGCCTTCCTCTTATGTACTGACCCTCTACTCTACCCAGGCATGAAGTCCTTGTCCACAGACTGGCTGGGAGGCATACAAAGAAGATGTAGAGTTCTCTAAGTCTCTGGGATTGCTCAGATTTGATGTTCCACTGGGTATAAAGTGAACTATCTCAAAAGCAGGATTAGAGACTCCCATGAGCATCAGGAGGGTAGAGCCACCAGTGTGAGATCCCTGTGTGAAGTGGTACTAGAGGCTGTAGCACCTAGACCATGAGACAGAGCAATGGGATTCCCAGCCCACAGAAAGAGTAAAGCTGAATGTCTCTGGCCAGGAGGCTGGCTTGCAGAGTGGGGTGATAGCTGAGCATTTATCAACACTTGAGGAGCTTTGTCAGACTGGCCCAAGCAGGGCAGAGGCCAAGAGACTGAGAGGTTGAGACACTAAGGGCTAGAGAGAGATGTGCCTACTAGTATAGTTGAGAATAGGTGCTGGTTAAAAGGATTGTATTCTGATAAGGCTTTCTGTACCTGACTGGTGGTAATCTCTTAACCTCCCTAATAAACTCCCACGATTAAGAGTAGTGTCTGTGAGTTCTGTTTGGCCATTTCAACATATTATTGAACCCAGCAGAGAAGTAGAGTACCGTGGGAGAAATAGTTGGTATCAGAACAGGATAAAGAAGGGGACAGAGGGTGGAGGCATGTCCTCCTTGAGAAGATGATGAGTTGATTCTCCTTCCCCATTGTGTAACCGGGGGTGGTCAGATGTGACTTCTAGAGCATTTCCTCACAGGTGAGAGGGAAACTGCTGAACAAGATGGACAAGCTCTTTGATCTCTTGAAGCAGTTGTTAATTCCTCAGAGCTTAAAAAATAGGGAAAATGTGTTGTAATTATTAGAGAAGTAAATGTTTGTTTCTGGCTTACATTAATTTACTCATGTGTAAACCATCTAGAAGCTTGGGCCTCAGGAAAGGACTTTGGGCTTGTTTGCATAGAGGGTTTAAGTACAGAATTCTATGGCTTCTGATTTGTTTCTAGGGACAGTTGAAAGGGTAAACTTGATGTATGCGTCTCCCAGAGTTTGAGTCTAGATTTCTCTTCTGTCTTCTACAGCTCTTGAGATCAGCAAGAGTGCTTTGCTAATAGGCTTGAAATTAAAATTACAGAGGTGAGAGGAGGTGGTAACTCTTGGGAATTAAATTTCCTGTTTGATTCATGAGAATACCAGAAAGATGTTTACTTGTGTTTTATTGACTATGCAAAGGCATTTAAGTGTGTGGATCACAACAAACTATGGAGAAGTTCGAGGAGAATGGAAATTCCAGAACATCTAATTATGCTCATGTGCAAACTATGCTTGGATTATGAGGCAGCTGTGCAAACAGAACAAGGAGATACTGTATGGCTTGAAATCAGGAAAGGTGTCTATCCATGTTGTATCCTTTTAACCTACTAATTTAATCTGTATGCTGAGCAAGTAATCAACGAAGCTGGTTTATGTGAAGAAGAATGTGGTATCAGGTTCAGAGGAAGACTTATTAGCAATATGCAGATGACATACCTTGCTTGCTTAAAGTGAGAAGAACTTGAAGCACTTGATGAGGAAGATCAAGATTGTAGCCTTCAGTATGGATCACAACTCAATATAAAGAAGACTCAGGTTATCAGAACTGGAACAATGAGTAATATCACCAGGGCTGGTGAAGATTGAAGTTGTCAAAGATTTCATCTTTCTTGGATCCATGATCAGTGCTCATGGAAGAAGCAGTTAAGAGATCAAATGATACATTGTAGTGGGTAAATCTGCACAAGACAAATAAATCTGTCTTGGAAGCAGTACAGATGACACATGTACTTAGAGATGAGGATACCAAGACTTATTCTCATGTACTGTAGACATGTGGTGAGGAGAGACAGTCCCTGGAGAAGGACGTCATGTTTGCTAAAGTAGAAGGGCAGCAAAAGAGCAAAAGGCCATCTACAAGATGGGTTGACACAGAGCTACAACAATGGGCTCAAACATAAGAGCGATTGTGAGGATGGCGCAGGACTGGACATGCTCCCTTCTGTTGTACTGTACGCAGAGCAACAATACTGTGGGCCTCTGATGTGCTTCTAGGGACAATTGAAA
>NW_022111369.1:65231675-65248876 GCF_000313985.2 Echinops telfairi | reverse complement strand
GAGAGAGAGAGAGAGAGAGAGAGAGAGAGAAATGAGATTATGAATAAGCAAGAGAGGTAGTTCAGGAGGGACAGAGAGCGAGAGATTAGGAAACAAAATCTTAGTTAATTTAGAGTGAGTGGGATTGAAATAGTAGCTATGGTAACTCCCACCCATCACTGGAATGATATGTTGTTCTAAGCAACAGTGGCTGTTGGGGATATTGCTTAGTTTCATGGAAAAAGCGTGAACTGTGTCACCGGTCTTTAATTTTTTAATTTTAAACAAACAGCCTTACATTATTGATTGTTAAACTAGATGCGGAAGCATAAAAACCAAGGAAGAAACCAGATAATTTGCCAATACAAGTTCAATTGATCAGATGGTGGCAAAAATCTTAATGCAACTCAACATGATTTGAGCCTGGGCAAATGTGCCTGTGCGTGCCATCCCTCGGGGGGCTCCTTACAGATCCAGCTTGGTTCTTCTCCAGTGTCTTCTCTTGGAGTTGTGCCTGATCTTAGTACCGGTTTTCATTCGAATCCATTGGGGAATGGGCCGATGCTGCTTCGGTTTCTTGGCTGGGAATCTCTTGATCCTGAAGGTCTTATGAGGTGACATGGTGAAGTTTGAGCAACACTACACTCAGGAAGGCGGAGAAACAGAGCTGGTCTTCAATTTTAATTTGAGCTCTTTGAGTTATTTGTTTTTGAAAGAGTTAATATGCATGAAGCACAACACTGCCTGGGGCACAGGAAAACACTAATTAAATTCACTAGAAGTTGCTACCCTTTCATTCGTGCTTTCCTTTTTTCAGCCAACACTTGATGAGCACCTACTAGCTGTCAAGTCCCACGCTGTGAGTGGTGCATACGAGATAACAGGGTCTTTGTCATGTGATCCTTAGATTTGCTCGGAGGGGAACTGCTATTCACAACTCTTGCATTTATATCTCTAAGCCTTTGTGGATCTTAGTGTCTTCATCAGGAAAATGAAGAACAATTTTCAGTTCCAAAATTTTGATATGCTGCTATTCTATGGCACTCTTTATTGGCTATAGCACTCCTGATCCTTTATTGATTTATTCAGTGAATACTTATTGATTCCTTCCATATGCAGGCATTGTGCCGGGTGCTGGGATATAGGAGTAGCGGGCGTAGACACTGTGTGACCTCACGGTGCACTGAGTTTCAACCCACGAGACCGACATTGTCTAGATAATTGTGAATTTGATCAGTGCTATAAAGGGCAGAGTACTAGATTTCTGTTACTGATTTGCGTAGCAGAAACAACCACAACAAAATTGTTATTTTCGATAGGAGATGTATTATTTTTATCTAACTGAAAGTTTCCTCCTGTTTTGTGAGTTTATAACATCCTTTTTTTGTCTGCTTAACCAGGAGCAGTTGGACACCATGGCGACAACTTAGTCGAGAAGATCATTTCTGTGCTGCCCCAGCTCCCAGGCCATACAAACGATGTGATGGTCAACATGGTAGAACTCACTGCACTCCAGACCATGGAGGAGAATCCCACCCTCGTCGCACCAGGCTGCCTCTCCCAATCCAAGTAAGAACTGTAGCCCTTCTCTGTCATCCTCATCCCGCTTCCCCTTCCTTCGTCTCCCAAACGGGCTGTTCCTATAGAGAGGAAGCCATAAGAAGTTGCTCTGGGTGGAAAATTCTCACTGGGGAGTATTTCGAAAACAGCACTTACCATCTTTATACTTAACTCTGAAACAACCCTCTTTACTGAGCAGCACAAGAAACCACAGAGTATGGAATTTTAGAGATGTGCCTTTTAGATGTAATCTAAGCTTGCTCTCAAGACCAGTCAAATGGGTCAGCCAGTCATGCGTCTCTGTTCCACAGGCCTTTCCCAGGGAAGGGAGGACAGCCTAACTCAATGTCTTTGTCCTGCGTTGACTTCTCTTATGACTCTAAAGGAACCCAGGTAGCTAGGAATCAGTGCCATCATTTTATATGTAGGTGATAGGCTCTTGGGCATTAATGGGAGAAGTTTTTATTTTTCAGTATATTTGTTTACAGGTTAGAGAAGTCAGAGAAAGAACATGGTGAGTTTTATGTTACACAGATGTTCACAATTAAAAAGACCTTTCTCCAGAAACACGGCACTGAAACGACTCAGGAAGCACCTTCTCTACTTTACCCTCCATCAGCAGTTCTTATGAGCAACCAAATACAATAGAAGGGGGAAATAAAGTCTAAGTTTCTATTTCCCTTATCTTCCCGTTTTGTATTTTCAGTGGACAAAAGGGCTGTCCACATTTTAGTTCAACTCTTAACAGTTGTAGATGCATTGGAAATTTCCTATCCTATCTGAAATTACTGTGAGCCTTAGTCTGACCTACAAGTATCAGCGCTGACTCATAGTGACCCTGTAGGACAGAGTAGAACTGCCAGTGTGAGTTTCTAAGACTATAACTCTTTATAGGAATAGAAAGCCCTATTTTTCTTCTGTGGAGAAGCTGCTGATTTTGAACTACTGACCTTGCCATTATTAGCCCAATGTGTAACCACTATGCCACCAGAGTATTCCATGAAGGAAATACGATAGTATAAGCTATCATTCAGAGCTTCAGTGAGTACATCTCTCCTCGGGGAAGTCATGAATCACATACAGGCACAAGTAGAAAACAACAGACCAAACCAAACTCATTGCTTATTGACTTGATTCTGAGTCATACAAACTCGACAGGACAAAGTGGACTGGCCCATAGGGTTTCCAAGGCTGCACAGCTTTATAGAAACAGATAGTCACATCTTTCTCCAGGCAGCGGTGGATGGGTTAGAGTCTCCAAGCTTTTGGTTTTATGCTTAATTGTTTAACCACTGCACCAAAAGGGCTTCAAGAAAGTAATAGAAATGATATGAATTCAAGAGTAATGTGTCTGCTACGGATTATAACTCCTACAAGTAGAGAATCAGGTTACTGCCAGTCATTGTAGATCAGTGTAGAGAGGGTGGTGCTTGAATTTGTTAGGTCTTGAAGGATTTAAAAAAGGGAGAGCCAGCTAATGCTGGTCGGCATTAGCAAAGATATGAAAATGAGACGGGCCTGATGGGAGGGGTCACAATAAATGAGATAAGCTTATTGAACCACCACTTCCCCTTCCCACCAATGCCCTCAGCTGTACTAACATTTTTCAGGACTTGTGTTCCAAGTGTACTTCCAGGTGGTTTATATTTAGAAAGTCGCTTTATTTTCACAACTACACGTGTAATTATTTAGTACTGTTATAACAGAAATATCACAAGTGGGTGCCTTTAGCGAACAGAAATGGATTTTACCCACAGCTGAAGAGGCTGCCAGCCATAGGAGAAGGCTTTTTCTCCTCGTCTATTCTGTGGAAAGGATCTCATTCTTGGCCACTTGGTGATCTTCATAGGGTTTGGCATCTATCTTGTCCCAACTTTATTTTCTTGCTTCCTTGCTTAATCTGTTTTTACATTTCAAAGAGGATGACTGTCAATAAAAAAGATGATTGGCTCAAGATACTCAAGATTGACTTAGTTCCGTTCACTGACTCACTAACATAATGAAGAAAGCCCATTCTCAAGTGCGATTACGATCGCAGGGCAAAGGGGTAGGATCTATAATATTTATTTTGGGTGGGGGGTATACAATTCATTCCATAACATATACTTAGGTAGGGATTTTTATCCCCCCATTTTATAGTTAAGGAAACTGAGGCAGAGACATTAAGTAACTCAGTTAAGAGGACGGTAGGGCTAGATTTTGTTCCCAGAGTGTTTGACTTCAAAGCTACTGTTCCTATTACTATGCTGTATATGCAGAGGCTAGAGAAGAATCAGACTTATGAATGGACTTAAAGAGAAAATGAAAAAGCAAAAGTTTCTGTATGATTTAATCTACTGTTTTTAGTGTCTGTCAAGTTGGTTCCAAATCATAGAGACCACCTGCTGTACAAGAGAATGAGACACCACCTGCTCCTGCACATAGGCTCAAGCATCCTCACGGGTGTCTGTGCTTAAGCCATGGGCGCAGCCACCGTGTCAGTCCATCTCGTCAAGGGCCTTCCTCTTTCTCGCTGCCCCTCCACGTTACATGCATGATGTCCTTCTCCAGGGACTGCTCTCTCCTGACAGCGTGTCTAAAGTACATGAGATGAAGTCTCGACCTCTTTGCGTCTCAGGAGCATTCTGGTTGTACTTCTTCAGAGAGACATTTGTTTGCTCTTTTGGCAGTCCATGGTAATCTCAATATTCTTTGCCAGCACTATAATTCAAATGCATTGATTTTTCTTTTTCTTTTTTTAATCGTTTTATTGGGGGCTCATATAACTCTTATCACAATCCATACATACACCAATTGTGTAAAGCACATTTGTACATTCATTACCCTCATCATTCTCAAAACATTTGCTCACCACTTAGGCTCTTGGCATCAGCTCTTTATTTCCCCCCTCCCTCCCTGCTCCCCGCACATTGATTTTTCTTCAGTCTTCCTTATTCAGTGTCCAACTTGCATATGCATATGAGGCAATTGTGATAGGTTTACTGTGCCAACCTGGCCAATAGGAACATGTGGGATTAATCAGGTCACGGTTTGATTGAGGGCAAAGAGATAAATGGCTCTGCAAGGCCTGCCCATGTCTCCTTTTCTCTCTGGTGATTGGACCAGTGTGCTGCTGCTTTAGCTAGTTCTCTGCCTCAGCCTGTGTGCTATACCCCTGTGGACCAAGCCAACCTGTTGGTTGTGGATCAAGTCACTAGAGCTTGAAGCTCCTTCGAGACCCGCTTTACCACGCTGCTGCTAGTGCATACATCACTTGAGCTTGAGGCTGGTGGATCCTGTCGCCTTGCATTGCTTGAGTTTGATATCCCATCTGGGCCTGCTTTGCTAAGCTCCCGAGTTACTCATTGTTGCTGATTCACCCTGCTGTTGCTGCCTGTGGGAAGACTCTGCCTGCCTTGCCCAAGCTGTCTGCTTCCTTGACCTTGGTTGGACACAGCAGCCCATATGAGTTAAAGGACTTCCAGTATATTAACTGTTCCACAAAAGTGAGTTGAACTGAGCCTTCTGTACTGCTGTGTGGACTAATTAGCTCATATATATATATAATCAAGTATGTATATATATAAAAGCTGACCCAAATATCAGCCAAGGCACCTAATTTTACCACAAAAACTGCATAAAAATATGCTGAATAACATGGCTTATAAACAAGTATATACAGTATATATAATCATAAGTGTCCTGGTTTTGTTTTTCTAGAGAACTCTGCTTAACACAGCAATTTAAAATACCATGACTTGGGTTAGGCACACATTGGTTCTAAAAGTAACATTCTTGCTTTCTAACACTTTAAATATGTGTTGTGCAGCAGATTTACCCAAAACCATGCATCATTTGATCTCTTGACTGCTGCGTTCCTTGACGTTGTGGCTGCAGCCATGGACTCAAGTATAGGAACAATTGTGCCGATGGTGCCGGACCAGGGAGTGTCTCGTTCAGTTGTGCATTGGGCTGCTGTGGCTCGGAACAGACTGGATGGCACCTAACAATAACAGCAACAATAAATTAATTCTCACAATAAGTGGGCCTTAGGTGGTGCTTCTCTGTCTGTTTTGTTAATCAGTTTATTGGGGGCGCATACAGCTCTTATCACAAATACAAACATCCATCCATTGTGTCAAGCACATTTGTACATTTGTTGCCATTAACATTCTCAAAACATTTTCTTTCTGCTTGAGCCCTTGGTAGCAGCTCCTCATTTTTTCCCTCCCTCACCCACCCTCCATCCCTCATGAACCCTTGGTAATTTATAAACTATTATTATAGAGGCCCAATGTCTGCTGCTTTAATACTTAACATATCAATATATGTACATAAATCTATTTCCCCATCCTTATATATGAATATATTTATGTATGAACATGCCTGCATTTAGACAGGAGGTGTTTCTCTTATTATACTCTCCCAATCCTTGAAAAAGCAAAAGCTTTATTGTGAATTTCAGAGCAGATCATAAGTTCTGTATCCAGAAATTCATATACATTTCATTCATTGTAATCCCCTCGGTATAACATCACTTATCTCATGTCTTCTCTGTATGTTCTGTTTCCATTTCTCGCTAGAGGGTAGGTACATGTGAATTTGGGTGAAGGAGAAGGTGATATACAATAAAAGGGAGATTGGCAAACAGGATGGAGTCAAGGGAAGACAATGGGAGAAGTGCAAGAGGTAAGGGCACCAGAGGTCGATACAAAGTCCAAACAGCAGGGACCTATGAGCAGATGCATTGGTAGACATGCAGGCAGAAAGGATGTGGGAGGGAGAGTGGAACTATACTCATAAATATATGTAGGTTTGATGGAGGATATGTGTGGATATGCATTAATTGTGTGGCAAATATACCTATGAATATGGGGGGACATACAGAGGCAACATTCTAAGAACTAGCCATAACCAAACACCTTGAGATCACTGAGCCACACTCTCATGGGAAAGCAAGGTCAATTGGCATAACACAGTCAACAAAGATAATGTTCTACACCCCTACTTTGGTGAGTACCAACTGGTCTGAAAAGCTCATGAATGGCCATCTGAAGTGCAAATATTGGTCTCTCCCTGTCTGGAGGCAAGAAGAGTGATGAAAATGAAAGTCACATGGGAATCATTGGTCCAGCGGTCCCCATGAACATCGTTCTTCACGACGCTGAGATCAGAACTATATGCTTTCTAGATATTACTACCAACTGCTCATACCCCTGTATAGACAAAGAAAGAGGTTCTAAAATGATGCACACACCAGGGGTGGAAGCTATATTTGAACCCAGGCTATTGAGTGTTTGAGATTACTGTGCTGGAAGCCTAAGGTAATTACAATAAGAAGAACAAATAAGCTCCTCAGAGAAGTTTGCAGAAAGAGAGAGGAGCAGGTTCCTGGGTAGTAGAAATTGCTTGCCGTTGGGTGGTGGGTCTTGGTTAGCCAGCTGCATGGAGGAAGACGTAGGCCTGGTGATCTACCTCACAATGGTAACAGCCAAGACAACTGAGGCATTTGTACTCTGCAGCACCTGGAATCTCCCATGTCACAAATCAACAAAAGCAAAATCAGGAACAACAAGAAAGAAGAGCTTCACCCACCATCAATGAACAGGAAAAGTGAAGGCATTTGGACGGTTGTCATTGGACAAACTTAAGAATCAAATTATCTTCTGGATTTGCAACTAATGTTTTTATCAAGGCCAGTTAATTTAACCAGGATTCTCGTTTTCATTCCACTCCAAGTGAGTAGTCCACTAGAATGGACATTCTAAATCATTTGGTTTGTGCAAGACTGTGGCCTACAGTGTGAGCCGAGTCCATTTTGAGCCTTGATGTACATTAAGACACCAATGGTTATGTTGACTCAATTCTAGAACAAGCCCAGGGAGGGGCAGTTTGCCTTCAGGAAGAAACTGTGGTTGAAAGTAGATTAGTATGCAGAAAGATGATCACACAAAAACTAGAGAATTTTCCTGGGCATTTACCAAAAAAAATATCCCACCAGATTTATGTTCGGGAATCTAAGTTGAAGGAAGCAGGCCCTGGTATTGTCTGGAAGCCGTTCTTGTGTCTCAGTGGTCGAAGTCTCAGAACCAATCCCGCCCCTCAACTCCCTTTCTGACATTCTGCTTGCAGTGGTGACAAACTGACTAATTATGATCTTGTGATGATCCCCTTGTTTCCTATTATATATAGGAACACCATGCAGTGCGTTCATAGTTTCCATTGACCTGTATACTGGGTACATGCTGATGGATTCCCTCATCTGGATGATTATGCTTGTTTTGCCTTTGTCCTTTTTAAGACTTAATAAAAGGACCTTTCTAGAATATATTTGAATCTATTTGGCTTTTTTTCCCCTAAGCACATCAATCCAAGACTTAAACCCAGTTCCTCTTGGGATTCCATCTCTTTGGCCAGTGATGGCTCTATAAATGGGTAGTTGACAAGAGATGAAGTTTTCTTTACCATATTTTCTTGCTTTTTTCTGGAGAGAGATTAAAGAAACACCTCTTCCTTCCTCCTTCTCCTGCATCTCTCAACTCCAGGAATGAAGCTGCTGGAATTTCCCTGCTCACACCCTGAAATTGACGCTCACCTGTGGAAGGTGACGTGGCCTTGGTGACTGCAGAGAAGAGCAGTTGGAGAAGCCCTAACATGCTACGTCTCCACTTTACATTTTGTGGGAGAATCTATTTCCAAACTGAGTTGCTGTTTTATATTCCTTGCATCCAAAGGCAGCTGAACTGATACATTCTCTTTCCCTCATTATTTTATCTATAAAATGAGGACAGAGGGGGGGAATAAAAAAAAAAGAAGAAAAGTAATGAAATGAAGACATTGGCCTAAATAACTTCATCAGAAAAAAAAAAAATCTTACCATAGTGAATGATGGGGGGAGTGTGGAGTGGAGATCCAAAGCCCATTAGTAGGCCACTGGAGATCCCCTTGCAGAGGGGTCTCGGGGAGGAGATGAGCCAGTCAGGGTGTGATGTAACAATGATGAGAAATACAACTTTCCTCTAGTTCCTAAAGGTTTCCTCCCCGTTCCCACTACCATGACTCGAATTCTATCTTGCAAGACTGGCTAGACCAGAGGAGGTACACTGGTACAGATAGGAACTGAAAATACAGGGAATCCAGGATGGATGAGCCCTATAGGACCAGTGGTGTGAGTGGCAAAACAGGGAGGGTAAAGGGAGAATGGGTAGGAAAGAGGGAACCGGTTACATGGAACTGCGTGTGACCTCCTCCCTGGGGGACAGACAACCGAAAAGTGGATGAAGGGAGAAGTCGGATAGGGCAAGATATGACAAAATACCCATTTATAAACTATCAAGGGCTCATGCGGGAGGGGGGAGCAGGGAGGGAGGGGAAAAATGAGGACCTAATGTCGGGGGTTTAAATGGAGAGAAAATGTTTTGAGAAATGATGTACAAATGCGCTTTACACAATTGATGTGTGTATGGATTGGGATAACAGTTGTATGAGCCCCTAATAAAATGTTTAAAAACAAACAAATAAATAAATAAAAACAGAAAAAATATATATATATATAAATCCTAGCTTGCTGTTGTGATTCATTTCTGCCTCAGCACGTCAGGGCTAAATGTATTTATATGTATTTTTCCCTTCTGGTCTTTGTTCTCCGTGACTGTCCTTTCCTCTCCGTGGACTCTGAGTGAGGCTTGTCATGGAATATGTGCTTTGAGTGTCATCCAAGGATAAGCATGTGGTCGTAAATGTCAATAAATAAATAAAAACCCAACTCAATGCTGACTCATTGCAACCCCCTGTGGGTTTCTGAGACTGTAACTATTTATGAGAGTGGAAAGCCCATATTCAGTAAAGTGGAGGGGTGATGAAAAAGAGGAAGGTCCTGGATGGCATATTGGCTGCATCAATGGCCTTAGGGATACCAACAACTGTGAGGATGATGCAGGACCAGGCAGTGTTTTGTTCTGTGGTGCATAGGGTCATTGTGTTAGTCTGGGTAGCCTAGAGAAAAAAATTCATAGACACTTGTGTACAGGAAAGAGCTTTATGTAAATAGTAATTGTATAATGAGAAAACATCCCAGCCCAGTACAGATCAATCCATAAGTCCTATAGTAGCCCATATGTCCAATACTGGTCCATAAATTCCTCTTTAGACTCATATAGCCATGCAATGATGCTGAATGCCGGAAGACCACAGGCCAGTGGCTGGAAAGTCTTGTACATTCAGTAGCAGTGGAAGCATCTCAGTGCTGGTGTGGGTCTCCACGTGGCTCCTCCTGCTCCAGGGCTCTAGCGGAGATGTATTTTGTCATGTCATGAGGAATACCAAGTAGAGAGTCGAGTATGTGTCCTGCCTGCAGTGAGCTCTTTATCTCTGTAGCACCTCCAAATAAGGTCATCAAGCGGTGACCTGATTGACAACTTAACCTCCACCCCTTCACTCTTAATAGTCTTAAATTGACAACAGATTATGTAACTATCACAGTCAGTATTGGTCAGATCCTACTCTATGGCACCTAACAAAAACAACAACAAAGAAGTCTTGTGCAGCAGATTTACCTCATGTAATATGTCTTATGACCTCTTGACTGCTGCTTTGATGAGCATTGACTGTGTATCCAAGCAAGACAAAATCCTTAACAAAATCTTTTCTCCATTTATCATGACGTTACCTATTGGTCCATTTGTGAGGATTTTGTTTTCTGTGCATTGAGTTGTAATCCATACTGAAGGCTTCAATCCTTGATCTTCACCAGCAAGTGCTTCAAGTCCTCCTCACTTTTAGCAAGCAAGGTTGTGTCATCTGCATATTTCAGGTTGTTAATAATTCTTCCTACAATCCTAATGCCACATCATTCTTCATATACGCCATCTTCTCTGCTGGTTTTCTCAGCATAAAGATTGAATATGTATGGTGAGAAGATACAACAAGGTTGCCAACCTTTCTTGATTTTAAACCATGTATTACACCCTGTTCTATTCTCAAAACTGCCTCTCGATCTGTGTACAAGTTCCCCATGAGCACAATGTAGTGTTCTGGAATTCCCATTCTTTTTATGATTATCCACAGGTTGAAAGCCTTTGCATCATCAGCAAAACACAAGGGAATATTTTTTGGGTATTCTTTGCTTTCAGACAAGATCCATCTGACATCAGGAATGATATCCTTTGTTTTATTACATCCTCTTCTGAATCCAGTTTGAATCTTCCTGTCAATGAACGACTGCAGTCATTGTTACAAGATCTTCAGAAAACTTTTACTTGCTTGTAATTTCAATAGTATTGTTTTATAACTTTCATGTTCTGTTGAGTCTCCTGTCTTTGGACTGTGTACCATTTTTCATCTCTTCCAGTTGGCCAAGTGCTTCATCAGCTTGTTGACACATTTCTATCTATTCCTGGAGCCTTGTTTTTTGGCTAATGCTTTCAGTGAGGCTTAAACCTCTTTCTTCAGCACCATTGGTTCTTGCTCATATGCTACTTCTTGAAATGATGGAATGTTGACTAGTTCTTTGTGGTACAGTGATTCAGTGTATTCTTTCTATCTTCATTTGATGCTTCCTACCTCATTCAATATTTTGCCCGTAGAATCTTTCAGTATTGAAACTCGAGGTTTGAATTCTTTATTGAGCATGTTCTTCCCTTTTGGTTTTCTATTTCTAGGTCTTTGCATTTTTTTTCATTATTATATTTACCTTCTTGACTGCCCTTTGAAATCTTCTGTTCAGCTTTTTTACTTCATCCTTTCTTCCATTTGCTTTAGCTACTCCATGATTAAGAGCAACTTTCAAAGTCTCTTCTGACAACCTCTTTGATCTTTTCTTTCTTTCCTGTCTTTTTAATGACCTTTTATTTTCTTCACGAATGATGGTCTTTATGTCCTCCCACAGCTCATCGGGACTTCTGTCAGTAGTGTTCAGTGCATCAAATCTATTCTTGAGATGTTCTCAATATTCAGGTGGGATCCACTCAAAATTGTATTTTGGCTCTAGTGGATTTGTTTTAATTTTCTTCAGCTTTCTCCTGAACTTACATGTGAGCAATTGATAGTCTGTTACACAGTCAGCTCCTGGCCTGGTTTTAGCTGCTAATGCTGAGCTTCTCTATCTTATCTTCCCACAGATGTGGGCACTTTGATTTCTAGATATGCCATCTGGGGAAATCCATGTATATGCTCGCAATCTGTGTTGTTGAAAAAAAGGTATTTGTTATGAACAAGTCATTGGTTTTACAAAAGTCTTGTCATGTGATCTCCAGCTTCATTTTTATTACTAAGTGCATCTTTTCGAACTACCGTTCCTTCATTTTTGTTTCCAACTTCTGCATTCCAATCCCCAATAATTATCAATCTATCTTTTTTTTAATCAATGCACTAGCTTTTGTGATTGGTGTATAAATTTGAATAATAATTGTATTGATTGGATTTGAAAGTGGATAGATAGAATCCTATCACAGAAAGCATTGTTCTTCATGATTGATTTTTCATTTTCTGTTTTGACAGTGAATACCATGCCATTTCTCTTGACAGTGTTATTTCCCAAATAGTAAGTCACATGATTTTCTGATTCAAAATGGCCAATACCAGTTCATTTAAGGTCACTAATGCACAGGGTATTAATCTTTATGCATTCCATTTCATTTTTGATGACTTCCAATTTTCTTAGATACATCCTTTGCACATTCTAAATTCTGACCATTAGCGTATTTTTCCAGCTTTTCTTCTATTCCATCAGCAAATGACGATCCCAAATGCTCCATTTCCACACATTTTACCCGACTCCTATCACTATGGTCAACTCTAACTGAGAAATCAGTGCCTGCTCAGTAACACTCTAGTGCCCCCTGATCTATCCTCTGGCACTCTCTCTGACAAGCTCTACTTCCATCCATTCAGTAGGCCTTCAGTATCTGACTATATTTCGAAGCTATACGTAAGGTTTTCAGCAGTGGGTCCTTTTTCCATTGTGGGGAGCTGAGTCTGTCTTCATTGTCTGTTATTCGCCTGCAAGCCCAGCTGAAACCTGCTCACTTTGGGTGACCCTGCTGGCATTTGAAGTACCAGTGACATAGCTTCCAGCATCACAGCAACACACAAGCCATCGCATACTACAAACTTAAAGTGGTGGTTGTCTCTTTTCTGACATAATAACTCTCCTCCTTAAGTTACATTTGAGATGAGGTCTCTTAAAACAATAGCAACTTGACGGCAGTAGGTACGGGGTGAGAATGAGTTGGAATTCACTCAACGGTAGCAGGATTGTTTTTTGGGCTTTAAGGGTGCAGAAGTAGAGTTCCTGGAGGCTTGAGAGGGTGTGTACTCAAATAACAGTGTTCCATCCTTAGGTTGGTAAGGTCTGTGGGCCTCTTCTCTTCCAAAGTTAAACCTCACTGCAAAAATGACATTTTTTTTCTTTTCAAGTAAATATTGTAAATTAAGTAGGGGAAAGACCAATCCCTTCTCAGCACACAGCTTGCAATGTTTAACCTTTTCCAAAAATTCTTTTCCTAGAAAACATCTGGACTTAGTTACAGGTTTAGGAAACAGAATCAATGAATAGTTTACTGAAGGCATAGTGAAATAAAACAGGATTGTTTCTGAAGATGAAGGGATAGAAGTGTCCTCTAACATTTAAGTAATATGCTAGAGGGATCTTAAATTATATTTCATCATAAAGAATTCTGCATAATCGTTATACTTTTCAGAATGTTTCCTTATCTTCTAAGGCATAGACGGAAAAGAAGTT
The DNA here is from genome assembly GCF_000313985.2 of Echinops telfairi. NCBI lineage: Eukaryota > Metazoa > Chordata > Mammalia > Afrosoricida > Tenrecidae > Echinops > Echinops telfairi. The sequence continues at coordinate 65,235,618 of NW_022111369.1, read as the reverse complement.
TGAAGGGAGAAATTCTAGTTCTATAATTGCTGGCACACTGCAAGGCCATCATGGTCCTTGTTAGTTAAGGAATGTGCATGCAAACTCTAGGATCTTTTTCATTTTGAAAAAATTGAAATGGTTTGTGGTCTCTGTGTTGTGAGAAGACTGAACTCTGGGTCATTGTGGCTTTGGGATCCATAATTTAAATGGAAACTCCTTTTAACAAAGCCAAGAACCGTCTGAAGTTAGCATGGAACAGGGGGCCATGGAAAGCCTCATTATATTTGAATGGCAAGTGATTGCAGTTTCTAATTAGGTTGATGTTCTCTCTAAGTAAAATCCAATAATTAATTCTTATCCCTGGTCTTTTAACTAATCTCACTTTGATTGGTGTGATTCTTATTACTATGTAGACCTGTGTTCCACTGTGGGCTGCTATTGTCATAAGCTCTGTCTACTGCTTCTCTCCTGCTACCATTTCTGCCTGAGGGCTCTTTTCTTCTTTTCCTCTGTGTAATAATAACACTGGGGTAATGGCTGGTGGTTGAGTGATTGGGCTAAAGGCAGATGCCCTTCCAAGAAAGCTGGAAGAACAACAAAATAAAAAACTAAGAGCCAGGAGATGATTTTAGCAATAAAAGGTATCTAAGACCAGGGAGTTCTGAAATCCAGAAAGTCTGTCTGTGTGCTACAATGTATTCAGCAAATATTTATTAACTGTCTAATATATAAGGAACCCTGGGGGTGTGTTGGTCAGCAGTTCAAAACTATCAGCTAGTCCTCTGGAGCGAGATGGGGATTTCTACTCCTATAGAGTTATAGTCTCAGAAACTCACAGGGGTTCTACCCCATCCTTTCGGGTCGCTATGAGATGGCATCAACTTGTCAGTGAGTTTGGTTTGGTTTTATGGGTAAGGCAGTTAATGTTGAAGAGAAGATCTCTGCCTTCATAGAACTTACATTCTAATGGAAGAAACAGGTAAATTGGTAAATTAGCCGATATATAGTACAGTGTCAAGGGAAGACATATGTTATGAAATATAAAGCAAAGTAAAGGAATTAGGATGGGGGGAAGGATCCATTTATTTTGCTGTTCATTTTCTAGGTCCTGAGGTGTTCCCTTAGATCAGTGGTTCTCAACCTGTGGGTCGCGGCAGTTGAACGGCCCTTTCACAGGGGTTGCCTGATTCATAAGAGTAGCAAAATGACAGTTATGAAGTAGCAATGAAAATAATTTTATGGGTGGGGGGTCACCACAACATGAGGGACTGTATTAAAGGGTCACGGCATTAGGAAGGTTGAGAACCACAGACTTAGATGATCGATTTTAGACCTTGCTTGTTTTCCTTTCTTTTTTGGTTTCTTTTTTTTTAAATCATTTTATTGGGGGCTCATACAACTCTTATCACAATCCATACATATATCAATTGTGTAAAGCACATTTGTACATTCATTGCACTCATCATTCTCAAAACCTTTGCTCTCTACCTAAGCCCCTGGTATCAGCTCCTCATTCCCCCCGCCTCCATGAACCCTTGATAATTTATAAATTATTATTTTGTCATATCTTGCCCTGTCCAACATCTCCCTTCACCCACTTTTCGGCTGTCCGTCCCCCAGGGAGGAGGTCACATGTAGATCCTTATAATCGGTTCCCCCTTTCCAACCCACCCTCCTTCCACCCTCCCAGTATCACCACTCACACCACTGGTCCTGAAGGGATCATCCGCCCTGGATTCCCTGTGTTTCCAGTTTCTATGTGTACCAATGTACATCCTCTGGTCTAGCCATATTTGTAAGGCAGAATTGGGATCATGATAGTGGGGTAGGAGGAGACATTTAGGAACTAGAGGAAAGTTGTATGTTTCATCATTGCTACATCACACCCTGACTGGCTCGTCTCCTCCCTGAGATCGTTCTGTAAGGGGATGTCCAGTGACCTACAAATGGGCAATGGGTCTCCACTCCACACTGCCCCCCTCATTCACTATGATATGATTTTTTGTTCTGATGATGCCTGATAGCTGATCCCTTCGACACGTTGTGATCCCACAGGCTGGTGTGCTTCTTCCATGTGGGCTTTGTTGCTTCTGAGCTAGATGACCGCTTGTTTACCTTCAAACCTTTGAGATACCAGACGCTATAACTTTTGATAGCCAGGCACCATCAGCTTTCTTTGCCACATTTGCTTTTGCACCCATTTTTCTTCAGGGATCGTATCATGGAGATGAGCACACAATGATATGATTTTTCGTTCTTTGATGCCTGATAACTGATCCTTTAAGCACCTCATGTTCACACAGGCTGGTGTGCTTCTTCCATGTTGCTTTGTTGCTTCTGAGCTAGATGGCCGCTTGTGTACCTCAAGCCTTTAAGAGTCTTTCTTCTTTTTCAATGTATCCATTTAGTACCATAAATTTTCCTTTCAGCACTGCTTAAACTGCATTACAAGTTTTGATGTTTTTGTTTTTATCCTATTTAACTTCTTTTAAAAAAATCACTTTATTTGGGGGCACACACAGCTCTTATCATAATCCATGTATCCATCCATTGTGTCAAGCACATTTGTGCATATGTTGCCATCATCATTTTCAAAATACTTTCTTTCTACTTGAGCCCTTGGTATAGGCTCCTTATTTTTCCCGCTCCCTCATGAACCCTTGATAATTTATAAATTATTGTTATTTTTCATGCCTTACACTTCTATTTAAGTTCCAACAGACTGTTTTAGAGCTTAAATTCTGAGTACTGCATTTGGAGAGGGCTATCAAGGCAGAGTAAACCCAAAATCCAAATAGATTATGCCTTCATTGAATTCCTTCTGATCACTAATCAAGGATGTAGATAATCTTGTGGTTATGTGAAGTGCATTGGAAAGTGGATTACATCCACCCATCTGCTATCAGCCAGGGAGGGGAAGTCTCGTTTAGGGGCTTGCTTAGGTGTGTCCTTGATTTATAGTAAAAGGGGTCTCATAGTCATGGGTCTTGTCCTATTGACTGTCTTGGTCAGAAGGTCCTGGACCAATCTTGTATGCTCTTCTATCCAATGTAGTGGACATATTCCCATAAAGGTCTTGTTCCTGCTTCTGTAGTCTCATCTGTAACTGTGATTGGCCACCAATCATGAATTTGTGACAGTGTCCTTTATTCCATGACCCGTTTCTAAGAGTTTCATGATTTGCGACAGATTCATTTATTCCTTACTTTTTTTAAAACTAAAGAAAAAAAATCAAGCCTTGAGTTGCAATACTGAAAGATTCTATGGGAACGTATTGAATGATATGGAAAGCATCCAAAGAAGATGAAAAGAATACAGAGTCACTGTACCAAAAAGAACTAGTTGAATTCCACCACTTCAGGAGGTAGCATATAAGCAAGAATCAGTGGTACTGAGGAAACAGTGTCAAGCTGTACTGAAAGCACTAGGCAAAAAACAAGGCTCCAGGAATTGATGGGATATCAATGGAAATGCTTCAGTAAGTTGATGAAGCGGTAGGCACACTCACTTGTCTATGCTAGAAAATTTGGAAGATAGCTTCTTGGCCAACTGACTAGAAGAGATCCATATTTGTACCCATTCCAAAGACAGGTGACCCAACCAATGTGAAATTTATAAAACAATATCATATGCAAATAAAATTTTGCTCAATATCATCCAACAATGGTTGCAGCTTACATTGACAGGGTTCTACCAGAGACTCAGGCTGGGCTAGGAGAGGATGTAGAGCTGATGCCACATAGGTCTTGGCTGAAAGCAGAGAGCACTAGAAAGAAGTTTATTTCTGTTTCATTGATTATGCCAAAGCATTAGACCAGTGGTTCAAACCTTCCTAATGCCGCAACCCTTTAATGCAGTTTCTCATGTTGTGGTGACCCCATAAAATTATTTTTGTTGCTACTTCATAACTGTAATTTTGCTACTGTTATGAACTGGGCAGACCCCTGTGAAAGGGCTGGTC
>NW_022111369.1:65230381-65231575 GCF_000313985.2 Echinops telfairi | reverse complement strand
ACCCCCAAAGGGGTCGCGGCCCACAGGTTGAGAACTACTGCATTAGACTGTGTGGATCATAGTCAACTATGGGTAACCTTGAGAAGAAGGGAATTCCAGAAACACTTCATTGTGGATCAAGAGGCAGCTGCGCAAACAGAACCAGGGAACACTGAATGGTTAAAAGCAGGAAAGGTGTGTTGTATCCTTTCACCATACTTATTCAATCTGAATGCAGAGCAAATAGAGAAATTGGATTATATGAAGTAGAATGTGACATTGGTCTGGAGGAAGGCTTATTAACAACCTTTGATAAGCTGATGACACTACCCTGTTTGCTGAAAATGAGGCCTTGCAGCCCTTGCTGACGAAGATCAAGGAACAGCCTTCAGAATGGATGATAACTCAATGTAAAGAAGCCCAGCCTCTTCACAACTGAGTCAATAGGTAACATCATGATAGATGGAGAAAACATTGACGTTGTCAAGGATTGTGTCTTGCCTGGGGCCATAATCAGTGCTCTTGGGAGCAACAGGAGATCAAAAAAGCATTGCATTTGGGTAAATCTGTGGCACAAGACCTCTTTAAAGTATTGAAAATTAATACATTGAGGACATTACTTTGAGGACTAAAGCGGGTTAAACCTAATCCATATTCTCAGTTGCCTCATACGCATGTAAAAGTCAGACACTGAATAAAGAAGACTGAAGGAGACTATGCATTTGAATTACGGTGCATGGCCTGCCAAAAGAACCAACAAATCTGTCTTAGGAGAAGTACTGCCAGAATGCTCTTAGATTGCAAGGATGGCGAGCCTTGTCCCAAACACTTTGGACATGTTCGCAGGAGGACATCATGCTGGGTAAAGTGGGGCAGTGAAGAAGAGAAAGACCCTTGACAGAATGGATTGAAACAGTGGCTGCAACAATGGGCTCATGCATAAGAACAATTGGGAAGATAGTGTAGGACTGGGCAGTGTTTGCTTCTGTTGTGCATAGGGTTGCAGTGAGCCAGAACTGACTTGATGGCACCTGACGACAACATACCTTATTTAACTAGCTTCCTGACCCAGTCGTCGGATGCCATTTAAAAAAAAATAATTTTATTAGGGGATCATACAACTCTTATCACCATACATACATACATCAGTTGTATAAAGCACATTTGTACATTTGTTATGCTCGTCGTTCTCAAAACTTTTGCTCTCAGCATAAG
>NW_022111369.1:65219567-65227707 GCF_000313985.2 Echinops telfairi | reverse complement strand
GGAACCTGTTCTCATATGTTTGTTGGCCATTTGGATTTCTGCCCTGTGAAACTTCTGTTCAGGTCCTTTGCCCACCTCTCAAGTGGGCAATTTGTTTTTTTCTTTTTGAAAGCTAGCAGAGTATTGTAGATTTATTACAATGTACTGGTGATATAATTTTATCAGTTTGAGTGAAATATAGACACCTTAACTCCATTTACCTTTGCCTTGTCCTATCACAATTGGAATATCACACTTTATCAAAATATATGAGAATTAAGATGATAAATAATAGGAAATAAGCATAAATTAATATTTCACCAGACCCCAAACCGAAACAAATAAAGAAAAAAAGGAAGATTTTAATACTGTTAAAGCCCTCAAATTTTTCCATCTTTATAGTTTTGCAGGTTTACATGTTGATGTGGATAGATAAAAAGGTGTCAGCCATTTTGTATGGAATGAAAAATTCTATAATCTTTGTGTATTACGAAAATCGGTTATACTGATCTTAATGTCACTTCTTCATGGCATTAAATGACAATGGGAAAAGCAGGCAGAGGAATTTCCTTTTAAGAGTTTCTATAAAGCGTCATTAACTCCACCTTAGACTTTCTTAGAAAATGAACTTATCTCTAACTTTGCAAGTCTCCATTTTGAGCCAAGCACACAGATGTAATCGAGCCTAGAGTAGAGTTGCCTGTGAAGCAAACATTGATTGGCCCCTTGGAATGGGTCACAGGAACTCAAATTGAATTCTTTAGAGTTTGCATAAATCGATGTGGTTTAGGCTGTTAAGTAATCTAATTATGGTAGTAATTTTAATGTTCTCCTATTGAGTTAATCTATTCATGCATATAAATTGTATGCAAAACAGTCTTTCCTATACTTTTCTGTTTGCCAAATGGAAATTATTAATAAGTTTGTGCTGATTTTATTGTTCTCACTCATAAGCTAGTTCAGAGTAGGAATAAAGAATATCTCTACTGAGATAAAGTTCAGGTATTTTTATCCAAGTATTTAAGTGCTGCTTAAGGAATTTTGTATGTTATACTTCAATTTGCTTTAAAGAGTTTTCACAGAGCATGTTGCAGTGCCAAATGAAGACATCATGTTGAAGGAAGAATGAATGAACTGCAGTGTTCCTTGGAAAGAGATATTTAATTATCTACGAGTTTGAAATTGTTTTCAACATTATACATTTTGGCTGTCATTATTAATCCTGGAATTAAATACTGTTTTGCACTGAGTTTTATTTAGTTTTCTTAACACGTGGCTTTGATTTTTGCATGGATAAAGACATTCAGTATATTTCTAATCTGGTGCTAAACACATAGATATTCCACTAATTATAGACCAGTGTTTCTCAACCTGTGGGTTTCGACCCCTTTGGGGGTCTAACAGTCCTTTCACAGGGGTCCCCTGAGACCATCGGAAAAAACGTCTTTCCGATGGTCTTAGGAACAGAGGCACTGCTCCTCTATCGTCTCCAGGTGGGTCCGCCCACATGCAGATAAGCCGATCTGGTGAGAAAGAAGCTATCTTAACCTTTGCACTGACGCTGGCATTTTACACATACTGTCGCAAAATGTAGCAATGTAGTTTACTGTTGTTATATTAAGACTCTTATCCATGCTACACCATGCTTCGGGACAAAATTTTATTTATATGTAATTAGAAATAAATATTTCACAATATATAATTACATAATGTTTTTGTAATTAATCACTATGCTTTATGTTCAATTTGTAACAATGAAAATACATCCTGCATATCCGATATTTACATTATTATTCATAACAGTAACAAAATGACAGTTATGAAGTAGCAACAAAAATAATTTTATTGCTGGGGGGTCGCCACAACATGAGGCACTGTATTAAAGGGTCACAGCATTAGGAAGGTCGAGAACCACTGTTATAGACAGTTGCAGAAGACTAGAAAATTTTGAGTATCAAATAAAAGTGTATTATTTACAATAAGATTCTAATGTTAATTAGAAGCGCATACAACAAATTCACTCCTGCTTTTTAAATGACTACTTTGCCCCTAATTAGGATCTGTAAAACTATAGCTTGCATTTGTGTGGTGTTTGACTGTTGTTGACCGAATTAATGAAAATCAGTTTCCTATAATAAAAGAGGCCTAGAGAGTGATTTCCCTTCAGTATCAGTCAAGTCTGGAAGTAGATTGTTGAGTCTCCAGGACTGTGCTTTTCTACTCTATATTGCATTTTCCATGAAACCTACTTGATTATGATACTCAAGTGTAACATCTTTGAATTGATCTTATTATTTTAGCAATGATATTATTTTTTGATAGTTACAGGGATATGTAACAAATGTGACCGTACTAGTTAGATGATTTTGTTAACTTGGATTGTTATGAAAGTGTAGGGTGGAGTTCAACTTGTCAATCAGGTCACAGACTGATGGGGCTTCTCAGGAGTGTGACATTTCTTATAAGAGGAAACGAGGAATCTACCTCCTTCTCTGCAGCTTTGCCTTCGTGTTTTCTGGGACTCTGCCTCCAGGGGTGGCGCCTTGTGGACCACCTAACCCTGAGAGCTGTGGATGCCACGCCGTGTTTCCAAGGATCTTGGATCCGTGTAACTGCACCACAGGCCTGTGATCCTCCTACGTTTCCCATCACTTTTCTGTGTCATCAGCCTACAACTATGAGTCTGAATTGGGCCTGGCTTGTATCAGACATGAGGAACTGAGTTGGATTGGCCTAGGATGTCTTCTTTGATGTAGGATTATTTCTTGATATAAAGCTCTTTCTTATACCTATATGAGTATCAACAAATCACTTGATTTGTTTCTCTAGACAACCCAGTCTAACAGTGACCCAAACCAAACTCACTGCCATCATTCTGACTCCTGGTTATCATGTAGGGCAGAATATAGAACTGGCTCTCCGTTTCTGTGTCTTTATGAGTAGGAAGCCTTATCTGAGTGGTTAGTGGGTTTGTACTTCTGACCTTGAGGGTTAGCAGGCCAACCTGTTACCCACTATGCCATTGGAGCTCCACCAATGTGACATTAGACGTAAAACTTCATTAAAACAATCTGTCCATTGCTGAACCATAGAGACTGTTTTTGCCAATGTGATTATTTTGGTGCCCATGAATAGCTTTCTAGTCTTTTAAAATCTTTATTCTAGTATTTTTTTCCCTTGGGTCCACAATCAACACCCATAGATGCAACAGTAAAGAAATCAAAAGAAATCAATTGCGCTAGGAAAATCTGCAGGAAAAGACCTCCTTAGAATGTTATAAAGCAAAAGATGCCACTTTGAGGACTAAGCTGTACCTGATTTAAGCCATGATGTTTCAAATCATGTCATATACCTGTGAAAGCTAAGGAATACTGCAGAAGGATTGTTTTAGTGAATACTATTAAATATTCCATGGATTTCCAGAAGAACAAACAATTCTGTCCTGAAAGAAGTGCGGCCAGAAGGTTCCTTAGAAATTAAATTAGGGTGACAAGACTTTGGCTCACATCCTTTGTGCATGTTATTCAAATGACATTATGGAGAGGGATATTATGCTTGGTAGAGGTTGGGTGGAAAAAAGGACCTTCACTGAGATGGTCTGACAGAGCGCCTGCAGCAGTGGCCTCAAACACACAATGATGGTGAGTATGGTACAGGCCCAGCAGTGCTTTGTTCTGTTGTACACAGGCTCACTGTGTGCTGGAACGGACTTGGTGAGCCCTCACGGCAGTGACAGAACAGGAATTACATGAGGGCACTGGTGTATGGCTGTTTTTTACTTCAGAGACTTCAGCCCCAAGAACAGTACCTGGGCATGCTGCTGTTGTAAATGGGTTTTACTTTGAAGGCAAAGCCTAGTCCAGGTGTCAGAGACTAGCAGACTGAGACGCGTGTGCCACTGAGAGCACTTGTCTGTAGCCATCGTCGGGTTGCAGAGACATCTTGACATGCATTTTGTTTGGAATAAACCTGTGCCTGTATGAACTAGAACCCTGATAGTACATGTTTACTTATTTTCTGAGTCTGTCCTCCAAGTTGAAGTAATTGTTTTAAAAAGTAATGAAATGGAAAGACGACTATGGAAGCCTCTATGAGTAATTTAATTAAAAACCCTACCTTCAGCGCTCATTAAATGCCCCTCTGATGGTAGTCATTATCTCCTGCTGTGGAAGCTATGACCCAGATTGCTCCCTGCTGAAATTAGTTGAAAACAGTTTTCTTGTTGTTGTTGTCCCTGCATTTCTCTCGCAAGAATATGACTGTTCCTGCAGATCCCGTGAGTCAGCTTAACTTTCCGGGCAGGCCATGGAGGCACCATTTCTCTGAGTTTAGTCACAAGATATTACTGTGCCTTCACCTTTTACCCTCTCTCTTGATTTTATTCCTTTCCTCTGACTGAAGTAGCACCATACCATGATTCAATCCTCAACCACCTTTTAAAAATTAGTGCTGGCTTCTTTTTATTGTATTGGGTGGTGAGTAGTCCCTGCTTGTTTCATGCTTGCCAAACCAAGGCAACTTATAACATTTCATTCCGAGTTGAGTAATTCTGGGGACTAGAGAGCTAGGAATTCACTGATCGGATCACATCTTCATGTACAAAATTCCCCTGAATGACTTTACACATCTATTCCTAGCAGGTTTTGTGTATATCATTGTCCCGTGATCTTCTTCAAACATAACAGCTTGTCATAATAGTTTGAATTTTAAGAATGTAAGACACTTTGTGTCAAAATGGGATAAACAGTTAGCATGTAGTTGTTATTTTATCTTTAACAATATAGCTACTAAACTCAAACCCACTGCCATTGAGTGGTTCCAGTGTTCTGACCTATAGTGACCCTCTGGCCAGAGTAGAAGGGTCTCATAGAGTTTCTGAGACTGTAAATTGTTATGGGAGCAGACAGCCTCATTTTTTTTCATGCAGAATGCTGGTGGGTTTGAACCATTGACCTTGCAGTTAGCAACCCAATACTTACCTCACAGCGCTACTAGGGCTCCCTCATCAATGCAAATTATATTTCATAATAATATTATAGATTTTTTCAAAGGATAAATGTGCTTTTATATTGTATAATTCAAGGAATTCATTGTAGCAAAAAGAAAACAAAGGTTTGATTTGTGTTTTAATCGAGAAAATGGGTTAAAGTTTCTTTTTGAAAAATGTGACTTTGAAAACAGTAAAAGGGAGAACATTTTGTTATTATCTACAAGCTGTTGAGAACATTCTTTTCTTAACTCTTTTTATTACATAGCTGTGCTTACGAAAAAGAAAAAGAGGGTTTTTTTGAATACTTTTATTGGGGCTCTTACATCTCTTATCACAATCCATACATTCATCCAGTGTGTCAAGCACATTTGCACATATACCACCATCATCATTTTCAAAACATTCTATTCCCACTTGAGTCCCTGATATCAGCTCCCCATTTCTACTCCTTCCCCCACTCGCCCTCCCTCAAGAACCCTTGATAAGTTATAGATTCTCTTTTCCATATCTTACATCATCCCCCATCACCCCTTACCCACTTTTCTGTTATTCGTCCCCCTGGGAGGGGGTTCTAGATTGATTCTTGTGATCAATTCCCCCTTTTTCTTCCACCCTTCCCTAATCCTCCTGGTATCTCTACTCTCTTTGTTGGCCCTGAGGGGTTTATTTATTCTGGATTCTCGGTGTTTTGGGCTTTTATCTGTAGCAGTGTGCATGCTCTGGTCTAATCCGGGTTGTAAGGTAGAATTGAGGTCATGATAGTGGGGTGAAGGATGCACCAAAGAACTAGATGAAAGTTCTGTTTTCATTGGTGCTATACTGCACCCTGACTGGCTCATGTCTTCCCTGTGACCCATCTGTAAGGCGATGTCCAGTTGTCTACAGATGGGCTTTGAGTCTCCCTCCACTCTGTGCTTCCCCTCATTCACAATGATATATTATTTTGTTCTGGGTCTTTGATGGCTGATACCTGATCCCATTTTGTCTTCAGTGATAGTGTTGGGAAGGTGAGCATCACAGAATGCCAGATTGTTAGAACAAAGTGTTCTTGTGTTAAGGGAGTACTTGAGTCGAGGCCCAATGTCCATCTGCAACATTAATTCTAAACATATAGATATGAGTACATAGTTCTATTCCCTACTGATTATATATATTTACATATGTACATGCCTGTATTTAGGCCTCTGTAAATGTCCTTTGCCTCCTAGTTCTTTCCTTTATTTCCTTTTTACTTTCCTCTTGTCCCACCGTCATGTACGGCCTTCATTTGGTTTAGTAATTCCTTGCTGCTACATTGCCCTTGGTTAAGCTCCAGAAAAAGAGTCTTAATGAAATAAATAGAACTATGGGATGTGCAGTCATCCCTTGCTGAGTGTGAAAAGTTAATCTGTTCTACATTTGAAGTCGGAGCACCAGGGCATAATGGAAATCATGCAAAATTAGCTTGTTAGTTATACAAGGAATCTCAGAAATGAGTATTTTAGTTCAAGTGTTGTGTTTTACAGAATAGTGTAGTGTCATCGCTAATCAATTATGGAGTTCATAGGGACTTGAGTTCAAATCCTTATGTATTGGCCATGTAATTTTGGCTAATTATATCATCTCTTTAAAAATCAACTTTGTAACTTATGAAATGCAATCAATAATGCTTTTCCTGTTGACTCATTATTTCGTGTATTGCCTGTGATATATTATGTTCTCAATAATTGAAAATTTAACATTAGTATCTTATTATTTACTACTGTTGTTAGTTGAAGGAGCCCTTATGATTTGCACACCAGGGAAGAACTATAAACTCAAAGTTAAGATTATCTCTGAAGAGAGGATTTTGCATAACTTTTTATAATTAAAGCCAGTACAGATGTAATTATAAATAATTAGTTATAGGGCAGAAAGTTTCATAGCTCTCTTGGGAGATTAATTCTTGTTTGATTAAGGAAAATCCTTTAATGCCATCAAACAACTGTCTTTGAGAGATAGAACTTCTTTTATTTAAAATATTTTTCCAGTCAACTAGGTTCTATTTGATTAAGGACATTTTTTGCAATTTTGAGTTTGAAGGTTAAGGCAAATCAGGGTATTGATTCATGGTCTGTTGCTGCCAGTGCTTCCAGTGAGTCTGAAATCGGTGAGAACTTATTTTTGATCTTTCCCCTGTGCTAATGATTCATAGAAAAATAATTAGTTTATGCAGATGATAAAAATGAGGAAAAGAGCCGATTAGTTATGGGCACAAGGTCACACAATTAGCAAGTCTAGATGTGTGCCTGGATATGTGTTCATTTTTTGTTGTTGTTGTTGTTGTTGTTGTCTACTTCCTGTCCCAATCATTCATTTGCTAAGTCAGTAAATATTTACTGGGTCTGCTTACCATGGTTCTGGGCCTACTGTAGGCAGTAGGTGATTAGCAATATGTTTAAAAAGGCCAACTTTCATTAAAAGGCACTGCTTTCTATGAGGGAAATAGACAACAAACAAACTGATAATAAGTCAGATGGCGATACAGTTTGTGATTTTCAGGTGACAAACAACAGAATCATGGGTGAAGGGACAGTGGACAGAGTAAGATATGAAAAAAATAATAATTTATAATTTATCAAGGATTCATCAGGGAGGTAAAGTGGGGGAGGGAGGGAAAAAATGAGGAGCTGATACCAAGGGTTCAAGTAGAAAGAAACTGTTTTGAAAAGAATGATGGCAACATATGTGCAAATATGCTTGATACAGTGGATGTTTGGATTGTTAGAAGAGCTGTGAGAGACCCCAATAAAATGATTTATTAAAATTAAATAAAAAGAAAGAAAAGAAAATGGGATTATACAATTAAAAATGTTTGGAATTTTGTAGAACAGTTAGGCCTAGGAAATAGGGAAAAGGAATCCTGGGATAAGGTACTAGCATGAGTTTTCACTGCCTTTCATGCAGAGATATTTGAAAGAAGAAGGGAAAGAGATACCATGCTTAGAATACATGAGAAGATATAGAGAGATATTTATTTTAAAGAAATTGCTCCCATATGTATTGAGCCGACTAGTTATGTGCACAAGGTCACACAGTTAGCAAGTCTAGATGTGTGCCTGGATAGTCACTATTTTTTTTTTAATTTTGGTCATTGGCCTTTATTTGGGGTCTTAGAATTATATCAGCAGAACTGTATACTTGTTCCTGAGT
>NW_022111369.1:65213101-65214372 GCF_000313985.2 Echinops telfairi | reverse complement strand
GAAACACCAAAGAGCTAGAGGAAAGTTGTGGTGAACGCATAAATAAACTCAGTTTCTCCCACAATTCTCAGTGCACAATATAACTTTCCTCCCCCTCACATAGCTCCTTCCTTTTTTTGGTTTAACATTATTGTCTCCTAATTTCTCAATATTTTGTGTGAATGAAAATCTTCCGTTAATTCTAATTCTCGGAGTCCATCGGTAGGAAAGGCTACCCTAGTGCTCAAAAAATGACATTTGAAAAAATTTCTAGTTTCTTAACTCTTTTTGTTATTCCCTAGAAATACGTTCTAAAGTTCTTTTTGGTTTTCCTGTAGTGACACGGCAGGAAAAGCCCTCTGGGAAGCCTTACTGAGCGCCAAGCATAAGGAGGCAGTGATGGAAGTTCGGAGACATCTAGTGGAAGCTGCAAGCAGAGAAAACCTGCCAATCAAGATGAGTATGGGTAAGCATAGCTCTGTCATGTAAGCGCCAGAAAATGATCCCAGGCTCTGAGGAGGTTTCTCTACGATTGTTCAGAACTGTGGGTCAAGTCAGCCAGTATGGCGTATTGAAAGAGCTTAGAAACTGTTGAAAGACCAGGCAAGGACTGTGTGCATCCTCCCTGCTTTACTTAGACTCCACTTCTTGCTAACAAAGAGTCATTATTTTGTTATTTGATATGGACATTTCAGAATAGGTCTGAGCCCCCTTTTCTTCATTCTCTTCCGACCTCTTCTGTTCATGTCCCCTTCTCACTGGAAGACGAAACCAAAAACTCCTTCTTTCCCAATGATGGCCCTGAGTGAAGGTTCTTTGATTGGCTTGGGATTTGTGAATGAACTACTGTACTGGAAAAACCATCGAGCAGTTAGACATGCCCTGGCCTGCCCTCTCACCCTTAGAGTGGTTTGCTAGTTGTTCTAGGACATAATTGTTGTTATATCTTCATCAGGGAATAATACACTTCATTTTCCTCATTCCTCGTATCTTGCTTTGACTTCACTAATTAAAGAATCTGGCTACTGTGAAATGTAAGTTCTTAATAGCCTTTTCCCCTTGGGATAGAAATCTGAAAACCATAGAACTGATATTTTGATCTTAGGACATTGGCTTTCCTTTTTTTTTCTGTTAATAATTTTATTAATGTGGAAATAAAGATGGACACTGAATCTAGTTAGAATTTACTTTTAGAAACTTGCAACATTTTATTTTTCTATTTTTTAAAATTAGAGTGCTTACTTAGAATCTGTTCTTAACTGATTGCAATGATCAATGTATAATCCTCCACC
>NW_022111369.1:65207985-65211579 GCF_000313985.2 Echinops telfairi | reverse complement strand
AGCCATTTATCTCTCCACCCTTCATTTAACCCCACATGTGTTTATCGGCCAGGTGGGCACAATAAACTGACTACCTCAGAGTTAAAAACCAAATATGAAGTGAAAGTAGAAGAACCAAATATGGGAGGTAGAAGAATGGTGGCGAACCTAGGAAGAGGAAAGTTACAGGGTTACAATAAGAAAAAACAAAAAAACAGGAATTTTAGTATGTTAGGGGACTATACATATGAAGGCTTTAAGAAGCCTAATAAGAATAAAAATGAGAATAATGAATATTTATTGAGTATATATAATATGCTAGGTATTCCAGCTACTTACATATGCTCTCCTTATTGCCATTTTGTAAGGATTGTTGTTTGGTGCCCTGTCAGTTCCTATTATAGTGTAGTGTAGTTGTAGTACACAGAATGAAAAATGGTCCTGCATTGTCTTCATAGTTGTTCCTGTGTTTGAGCCCATTGTTGTAGCGGTTGTGTCAATCCATCTCATTGGAGGTCTTTCTTTTTTTGTCTTCCTTCTACTTTACCAAGAGTGATGTTCTTCTCCAGGACTAGGCTGTCCTGATAATTGTCCAAAGTACAAGAGACAAAGTCTACCATCCTTCCTTGTAAGGGCATTCCAAGATTGACCTGTGCTCTTCTGGCCTTCTGTGGTACTTTCCATATTCTTTACCAGCACCATAATTCAAATGCATCAAATCTTTTTTTTGGTTCTTCCTTATTGTTCAATTTTTACATTTATAGGAGGCTTTGCAAATTACCTTGGCTTGGGTAAGGCTCAATTTAGTGCTCAAAGTGACATCCTTTCTTGTTCTTTAACATTTTGAAGTGGTCTTGTGTGTCAGATTTACATTTAGTTTCTTAACTGCTGCTTCCAGGAACATTGATTATGAATCCAAGTAAGAAGACATTCTTGACAATTTTAATCTTTTTTCTGTTTATCATGATATTATCTGTTGGTCCAGTTGTGAAGAGTTTACTTTCCTTTACATGGAATTGCAATCTGCCTTGAAGCCTGTCGGCCCTGGTCTCCAGCAACAGTCCTTCAGGGCTTTCTCCCTTTAAGCCACCCACTTGGAGCCCAAGACACCACCAGGATTCCTTGTCTGTACGATATTGCTGTTAGATGTCTGTGAGTTAGTTCTGATGCACAGTGACCCTATCCATAGTAGAACAGAACACTGCCTGGTCCTGCACCATCCTCAGAGTTGCTCCTATGTCTGAGCCCATTGTTGCAGCCACTGAATAAGTCCATCTTGTTGAAGGCCTGCCTAGTTCTTACTGCCCCTCTACTGTACCAAACATGACATCCCATTTCTCAGGCAAGAAAATTGAAGCAGAGAAAATTGAAGCAAGTTGCCTAAGGGTATACATCTAATAGATAGTAGGATTGACATTCAAATCCAGGTTTGCTGATACCAGACACTATGTTTTTAATCTTTATAAAACCACCCTAATGCTACCAAAGCTGTAAGTTCTGTATGTTGTCTGTTAAAGCCAAACCAAACGGACTATTATTGAGTCAAATCTGATTCTTCTTGACCCTAAACAGGGTGTCTATGATTGCAAAGCAGATAGCTTCATCATTGTCCCAAGGAGCAGTTGGTGGCTTTGAACCACTGACCCTGTGGTTAGAAGCCCAGCGCCGAACTTAAATGGTGTCTGTGAGAAATAAAGTTGCTGCTGTAGGGAGACATCAATAATAAGAATGCTTACCTTATAGAACTTCCTATCTTTAAGGCTGGTGAAACAAGACCTAATTTATTTTGGGAATCAAGAAAAGTGGGACTGCACATCACATGTTTCAGTGATGTAACGTTCTGATCATATCACAGAACATAAATCAGTTTTATTGCTCAATGCAGGACTCTCAAAAAGATCATCACAGTTTAGTTTTCAAAAGGACTGTATTTTTAAAAAAAGGTCAGAGGCAAAAATTAAAAAAAATAAGGATGTGTCGCTTGATAGGAATGCAAATTTTACAAAGCTTGGATGTTCTATCCACAAAAAAAGAAGAGAGAGATAAAATGGCTTGCTTTATCCAGAAACTCCAGACATTGGGAGGGGTGGCGGGAGAGCAAATAGCAAAAAAGGAAAGAAACAGATATTATGAGCAAAATTATGTTGTAAGGATGACCGTAAAGATTGGCCCCAAACATGCTCCATCCATGTGCTAAGTGAAGTTTAGTAAAAGATAACAAAGTTTCTTTTACAGTTTAGTAGTAGATAACACAGCAAACCCACTTCTGCTTCATATCACTAGCTGGGGTTCCTGCTGTGTCTCATTTCCATACACCACAGATGGTTAACCTTGAGCAGTAAAAAGGGGAGCTGGAACTTTGACATAATAAAACATTGATAGTTAAAAATGGCCTATTAGAGAGCTTATCATAAAAGGAAAATTATGCTCTGGTAGTCCAGATGGCTGCACTTCTTTCTCTAGCAGCATGAAGACCGTGAAATGTACTCCAAACTATGCACTGTTCTTACGATCCCAGCTATAAATTCTACCAAAGCTGCCTTGTTTTTCTCTCAGTGATAGAGGCTTCTGGTACTTTTTGGACATTTACCTGATCTTTATAGTCTACACTAAGAATCTTACTGTATTTTAAACTCACTGAGAAGACCCCATGATTGAAACCTCAGATCTTAACTCTAACTTCTCCCAGTACAAGGTAAGTTCATATTAAAGCATTACGAGCACCAAGAGAAATGAACATTTTCCCCAGGGAAGAAAGTTAGATCGCTCAAACAAAGGGAAAAACAATCCATTTCATCTTTTCATATATAAACATAAAATGCCATCTTTCCTAAAGTTGGTTATTAAATTGTCAGCTAGTAGAATAGATGTCTTCCAGAAAGATGATTTTTTAGAGCATTATAAATGAATTGTGGTTTCCCCACTGCTTTTGCAATGGTAGATGTCATCTGAGACTGAAAAGCAAAGTTAAAAAAGCAAAACAAAATGAAGAGCAGTTGCCATTGAGCTGAGACTGAGACATGGCTCCCAAACCAAACTCACAGTTAAGGATCAGTGCGGACTTGGAGCGACCCACAGGACAGGGCAGAGCTGCCTCAGACGCCGCCAAGGAGGGAGTCTTTGCAGAAGGAGCTCTTAAGTGACTCCGACACCGCCTTTAAGTTAGCAGCTGCGCGATTAACCACTGTGCCGCCAGGGCTCCTAAAATGCCAACAGGCCCTAAGAAATCCTTTTTGTCTGGAACCCAAACGGCTGCTTGCAGAAGAAATGAGTAGGAGGTAGTCATCTCAAACGAGTACAACTTACCGAGAATTCCCTGGAACACTAGTGTGGTTGGGGAGGTTACACTCATGTGTCCTATAATCCTCTGTACCAGAGGAATCATCAAACTGCCTGCTTTTGAGCCGTTCAGACTGCTAGCCACCTGTGGGTTTCTGAGGCTGTAATTCTCCACAGAGAGGACGCGCCTCTTCTCCCATGGATTGGCTGGTGGATTCAAAACGCCAACCTTTCAGCTAGCAGCCCATCACCTGAACTCCCAGGGATAATCCTCTGGAACACAGAGGGTGGCAGAGACTTTCCATGAAATCCCATGAGAGCTGAAGTAAAACATGA
>NW_022111369.1:65197552-65204319 GCF_000313985.2 Echinops telfairi | reverse complement strand
ATCTTTTGATAGCCAGGCACCATCAGCTTTCTTCACCAAATTTGCTTATGCATATATTTTTCTTCAGGGAGCACATTTTTTTAAAATTCAGTATTTGTGGTAAATTTTGGTGCCATGGCTGATGTTCGGGCTGGCATATACTCGAGTATATACGGTAAATATATATTTCCTTGAATTTGGTGGAAAGCTTGGAGCAGAAGCTTATATCTGTCAAACAAGTGTCTTGGTGTGCTGCTGTGTCGATGGAAAAACCTGCATGGGAAACTAAGTTCTAAGTTTGTTTGATGAGAAAAAAATAAAAACAAACAGATCAAGCTAGATAATTCCTCGTATTCTTTCTGGAAGATGCATTAATTAGATTTTCCTATTGTCTTTTACTAGGTTTTATGCTGAATACTTTCTTTCTGATTACAGCATCTTTCTTTATATAAAAATCTATACTAGTGTTTCCCAAAGTGGGAGACCCCGAAGTGGGGTGGGGGCGGTGGTTGGAATGATCCAGGGGTGCTGCAAAAGTAGATACCTGTGTCTTATCCTAGATTATGGGCTATAGGCTGTAGGACTTGAGGGGGGGGGTCACTGAATCATTTTTTTCTAAAAAGCACATGGTAGGCCAAATAAGTTTGGGAACTTATATTCAAAACACCACTCACAATGACCCCCTCCTCCCAACTTTCAGCTTAGTGGAAATTCCTTCACTGCTTTGCTCACTTTCCCCCAAACACCTTGACTGTAGATGGTCACACTCTGATAGAAACCTTTGGAGCCGAGTTTCCAGTTGGTAATCTGATCCGTGACATTGTAGTACTTCTCCATATACCCTTGTAGTTCTTGGGCACCTTAGTGTTGACCGCATACACTCACTACCATTTTCTTTTTTTCCCCCCAAATTAGATGAGAAGAGTTAATTCAACCACTTCCCCATCACAATTACGTTGAGTGTGAAGCTCCTGACTAAGTTCTAGTTGGCACACACCTTGCTTTTACAAGCGGATGTGCAGAGCTGGCCCCCATGATGGTTTATCCTTCCCTTCCACAAGGACACTATGCTATTCTTCCTGAAGCCCCAGAAGGGGTGAGCAGCATGTGTTCCCCATCGATACCACACCTGCTATCACTCTTTGCTTTGGAAAATAGCGAGAAAACAAACAATTTAACTTTTCATTTGGTGAACAGGTAGTCTCCGCCATAGTGCGGCTGTAACAGCCATACCACAGGTGGGTGACTTTAACAGACCGAAATGCGTGTTTTCAGAGTTTGAGAGGCTAAAAGCTCTGAAAGGTGGACTGCCACCTTGAGGAGAGTCAGTCTCTGTCTGTGGGGTCTAGGAAAGTCTCTTGTCTCCTTGCAGTAGTCCACCATTCTTTAGAGGCTGCCATGTGTCTGGGCATTCACTTTCCTCTGGATCTGGGGATTTCATGGTGCAAGGACCTCAGCTCAGAAGAATGCACCCCATTCCTGCCTCATCGTTCTTGATGGTAGGCCCTTCTCTCTCTGTCCACTTCTCTCCTTTTATCCCTTGTAAGGTAAAATGGGCTGTAGGCCACACGCCTGCAAACTTTCCTTACTTAGGATCAAGGCTATGATGGGATTAAGGGTGTGGTGGGCCACCCCTAATCTTCTTACTAGTTTATCACATCAGCTCATATCCTGGGGTATCCTCGTGTAACTGCCAAGGGACTGAGATTCATGGCCCAGCCCCGTTGACACAAATTTTGGGGAGACACAATTCAATCCAGGACATTGATTTAAATGTTCAACTACAGTGAACCCATTTGGAATTCCTTTTGAAAAACTCTACTCCCATAAAAGGTTACAGACTCAGAAACTCACAGGAACAGTCCGACCCTGCCCTATAGGGTCACTATGACTGGCATCGACTGGATGGCAGTGAGTTTGTTTTTTCATATATTACAATCTGTCTCTGAGTTTATATGTAATGTTCACAACCCCCAGAGACCAATGAAGATGAGATTTGTAAAGATACATGTAATAAAAGGCAGTGATAATGAAAACATTAAAAAAAGACATATTCGCTTTGCATTCGGACCTATTTACAATGTCCTTAAGACAGGCCCCTGTTTAAGTTGGACTATCTGTAAGATTGACAATCTTTGAGTTGATCCAGTTCAGTCTGCGATGATTAAATCACTGTTTCTCAGTTCTAAACCCACCCTCTGCTCTGTGATGCTGGGGCTGGGCATCTGCACACCATATTTCCACTTTTCCAGCTGGCTCCCAGTTAGTCTCTGCTAAGAAGGAGTGTTTGAGAGAGACGGCAAGACTGGAGGAGGAAGAACTGACTTTCCCCTTCTTGTCTGCTCCCCGTGGGCTTTCTTTCTGTTGTCAGCATCATCGTGCCAACATGCTTTCTCCCAGCAGTGGCTGCGTGTGCCCCTGGGAGCAGCTGAATGCAGTTTGCAGTGCTTCCTGTGCTCGACTAAGTAGCTTCATCACACCCTTGTCAGGAAGATTAGCCTAGCTGAGCTGTGCTCCAGTCTGAGGTCTGACTCTCAGCTCATGCGTGGGTCCCTAACTTCCTCAGTTTTAATAATTCCACTGCTTCCTTTTGTTTCCCCCACTCTCATGATGATAGCTGGTACCTGCTACGCCCTTTACAATGATGCCTCCCCCTGCATAAAACCCTTTTATGGTCTCTGTTGACTCAAGCTGGAGCCCTATTGACTGCTAACCAGAAGGTCAGCAGTTGAAAGTCACCAGGCGCTCCTCAAGAGAAAGATAGGGCTTTCTTCTCCCGTAAAGAGTTGTAGACACTAAAACTCACAGGGACAGGTCTAGCCTGTCCTAGGCGGTGGCTTTGAGTTGGCATCAACTTGACAACAGTTATTTTTGTTTGTTTGTTCTTGATTAAGAGGGGTGAGAAGATATGACTTTCTACTCCCTTGTAGTTTTACAGTTTGAAATCCCCCAGGGGCAGTGCTACCCTGTCCTTATAAAGTTGATATGAGGTGGAATCAACTCCATGGTAGTGAGTTTTGGGATTGACCCAAGATAGCATCCATACTCCCTGTGGTAGTTACATATCTGTTGTCAATTTGAGACTTAAGAGTGAAGGGGTGGAGTCTAGCCTGTTAATCAGGGTGCAGCTTAATGACCTCATTTGGAGGATCCATGGAGATAAATAGCTCACTGGAGGTGGGACAGTCACACACTCCCTGAGAGCCATTCCTGTTGATAAGCCACATGGAGAAAGGCTGGAGCCAGAGCCCTGGAGCTGAGGAGCCACATGGAGACCCATGCCAGTGCTGAACTGCTTCCACCACCACTGGCCCAAAAGACTTTGCCCCCTCTGGCCTGTGACCTTGCATTCGGCATTATTGCATGTGTTGCATGAGTCTGAAGAGGCATTTATAGGTTGGTATTGGACATATGGGCTAATATTGGACCTATGGACTTGATCTGGACTGGGCTGGGATGTTTTCTCAATATTCAATTGCTCTTGTATATACAGATTTTTCTTATACACATATGAGTGTCTCTGGACAGAGTGTCCCTGCCTAACACACTCCCTAACATGGTTTTTATATTATCTTTCTAAGGAGCCTGTAGAAAGGGTAGAGTAGCTAAGGCAAAGAGAATTTCCAAAGATAAATCGAGAAGGTAAAGTAATGTTACAATGAAATGTGTAACGACTTACAGTTAGAAAACTGACAGGGAAGAACAAACTCTACATATCTTAACGAACTAAAAAAATTTCAAGCCTCAAGTTGCAATATCGAAAGATTCTATGGACAGGAAGCATTAAAAGATGGAAAGAACGTACAGTCACTGTCCCAAAAAGAATTAGTCAACATTCAGCCATTTCAGGAGGTGGCATATGAGCAAGAACCAATGATGCTGAAGGAAGAAGTTCAAGCTGCACTGAAAGCATTAGCCAAAAGCAAGGCTCCAGAAACTGATGGAACACAAAATGTTTCAGAAAGCTGAAAAAGCACTGGAAGTACTCTGGTCCATGGCAGGGAATTTGGAAGACAGCTACCTGGCTAACTGACTGGAAGAGGTCCATATTCGTGCCCATTCCACTGAAAAGTGATCCAACAGAATACATAAATTATACAATAGTATCATTGATAACACTTGTAAGTAAATTTTGCTGAAGAGCATTCCACAGTGGTTGCAGCAGTACATTGCCAGAGCATTGCCAGAGGCTCAGGACAGATTCAGAAGTAGATGTAAAACAAAGGATATTGCTGAAGTCAGATAGATCTTGGCTGAAAGCAGGGACTACCAGGAAGGTATTTACTTGTGTTTTATCGACTATGCAAAGACATTCGTCTGTGTGGATTATGACACACTATGCATAACCTTGAGAAGAAAGTGAATACAAGAATATTTGCCTGTGCTCATGAGGAATTATATGTGGATCAAGAGGCAGTTGTGTGAACAGAACAAGGGCATACTGCATGGTTGAAAATCAGGAAAGGCATTCATCAGCGTTGTATTCTCTACCATTTTTATTCAATCTGTATTCAGAGAAAAAGATCAGAAAAGCTGGGTTTTGTTAAGAAGAGTGTGGCATCATGAGTGGAGGAAGACTTATTTATTTATTTTCTTATCCTTTTATTGGTGGCTCTTACAGCTCCTATAACAGTCCATCCATCAATTGTATCCAGCATATATTTGTACATATGTTGTCATCATCATTTCCAAGACATTTTCTGCTTGAACCCTTGATATAAGCTCTTTTCACCCCTCCCCCTCCTGTATCCTTGATCAATTATGTATTGTTATTGTTATTTCATATCTTACATTCTCCTTGGTCTCCCTTCACCCTCATTTCTGTTCTTGTCCTCTTCATGGGGTGGCGGGGGGAGCTGTATATTCAATCTTGTGATGGGTTCCCCCTTTCTCACCCTTCCCCTACCCAGGCCACTCCCCTACCCTCATGATATCACTACTTCCATCACTGTTCCTGAGGGGTTTATCTCTCCTGAACCCCCGTGTTGAGAGCGCTTATCTGTACCAATGTGTGTTCTCCGGTTTAGCCAGATTTGTAAGTTAGAACTGGTCATGATAGTGGGGAAGGGGAGGAGGAAGTATTCAGGAACTAGACAAATGATGTGTAATTCGTAGGTGCTAGACTACACTTTTGTTGAATCATCCCTTCCTTATACCACTTCTATGGGGGCGGGGGATATCCAATTATCTACAGATGAGCTTTGGGTCTCCACTTTAACCCCCCCACCCTTTTCGCATGGATATAGTTGTTTGTTTTGGATCTCTTGATACCTGTTGCCTGATCCTGTTGACACCTCATGATCACACAGGCTGGTGTGCTTCTTCCATGTGAGCTTATTTACTTCCCTGCTAGATGGCCACTTGTTTGACTTCCAGCCTTTAAGACCCCAGACGCTATATCTTTTCATAGCCTGGCACCAGAGGAAGACTTATTAACAACCGGAGGCATACAGATGACACAACCTTGCTTGCTGAAATTAAGGCATAATTGAAGCACTTATTGATGAAGATCAAGGATTGTAGCCTTCAGTGTGGATTACAACTCAATGTAAAGAAAACTAAAATCCTCACAACTGGACCAATAGGTAACATCACTATTAATGGAGAAAAGGTTGAAATTGTTAAGGATTTCATCTTGCTTGGATCCATAATCAATGTTCATGGAAGCAGCAATCAAGAGATCAAAGGAAGCATTGCATTGGGTCCATTGGCTGCACAAGACCTCTTTAGAGTGTTGAAGAGCAAACATGTTTCTTGGAGGACTAAGGTGCACCAGACCCAAGCTATGGTATTCTCCATTGCCTCATATGCATGTGAAAGTTGGACACTGAATAAATAAGACTATAGAAGAACTGATGCATTTGAACTGTGGTGCTGGAGAAGAATATTGAAACTGCCATAGACTACTACAAGGACAAACATATCTGTATTGGAAGAAGTAAGGCCAGAGGGCCCCTTAGAGGCAAGGATTATGAGACATCGCCTTGTACACTGTGGACATATTGGAGAGACCAGGAGAGACCAGTCCCTGGAGTAGGACATCATGGTTATTTGGTAAAGTGAAAGGGTGGTGAAAAGAGGAAGGCCCTGGACAAGGTGGGTTGATACAGCAGCTACATCAGTGGTTTCAGGCATGGGAACAATTGTGAGCCTGACTGTGCATTGCTTTGTTGTGTTGTGCATAGAGTTGCTGTGGGTCGGAGTGACCTGATGGCACTAACAACAACAACAAAAGTAGCAGCTCCATGGTAGAAAGATGAGGTAGTCTGCTTCTGTCAAGAGTTGTAGGCTCTGAAGCCCTGCAGGTCAGTTCCACCCTGTCCTTTGATTTGCTTGGAGTCAGAATCAACTTATGGCAGTGCATAATGTCTGAAGGCATTTAATGAATAAAGGTCATTAAACAAATGCTTCCCTGTTTTCCTTTTTTCCCATCTACAGAAGGGGAATTTGAGTTTCTAATGTAGCCTGCTGCATCTTCTTAAATTTTAAACTTACATTGGCATGTTTTCTGTCTTTCCATCCTCATCTTCATCTTCCTTTGTATGCTTTTAGGGTTTCCTAACATAATGACTCCTTAACATAAAAATATGTACTAAGCTACAACAAAGCAAAGCCAAGCCAGACAAAACAAAAAACCAACACCAAACCCACAGCCATGGTGTGAATTCCCACTCATAATGATCTGAGATAGGATTTCCTAGATTATATGTCCTTTTAAAAAAATCATTTTATTGGGGACTTGTATAACTCTTATCACAATCCATCCATCCATCCATCCATCCATCCAT
>NW_022111369.1:65194229-65197044 GCF_000313985.2 Echinops telfairi | reverse complement strand
TGGTGACCCCCTAACCATAAAATTATTTTTGTTGCTACTTCATAACTGTCATTTTGTTACTGTTATGAATTGGGCGACCCTTGTGAAAGGGTCATGTGACCCCCAAAGGGGTCGCAACCCACAGGTTGAGAACTGCTGACTTAGAGGTTCTGAAGGCGTGGAAATTCTTTTCCAAGTCAGGTTAGACCCAGCAGGGAAATGCATCTTTCCATGTGCATGGCTTGGGCGTATAAACATTAACGCAGTGTTTAAGCCACCCTGCTGGAAGGTGGCATTAGCCAAAGAAACCTGAACCATAGTGTTTCTGGTAGTTTTATATTTTGCTGTTTTGTATAATTTTTACGGAGAGCTGTTTGTTTTCCATTTGTTACCCCTGATCCTGCAGTTGTTATACTTTATTCTGTACGGACCTGGAAACATATCTTGCATTAGATTTCTGAATTTTGGAACCATTTGATTGAATTGATTCATAAGTTCAAATACTCTTTCCACATTGGTTTCTTAGCCGACTTTCATAATGCCATAGCGCTAAAAAAATGTGTGTAACAAAAAACATATATACTGTTTCAAGGATATCCCCCAAAATCAATTATAGTATTTATGGTGCTATAAAAATGGACATCAATTTCCAGCTGGGCTCTATCCAAGTTTCACTACACAGATGGCTGTATATACTGCCCTTTCAGTCCCTGTAGGAGAAGATTTATAATTTCTTCCTTTTCCCCTTTTAATAACCTGTCTCAGTGTCTAATGGTCATCATGATCAGGAATTTTGTTTCTCATGGCTGACTTAAATCTCTCCACCTGCAAGTTAACCATATTCCTGTGTCCTTTGACCTCAATGGAGGTGGAAAGCAGGCAGTTATTATTCCTCTCTCTTTATGTGTTGAAAGATAATGCCTTTCCCATTGCACAAATCAGTGATAGTAATAAAGTTGAATTTTCCAGAGGAAAATACACGTCTGTTTTACGTGAAACAGACGTTATTATTTTATTTCATAACTGAAGTAATATTTTGAAATGTAGACTAAAATGTTATTACGTTAAACTCCACTCTTTGGTCACGATGGGCTATTTACTTGCAGTTTGTGAACATTTATTGAGAGTACATTAAGGGTCAGCAGCGTGCTGGGCCAGGGGCATAAAAGTGAACAAGACCAACGCATTGTTGATGTGGTTATATGCTGTTGAGTTGGCTTCTCCTCATAGCGACCCGATGTGTAGCGGAATGAAGCACTGCCTGGTCTTGCGTCATCCCAGTTGCTTTTATGTTTGAGCCCATAGTGGTAACTCCTGTGGTACTCCGCCTTGCTGACTCTGCTCTCTGCTCCCCCGGACACTGCCACTTCATGGGAGCAGCCAGATCCTTTGGCCTGAGGAAATGAGGAGGGAGCCACAGTTGAGCTCCTCTGGCCTCAGTAGAAAGGAGAGTAACTCCACCTCTGCCCAAGGGTGATTCCTACGTACCGTACCGTACAGCCAGAGTCAAACAGACCCCATTCTTCTTTATCCTGCTTCAATACCAATGGCCCCTCCCCTGGCATTCTTCTCTGCTGGGTTTGATAATCCATTGCAAAGGCCACACGGAACTCACAGGCAATACGATTATGGGAGTTTACTAGGGAAGCATGCAGGTTACAAGTCAGGATCAAAAAGGTATTAAAGATACAGTCCTTTTGTGTGCCTCCCACCTTCTCAACCATGTCAGCAGGGGCATCTCTCTCTGGTCCTTAGCCTCCCAGCAAAAGCACGATGCCCGATGAGCAAAACAGTTGTAGTTAGGTTACGGAACCAGTTGCCATCCAGGTGATTCTGACTTGTGGTGACCCTGCCGAGAGTAGCACTGTGCTGCATAATGTTCCACAATGGCTGCTTTTCCAGAAATAGACCGTCAGGTGCCATGGGTGGACCTTTGACCTTCAATCTTTTGGCGGGCAGCCTAACATATTAACCATTTGCACCCCACAGGCTCTCTAGCTTGTTAAAAGAGGATTGCAGTTGTTTAACATATGAGATGGGAGCAAATGGATTGAAAATCAGGAAGAATAATAAAGAAAGTACTTCCAAGCCAGGGAATGTGGCCAAAGAGAGCGAAGTGGAAGAACTTGACAGATAGACACAGCACAGAGGACTCAACTTCTCTTGAGGCCTGCAGTGTCTGGCGGTGCGCATTTACTCTGCGCTCAACTGCTGTTCATTTGGTGGCCCCAAATGTTAATCCAATGTAGGAAAAAATCAAACAGAACCAAGGTAACTTTGTGTAATATTGACATTTTTTCTGTTTGCCAATTGTGACTGAACTAATTCGTGTTGTAGAAACCAGAGTTTTAGCACACCATATTTCAATATTTTAGTACTATACATTTCTTTATTATCTAAAACAATATTTCATTGTATCAAAATATGTGAAAAATGAATTGATGGCTAGTCCTTGTGCCATCGTAGGTCATGCATTGCGCTGCTCATCACAGTGTAAGTAGTTTGAGCCCACCAGGCACCTCGTGGACGATGAGGCTTTGTGCTCTGATGGTGATACCGTCTCAGAAGCATGCTGGGGAAGTTCTGCTGTGCTCCATTAGGGCTGCTGTGGGCTGGAATGGACGTGGTGGCAAAGAGTAATGTCTGGAAATGCAAATCTTACTCATTGACTTTTCAATCATGTTTTTAGGAATATAATGAATAAAAACATATAGTTACTGTATTATTTTTTCTTACACTGTAGGTTTGAAAAATTTGTTAATAACCAGATATATTACTTTGACAAAATGTTGATCTCTTTTGTTATGACAGTTTTTAGATTGAATCAAATCTGGTA
>NW_022111369.1:65189012-65190354 GCF_000313985.2 Echinops telfairi | reverse complement strand
TAGGGGTTGGGCTGCTAACTGCGAGGACATCCGTTGAGCCCACCAGCTGCTTCTCCGGAGAAAGAGGAGGCTGTTTGCTCCCGTAAAGACTTGCAGTCTTAGAAACCCCATCTATGGAGGATGACTCTGAGTTGAAATGGACTCTCTGGCAGACAGCACTTAACACAATCATGATGAAATAGCTATTTGTATAATTGTTTACTGAAGTCTATCATTTGGTAGACTTGGCTCTGTGTTTAGGAACGGCACTGCCTGCCACTGCCTACTGTGGGGCAGTCAGTACCTAATGAATAGAGCTCACAGTATTCTTTGATTTGAACTAGTTTTGTGTGAAAATTTGTTTTCCCACATATAATAGGTATAATATCATGGGTGCCTGAAGATGTCATTACATGAAAATGTTAATCATTTTCACAATAGGTCCCCACCCCCAAGAGACAATGACATGTAATAGGTTGACTTAATTAGAAAAACATCAAGGAGCCACTTTCTTCTCTATTAGTTGACCACAAGGAAAGGTATTTTTGTCTAATTTCTTCATCAATTGGCACAGAATTATATGTCAAATCAATAAAATGGTAAAAGGCAATGAGACATACAATTCAGTAATAAGAAAATAAGCAAGCTAATAAAAAGGGGCAAAAGATTTGAGCACTGCACCAAAACAGAAAAAAATCAGGATGCCAAATAAGTGTATGGGAAGAGGGTTAGCCTAATTAGCCATTGGGAAATGCAAATTAAAAACAGTGAGATACCACATGCATTTGTGTTCCATGAATCAATCAACTTCCCGCCCTCCCCATAAATATTGTCAAGAACCCACACTTGCCAATGAAAGCGTTTTAGCTATAGACACATCAGATTTCTTCTCATCTATTTCACACACACTCATAGACATAGAAATTTTGTCAAAGACAAAAACAAAACAACAAAAACAAACCCCAAACCAACCCCCCTGCCATTGAATCTATAAGGACTCACAGCGACCAAACGGAGGGTTTCCAAAAATGCAAATCTTTATGAGAGCACATGGTCCCATCTTTCTCCCCTGGAGGGGTTGGCTGGTGGATTTGAACTGCGGACCATGGGGCAATCAGGTTAACATTTACCCAACAGTGCCACCAATGCTCCATACTCTAAATTGAGCTTAACAAATATTAGTTATTTTGTATCTGAACAGGGTATGGCAGATTTTAAAAAAGAATTCTCTTAGGTATTTAAAAGAATTCTCATAGAACATGGGCTTGGCCAAAGCATTTACCAGTTGTTTCCTAACTTGCAAATGCAGGTTACAGTATCAACTTTGTGGTTCTTGCTAGATTGTTGTTAAGAATCATCATAG
>NW_022111369.1:65185595-65188052 GCF_000313985.2 Echinops telfairi | reverse complement strand
TCATCACGTCTTCTAAGGAGTATTCTTGATGTACTTTTTCCCAAGACAGATTTATTTGTTCTCTGGGCAGATCGTGGTATATCTAATAGTCTTCACCCACACTATTCAAAGGTATCGATTCTTCTCTGCTCTTCCTTATTCATTGTCTAGCTTTCACATGCATATGAAGCAATTGAAAATACCCTGGCTTGGATCAGGCCCATGTTAGTCCTCAAAGTGACATATTTGAAATTTTGTCTAATATGTCAGTTGATTTTATGACTTTTACTTCCTTGGGTGTTGATTGTAAACCCGAGTACAATGAAATCCATGACTTCAATCTCTTCTCCATTTGTCATGGTATTGTCTCTTGGTCCCGTGAGTTTTGTTTTCTTTATATTGAGATATAGTCCCTACTGAAGTTTTCTGTCATCTGCATATCACAGGTTGTGAAGGAGTCTTCTTCCAAGCCTGATGCTGGTTTCCTCTTCATTTAATCCAGCTTCTGAGATGATTCGTTCAGGATACAAACTGAATGACTGTGGTGAAGGGATCAGCCATAACATACAGTTTTCCTGACTCTAAGCTACACAGTTCGCTTTGTTCCATTTAAAGATTGCCGGGGTCTCTGTTGACGTTCTGTAGGAGCACATGAAGAATTCTGGAATTCCCATTCTTCACAATGGTATCCATAATTTGTTCTGATCTCCACAGTTGAATGCCTTTGCTCAGTTAATAAAACAAAAGTAAACATCTCCAGGTTTAGCTAAGATCCACATCTCAGTAATGATAATCCTTGTCCTAAGCCCGCTTCTGAACCTGGCTTGAAATCTGACAATTTCTTGTCGATGTACTGCTGCAATAATTTTTGAATATTATCTTTTGTGTAATTTTACTTGCCTGTGATATTAATGATATTGTTTGATAATTTCCTCATTCTTTGGACTGGGCACAAATTCTAAAAAGCGATCTTCTAAATTTCTTGGCACGGACAAATGAACCCTTCCAGCACTGCGTCCTCCTTTGAAATCTCTCAGCTGAGACTCTACCAGTTCTTGGAGTCTTGTTTTTGCAGTGCCTTCTGTGCAGCTTAAATCTCTTCCTTCAATATCATCAATGCTTAATGACGTGCTGACTTCTGAGATAGTTGACCATCAGTCACTTCCTTGTAGTACAGTGACTGTGTGTTCCTTCCATAGTCTTTTGATGCTTTCTGCATAGTTCATTATTTTGCCCATGGGGTCCTTCGAGATCATTTGTTTTGTGAAATGATAATTCTTCTCACTGTTTAATCCCTCTTAGTTTTTTGTTATTTTGAGACAAAGTATGTTCATCTCCCCCCCCCCCTTGACATTTTGATATCCAAAGATCCCATATAAAGTTGGGCTTCTCGGGTTGTCGTATGTTTCAGTGGTCAGTTGGGCCTCACAGAACTCATAGCAGAGTGCTCTAGTCATCCTGGTAGATTTTCTTCATAAAAGAGATCGATGTTTTTCTTGAGTACGTTATATTTCCATGCCATTATTAATTAGTCAATTTTTCCCCTAATTGTTCATTGCTGGTGTATAAGGGTACTTAGAACTTTTTAATAGTAATCACATATCCAACAGGTTTAACTTTTATATTGTATTTAATTCTTTATCTCTTGTTATTACTTTTATTTTAATTGGGCTAAGAAAGTTTGCTCCATTTCATAGTTTGCTGAGCTGCTTTGTCTGTTTCTTTTTAAATAATGTATGAGTGTTGAATTTTACTTGAAATACTTAAATGACTAGACAGATAGTCTCTTTAAATCTGTTCAGGTGGTGAATTATATTTATAATTTTAAAATGTTAAATGACAATCACTGGTTTCTAGAGTAAATTTCAGTTTGGTCATGCCACACGGGCACAACTTTAGACATGCACAGGCTCACAGACAGACTGCACATGCTTACACACACATATGCACACCCACATACACACATGCCGAGTTCTACTTTTGTTTGCACATATTTTACTTAGTACATTTCCATTTATGTTGATAGGTGAGGTTAGCCTAGAATGTTCTTTCTTGTGCTACCCTTGTCTAGTTTGGAACAATGTTATAGTAGTTTCATGGAGGCATTTAGTATGTGTTCACTTTTTATTCTTGGGATTCATTTGTAATGGAAAGAAGTAATAAGTTGCTGAAAAATAAAATATCTGATCCTTTTGCTTTGTTATTCCTGGTGGTTGTTGATGGTGGTCGATTTAGATTTTTTATTTCCAATTTAATTACTTAAATGTTCAGAGCTCTATTTAATTCTTGTGATCATTTTAGTAGTTTACATTTAGCTTAAGTTGTCTGTGAACCTACGTTTTCAGATTTACTGGCATAAAGTTTTTCCTTTTAATACTTTTCTCTCTATAGGACTTACAGTGGGGAGATGAGTCACTTAGGGTACAGTATAGCAATAATGAAACCCAAAACCTTCCTCTAGTTCTTAAACCCTTCCTC
>NW_022111369.1:65182305-65184213 GCF_000313985.2 Echinops telfairi | reverse complement strand
CGCCTGACTCCCTCACAAACTCTTGATAAGTTATAGATTATTTTTTCCATATTTTACACCTTGTTTTTTTTAAGAGACACAACTTAAATGGGTCAAACGGTAGATCAAATAATATATTACATTTTAACCTAGCTACCTATCCATAATCAGCTTTATGCTGCTCTCTGATAACAAGGCTATTCATGCTCCTCCACTACGACCAGAGGGGACTCACCTGAGGCTTAATCTGTGTGTGCACTCTGCAAATGGCTTTGTCATCCACAGCCCTCTGCAGACCAGGTGTTCACAATGCAAGCTCTGCTACCATCCCTCCCTTGGATCTGCGTTACAGGATTCCAACCCAGGATCACACAGGCTTGCATAAAGTTCTTCATAGGATTACGGTTTTTAAGTCTCTGTTATGTATAAAAGTATCCATATTTTTGTGTATCTTAAGTCTCAGTTTTCATGGTTCATTATGTTTTTTCCTATGTGCTTGTAAATGCCACAGCTGCAAATTTTAATAATGAGATATCATTTTTTAAACTTTATGAATCATTTCATTGGGGGCTCTTACAGCTCTTATAACAATCTCAACATCAATCATATCAAGCACATTTATGCATATGTTACCATCAATTTTCAAAACATTTTTTTCTACTTGAGCCCTTGGTATCAGCTCTTCTTCTTCCCCTCCCTCTCTCACCCTCTTACCCTCGTGACCCCTTGATAAATTATAAATTATTATTGTTTTCATATCTTACACTGTCCAGTGTCTCCCTTCACTCACGTTTCTGTTGTTCGTCCCCGGGGTGGGAGTGGGGAGGGGGAAGTTATATGTCAATCCTTGAGATCAATTCCCCCTTTCTCCAACTTCTTTCCCCACCTTCCCCCTACTGTCATGGTATCGCTGCTCCCATTACTGTTCCTGGGGTTTTTTTCTGTTCTGGATTCCATGTGTTGAGAGCTCTTATCTGTACCAGTGTACATGCTCCAGTCTAGCTGGGTTTGTAAGGTAGAACTGGGGTCATGATAGTGGGGGTGAGGAAACATTCAAGAACTAAAGACATATTGTGTGTTGCATTGGTACTATATTGCACCCTGGCTGATTCATCCCTTCCTTGTGACCCTTCTGTGAGGAGATGTCTAAGTGTCTACCGTTGGGCTTTGGGTCTCCACTCTGACCCCACTCATTCACATCGATATGATTATTTTGGGTTTTCAGATGCCCGATACTTGATCCCTTCAACACCTCATGATCACACAGGTTGGTGTGCTTTCTCCATGAGGGCTTTGTTGCTTCCCTGCTAGATGGCTGCTTGTTTAACTTCAAGCCTTTAAGACCCCAGATGCTATATCTTTTAATAGCCAGGTACCATCAGCTTTCTTCACCAAATTTGCTTACGCACCCATTTTGTCTTCAGCGATCGTGTCAGGAAGGTGAGCATCACAGAATGCCAAGTTATTAGAACAAATTGTTCTTGAGTTGGAGTACTTGACTAGAGCCCCAATGTCCGTCTGCTTCCTTGATACTTAACATATAAATATATGTACATAGGCCTATATCCATATCGTTATGTATTAAAATATTAACATATGTACATACCCATATTTTTACCTCTATAAATGTCTCTTGCCTCCTAGTTCTTTTCTCTATTTCCTTTTACTTTTCTCCTATCATGTTCAACCTTCATTAGGCTCTCAGTAATTCCTCTTGGTTACATTGCCCTTGATCAATCCCCACCAGACATTTTGTGCCCTCCTCGCCATCGATTTTAGAACTCTAGTTTTTCCCTTATCCCAGGGTTTGTTAGCTAATCCCTAAAATTTCACAAAAGATAATTTTTTTCTTTTTCTTTTTAATCATTTTATTGGGGGCTCATACAACTCTTATCACAATCCATACATACATCAATTGTGTAAAGTACA
>NW_022111369.1:65179929-65181174 GCF_000313985.2 Echinops telfairi | reverse complement strand
ACCCTTGATCATGCCCTACCAGGCCTCACACACCCACCTCACCACCAATTTGTATCACTTGTTGTTCCCTTGCCCCTGGGTATGTTAACACCACCCAGGGACAAGATAATTTTTATGTTGAAAAAATTTCAAATTTGCACAAATTTTTATGATAATGGTAGAAGAATTTTGTTTTCTCCTCAAACATCTGAGGAAGTAATTTCTACATCAAACACATTCTTCATAGTGGCAGCAAAATTGTTGAGATCAGAAATTACAACTAATATGTGACTGTGATCTAATTTATAAAGTAGGTAGGAGCCCCGTGCACTGCAAACAGTTAAAGACTTGACTATCAGCTGAAAGGCTCGCAGAAGAGAGGCCTGGTAATCTGCTTCTTCTAGGCCTCCAAAATGCTACGGAGCAGTGTTACTCTGCTCTGGTGGGATTTCCAAGAGGCAGAGCAATTTCCTGACCCTATGAAATTTTTCCACTGTTACAATGATGTCTACTGTAGTAAAAAGAACCCAATCTAGAATCAGAGCTTTGCATTTAGTTATTTTTGTCTTTATGTAGTCTCCTTTAATCTGGCATTTTATGACCTTTCCTTGGCTTTTATGACCATAACTCTCCTGAAAAGTATTATTTTATAGCACGTCCTCCATTTGGATGTGTAGATGGTTCCTGGTACTTACATTTAGGTTGTGTACCATTACCAGTAGTACTGTGGCCTTCACAGTGCATCAACTGGTGACACATGCTTTTGACTGGTCTCATTACTAGTGAGGGTAACTTTTATCACTGGATTGGTATTTGTCATCACTGGTGGTGTCTGCCTGATTTTTACATGCTAAAAGTCTCCTTAGCTGGTTTAGAACAAGTAAGCGTTTTTGAGAGAAAATATACTCTCTCTAATTAAATTTCCACTCATTAACTTTAACAACCATGTAAGATTCTTGGCTGTGTTCATTTTTATGATGACAATGCCTAAAGGTTATTTACCAAATCCAATATTCTTTCTGTTAATTAATTGCTCTTTTGTTTATGGCATCGTTTTCTTTCCCTTATTTGTTTCTATCTTTATGATATGGGGAGTGCATTTTTAAAAAGCAGGTAGTAATATGTTAATATCATGAGTTACTTAAATGTTCAAATTGTCGCATTTGGACTGCTAAGCCCCGTTGAGGTGACTTCCTTTCAACAAGCCTTACTCTTTTTTTGGTGGTGTAGTGGTTACTTATTGGACTGCTAGTCTCAAGGCCAGCC
>NW_022111369.1:65176496-65178932 GCF_000313985.2 Echinops telfairi | reverse complement strand
CCTAGGGTTCAAATAGAAAGAAAATGTTTTGAAAATGATGATGGCAACATAGGTACAAATGTGTTTAATACAATTGATGTATAGATTGTTATAAGAGCTGTAAGAGCCCCGATAAAATGATTTATTAAAATAAAAAAAATTAAAAAAGGAAAAGAAAAGTGGGCACTGGGTGTGCTCACCGTGTCGGGTTATCCCTGATCTTGGTTCAGTGGACGGAGCTAGGGACTGTGTGTGCATGCATGCATCATGTATCCATTTCTACATCTGCATTGACCTGTTGCTCTCTTTGCTGAAAACCACGAGTCTATATTGATACCATCATTCTTATTCAGCACCACAGGGATCATTGTAGTTTTCTCCCTGTCCGTATTTGTAACTTCCTTCTCTGACAGTGAGAAACCTGCTTCCCATTATTCTCAATATGCTTAATTACTTCATGAATCCCCTCACATGTAACACATCTTCTATTAACAGCTGCTGCTCTCTCTCAGGATGCCTTCCATACCTACTTGGCTCTGTCTTCCTGCTCCAGGCCACCACCAACCCCATATCGTTTCGATCTTTCACATCACACAAAGGTACCTCTGTTTCACCAGGTCCCCAACAGAGGCCTTGCTACATCTTGTTCCGTGCAGGCTCTAACACTCTGAAGTGACATGTCACTGCTCCCCAACTCTCACTTGGGTCTTTCCTCACCCCCTGTGGCCCTAAAAGCTCATTCAGGACTGCTCTTTCTGCCCCTTCACATGGCACCTCCTCTCCTCTCGATGCTGTCCTCAGCTCACTTCTCTGCCAACACACTGATTCCCTCGCTCAAGTTCTGATAGCCCGAGCTGGGCCCTTGCCGCTCCAAACCTATTCCACGATGATGCTCCCCATCCGCCGTGGGTCCTAACAGTCCGCCATGGACGCTCTCATTCTAAGTGTGGGGAAGCCTTGCTCTCCAGCTGCGGTCCTGTTACACATGTACAAAGTGGTTTCATGTGAGTGACACCTTTAGTCTAGTTTCACCTGGATTTTGTTTTGCTAAATTAAAATTTATTAAGGACGATCAGAACTATGGCTTAGAAAAATGTCACCATCTTTGCATTTTACTGTTTGATAATGTTTAACCGTATTTTCCTTTCCATCTAGATTTAATTCCCATTGTTTTTACAAGGTGGAGTTGATGTGTCTGTGCTAATTTTCACAAAGAAAAGCCTTTGCATTGAGCATAGTTTATTGCGGTTGTACAGGAACAGCAATCTGTGGGGTAAAGGAGCCAGCTGTGTTTATGTTTCCTAAGAACATATTTTGTGAAAAAATATATGTATGTACATGCATATATGTTCTTTAAGCATAATTTCCTCTTTTAAAATAAAAATTTAAACTCTGAACATTATATTTATACAAGCTGCAGATGTGTTACAAAGCTATTCAGGATATCCAGGTAAAATATTGCTTTAGTTTTAAGTTTTATCTGTCTTTGCAGTGAAAATAGGCTTTACGATGTTATTAGTTATCCGAGCAGTTTTTTATTAGGCAGAATTAGTTTCTTTTATGATCAACTTAGTTTCAGAATATTCCTTTTATAGCATGCCAATTTACCTAAACTTAATAATGGCATGTCTGCTGGCCTGAAACACACTTCTCTGTCATTTGGTGCTCCCTTGGTTCCCAGCATATGGCACTGCTTGGGAGTGTCATGTCTCGCTTTAGTGCAGTTCCTGACTTTAGTAGCATCCTGGGAGGTCATGTTTTATAATGACTTCATCCAGCCATTGATAGTAACTAGAATTGAACCTCTCTGGGAAAAAATGGTTCTACTTCTCTGCTTCTCTGTAGGTGACGGGGCTGGTACCCAGAGAAGTTTGGAACTGTGATGTTGTCACTGACAAAATTATCAATGCGCTCATCCGGGTAAGAGTGAGGGACTAGGAATAAAAGGAGGATGCCCAAAGTCAGAAGTGAGAGCTGATAGCAGAGCAGCGAGAGATTTTCGATAGAATTTCTCCTCCGAAGGAAAATTGTGGCAGTTTCTTTTCATGACATTACTTGAAAAAGGACAAAAGAGGCAAGTATTAATTAGAGGGTGACCACTTCCCACCTCTTGTTTTCCATAAAGGGGTGGAGGGAGGAGTTTCCTAGGCCTCTCTCTGGACTTTTACTCCCTCCTCTCTTAAAGAACCTTTGGTGGCATAGTGGTTACATGTTGGAAAGCGGTCCACAAAGTCATCAGTTCAAATGCACCTGCTACTTTGTGGGAGAACGATGTGGCTTTCTACATTCATGAAGAGTTAGTCACAGGGACAGTTCTGCTCTCGCGTGTAGGGTCACTATGCGTTGACCTTGACTTGATGACAGTGAGCTTGGTTTTTGGTTTCTCCAAGGGAAAACAGTGCCTATCTGGTCGGTCAATTTGGGAATACTCAGTGGACTTAACTCTGCCTTTTCCCC
>NW_022111369.1:65174744-65176035 GCF_000313985.2 Echinops telfairi | reverse complement strand
ATAAGCTCCTCTTTTTTCCCCTCTCTCCCCCACCCTTCCATCCTCAAGAATCCTCGATCAGTTATATATTGTTATTATTATTTGGTATCTTACGCTGCCTGCTGTCTCCCTTCACCCACATTTCTATTATTCATCCCCTTCGGCGGTGGGGGGGCTATATATCCAACCTTGTGATGGGTTTCCCCTTTCTGTCCCTTCCCCCTCCCCGATCTGAGGGGTTTATTTGTTATCTGTACCATTGGGTGTTCTCCAACAATTGTTTTGAATGAAATGTGTTAAGTAATTTTGGTCCAGTGGGTCTTATTTAGTTATATCTCCAGACCGTTGTATTTACTGTTGTGTACAAAGAAGGTGGAGTCAGGGAGATCGTGATAGACTGCAACTACCCTTTCTTTTTGATGATTGAACTAAGAATGGTGCAGGTCCGTTTCCACACTAGAAGGAAAGGGGCAGACTTGGCTAGAAGAATGCTGTCATTTTTCACTGATTTTAATATGTACTCTTCAGATTTTATCATTTTAGAAATCAGAAGGGCCCTGAAACTGATGGCATATCTTAGCTTCATTACATTAGCTTGCTATTGCGATTAGCTGCTGTTGAGTCAGTCCCCGACAGCCCAGTGCGCAGCAAGAGGACACACTGCGTGGTCTTGCTCCATCGCTGTGACCGGTTGTCAGGCAGACCGGTTGTCAGGCAGACCGGTTGTCAGGCAGACCGGTTGTCAGGCAGACCGGTTGTCAGGCAGACCGTGGCGATTCACAGGGTCTGCATCAGCAGGACTTCACAAGTAGATCACCACGCCTGCCTTTCTAGTGTGTTTCAGTTTTGGAAGCACTAATGAAACCTGATCAGTAACCAGATGTCAGCTTCCATTCCCTGAGAGATGAGTGGTTTCTGTATACAAGGAGCACAGAAAGTAAATAGTGTGTGATTTTACAAACACAAAACTAAGGGTGTTTTTGTCAGTGATGCCTTTCATACTCTCATTGCCATCGAGTCTACTCCAATTCGTAGCAAGTGACGTAGGACATTGTAGGTTTCTAAGACTAAATCTTTGCAGCAGCGGGAAGCCTCATCTTCCTCCCTTGGAGCAGCTGGTGGTTTCAAACTGCTGATCTTACGGTTAACAGTCCAACTTGTAACCCACAGCACCTCTAGGGCCCCTAGCGATACTCTTAGAGTCAATGGAGTGAGGTTTTAAAGGTAGGAGGTGGATGAAAATGGCCTCAGATCTGCGGTCTGCCTTGGTGCCTTTTCTTGCTCTGCTGCGTTGGCAACGCCATTGGGGTCA
>NW_022111369.1:65171264-65173087 GCF_000313985.2 Echinops telfairi | reverse complement strand
TTCAGCACATGATCTCTGCTGTTCAGTGATGCTATGAGACCGAGACTTAATGGTGTTTTGGATGAGCATGCTTGCAATATGGAATGGATGTCAGTACATCAGTACTATTTTTGACATTTTAAGGGCTAGAATGCCATGTAGGATTTTCTTGGTGGAGCTGAGTACCTAAGCTCTTACAGTATCACCTCTGTAAGAAGAATAGGTTCTAGATTTTCATTAACCAATGTATACATACGTTTCTCCAACCAGTAATTGAAGCTGGAGGACTATGTAGCAGAGGTTGGACAGACAACTAAATGATTGTTATTGGGACATTCACCCTGGGTCCAGGCATTCCAATGACAGTTGCACCTTCCTCTCACACTCTTTTTATACTTGTTCCCAGGACCAAACGCTCTAAAACATGTTCTCAATGCATTTAATGCCATCAGGTGGACTTTGACTCAGCGTGGCTGGTTGGAACAGAGTAGAATGGCCTTGTTGGTTTCTGAGTCTGTCATCTTTATGGGAGAGAACACTCATAATTCTCCCCAGGGTCAGCTAGTGGTTTCAAACTGCTGGTCTTGAAGTTAACAGCTCACCATGTAACCTACTATGCCACCAGGGCTCCTCTTAAAACGCGCTAGAAAGAAAAAGAAAGAACAGAGCCAAAATACAATGAAGAAGGTCTACATAACCTGTTCACAAAATACTCAGTTTATTTGCATTTCAATCGATCTTCCTCTGTGGATAATGGGATCACTGAAATGCAATGTTTTCCACTCATTTATTTTTCCATGATCAGTCTATAAATGTGGCATCCAGATTGTTAGCTTGAGTTTTATTCCACAGCACATTTGTCCATAAGGAGAATCCATCACAATTTTACTTTTATGTCACAGAATACTCTATTTCAATACTCCTCTCCTCCCCTCTCACAATAAGGTTTTAATTGTTTTTAAATAAGATAAATGGAAAAATAGAGGAGGGAGCCAGATACCCATGAACTAATATTTTTCTTTGCCCAAGGAGAGCATATTGCCAGATATGAATTTGTGCCAAGCCTCTGATTGGATAGCGAGTGTTGAATATATAGGCTATGTAAACTATTTCTTTTAAACTGGGCTTGCCTTAAAAGCAATGATATCATATGTTATTCCAGCTGGAAGCCAGAGTTAGTAATCAGGCAAAGTAAGTTCAAGGCTAACAATTTGGGTTCTTCGCATTTTGTGAGTCTGCCAGAAAGTTTGAAATACAGATGTTATGCCAGTGGTTGAAGGCACGTCTGGGTGGGGGTTCATTTTGTGAAAAACAAGGGTGAAGTTATTCAGACTCACTTGACCCAAGGAAAATAATAGCCTGTGCTTCACAACACCAACTGAAGCTTCCATTCTGAGCCACTCCTTGTGTTTGTTTGCCATGCTGGCCACCCTGTGTGTGTGTGTGTGTGTGTGTGTGTGTGTGTGTTTCTCTTAAGAATATGGGTTCCTAAGAATGAGGGAAAATAGCACTGTCTAACATATTTTCTCTTACCTTTTTTTTGTTTTTTTGCAAAAACAATGTTAGCTTTGAAGAAACCAAATATTGCTTCTGCTCATTCTTGGAACTGCTTGGGTATAGAAGACCTCAACCAGTTCACTTCCTTTGAAATTAGTTTTTATTGTGGTGTTTTCAGTTGTATCTTCTTTTCCATCCAGAACAAAGTCTTTGTGTTTCACTGTGTAGGGTTCATTCTGAACATCATTTCCATTCATCATGTAGTCCAATCATTACCTGAAGGCATTCTCCAATGTTTCCATCACCCATAAACTCTTGACTTCTGACTTAGGGATTCTGAGGGTGCC
>NW_022111369.1:65168860-65170754 GCF_000313985.2 Echinops telfairi | reverse complement strand
GGGGGCCTCCTCTGTAACTAAGGTTTTTCTCTGAACTTCTAAGTTAAGGGACTTACAGAAGAAACGGGATAGTGCTGAATGGACGCAGGGCAGCCTGTCTTTTTCTTTTTCTTTTTCTCAAGAATGTGTTGGTGCTTGATTGAGCAATGTCAAATGAATCAAATCTAAATAGTGCCATCCTTTAGAAGGATAGAGTATTGGATGTGGTTCTACTCAGCTTTACTCAACTCAGTGTTGTCTCTCACTGTTATCATGAAGTCTGCTGACTCATAGTGACCCGATAGGGCAGTGTAGAATCCAAGACAGAAAGCCCCGTTTTTTGTGCTGCGGAGCAACTAATGGTTTTGAACTGCAGACCTTGCAGATTGCAGCCCAACTGGTAACCACGACGCCACCACGACTCCCTTCAGTGTTGTCTAGTGGTAGCAAAAATAGCATAGAACTTGCAGTACACGGTTTGATTTCATTTTGTAAAGATGAAAATGCTTCTAGAGAGAATAGTTTGTGTCATTTCGCATCTGTGCAGGAAACAACAACAAGCAATGCACAACGCAGGGGCTTTTCGTTTTACCATATGTTTTAACAGAAGTTGTTCCTAATACAATATGCAGAATTATTCATCCTTATTTTTTATTTTCTGATCTCCTGAGTTTGAGCTCTGAAAAGATTAGCAACTGAGCAAAACAGAGTTGTCAAAAGCCTTTTTCAGGGAAATATATTCGTTTGAAGTGACTGGACTATCAGCCTGCCACATGGAACTATTGTTTTGCGCACATGAGATTTTTAAGGGGTAGGGGTACTTTATTGTGGTTTTACAAGAGCATGCTAACGATCCCTTTCAGTTGCTAGGTTATGATGCAATCTTGTTGTTTATTTGTTTCTAGTGAATTATTTTGTGTTGCTGTTTTGTTTCATATTTTTATAAGTGTTAGAAATATATTTTGCAATGCCACACTTGGAATTTGCAATTTTTAAATAGAAAAAAAGTGAGGAAATTAATTTTGGAAAAATAGGGTTTGGAATTCTTGATTATTAATAACTTTTACCAGAAATGACAGGAGTTTTCGTCTATCATGTCTATTACTGAATACTGATATTAAGTTACTGTGTATTTTTAATTTTGTAATAAAAACATTAAAACCTTAGTCAAACCAGTTGTCAGCAGTTTATTCTTACTAATGGCAATCCCTGTAGGTCTGAATAAAATGCATTAGGGTGTTTGGAAATATAAGGAAGATTATTGCATGAAAAGAAGAAATATAAATATTTTCTTGGAATGGTCTTGTTTTCTGTTATTTTCTTTTAAATCGTCTTGTTTTGTATTTTCCCCTGCAGAAATTTATTTTTTAATATCACAACTTCCTTAAGAAAAACCAAACCAAACCAAACTCACTGTCATAGGATTGATTCTGACTCATTGTGACCCTGTAGGACAGAGTAGAACTGCCCCTGTGGGTTTCCGAGACTAATGTTTTATGGGACTAGAAAGCTTCATCTTTCTCCCATGGAATGGCTGGTGGTTTCAAACGGCTGACTTCGTGGTTAGCAGCCTAAGGAGTAATCACCATGCCACCAGTGTTCTTAGAAAAAGAAAAGAAATACCTATGTTAGCCACAGCCCCATAAACATAAATTTTTAAAGGAAAGCTGCCTAATTTGGGGTTGTTGTTAGTTGCTATCCATTTAGACTTACGGTGATGGTGACACCTTCAGAAAAGAATTGTCCTTTATAGGGGTGTCAAGGCCATGACCTTGAAAGCAGGTCACCAGGCCTGTCTCCTTAGGTGGGTTCAAA
The DNA here is from genome assembly GCF_000313985.2 of Echinops telfairi. Taxonomy (NCBI): domain Eukaryota; kingdom Metazoa; phylum Chordata; class Mammalia; order Afrosoricida; family Tenrecidae; genus Echinops; species Echinops telfairi. Next base: position 65,168,960 of record NW_022111369.1, on the reverse strand, counting down.
CTGTGATTATTTTGCCAAGTAAATATGGTAGTTACATAATTTCATGTCAACTTGATAAATAGAATGCAGTGGTTGGGTCTAGCCTGTCAATCAGGTCACA
>NW_022111369.1:65161587-65168164 GCF_000313985.2 Echinops telfairi | reverse complement strand
GTAAAGATGTGCAGCCATGGAAACCCTAGATAGGGCTGCTATGAGTTGGGAAAGACTTGATGGCAGTGGGTTTGGTGTAATAATAATTCATATAAGTGAAATGCATGTCAATTGTTGAATGTCAAACTGATTATCTATTCTGTAAGCCTTCACCCAATTCATAATAAAAAAGTTGGGGGAAAGAAAAAGGAATAATTTGCACACTGACTGGGAGAAGGTCTAATTGAGTGTGCTTCTGCCTATTGTTGTTCAGGAAAGTTGGCCTTGACTCATAACGACCCCAGGGACAACAGAACCAAACACTGTGTGGTCCTTTGCCATCCTCACCGTTGTTGCTATTTTTAACTCATTGTAGTTACTCTGTCACTCCATCCCATTGAGGGCTTCTTCACTTGTTGATTCCCTGCTTTACTCCCCATGATGGCCTCCTGGTAACATGTCCAAAGTCCATAAGACAAAGTTTTAACACCTTTGTTTCTACGGAGCATTCTGGAAGTTCTTCTAAGACAGATTTGTTCATTCTTCTGTAAGTCCCTGGTATTTAATATTCTTCACCAATATCAGAATTCAAAGGCATGGATTCTTATGCAATCTTTGTGATATGGCATTTATATGCATGTGAGACAATTGAAAGAACCATGACTTGGATTAGGTGCACCTTGACCTAGGTGCACTTAGTCCTTGCAGTGATACTTTACCTTGTGGAGAGGTCTTCAGCAGTTGATTTGCTCATTGCAACGTGCCCTTTGATTTTTTGACTGTTGTTTTTGAGGGTATTGATTATTGACACAAGTAAAAGGAAATCCTTCACAATTTCAATATTTCCTCTGTTTATCATGATGTTGCTTGTTGGTCCAGGTGTGAGGGTTTTGTTGTCTTTGTTTTGAGGTGTAATCCACACTGAAGGCTGTAGTCTTTGATTTTCATCAGTGACTCAAGACTAGCTTGCTTTCACAAAACAAGGCTTGTTGCTTACATATTGCCAGCTGTTAATGAGTCTAACTACAGTCCTGATGCCACGTACTTCTTTGTATAGCCCAGCTTGCTGGATTATTTGTTCAGCATACAAACTGAAGAAGTAGGATGTGAGGATACAGCCCTGATGTACACCTTTGTTGATTTTCACTCATGCACTATCCCCTTGTTTTGTTTAAATGACTACCTCTTAGTCTATGTACAGGTTCCAAAGGATGAAGTGTTCTGGAATTCCCCTCCTGCACGTTATCGCTAATGTCCTCCTGTATCTTGACTGGTTTTCGGTCATTAGTGTTTGATGTGTCAAATCTATTCTTGAAGTGGTTTCTAAATCAAATGGAATACATTAATGGTCATACTTTGGCTCCTGAGGATTTATTTTCATTTCCTTCAGCTTCAACTTGAACTTGCATGTGAGCAATTGATGGTCTGTTCTTCAGTTGGACCCTGGCCTTGTTCTGATTGATGATATCGAGCTTCTCCATCATTTCTTTCCACAGCTGAAGTCAATTTCATGACTGTGTATTTTATTTGACAAGGTCCACGTGTATGGTTGCCATTTGTATTGTTACAAAAAGTTATCTGAAACAAATAAGTCATTGGTTTTGCCAAATTTTATCATGCGATCTTTGGCATTATTTCTGTCACCAAGATCATATTTTCCATGATCATTTTAGGCCATGGAAAAGAATAGACTAAAAGAGAAAATATGACAAAAGCGTAGAAGTAGAAGCAAGCTGTTTCCCTTTTGTGGGAGTGCTAATGAAAAGACTTTCAAATGGAAGCGATTTCTCATGTTACCAGAGTATGAACCCATTTATCCAGACAACAGATACTGCTTTATTACTCAGTAGGTGCTAGACACTATTCTTTGCCATTAGTTAACAAGAAAAAGGACATCTCATTTAATGCATAAATCATAATAAACCCATATCAGGGTTTATGGCTGACATCCAAAGTAATGGAAGATGGAAGCATTTAAGTGGCTACTCCTGGTTTGTTGGAATATATATTTTTAAACACATGAAAGAATTTCAGGTAAATCTGCCTTAAGCATACTAATTTCACTTTTTGTTGTGAAAGGTCATAAGAGAAAGACAGTGCAGTTGGTTATATCTATAACTTGGTGTGAGAGTGCCAAATGATGAATCTTGCCCCAAACTCTCATTCCTTTGTGCGTGTGTGTGTGTGTGTGTACATGTGTGTGTGTGTGTGTGTGTGTGACACATCACTTCCAGTTTTACCTTTGCTTAGTATTTGTGAAACCATTCTTACCTTTGCTGCAAGGCATTTGTACTAAAGTTGTAAGCAAGTTGATCCTTCCTACTATCTTATGCACCAAGTTGAGCTCTTGCTGAGTGACAGGAACTAGGCTTCCTTGCTGTATGTTCTTTGTTTTATTCAGAACTTACAAGTCCCGGGCTGTCCTTGTCTCTGATTTACAGTGGGGCTGGGGGAAATGTGGACAGGGTAAGTGATCTGCCTCAGGCAACATGGTGGTTGAAGCCTGTGCTCTGTACTGGCTCTGCCTGAGCCTGCAGTCTGTGCCCTTAGCAAGTCTCCTGCATTGCCTCACAAGGCTTATTTGAAAAGGTCAGCTTATGTTTCTAGCAGAGCACATCTGTGTCGGTTTATCAGCGAATACAAATAACAGTGTGTGTGTGTGTGTGTGTGTGTGCTTGGCTGTGCCTATGGAAATACTATAGACTTTGGGAGTTTTCTAAGTAGTAAGGTCCAGCTCATTCATTTCACTGGCCACTTTCCAGCCATGCCTTTTGAGTGAGAGCGGGATTGGGTGAGCCCATGCACTGGAGGGTTTTGTCTCCCCTGTGTCCCCCTGCCACCTCCCACTCCCCAAGACTGAGCGGTTCTAGTACAGTGGGGCTTGGTCCAAAGAGCAAACACAGTTTTGAGTTCTGACAAAGACTTTATTGTTATTTGTATTTACTTCAGCATTCTCAGTCATCCTTCTGTGGGCACACCATGGATTTTCACTTGTTGGAAGCACCTCCGAGCAGGCTGTACTGGAATCTTCTCGGTGGCATCCTGGAGAGTGTGGGGGGTCCACGGGAGACCTTCACACCGACAGATGTCACTGGCTGCTTTCAAGGGAAAACGCCTACTCTTTTTCTTCCCCTTTTCAAGCCTCCACGCCCTTTTCTTACATCATTCTTGGACTTGTTATCCTGGACACTGTTAGTGCGGACAAGCAGGATCTTTGTTACTGAAGGACAGGGCCTGCTCGAAAAGGAGGCCTGGACAGGAGCTCCCAGGAAGTCACTTATTCTAACCGCCCTTCCGCGCTGACAGCGCATGCTTTGTCATCGCCGCCCCCAAGAAGAATAAATGATACCGGCAAGAGGCGATCCAGGACGTTCTTAACACCAAAGGACGCTCTGAAATATAATCCCATGTGCACTACCTTTTTTTTTTTGGATTGGCTATTAATAGCCCACAGAAAACTATCATCAGCTGACAACTGTCTAGAAATATTAAAAATAATTTGGCACTAAGAGTTTTGGTAGGTTGGTTTGGTTCTGGTGGCTAAGGTGACTGTTTCAGTGATAACACTTGGCTGTGGTGTTATGAATATGCAAATATGATTATTAACATGCAAATATGGACTTTTGCCCATGGTTTTTCTTTTACTGGGTCACACTCCCTACTTGTTTAGAATGCTTTTCCTCAGCCTTCAAGTTCAAGTCACCTTCCGTTCCTAGCTGCATTCTCATCATCTTGCACAATTACCCTGGCTTGTTATCACCCAGTTAATTTCTGTCTTCTGCCTCTCTAAAGCTTAGGAGCCGATGTGTCTTATTTAGTGTTGATTTTTCCACACAGCACCTAGTAAGTATCCAAAGAAATTTCTTCTTAACTTATTTCATGACTTTAAGGTCAATATACCTTCTAGTAAACGTGTATGGCCATATTTTGAATCCAGGCAGTTCACTGGGCCGGGATCTCGGGTCCAGAGGATATGCTGTACTCCTGCCTCTTGCTGTTAATGAGATCCCTCTAGTACCTTTTTTTTTTTTTTAAAGAATATGATTTATTTATTTGAAATAATAAACAATCTAAAATCACTTGTAAAAGTATGAAGAACACTTAACCACTCTTTAAAGATGACAACCTCGAAACTTCTATGGAGCAGCTCTGCGCAGTGCTATATGGTTAACTCTGAGTCAAAATCCATACTATCTTATTCCCTTCTCATCAGAATGGAAATGTGTTGGTGAATTTATATGCAGTGGCTCATTGTCAAAGGCATTTAAAAAAATACATCATTTTATTGGGGGCTCATACAACTCTTATCACATTCCATACATACATCCATTGTGTCAAACACATTTGTACATATTTTGCCATCATCATTTTCAAATAATTTTCTTTCTACTTGAGCCCTTGATATCAGCTCCTCATTCCCCCCCTCCCTCCTTCTCTCCCTCATGAACCCTTGATAATTTATAAATTATTATTATTTTTTCATGTCTTGTACTGTCCGATGTCTCCCTTCACCCCCTTGTCTGTTGTCCATCCCCTTGGGAGGGGGTTATAAGTCCCCCTTTCTCCCCCTACCTTCCCCTTACCCTCCTGGTATGGCTACTCTCAATATTGGTCATGTTGCCTAGGGAAGCCAAAATGATTTCCCTAACAGTTGGTACTTCAACTATGCTTTGGAGGACTAAGGGGATTTGATTGTAGCAGCAGGAGGGGGATGGGGAAGCTACACAGGTCTGGCACTGTTGGGCAAGCTGCAGGGCTTTTGGTGTAGTAGGGTGTGAATATGAGGTTCATAGGCCTGAGGCTTGGGGACATAATAAAACTCACCTACTACCCTTGAATCAATTGTGACTCATAGCAGCCCTGTAAGGCAGAGTAGAATGACTGCTCCCTAGGGTTTCTGGGGCTGTAAATCTTTATGGGAGCAGGTAGCCTCATCTTTCTCCCATGAAACAACTGGTAGATTTGAACCACTAACCCTGTGGTTATTTGCCCAGTGCGTAATCCACTATGTCACAAGGGTTTGAGGAGAGAAGATGAGATACAAGAGATAAACCAGAAAACCAGAAACAGGAGATGCAGGGTTTTGTGACTGATAAGCTGGAACCATTTCTTGAGAGTTGCTACAAACAGAGCAGATCTGTGCCCGAGTGAAGGCAGTCTTAAACTGTTTCTGATTCAGCTTTCTCTTAACTTCGACATGAATTATATGTGAGAAGGGCAGAATTCAGACCAACTATTAAAAACTACATATGGTTTTCAAACTAATAAAGAAGACAGAAGATGACAGGCCAAGTCGTATTTCTAGGTTTAAAACTAACAAGATATATAGATTTAAATCACATATGCATATGGGCTTCAAGAAATTCACGGAAATATTATAAACTCCTGAAGTCCTCTCATATCTGTTTTGTATGTGTGTTTCAGAAAGGTGACCGACTGAACACTTGTCCATCATCTCATAGTGGTTGCTCTTAGACTCACTAGCTTTGTTCTCAATGTTCCAGAACTCTATCTGACCATGTGCCATATGGTCTCCACATCTGGTGACCAGTCCATACTCTTTAGTGGAAAAAACCCCCAAAACTTCCTTTGAGGGACTCCATAAAGACATTTCTGCAGAATCTGCTACTGCCCATGTCTACAGTTATCTGGGTCCCAAATTGAACACATGAGGCCGAAATTATATTCCTTTTCAAGGCTAACACTAACTAGATAAGACAAAATACAAATTTGGACTTTTAAACTCTTTGGCAGAGGTTCTTCTAGCATATTACATGGGACAATATCCCTTTGATGTTTTGACATAGCTCTGAAATCATGATTCAATATGGGAACCAGAACGAGTGCTGGCTTATTGTACTTGGTAAGTCATTTGAAATCAGTGTGCTGTTACTTGGAACACCTCTTCCAGTTTTCATTAATTTGTGCTGAAGTTCAAAGTCAGTGTTTTCACTCCTGAGCTGCCATTAATCATCACTGGGAGCTATTAGCTCAAATGTCAAATAAAAAAAGTAAGTTCAAGGTAATAGAAAATGCTTATCACTCAGTGTTTAAAAAATGGATCAGAGACAGATTTTATCATTCCCTAGATAAAAATGATGATTATGTTTTTTTTGGCAGCCATGCATATTGGTATGGTTTGCAGTCATTTAAAACCCTTTCTTGTATCAAAGACTGGAGAAACATGTTGGAGCACATACATGTGCATTGGTTTTCTACAAGCTCAAGAGTGCGCTGTGGACACACACCTGGATTCTGTTTCATCCCAGAGAATTTAATTCTCTTCTTAACTCACTGAGTCACTGGGGCTTCTCTTACTGTTTGAGGACATGGATAAACTTTGTACAATTTTCCTGTGATAAAGACACACAGGGGGCAGGGAGGTGGGAGGGAAAGACATAATCCAGATGAGGTGGTTGTGTAGGAATAGATTTTTGAAGTGTTAACTGATGTTGTGAAAAGCTGTTTTAGTAATAAGCCTAATGGGAAAACAATGTGGTCAGGGGACTTGGTAACGCTGAAACTTGCCTCTTGGAAAGTAGTGTCAGGTACACCGGGAACTCAGGGAGGCCCTTCACGGGAATCCGTTCCGTGGGCT
>NW_022111369.1:65158696-65161487 GCF_000313985.2 Echinops telfairi | reverse complement strand
CCATGTTGCTCTATGATGTTTGAAGACACCAAAGGTCTCCAGCTGGGGTGACACTGCTGTTCCCCTGTTTCTTAGCTCTGTAACCTCGCTTAGCAGCATTCTCGTTCTGTTCTCCTCCAGTTTGTCTCCTGGCGTTTATTCTTAACCTGACTTTTCTTTTGTGGCACAATAGTCTTGGTTTGAAGTTCACATGATTGATCTCTAAAAAGATAATGAACAAATGGCGTCATCATATTCTAAAAGCTTATTCAAACTCTGGACAATATCCATTAGATGTTAATTCATATTATAGGACACTGCTGGAGAGGGAGTTAGAAATGGGGAGGCATAACCATGCTCAGGTGGGCTAATGTTCTTAAAGATAGATAGTTACTAACAAAGTCCTTTGAGTTCATAGGATTTGGACCGAATTTCACAGTTTTGGTTACAAGGCAAGATTTTGGTGGAATGGAGATAGCCCAGGGGAATTTATCCCCCATAGATGGAGACTCCTTTAAATGAGAATCAAGAGACCTAATTTAAATATCTGGATTCTCTCTGTGTTAGTTTTTTCAGTGAAATGGGAATATTACTTTATTCTTTAGTACCATTTTACTCTTAGGTTGCTAAGGAGTATTTCTTAAGTTTTTTTTGAAGCCTGTTTCCTCATTTGTGTAATCTGCCGTTCTGCTGCTGTTAGTAGCTCCACAATAACATCCTCATGTCCCAGTGTGCCGTTAGTTCTAAGAGCCCCAGTAGGGTAATGGGTTAAGGATTGGACTGTTTGTCACCTGAAAGTTCATTGACTTTAACCCACCACCTGCTCCACGGGAGAAAAATGAGGCTGTTTCCTTCCATGAAGAGCTACAGCCTTGGCAAACACTGTGGTATACACAGTCTGTAAGAGTGGAGCTTGTTGAGTAGATGCTTTGATGGACACAGAAGCTGAACAGGTGTGAGAGGGAGAGTGGTATGTACCCCTTTGTGGAAGATGTTTGTATATGTGTATTTGCTTGTGCTGAAAATATATCCATGAATGTGGTGGGCTATAGAGGGGCCAAAGTTATGGAAACTTCTTAGACTTAACTCAACACATTAAGTGACTGAGTCACTGGGCCCGGGGATAGTATTCTATAAGAGGGAGAGGAGAAATCAAAGTGGAACCGAGAGGCCCGAAATGTAGTGTAAATTGTTGAATACAAAATTGGTTTTCTGAAATGTAAACCCCCAACCTAATTTACAACAAGAAGTTAAAAAAACCCAAACTAAATGTAGTCTTGGGGAACATCAAGATCAAGTGGCATAACTTACCTCACAGAGACAATGTTCTACATTTTACTTCGGTGAGTAATGACTGGGCTCTTCAAAGCTCACGTGCAGTAATCTGAACGACAACTCTTGGCCACTCCGGATCCAGAAGGAAGAAGAAAAGGGAAAGACATATGGAAGCACTTAGTCCAGGGACCAACAGACCATGTAAATATCAGTCTCCACACCCCTGAGAGCAGAACACGATGGGGCCTGGCTACCACTCAACTACTCTGAAAGGCTCACCTTGGAAGGTCTGGGATAGAGTGGGAGCAAAATGCAGGACCGATCTCAAAATCAGAAGAGGCCAGGCTTACTGTTTGGTTAGAGACTAGTAGACCACCGCCAAATGATGGCCCTTTGTCACCTTTCAACTCTGGAACTGCGTTTATTCCCATGTTAGAATACTATCAACCATTCAAGATCACAAGAGCATCAGTTACCCAAGGCCAGCATTTAGAGTGGTAGCAAAGGTGGATGAATGAATGGCAGTAGGAGCCACAGGGAGGAGGTGGGCTACGTGAGGGTATACGGAGGCGCTGAATCAAAATGGGTATGAGTTGTTGAAGGTCAAACTGATGCTCTGCTCTGTAAACCTTTGTGTAAAGCACAGTGAGAAGTCACCCAACCCAACCAAAAGATCCACACCCTTGGAAGCCCAGTGAAGCAGCTGCCTTCTGCCCTGCAGGGTCACTATGAGTCAGCACTGACTTAAAGGCAGGGGCTTTTATTCATTCTTGTGTTTTTCTGTGGCTAAAATAAACATCATGGACCCAATGAGATTAATTTCTACCACTTCCTGCATAAGAAATTTGCTTTCTGGAAAGGAAGGAGAAGATAGCATTTCAAACACCTTTGCTTGCAATTTAAATTAGGACCTCAACTTCTTTTTATTTTGGTAAGGCACATTTATTTTCTTAGAGCGAGTCCCTGCTCTAGAGGACATTCCATCTCATTGGCAGAATACTCAGAACTGTATAAAAGCTTCATTTATGTGAAGCTTTCCAAGTGGATCTGAATTATCGAAGACATTGAGTTATGATTAGTGAGGTGCTCTTATTAACAGATTTATGTTCTCTAATGCTGTAAAATTGTATATGTGTACATTTACATGGCCTTGTAATAGCTTCACACTTGACCGCATTTCATATATGAATACCCACGCCTTCCTTTTCTGATAAACTGACAATATAAAAAGCAATATGCAGAGTTCCTTATTTCAGTAAAGAGTCATTGAGTGCCTACGATGTGACTGGTGCTCAGTGCTCCATGCGCTAGCAGGGATAGGGAGTGAATATTACATTGTCCCTGCCCTCATAGGCTTTACATTCTAGTTAAAAAACAAACAAGTCCACCAGTGTATCAAGCATGTTGGGTAACAATTAGCATGTATGGTAATGAGCTCATAAGCGAGTTTTGGGGTGTCTCTATGGGGTGTACTCCATGCAATGTACTGGGTTTTAAGTAATATGAGTACCGCTATTTGTGGTAAGAGCTATGATGA
>NW_022111369.1:65154383-65156017 GCF_000313985.2 Echinops telfairi | reverse complement strand
AAACGTATACACCTTTAGTGATAAAACAGAAATGAAAAGCAATTTTAAGTTCTATCTTTACTCATCATTACTTTATGCCTAATCTAGAGGCAAGCTAGATTGTCCACCTAAAGTCTCATGTACAGTCGGGTTGTCTTTAGGCCATCAACCTTTGTAAGAAGGCAGCGCTTATACCAAGCCCACTAAGTAGGTTAGTTGCTAGGAAGGATTTGTGTGCACCCTTTGTGTTTACATTTACTTCATTTATCATGATTACCACCGAAATGTTTCCCCGTCTCAACAACGGGAACGTATCATACATACAGGCAGCATGCTGTCCTGGACTGACCATTCTTCTACTTAACTGTTTGATTTTCTCTTGTGTGTCCAATCTTTTTTTTTTTAAGTCATCATCTATATGTGCTAATCGGATAGGAGCAGGTGAAGGTGTCAGTTAAAGAAAAGTTAGTGATGTAATCATTGTGAATGAGTTAGGGGTCACTTGTGAAGCAGACTGTGTGTGGTTCAGGTGGTTTCCTTTTAAAAGCTGCCATCATTCAAAAGATCAAATGGTTGCATGTAGCTCTGTGTAAAAGAACCACAGCCTGATTTCTAACATAAACTAACACAAGCAAGTTCCCTTACTGCATTGTGGTCATTTCTCCACAACTTTTTCCCTCTTCCCCTCAGCCCTGGCCCGCTCAGGCACCCGAACTCACACTCACTGTCTCCTTAGTGCCTGGGTGTGCTGTCCGCTGTGCATGTGCAAATAGTCTTTTGCTTCCTTCCATTTGGGCAGCTCGCCAGCCTGCACTAGACTGTGTCGTTGGTTTGGGAAGCGAGACGGGCAAATACTTGCTGACAAGGTAATTGCTTTCATCGTGGTCATGTCAGCTTGGGTGCACTGAAGGTTACAGCTAGCTGAAAAATGCTTCCCACATTTTGTGTTGTTTTGATTTTTGTAAGTCCTAGCCCTTTTTAAGCGATGGCATGTGGTTAACATTTTCTAACACTGGGGAAGAAAGGGAGCGTTTGGTTTTGAAGGAAGGATAATGTTTTTTAGCAGTAAATGTATTACGTTTTAACATTTCCTCCCTCCAGAAAGAAGCAACAGAGATGCTGTGCCTGAATCATTTAAAATTCAGATGAAGGAAATAAGACTTGGGAGCATTCCACCCACCTGACAAATATTAAGGCAGGGAAGGAAAAGTGAAGGTGTGATAACATGGTAGAGATTATCTTTTTGTTCAATCCCAATTCCAAACTCATTCATGGGAGGTTTAGACTTTTCAGAATATGATCTCAAACTTTTTGGCTGCAAGACCTCTTTACTCTTTAAAAAAAAAATTTATTGGGAGCTCAACGGATATAATAACAATCCATTATTCAATTAGATCAAACGTAGTTGTACAATTGCTGCCACCATCATTTTCAAAACATTTTCTTTCTTCTTGAACTCTTTGATATCAGCTCCCCTTTATCTGCTCCCTTCTCCACCCTCTCCCCAAGGAACCCTTATTTTATTATTAGTACTTTGCCGTATCTTACACCATCCAAACTATCCATTCACCCACAACCCTGTTGTTTGTCCCCCTCAAGTGGGGTTATACAGTCATCATTGCTATCCGCTCCCTCTTCTCCTCCTTTCCCCACGT
>NW_022111369.1:65151547-65152812 GCF_000313985.2 Echinops telfairi | reverse complement strand
TTGACTTTCCTCCTGTCCCACTATCATGCTCAGTCCCCACCAGGGTTTCGATGCTGTATCTTTTAATAGCCGGGCACTATCAGCTTTCTTCACCACATTTGCTTATGTACCCATTTAGTCTTCAGTGATCGTGTAGGGAAGGTGACTATCATACATTGCCACCTTATTAGAACAAACAATTCTTATACTGAGGTAAGATTTAAGTAGAGGCCCCAAGTCCTTCTGCTTCATTATTGTATTTACATATGTAGAGAGACAAACACACCTATCTATATATCTTTATATATTTACATGTATCCATATTTATACCTATATATATGTATATAATTTTTACTTTCTTGTTCTTTCCTCTTTTTCTCTCTTTATTTCTTCCTGCCCTAATATATTCTGCTCAGATACCTTTCAGTTGATCAAACACGCCCAGGAACCCTACACTGTCCTCACTGTCCATTTCAGATCCCTTGATACTCCTCTGTCCCTGTCCCTATTTACTCATCATTCCCTCCCCCGCCTCCTCCTCTCCCATGCCCCCCCGAACCACTGGTCCCATTGCTGTCTCCTTGGGATTGCTTATGCTGAGTATCTTACATACCAGTAGATAGACAAGAAGGGGGGGAAAATAGAGAAACCATTCGAATAGCTCCAAGTCTAACTATTGTCCTGATCCGGAGTAGATGAGTAACTCTCTATTAAATTGTGAGCAGGCCTTGTTGTAATCCATCAGTCCAATCCCCTTTTCTTTCAGGGATCCATATCCTAGGACTTGCTTTCCTAACAGTACTTACATACTTTTAGTCTTCTGTGTTTGTGTCCGAGGGACGTGCCTGCCTGCCTTGTACAAGACCCCATTTCTCTTCCTGCAGTCAAGGATGGTCACAGCCCACCCGTTACACCTTTAGATTTTCAGTGTGACGCCTTTGTGAATATCCCCCAACCAGTTCAGATGAGCTGCCAAGCACTGCCCACCCCCAACCCCCACAGCCTGAGTCAGAAGTCTACAATCAAGCTTCCTCGAGGACTTTGTGGCTTTGCTCCCACTGCTAGTCTGTTGCACTCCCCTCTTGATTTGCCCCGATGTGGGTGCCTCAGACCAGCTAGACTTCCCAAACTATCTGCAGTGCTGTCCTCTGTAGCACTGTTGTCTCCGGAGGGGAGGCCCTGTCTAGAGCTGAAGCTGGCCCTGCAGTCCTCTCTGTGAACGAGCTGCTATCCTCTGTAGCACTGTTGTCTAGGGCGGGGACGTCATGTCTAGAGCTGAGACTGGC
>NW_022111369.1:65130445-65149396 GCF_000313985.2 Echinops telfairi | reverse complement strand
TCAGTAGGCAAGGCTCACCAAGCCATTTATCTCTCTGCCCATCAATGAATCCCACATGTATTTATCAGGCAGGTAGGCACAATAAAACTTAACTATCTCAACATCTATTGCAAAAGGGTTGTTCTTTAACTCTGTTCATATTATGGATAGAATAAAAAGATTAATTGAGAATAAATGGATCCACTTGCTGAATCAGAATTATAATAGAAGTTTTAGCCAGGGTGATCAGGGTTAGAAGTTCATTAACTGAAAAACCGTTCAAAGGAAAGGGTCATTAGAAAAATACAAACACATATTAAACATTTAACAATTTTCAGTGTACATGGTATTCATCACTCACCAATCTTTTGATGTTGTGCCAAGTATTTTCTTTCAGTAAGAGTTAGCTGATTGGCATTCTCTACCTCTTTGCAACTCAAAATGCGTCATCTACTGTTTCTAACTTTGGATGCTTAAAGGTGGACTTAGGAAGCAATTGAGGTGCTCTAAGAACATTAATTGGTTGCCTTTCTGGTCCACAGGTTCTTGAGGACAGAGACTGTCTTGCCGTCAATGTGTTCCTAGTACTTCATACAATTCCTGGCAATAGTAGATATTTGTTAAAACTTGTTAGTTGAAAACATGAAAGGGGGTGTGTAACCATAAATAGAAGAATCAGAGGCTATCTAGTGAAATAAATGACAAATGTATAAATTATTTTTATTTATGACACCACTGTTAATACCATAAAGAAGGACAGTGAAATACACAATCTTATATTCAGAGAGAAACAGACCACTTGTTTTGACCACCCTAGGTCTTTAAACAGACTTACACATTTTTCACTCCAGCTTCCAACTTCTAACCACCAGTTTCCAACTTAACCTCAGCTTCCAACTGGGCACAGATTTTAACCCAAAGTCTGGCTGTAACCCCAGGGGAAGCTTTGTTTGTTGCCACAACCTCAATTATAATATCTTACGATATTTCTTTATCAAAGACACAGTCTCAGCTCATTGCCACGGAGCCAATACTGACTCATAGCCACCCCCTTTGGGTTTCCCAGACTAGACCTGTTTACAGGAGTAGAAAGCCCAGTCTTTCTCCCACGAAGCTGCTGCTGGTTCTGCAAGCCATTTGGATCGCAGTCCAATGCGTAACTACTACACCAGCAAGGCTCCATAAAGACTTGGTAGGATGCATTAAGCGCAGTGTTGTGGGCTTGTTAATTCTTTATCAGTGTATATAGACCTGGATCTTGGAGAGTGAGAGCATGAAGGAGGAATATTTTTAATATGCACTCCCCCCCCCACTGTATTGCAATTCTCATGGATGACCATCTCATCCTGGTTTGCCTGTAATTTTTCTGGTTTTAGCATTGACAGTCTTAAGTATTAGAAACTTGTTCAGTCCTGGGTAAACAGAAAAGTTTGATCACTCTAAGGTTCTACTTTAGAGGAGGAGGAGATTCAAAATAGGTTTTATACAGAACTTAAATGTGTTGCAGTCTATTTAAATCTCTTCAACAGTCAATTAATAACCTCTTCTTCAGAGTTCTTTAGTTGCCTAAAGATAGATGTCGTAAGGGCCAAGCTTGAGGTCAAGCTATTTCATTGAAATCTTTTTTGCTGAAGGTCACAGGAACATGACCCACTCAATTCATCATTTAATATGATGCAGACTTTTGATTAGATATCTAACCTTTAACTTTTTTTCCAACTCTGTACTTGATTCTGAAAATATATATCCTTTTTTAAAATTTGGAATTGCATTAGATGGACTTGGTTTTGATTGAAGATGAGGCAGTTGGGGTAGCTTTTGCATCCATCCATGGTATTATATAGGAGAAATGACTAGGAGTCAGGAGATAGCTAGCTATAGGGCCTTGGAGAGGTTGACTAAATTTACTGAAACCACTGTCCCCCTATAAAATGGGGACAACTATACTTGCTATGATGTAGGATTGTTCTGTGAGAAACAATTGATGAGAAAGTGTGTGCCATGCACTAGAGTATTTAGACTCCCATAGATACCTGTAGTACCCCATTATTACTTCACTAATAAGGAACTAGTATATTTTTTTATGATGTTAAGTTTTTCTTTTAGAATATAATGTGTGTACAAAGTGATAAATTCCTGAGAGAACCTGTGTTAGTCCAGGTAGACTAGAGAAACAAATCCAGAGACACTCATAAGAGAGAGCTTTATATCCAAGAGTAGTTGTATATTGAGAAAAACAGCCCAGTCCAGGTCGTCCATAAGTCTAATATTAGCCCATATGCCCAATACCAGTCTATACATTCCTCTTCAGACTCAAACAACACATGTAATAACCTGAATGCAGGAAGATCACAGGCCAGTGGGTGGAAAGTCTTGTGGATCCAGTGGTGGTGGAAGCATCTCAGTGCTGGCAAGGGTCTCCTCATGGCTTCTCAAACTCCAAGGCTCTGGCTCCATCAGTGCGTCTCCATGTGGCTTGTTAACAGGAAGAAAAAGCAGAGTGTCTGTCTCTGGCCTCCAATTCTTATCTTGTATGCCATCATTCTTTACTGTGATGTTGGAATTTTGTTTGCTTTTGTCCTGGGGTGCAGTCTCTCTTTCTTGGGTCTCCTATCTCTATCATTCTCACTATATCATCTTGATTTGATAGAGGATATCCTCCAGCACTTTCGACACATGAAAAAGACTGAAAATTGGTAAAGACACGGGGATGACAAGCTTCAACATGGCGGATTTTTGGT
The DNA here is from genome assembly GCF_000313985.2 of Echinops telfairi. Taxonomy (NCBI): domain Eukaryota; kingdom Metazoa; phylum Chordata; class Mammalia; order Afrosoricida; family Tenrecidae; genus Echinops; species Echinops telfairi. The sequence continues at coordinate 65,146,676 of NW_022111369.1, read as the reverse complement.
GAAATAATCTATGTAATCGAGTGCTTGTTTTCAATTCTGTGTTCCCTTAACAGTGTCATTCTGAGATTTCCTGTTTTCCTCTCCTGTGTTGAACCCCCTGTTTTGTCCAACTTATGTCTTTCTCCTCTTTGGTTTCCTCCTTTGTTTTTGTGGAAAATATTGTCTGGTAACTTCTTGAGGCGAAAAATGGCACTGGAGATTAAATTTTTGAGATTTTGAATAATTGAAAATGCTTGTATCTTGTGCCAACCCTCCTCTAACTATATCAGTAGTTTGGCTGGGTATAAAATTCCATTTCAGGGTGGGGGGATTTTTCCCCCCTGGAATTTTGAAGGCATTACTCCTTTGATTCCTCGTTTCCATGTTGCATTGAGATCTTCGTATCTGTTTGGATTCTTAATTATTAAAAAAAATCATTTTATTGGGAGCTCTTACCGATATAACAATCCATAATTCAATTAGATCAAGCATAATTGTTCAATTTATGCCACCATCAATTTCAAAACATTTTCTTTCTTCTTGAACTCTGTGATATCAGAACCTCTTAACCGCCCCCCAACCCCATGGATTCTTTATTCTTTGTGATACTTAAATTTTTTTTTTTAATTTTCCTGCTATGGAGGTGTTAGACCTTTTCTTTGTTAGCTGTGCTCTGAAATGTCACAACTGTTCCCCAGCCCTTGTACATCTATTCTGCCTGATGTTCTTTCAGGTTGGAATTTCAGTATTCATCTTGAGAAAGTTTTCTTGAATTTCTTTCGTTGTTGTTAGAGAGGGGGTGATTGAGGTTTACTTTATCTTTTTGCTTTGTTCTCTCTTTCTGCAATTCCTATTTAATTGAATGTTGACTTTTTTAGACTCGTCCTATAATTTTGAACCTTTTTTGCTCTGGTTTTCTAACTTCCATTTTTAAAAAGACAGCTTCAATTTTATCATCCAAGTCTTTTGTTAACTTTATATGTATATTTTTCATTGTTGCTGCCTGTTTTCAATTTCTAAACTTCCTTGTGAGTGTACATGTGTAAACTCTGATTTTCAAAAACCAGCATATCACCCCCGCCCCTCCGCTTCATCCAGAAACCAACTTCATTGCCATCAAGTCAAATCCGACTCGCAGCAACCGTACAGGACAGGAAATACCCTGTGGGTTTCCGAGACGGTAACCATTGTTGGAGGTAGAGTAGAAAGCCTTATCTTTCTCTTGAGGAGTGGCTGATGGTTTTGAACTGATGACCTTGCAGCTAGCAGCCCAATAAATATTCTCTTATTGTTCCCAGGATGTAATGATGCTTTCTTTTTTTCTTTTTAAGACACTTCTCTACATGGCTTTCTGACATTACCCCCGCCCCCCTCATTGTTTGTTGTTCTCCACTTTGTCTATTAGAAGCATTCTTCACATGTTCTATCATTCTCAATTTTAAAGGTTAGGAGTCAAGTCTAAAATGCCAGTTTGATGAGCTGAACCTATGATGAGCTTGTAGACTGAAGTTTACTAGAGGAGATCCAGTTGGTTGTCTGTAGGTGAACTATCATATTCCCACAAAGAGTCTCCTTCCAGTTCCCTGCATTGATTGAAAAGGCCTGGATGCATCTTCTAGGAGCGAAGTGGAAGAATGGGGATGGGGGGTCAGAGGAGGAATGCCAGCATCCACTTGTTAGTGTATTGTCAGTCAATAAGTATTTAGTTTTTGCCAATTGATCAGTAGGTCTAAACACTCTCTTTTACTATTTCCACAGAATTAATCTTTCTGTTACCAAGATGAAGGTGAAGCAGTTCTTGATTGAGATTTGGGAATCCAATAAGTTATCAAACAGTTTTATGCCAGTTACAATGAACTTATTCCAATTTCCTCTTAATTTCAGGGAAACCTCATATTGCCATTTCCTGAGCTTTTTGAAGTTCCTGCAGTGTAAACAGTTTGTGTCTCAGCTTTTCCACTAACTAGAATTTGACTGTCTTGTATTCTCTAGGTTCTTTAACACTTAACCATTGGTTTTCGATTTCCACAATTGTGTTGCTGTTACCATTTCTTTGAATTTGTAGATCTATTTATTAAAGAAAACCCTACTCTCCTCCTTGAAAAATGCTTTAAAATAATTTAAAAACGTAGTGGGGTTTTTAAGGGGTCACATTTAAATAGATATGTTCAGTTTGCTATCTTAATGTGGAATTCTTTTGACCTTCATAAAATTAACCATCCTATGTATAGATCACGAATTGTTCCTCAGTAATCTCATTGGAATTGTCTACAAACTAAAGGGAATATCTGACCACACGTTCTCCTTTTATAATTCATGTTTCTGTTATATATGAATGATAAAAAAATGAATAAACACCAAGCTCACTACCATCAAGTCCATGCCAACTCATAGAGACCTTAGAGAGGGTTTCTGAAGCTGTAGATCTTGGCAGGAGCAGATTGCCTCGTCTCCTCCCTGTGGAGGAAGGGGCTGGTGGGCTCGAGCTAGAGACCGTACAGTGCAGCACCGATCTGACAGCTCCACTGGGGCTCCTAGGAGTGATCGTGCCAACTGCATTTTCTAGCAGATACACAAGCATGACTGCATTTTTAATTCTTCATATTGAGAATGAACTCCTCTGCTTCTGATGAATTATCTGGGCAAAATTAAACGGCACAGAAATAAACGACTGAGTGAATTTAGTGTGTGTGTGTGAGAGAGAGAGACTATCAGAAGCTACACAGGTTATGATGGAAGTTAAACGTATGGTATTAAGACCATATTTGTTTTTATCCACATTTATGCCTCAACCCAAAACCATAACTCACTGCCATCAAGTAGGTTCTGACACATAGCCATCCTAAAGGGCGGAGCAGAGTTCTCTGTGGATTTCCGAGATTATAACTCTTTATGGGAGTAGAAAGCCTCATCTTTATCCCACAGATTGGCTGGAGGTTTCAAACTGTCGATGTTGCCCAACAGGTAACCCACTACACCATCAGGGGTCCTCTCAATAGTAAATATATATTCAAGATTAGACCTAACTGCACTTTACCCACACCAGAAGCTGTCTACTCTTCATGGAGGAAAACTTCTTTCAGTCACTATTAGAGCATGTATCCTATCTTTGAACTTGCCGAACAGGAAAGCGCAATCTTCTTTGTTGAAACAGATGATTACTCTTGCCTTAAATAAATCAATGAGAAACTCTTTTAATCGTCATCGAGACAATGCTTACATTTTACCTTCAATTCTGTCAGGATGCTGTAGTAATTTTCGTTTTGAACTTTAACAGTTCAAAAACTTCAGAGATTCACACTCCTCCTTCAGATGCTCACCCCCTATGTGGCTACACTTCTGACCCCCCCCCACAGGGAAGCTGTTGTTGTTGAGGGTAGGGTGGAGGGGTGGGAAGAGGAGCAGAAGTTTCAAGACAGGGATTAAGACAAGCCTTCATTACATCAATGACTCAGGGGTGACTCATCAGGTCTTACATCCTGGTTTGCAGGGTTCAGGTGCAGAGTAGTCATCTAGCCCTGGGGAGAAAACTATTACATTGCCACAAGCTGTCTCTCTGATTTGGGCCAACAATCTCAGAGGCTCCGTCCTTGTTCATATGGAAGATCTGTGCTCCAGAAACACAGCCCTGTTGTTTGTGGGGACAGCTCATTCACCAAGTATGTAAATAAGGAAGGGAGACTAGAGAGCCAGTGGTTTATGTCATGGGCCTGGATACTTTTTCACTGTAGGCAACAGAGAAATGGCTTCAGTAATGAGCGGAAAATTTATTACTTTCAGAATTACTTCTCCATTGCAAATACCAACATTCAGAGATAAAATAAGTGCTTGCCTTTGAAGGAACAGTGTGGTTACATCAGTCTCCTCCAAATGACTTCAAACAATGCTGGCAGTGTTATTTTGGCTTCTGAGAAACTAATTAGAAGACACGATCGTTTGACATGTTCTTCAAATGGGCCAGGGTTTCAAACATGTTCAGGGAAATGGCTACCTGGTGCTCTTCCTTTAGCCAATTACTTGGTTGCAACTGTCACAGGCTCTTCTCCGCAATAATTATGAAGAATTATGTCCCAACTGGCAACTCAAATGTACGTTGCTTAGCTCAATTTAAGGAAAATTTATTTGATGGTAATTATAGGCCCAGTTTTCTATGTAGTCTTGAAAAAGCAATCTATCACAACAACCCCAAAATTGAGATGACCTTGGAGGGAAAGCATCGGGGCAGACTACCTAATAGAGTCTTGTAGAATGTAAGCAAGCATGTGCAAACTCTCTGTCTCTCTGTCTCTGTTACATGCACATGCTTACACAGCAGAATACAAACAAACCCCATGGGGAAGTAGAGAACGGGTAAAGACTATGTCATAGCATCTTCAATAACTTAAAATATTGACATTCGACAGTTATTCCATGTAGGTGTGATTATATATATTTTTATCGACTTCTTATGTACTTACCATGTCTCAACAATGCTTTGGCTTTCTTAGTATCTCTTTATGTACTTTTAAAATGCTAACTTATCTATCTCTAAATGAATAGTTTTAATATTGAGATTTCAGTGGACTTATTGGGCTAGGAAAAAAAATTGAATATAAAACACCCACTCTCTTCAACCACGTAGTAGTAAACCTTAGAGTTGCAACTGAAAGCAAAGATAAGCATAAATATGTGTTATGTGAGGCTTGATTTTTCTTAAAGTCGGATATTTTGTTTATTTCCTTTAAGCTTTCAAGTGTTAAGTAAAAGCTTCTCTCAACTATCCAACTTGCAGAAATTAAGGCAATCCATACGATCATGCCATTACTCAAAAGGAACTATTGTCATTATCTCACTGTATGTTTTATTGCTGGGACCTGGCAAAGAATTTGCTTTTTTTTCCTCTCTAAACTCCTGAAACATTGTAAGTCATTGGAAGCCAAGCATTCAGTACAAATAGTTTTAGTTTCCATACTTCCTAGCAGGCCAGCCAAAAGCCATCCTAGGCAGATGGAAAGAAAACGTTTATTTCTGGAAAACAGGGAGACATTCTTAAACTTGTAAATATTTTCTTACTCCATATTTTTGAAATTAGCATCTAAATTAGCATGGGTTACGTTGACTAGTGTTTATAAACCAGCTCTGCATTTCAATTTAGACCAAGATGAAATACTCTTTTTTTTTTAACCGTCTCTTAATGTGATATTACATTTACAATAAAGAACATCTGGATATTTGCAATTGGAGAAGCCTTCGTGCCTTTGAAATATGACATTCAATAAATAGTTCTCCTTCCACTGCTAAATAGCAGTCATCATGTCTTGGATAATTGGTAGATTTTTTAAAATAGTAAAAAAAAAAAAAAAAGCATTTGCTTTTGTATCATGTAAGACATTTTAATGCCGTAGGTAGGTGGTGAAAAAGCAGGTTTGGCTTCAGGAAAATAATCAGATATTTTGTGTTTAATCAGGGTAATTACACCAATGTGGGTCAATCTTGGTGAAGAATAACGGTCCGTTCCCCCTCCTTGGGTCTGTTTCTGTGTGGGTCAAGTGCGCGCACCGTGTGACAATACTGCCCCCTAGTGTATGGATGCTTGGCCCAAACAAAGCAAAAAGCAAGTAGAAACTACAGATGCCTGGGACAAGCCTGGCTCTTTGCACAGCGCATTTTGAAAGCAGATTCGGACGAGCGGTGCGGGCTCCTTACTGCACAAATCTGGAATCTTAGGCTAATGCATGTTGGAGTTTGCTTTCTGTTGAAGTCATGTCGCTCACTACCGCTCTCTTCCTTTGAGTTGCACAGAGGAAGCCATCTCCCCGCCCCCGGATCCCCATCCCTCACACACACACTTTGGGGTGATGGGTGTTACTGGGAGTTTTGTGAATGTGTTTTTGTTCTGATTTGTGTTGGCTTCAAGGAGTTGGTGCATCTTTGGAAGACACGGGGGCCACTTCTGGGGCCGGGAAGTGAATGATGCTTTTGTCTGCCTGCAGAGTGACGTGGGTCGTGTTCCTAATAGAAGCAGGGCTGTGGTCAGGGCCACCGACCAGGGGTCGCTCCAGGCGTGCCCGTGCGTGGCCCAGCGCCCCTGCGTGCCCGAGCCATTGGCCTGCAGGCTGGGCTCCCTTCCTGATGGGAGACGCTGGACCCTGGTGGGAAGCAGACGCTGCGGGTGCCATTCCTATGGCCAGCCACTTTCCAGACCTTAAAAACCAAGCCAAACAACAAATCGAGAGCCTCTTCTCGAATGAACCACTGTCAGAGTCAGCAGTGACCCACGGGGAAACAGCCCCGCGCAGGCTGGCCGCTGCAGCCGGCCGTTCAATTAGTTGCAGCCGCGTTTATAAGGAGAAGTCGGCTGTAGGGACCTCGGGCTCCATTCGGGGAAGATGGATAGCCCCGCTTATATAAACATTACACACACGGACGGACGGCGAGTGGGAGGGAAGCCTTTATCGAAAGCTGCTCAGGAGCCTTTTCCCTGGGAGCCAAACGGACCGACCGCGTGCCCGTCGTTTGAAGGCGCGCCAGGGTCCCGATAATCATCTCTCCCCCCACTTTGCCCGTAGCATCGCAAAGACTAACCAGACCACCTACTTTTAACTGATGTTCACCGTGAGGCTATGTTGGCATCGGAAGCAGAGCCCCCAAAAGCAGCGGTGCCCAAGGAGAACATTGTCATCTCAGGATGGGAAAGAAATTAAAAAGACACTATCAGTCAAGTCTCGGGGCCCAGGAACGGGGCCATCTAGGAGCCCATCACCCCCTCATCTGAAATGATTTTTAGTAAATAAACACTCTCCGGGATAATGTGTTGTCATCAGGATCATAATAGAATACAGATGAGGCTTGAAATATTTGTTCCGATAAAATGAGAAAGCCTACAAGGGAAGATCACCATTTGAGATTAGGATACCTATTTATTTGATATTTTGCAGATGGTGATTTTAGGTCGATGAGCTCAATTTCTGTTTCCTTCTCATTTGGTTTGATCTCATTTTTTAGTCCCTTAAACATGTATGCCTCTTTTTTATTGATTTTCTCCGCCTTTAACCCTATGTGTGCATATGTAGAGAAATAACTTTTCTTCTTCCAGAGTTGTTAATGGTAACAACAATCGGATGGTTTCATCCATAACCTGTTGTTGTCAGGAGCCACGGAGTCAGTTCCAACCGATAGGGACCCTGGAGACTACAGAACGACACACTGCCTGGCCCTGCACCCGCCCACAATTGTCCTTATGTTTGAGCCCAGTGTTGCAGCCACTCTATCCATCCATCTCAGTGAGGGTCTTCCTGATGTCCTTCTCCAGGGACTGGTTTCTCCTGATAGCATGTCCAAACCATTAGCCATCGTCGCCTCTAAGGAGCATTTAGGCTGTACTTGTTCCAAGACTGATTTGTTTGTTCTTTTGGCAGTACATCATACTTTAAATATTCTTTGCCAGCACCATAATTCAAATGCATCAATTCTTTCTCGTTTTTCTCATTCAATGTCCAACTTTCACATGCGCAAGAGGCTGTTGAAAAGACCATGGCCTGGGCCAGGTTCTCCTTAGTCCCCAAGGTAGTTTGTTTGTTCTTCAACCCTTTACAGAGGCCTGTGCAGCAGATTGACCAGGACAGTGCATAGTTTGATCTCTTGACTGGAGTAAACACAACCTGAACAAACCCCCAATTCATCGCCATCCACTCTATTCCAACTCACAGTGACCTAGGTGGCATTCAAACAAGTTTCTCTTAGGATTCCCTGAGTCAGTGTAAAAGATAGCACCTCTTTTTGTAGCATTCTTAGCTGGTTTAGAGTGTTTGGCTTCCATATGTATAAGTCTCTTTTGATAGCACCTTAAAGTCAGGTCTGGCTGCCTGAAGCCCCTGGTGAAAGCGTTTGAAGGCTATAACTTGGAGCCTAGACCTGCAGGTGTGCAGGGTTAATGTCTCAGCCCAGGCGGCCAGCACAGCTTTCGAAGGATCTTCCCACCAAACTATGTGCTTTGCCTGCAGATAGAAGCACAGGCAGATCTCTGTAATGGAAGTGGGTCCATTTACCTTCGCTAGGTACACAGAAATGAAAGAGGTGATTAAGTCCAACCTTAAAAAAATGGTACGAAGTGAAAGCATTCTGGACAACAAGCAACCTACTGAGTAATCATTTCAGTGGGCCTTGTTTTGTTAATCTTTTATGATGGGTTGCATTGGGTAGATCTGCACAAGACCTCTTTAACGTGCTGAAGAACAAGGTTGTTTCTGAGAACGAAGGTGCACTTGACCCAAGCCAGGATATTTTATATGCCGTGTAGATCAGGTCCATTTATTATTATTACCAATCTTTATAATAACTTGAGTTTTCAAATGAGGAACCTGGGCCACGGAAGTCAGGGTGCCATCACTGAATGGTGCTGGCAGGGAGGTGGGCATTGAAACCAGGCATTTCCAACTATAGAGCCCATGTTCTTAGCTTGCTTAGCTACTGCATGATACTTGCTGTTTTTCCTAAATTTGAAGACACTCGTGGTCTCCGCATTCCACCTGTAACAAGTAATACTGTTAATGCAAAGTCCAGTCTAGTTTAGGTCCATGGACTTTCTTTTTAGCAGCTGCATCTGTGTACACACCTATGATACCCGGATGAGAGCAGTGCATGCGGGCCTAGCCTCTTGTGGTGGTAAGCACTGAGATGAAGTTGAAAGGCTATAGGATGACTTGTGTCAGAAATTGTCAGTAGGGATGAAAAGGTTCTTTTGGGTCAAGGGAACCTAGTACCAAAGAATTGAGATGAAGGATGATTCTTTGCAGCAGCTAAAGTTTTTCTCCAAACCGTTGCATTGTTTTTACTGTGGAAGGCCTCTAGTCAACAGGGCAAATTGACCGGAAGTTGAAGGTGGAAGAGTTCTTACTTATGTCCCACTTCTAGCACTTCCTTGGTTAGCTAAAATCTAGGTCTTAGAGAAACGTGTTCATCTTTTCTACAAAGAGCAGAATCTCTTTGTATGCTCTGAGAAGGGATGTTCATACTGCAGTGTATCAGGAGCAGTCAGCCTTCAAAAACAAGGCACCGACATGCCACTGGCAGTGACACAACTACCGATTCTAAAGAGGTTGTAATGGACACTTTTTTGGCAGTACTGAATTTTGTGCGGTTGGAATAACCATTGACCAGAGGAAGAAGGACGGTTGGTGGTAGGAGGAGGAGCAGGAGAGCACTGTGCTCTCTTTAATATCTTCAGCTTGTGAGAAAAGTGTGCACAGGTAATGGAAGAACAAACAAAGGCATAACTATAGTATGTATCATTTTTTAAATATTAGAAGTAGGGAAGCCAAAGTCATGGTACAAATGTCTGGGGTCTGTGAATGCATGGGTAATGTGTGGAGGGGAATGGAGTAGGGATACACGTGAGTTAAATCCAGTTTTAACATAGTACAAAGCCAACAGATAATGTAAAAAAAAAGTCATTTACAAACGAAGGACTGTAATGCTGACGCATTATCTAATGACATGCTGGTGATCACTAGAGAGAAACCCCAGTCAAAAATCAACTGAAAGTAGGTTCCCTTGAAAGCCAGAGTGGGCTTTGAAAGGGGTGAAGCAGGAGACTGTTGCTTCTCAGTACAAAGCCCATTTTATTATTTGAATCTTATGAGCCATGCCATGCTTTCCTTTGGTGAGCACAGGACATGTTTCAGCAGCAAAGCTAGGACTAAGGAAGCACTCAAAGGCTAACATTCAAGGAGGGAGGACAGCCGTGGAGCTGCTCTCTTCTCCCGCGAGGGGCAGCTTGTATTTGAGCGAAGTGCAGCATATAAGCAGCTGCTCTTGGTTTCGTTTAGTCTCACAAATTCCCTTTGTTCATAAGGGAAACTTTCCAGAAAAGACATTTTTCATTATCTGCTTAGTTAATTAGACCATTTCCCCCACCCCCTCTGATGACTAAGTAAACCTGACCAATGACCTGTGAGCCATTTTGATTAATTTTCTATCCCAAATTACTGAGCTCCGTAGACTTCAGTGATGGATGTAGTGGCATGATGCCTCAAGGATCTTTTAGATTCTTTTGGTCTTCCTGGGTCTAGGAATGCACTGCTATTCTGCGGGTCTGTTTCTTTGTAACAGAGAATCGCAGCAACCTCCATGGTCAAGGTCTGCAAACTGGTGAACCCCTTACAAAATGGTGTTGCTTTTCCTTGGAGGGAGCTAGCAATCCCACCTCATCCTCTCTCTTTCTCAATCTCTATCTATCTATCTATCTATCTATCTATCTATCTATCTATCTATCTGACTATTTTTTACTTGTTTCTTATATTGTCAGATTTTTTTTTTTTTTTTTGCTACGTGTATATATTTCTGTTCCGTATTTGGCTGAACTTACTTAACCTTAAACTTATCTGTACTTCTCAGGAAATTTAGTCATTTCCCTGTTTAACAATCTGACAAATTCGATGTTATTTATAGTTCCAAGGCTTGTTTTTGTTTTAAATAAAGAGCTAGTTTGCAATGTATATAATGTTTGCATTTCCTGAGAATGCACAGCTTGGTTGGATAATTTCTTTTTGGGTCATTGACCGTGAATTGATAGTGAAACTTTCTCAGGGGACTGACCCTACAGGTTAATAGGAGCTACTGGTGTTTCATAATATTTTTGAAAAAGTGCTGCCCTACGTATAAAGGTTCATTTCCTTACCTGGTGACACCTATTCTGTATGGTGAGCAGTTTCATGTTTGCATCATGTTTAATCACCCCAGCCACCTAGGGCTCTCCTAGGTGGACAGTGAGGGAGATTGCGTGACCAACACACAGTCACACAATTAGTGGTAGAAGCATGACATTCGTTCTTCCTGTGCAGAGGGGGGCAAACAGAGAATGGAGGAAGGCGACAGCTTACACTTCGCCACCAAGAGGGACCTGTGTTGTACTCTGTAGAGAACAGGGCTTTCAGCCTCCTCCGAGTCAGATAGGTAATGTGTAACATACTGTGGGGAGCGGGGAGGGAGGTGCCCCTGAACCTATACAGGTATTTTGTCTCAAGAGGGCAGCTACTCTTTGGTTCCACCTGCACTCTTCAGTAGTTCATCCTTGGTGTTGCTCAAGCTTGGAAATTTCCAGAAGTTATCAAAAAAAACAAGCTGAACTCACTGTCAGCGAGTCGATTCCGATGCATGAAGACCAGACAGTACAGTGTAGAACTGCTCTTGTGGGTTTCTGAGACGGCAGCTCTCTACAGGAGTAGCTCTTTCTCCTGAGGAGTGGCTGATGGTATCAAACAGTTAACCTTGTGGTTCAAAGCCTAACAGCAAACCACCATGCCACAAGGAATTCCCAGGAAAAATTGGAATTTTTAATATTTTTATACAAAATTTTCAGAGTTTTAAAACCCTCGTCATGTTAATCAAAACATTTTACTCTTAGCAAGTGCATCTTGGGACCCCTGCTCTAAATAATGTACATATGTGCGTGACACAATGGATGCATGTATGGACTGTGATGGGAATTGTACGAGCCCTCAATAAAATAATTTTAAAAAAGGTTCCGGTCCTGGATTCCCTGTGTTTCCAGCTCTTATCTGTACCCGTGTACGTGCTCTGGTCTAGCCAGATTTGTAAGGTAGAACTGGGATCATGATAGTGTGGTGGGGGTGAGGGGGGGGGGAGGAAGCATTAAAGAACTAGAAGAAAGTTGTATGTTTCATTGGTGCTATACTACACCCTGGCTGGCTCTCTCCTCACCACGACCCTTCTGTAAGGGGATGTCCAATTTCCTATACATTGGCTTTGGGTCTACACTCCGCACTTCCCCTCATTCACAATGATATGCTTGTTTGTTCTGGGTCTTTGATGACCTGATACCTGATGCTATCGACACCTGTTACTACACAGGCTGGTGTGCTTCTTCCGTGTGACCAATATTGAGAGTAGCCATACCAGGAGGGTAAGAGAAGGTGGGGAGAGAAAGGGGGAACCAATCACAATGATCTACCTATAACCTCCTCCCAGGGAGACATCGGTCAGTATAAGACATGAAAATAATAATAATTTATAAATTATCAAGTTCTCATAAGGGAGGGAGGATGGGGAAGGGAGAGGGAAAAATGAGGAAGGAGCTGATACCAAGGGCTCAAGTAGAAAGGAAATGTTTTGAAAACAATGATGGCAACAAATGTACAAATATGCTTGACTCAGTGGATGGATGGATGGATGGATGGTTGGATGAATTGTGATGAGAATTGTACGAGCCCCAATAAAATGATTTTTTTAAAAACAGCATGTAAAATAAACAGATCTAGGAATGACTGTCCAGCAATATGAAAAACAATAAAATTTATAAAGCACTGCTGAAAATGTTTAACTAATAATAATAAAAAAAGAATGTTCCTCCATTTAGATTCTCTGGGCCACCATGCTGAGGCTGCCCAGGGTCTGGGTGGCCCTCTGTCCGTCAGGAGTCATGTTTCGCTGGAAAGGAGACCAAGTAAAGGGTGCGAGGGAGGCAAGGAACATTTGGGCAATGAATGTGGCCCCGTACTGGAATCCAAAAAACCTATTCATAATTGGCACTTTTCTATTTTCTTTTAGAAAGAAACTTTTTATTTTTGGTGTATGATCATAAGTGTATTTGTATGTACCTGTCCTTATCAAGTTCTGTAAAAGGTCACATACCCATGGTCATGTTTGACATATTTTGGGGGAAATTTCTATGCTACTTTCAATTTTGATTTTCCTGCTAAAGATGTTGCATAGCTGTACATTTCATCTCACTCAAAATCTAAGGCAAAGAATCAGCCTAGTTTTCTTTGGAGGACAGATAGTTTTTGTTCTTAAGTAATTTTATAATCTTACTTTTTATGAGATAGGGGATCATTAAAATATGAATACATTTAGAGCAACTCGGGCTTTATTTTCTGAAGGAGTTGATGTCCACCGTACTTGTTTCTAGGATTAGAACATAGGCATATTTAATTTCATTGGCATCAGAGCATTTAAGGATGTAGTTTTAGCTTTGTGGTTTCCCATGCCTTCATCTGTTTGTTCAGTGCCTGCTGCCTCTCTGCCATTGAGGGCTCCAGAGAGACAAAATAGAGAGAGATCTCTGCTCCTGTCGTCCAGCATGCGGAGATGGCCACACGACAAGGACAGCCCATCCACGTCGCATCAGAAGGTGATAAGTGGTATGGAGCAGGGAGCGCTAGTGGTAGGGAAGGGCGGGGTAGTGACCAAGTTGATTCAGAAGACTGCACTTTGAAGGTCTGTTCTGGGAGGAAGCCATGCTGGTCATCGGCGGGCAGAGGGGACAGCAAAGCCAAAGGTCTCACGATGAGAGGTACCAGGTGTTTTCAAAACAGAGCCAGGGAGAGGAGGCGAGACCAGAGAGACCCTAGTCCAGGACCTTATAGGTCATGTGAAGGACACCCTCACCCCCATCCAAAAAAGTGCACAACATTCATCTCCACAGAATTCTAGAGCTGTTTCTCTATTTAGATTGAAGAGGCTAATTGCATGGGGATTCCCTGTCCTCAGCTCAAAGTTTTCAATGTTATTTTGTGCTTGTTAATAGTAGAACCAATGGGAAGACGAGGAGACGGTTTGCCTGTTAGGAGGGTTCCGATGAAATAAAGAGTTTCTAACTAGAGGAGGCCCGGTGGCATAGTGGTTATGTGTTGGGCTACAACCTGAAAGGTCTGAGGTTAGAAACCACCAGCTGCTCCTCGGGAGAAAGGCGGGGCTTCCTACACCTGCAAACAGCCCGTTTTGGAATTCCCAGGTGCACGCTTTCTAGTCGTATAGGGTTGCTGTGAGTTGGCACCGACTCGATGGCAGTGAGCTAATCTAATGTACAGGAGTCTGGTAGCAGTGTGAGTTATGTGATGGTCGGCTATTTGAAACCACCTGCTTCCCAGGAGAAAGATGAGGTGTTCCACTCCTGCAGAGATTTATAGTCTCAGGAACACAGAGGGCAATTCTACTCTGTCCTGTAGGACGGCTGTGGCTTGACTCCATGGAAGTGCGGTGGGTTTTTGGTTCATCTAGTACACACTTGGAATGTGTCCCTCATATAGGAATAGATCCTTCCTATATTTTCTGAGGAGCTCTGGTGGTGTAGTGGTTATGTGTCAGGCTGCCATCCACAAGGTCAGCAGATCAAAACCACCAGCTGCTCCTCAGGAGAATGATGAGGATTTCTACTCCTGTAAAGTGTTCCAGTCTCAGAAAACCATGGGGACACTCCTACCCTGTCCTGTAGGGTCACTATGAACCTACATCGACTTGATGGTTCGTTCTGTATTTTCCTATCATTCATTGTAGAATCCACACAATATAGTTTGTATTGCAAAAAGTACTCAGAGGATTAGTTCATTGTCAGAAATATTTATTGAGTACTCTTATATGCCACTGGCCATAAGCAGTGGTAGACACTTATGGATAAGGATATGACTTATATCTCTATCACTAGAAGATAGAGTCTAGTACAGCAGTTCTCAACTTATGAGTCGCGACACCTTTGGGGGTTGAACGACCCTTTCACATGGGTCACCCGATTCATAACAGTAGCACAATGACAGTGATGAAGTAGCAACAAAAATAATGTTATGGTTGGGGGTCACCACAACATGAGGAACTGTATTAAAGGGTCGCGGCATCAGGAAGGCTGAGAACCACTGATGTAGTGGTTGTAGTGATGTAGTGAAGGCTACACAGAGCTGCTTGCAGGTAGCAGGTGACAACATTCTGCCATCGATTTCATGTGTGTGTCCAAAGACATTTAGGTAGATCATGTGGGGTTTGGGGAGACATTTATCTACCTTCTCTTTCCCTCATATTTATCGCCTCCTTTTGATTTTATGTAGCAGAAAGGTAAATCATAGGGGAATCAGTGGTACCAGGCATGATTTGATTCAGATTTTAAAAATAGTTCACCAGAAGCGTGTTTCTTTTTACTTACCTCATGCCTTTGTTGGCTTCATTTTGCCCCTGAATGGTGGCAGTATAGACTTATGTTCTCTCCGTATGGAACTTGAACAGAAAGAATGTGATTTCTTTTTGTCAAGGGCAGTAGTAGTTACGTGATCTCCTGTCAACTTGTGAAGGGGTGGAGTCTAGTCTGTCAAGCAGGTCGCAGGTTGATGGCCTCATTTGGAGGCATGAAGGAGATAAATAGCAGATTGGAGGTCATATACACACAGATACTCTGCTTCCTGACAACAAGCCAGATGGAGCTATTGTGATGCAGCCAGAGCCCCCAAGCTTAAGGAGCCAAGTGGAGACCCAGGCCAGCACTGAGGTGCATCTACTGTGACACAAATTAAGCAGTTATTGACTTAACCTCCTCTCTTTCAATTTTTGTATTTTATGTCCCAGATTTATTTTAAGAGATGAAACTAAGACTCTTAAATAGGATATGTTCTCTCTCTCTTTTTTTAAAAATGTCCTACTTATTAGGCTGTTCTCAACACTATAATTCATAGCTCCCACCGCTCTTCATTTTGGGGACTTTTGTTCAGTAGGAGTTTTAAGAATGAGTGGATTACAATCCGGTAGCATGGTGCTGGGCCTGCTCTCTCCTTGCTATGCAGCGAGAATGACTAAATGTATTCATATTCAGGCAGGCTTCATTATGAAGTTGGGCCTGCCTTAGATTTATTATGAGGCTGGAAAGCTACTAAACATGCCTACCACTTTTCAACCATGAAGACTTTTTCGTATTTCATAAAGTGACTGAACTGATTTTCCCCCTCCCTTAGCTGAGACTAAGCATTTGAACTGTCAGCCAAGAGGTTCTTTTAAATGTGCAGAAAGCAGTGAATTATAGCATAGATAAACACACACTGGAAGTGTTTCTAGAACCATACCATGTAGATCACTAAATCATCTATAATGAATGTCTGTTTTTGTTTTGTCCTCTTGTTGCTGAGTAAGCATGAGATTAAGGTTTTAACTTTACTCAGTATTGCTTAGGTTTTTGTTTTGGTGTTGTTTTTCTTAATCCCACTTAATCATTAAGCATCCAATATTCCGCTGAGTTGTTTTGGGGGTTTAATTGAACTTTCCCATTGAACTCCGTGACCTGTTTAAAATCATACAGAGCATGTAGGCTGAAGATCACTACTGTTAAAATCCCTCTCTAAGTAGCCTATTGTAGTAGCCCACTTTTGAAATGTATTCTAGTGTCTGGAGTACCTGAATGATGGGGCAGGAGTATCTCCTAATGTTTAATTTTTCCTATCATTTTCTTAATTACAAGAATGTCTACCATAAGAAAAGTTGGTATGTCATTTTTCCATGT
>NW_022111369.1:65098867-65127896 GCF_000313985.2 Echinops telfairi | reverse complement strand
GTCCTCACCCCAAGAATGCTTGTATGCAGTAGCTTTTTCCCTGTGCCCCTTTTGCATTTTTTTTGAACACTTAGCTCAGCGGACTCATGTTGTACTTGTCCTTTTGTGCTTGACTTACTTCTGTAAAAGCTCTTCTTATGTTTGTTGTTGTTGTTGTTGTTGTTAGGTGCTATCATTGTTGGTTGTGACTCATGGTCCTCTGTGCAAAAGAACAGAACACTACCTGGTCCTGGGCCATGCTCACAACTGTTCTTGTGTTTGAGCCCATTGTTGCAGCCACTGTAGCATTCCATCTTGTTAGTGATCTTCATTTTCACTGGCCCGCTATTTTACCAGGGGCTCTGTGGTGGTGTAGTGGTTATGTGTTGGACTGCTAGCTGCAAAGTTAGCAATTTGAAACCACCAGTGGCTTCAAGCGAGAAAGATGGGGCTTTCTACTCCAGTAAATAATGACCGTCTTGGAAACGCAGAAGGGGCAGTTCTACTCTATTCTATAGGGTCACTATGAGTTGGCATCAACTTGATGGCGGTGGGTTTGGTTTGCTGGTTTTGGTCTGCTTTACCAAGAATGATGTCCTTCTCCAGGAACTAGTTCCTTCTGATAACATGTACAAAATATGTGAGATGAATTCTTGTTATCTTCACTTCTAAAGAGCATTCTGACTGTACTTTTTCTGACAGGTGTGTTCATTCTTCTGGAGGTCCTGTTGTGGTCAATAATCCTCACCAATACTATAATCTAAAAACATCACTTCTTCTCTGGTCTTTGCACTGCAAGTGAATGGTTAGGCTATGGATATTTTTCTCTTGTTTATGGTTATATTTTTGTTTATTTATTGGTGTACAGTCATAGAGTTGTCAATGTAATTATAATTCTAAGAAAGAGAAACATAACTAAAGAACTATAAGGTTAATTATGATAAGTCCTACCTAAATAGGAAAAGAACCCACTACTAGCGAGTCAATTTTGACTCATATCTACCCTGTATTGACAGAGTAGAATGACCCCTTGAAGTTTCTGTGATGCTAAATCTTTATGGGAACAGACAGCCTCATCTTTCTCCTGCAGAGTGATTGGTGGGTTTGAACCGATGATCTAGTAGTTGACTGATGACTCAATTCATAACCCACTACACCACTAGGGCTTCTCCCTATAAAAGAGAGACAGGACACCTATAGTACTTGAAAAGGGGAATTAGAAAATAATGTTAATGGTGGGAATAGTAATTAAGGAAGGAGTTGTGAGAAAGTGAAATGTAAGCCTGCTCTTAAGATGAAAATAATTCAGACTATAAAATGGGAATAATAATAGCAGAACCATTTCATCAGGCTGTTTGTGAAGATAGTAGTTAATACATGTACAGTGTGTGGAATAGTGTCTGACGTGCAATTAAGAAATGAATAAATATTAAGTATTATTTACATGATCATGACTTGAATAGAATTTTGGAAAAAGTACAGATTTTGGAAGAAGTCTCCTACCTTGTAGGTTTTTGTTTCTATATGAGAGCAGCACTCTTGATTTTTGTGTGAGCAGTTGTTGGTCTGTATGGTTTGTGATTGCCTACTAAGTGGGTTTGAACTGACAGCCTTTCTATATAAACTTTTATTAGGCTATTATTCATGTTGCTTGGAAGGAGGTCAGTGTATTTCTGTTGGAAGATAAATCTAATTAACTTGGAGCCAGTTTTACTAACTTTTATAAGACTTTTACATATTAACATTTTCATTTGGAAAATTGTTCATTTGTTGCAAGTAAACTGTGAACTTCTGTTTAAGAAAGTCTGACTCCTAGATTGTAATCACAGTTAAAGTTCCATAGCTTCAAACAGTTTATGTACTTTTGAGGGGCTTTTAAAAGTTCATAGAGAAAATTTCTTTATCTTTTAATCCCATTATTCTTGAACTCTTTGAAGTCCCTGTGTGTGTTTTGTTAGGTGTGTGTGTTGTTATCGAGTATGTCCCAAATCAGAGCAACCCTCCGTAGAACAGAATAAAACACCTTGAAGTCCCGCGCCATCTTCACAATTGTTCTTTTGTCTGAACCCAGTGCTGCTGCCACGGTGTCCGTCGATCTCATTGAGGGCCTTCGTTTTTGCTGCCTATCCATGTTATCAAGCATGATGTCTTTCTCAGAGATTGGCCTGAGAAAGCATGTTGAAAGCATGGCCTAAGTCTGTGAGACCAAGTCTCACCATTCTTGCCTCTAAGGAGCATTCTAGACACTTCTTCCAAGGCAGATTTGTTTGTTCTCTTGACAGTCCATGGTACTTTCAATATTCTTTTCCCACACCATAGTTCAAATGCATCAATTCTTCATCAGTCTTCCTTATTTGGCTTCCATCTTTCACATGCATCTGAGGCAATTGAAAATACCCTGGCTTGACGCCCATACAGAATAAAACCAAGAAGGAAAAAGAGAGAGTGAGGGACTAGACCCCATCCAGGCACACCAAGCCCTGCGGATGACATTCCTGCACGAGCATCTAAGACACAGAGAGGATTGTAGGGCCGACAACAGCTCGACACATGCTGTCCCCTCACAGGAACGTGCCGTGACAGAGGAATGTGAACCAAGAAGGGAACATAACAGATCAGCAATGAGAGCACAGCCAAGCCACAAAGCCCCCAAGAAGCCCCCTAAATAGCCTTCAGGGTAAGAGGGGTAGTTCCCGGAACCCCCCAGGACTGGTGAGGAGATAGTTATAAAGGTCAGCAGACAGCAGCTGATTGTAGAGACACATTTAACTGTTTTTTCATAATAAATCTGTGCATGTTTGAACTGAAACCTTAGTAGAAATACTTTTGACCCACCCTAATATGTGTGTATATGTTTATATGTGTACATTATATACACTTGAAGTGCTCACGTTATTCTTAGTAAGTAAGCCGTAGCATAAAGTAATGTATTGGAGTAATTGTAGTTTATATCAGGCAATGAATAAACACTTTTAAAGTCTGATAGGCAGACAAGGGTGCATTGAGGACTCTCCTAGTTGGAGGTAGATTCCTGCCATCAAGCAAGAGTTAGTGCCAGAGATAAATCAAGAAGTTAATAGCCTAGAATGGAACCTGGAGAGTAGGACTAAGTCAAATGGGTGTTGACTGTTGATGGTGCTAAACCTTTCTTTTAACATTCATGGAACAATGTGATGGGGCATGAGGATAAACCTTGCGACTTCCTTATTCCTTTACTCTTTCTATGGACAGTCATCAGAACCTTCACTTCTTTCATCAATAAGATAATTAGTCTTTGTACAAGTGCAGATTTGGAGCAAAAGCACAGAGGATTAAGAAAAAGGCTGTCCTTCGTCAAGACATTCTATTGCTTCTACTGGAAAATTGTCATAACCAAGATACAGATCTTTAGTGTCTATGATTCAGTTGGGCCCCCTTAGAAGTACGTGAATGCCTATAAAGCTGTCTGGGACAGCACTGGAGCAACAAGTATGAATTGAGAGCAAGGGAAGGAGATACTCTAGGTCATTTGAATTGGTTTTTCCTTTGTAATCTCTTATTATGTAACTTCATAAATCCTATTCCTCCAGAGGAAAGCCCATTGGCGCAATTCTTTGCAAATTGACATGAAGGAGCGTACACAAAATGAAGAGCCCAATCCACCTGTAAGATAGTTAGACAGTCGGGAAAAATGAGGACCTAATGTTGGGGGTTTAAGTGGAGAGAAAATGTTTTGAGAATGATGTACAAATGCGCTTTACACAATTGATGTATGTATGTATTGCAATAACAGTTGTATGAGCCCCTAATAAAATGTTTTTTTAAAAAAAAGATAGTTAGACAGTCCCTCACTGAAGGATCACACCAAAGGGATGATATATCCAGGGTGAAGTATAGCACTGATTAAACACATAAGTATCCTCTAGTTCTTTAATATTTCTTCCCCTTACTATTATCGTCTTAGTTTTACCTCATTTATCTTGTTAGACCTGCATATGTTCTTTTGTATAATTAAGATCATTCGATGCATGAAATCCAAGATAGATAAACCCTTCAGAAATAGTAATGGGAGTAATGATTCCTTGAGGGTACTGGAAGAGAGGAAGGGAAGGGGGAACCGATAACAATGATGACTGTATAACCCCACTCTAGGGTAACAGATAACAGATTTGTAGGTGAGTGGATACATTGGATGTTATAAAATACAGCAATAATATATAATAATATAATATAATAATAAGGGTTCCTGGGGGCAGGGTGGGGGAGGGAAGTGATAAAGGGGAGCTGATATCAAAGAGTTCGAGAAGAAAGAATGTTTTAAAACTGATGGTAGTACAATTATGCTTGATCTAATTAAATTGTGGATTTTTACAATATCTGTAAGAGCTCCCAATAAATGATAAAAAAAGACAACTGCAATTAGACATGTTTCTACTTTGTGTTTAAACATGTTTTTAAAAAAATCATTTTGGTGGGGGCTCATACATCTCATCACAATCCATACATTAATTGAATCAAGCATGTTTGTACATATGCCCTCATTCTTTTCTAGACATTTACTTTCTATTGAGCCCTTGGTATCAGCTCTTTTTAAAATTACCCCTCCCACTCTCATAACCCGCTGATAGATTGTACATTGTTATTATTTTCATCTCTCACACCGACCGCTGTCTCCCTTCCCCCATGTTTTCTGTTGTTCTCCCCCTGGAGAGGGGTGTATGCTTATGTGTTGATAATTTCGGTCGGTTCCCCCTTTCTCCCTTCCTCTCCCCCCTTCCTTCAAACATGTTTTACTTGTAATAAACTTATGCATGTATGAATTAGAAGTCTATTGTGTTAGTTATATAATTGTTTGTCAAATTGAGGATTAAGAGTGTAGGGGTGAAGTCTAGTCTGTCAATTGGATCATAGCCAATGAGGCCTCTGTGTGGGCATGGCCTTCTCCTGAGAATTCTGAGAACTCCTGTATTTTCTTCCTTGGAGGCGGGAGACACTTTCTCTCTCTGCTCACTCCCTTGGAGACTCTCTACTGACAAGGCTTACTCCCTGGGAGACGATCTACTGATAAGACAAGACACATGGAACTATGCTGGTGCCCTTAGCTGGAGAAACCACATGGACCTACCCGATGCAACCAGACCTCTGGAGCTGGAGAAGCCAGGTAGAGACCCCTGCCAGCGCTGAGATGTTTACAGTGCCACTCGATCCACTAGACTTCCAACCCACTGGACTGTGATCCTCCTGTGTTCGGCATCATTGCATGTATTTTGTGAGTCTGAAGAGGACTTCATAGATTGGTATCAGACATATGGGCTAATATCGGACTTACGGACTTGATCTGGACTGGGCTGGGACGTTTTCTCAATATTCAATTGCTCTTGTCTATAAACCTCTGCCCCGTACACATGAGTGTCTCTATGAATTGGTTTCTCTAGTCTACCCAGACTAACACACCTACCAACAATATTTTTTACTTACCCTCATATACATCATTTGAATGGATAGAAATATTAAAAATGAAATATAATTACAACAGTAGATAGAATGAATGCGGTCAGAAAAAAAAGCAAAACCAAAAGGCTCCATGGTCATCAACTCACGGAGTTGGTGGAAGCTTCATCATTAATGACGAAGGGGACCGGGATCCAGCATGAGGTAAAACTTCATATCTGTGATACAGAACTGAGAGCAGAAATCAGGGAGCTCTGCCCTACTCGTAGGCACTGCTTCCATCTCACAGATGAGGGGAGGAAAGCAGAACGGAAACGATGTCTCTAAGGCAGCAGAAAGTCGGCTGAACTGTTGGCTAAGCGATATTTGATCTTTCCAACTGTCGTGACTTAGCGCCATGTGGTGTGATAAAAGCATTCCATGCGGGCAGAATTGAAGATCCCAAAGTGCTTGAAATTAATCGGTGAACTTTTATCACTTTAAATGTTTTCTGAGAAAAAAAAGAAAAGGCAAGAAATAAATAAACCAGCTTATAACAAAACTGATACAAAGTAGTAGGTGAATTAACGTCAGCATTCAATGAATGCTAAGGGAAATGGAAGCATTTGGGAGGTCTGTAGTTCTTCTGGCAATTAACTAATCACTTGCTGATTGAAACCATTGCTTAGTCCTGCTCCATGTGCAAATGAAGTCTTATATTTAAGATTTATTATTTTCTTTGGTTTATATTTGAACAATTTGGAAAATATTACAGCTTTTTTCCCCTCAAGTGTATATGCACATCTAATTTCCTAGTCTCTCGAAACAAAGAAATTCAAATCCACCTAAAACGTCTCATGTTGCACGGCTCTGCTCTAAGAAATAAAATTTATTTCTGTACTAATAATATGTGCTCTGTGTTTAAGTGGAAAAATGATTAACTCTGAACATGATTTGAAGTCTTTGCTATTTGCTAGGCACTTTATGAATTCTTATTCCTCAGTTTAAATTCCCGTGGAAGTCTACAAGGACAGCTAAAATGTGAAGCCATTATTGGGGCAAAAAAGTTTTGTCTGTAGTCAGCAGAATATGAAACCTCAAAGTAACCTGAAATTGGAGCTGAGTAAGACTTTCTGTAGTCAACACGACAAATGATCTGCTGAGGACATGCACATAGTTGTCTACTCTGCACGGCATAGGCAGCAGTATTTGCATAGACGATCTGAATCTTTATTATAATCAAAAACATTCATTGCCAATTATCCCGAATAAAAGCCATTTCTTTTGACTGAGGACAAGAGGTGGGGTGTGGACTCATTTTCGTATTAGCACTGAGTCAGAGCTGTTTCCTTTTGTGGTGAATTTGTTATGTCTTTCTTCTCCCCTTTCTCCCAACCCCCATACTCCCAGGACTGGAATAAAATGAGAAATATTCCAATTTCACCTTTTATTACTGTGAGTCTCAGTCACTTCTTCCAAGTGACATCAATGGATTGGAATAGTGAATGGGAAATAGAGTTGATTCATTCAACCATCATTTCCTGAACCCTTTAGAATGTGCTTGGCGGTATAATACGAGCTAAGTGTACAAAGGTGACTAGTGTTCAGGACTTTGGAGATACTATTCCATTAACTGAGCTTTTATTATTGCTACTGAGAAGTCTGGAGTCATGGAGATGTCAAGTCCTTTGTAGGGGATCCATGTTTCCTCGGCTGTTTTTCAGATGGTATGTATGTGTTCTCTACAATTTTATTATGATGTCCAATTCTGGATTTATATATTTTTCCTGCTGGATTTACATTGTATTTCTTTGTTTTTATATATTTTTTCATCAGTTCTGAACCCTTTTAACACATTATCTCTTTGCTTTAGTTTTTCATTCTGGGGCTCCAATTAACCTTGTTTTATACCCAGCATTCCATGTGTTTTTTATATGTTTTGTCTTTTGTTTCTATGCTATATTATTGAGTCTATTCTAACTCATAGGAACCCTATAGGACAGAGTAAATCTGCTCAATAGGATTTCTGAAACTGCAACATTCCCAGGTGCAGACAGCCTCAATGTTCTCCTGAGGAGCTGCTGGTGAAGCAAACTTTGATCTTAGTTTTTCATTGATAGTCTTTATAATTCTAGGCTTTACATCTAGGTTTCTGATTGACCTTGAATTTGTTTTTGTATATCATGTGAGATATGGATCATGGCTCATTCTTTTTCCAATGGGTATACAGTTTTGCTAGCACCATTTAATATAGTTTGGTCCTTTGTCAAAGATCAGATGTCTCTAGATAGATAGGTTTACTTCTGGGTTCTCAATTCTGTTTCTTTTTTTCCCCAATTCTGTTTCATTGTCAGATGTACTAGACTATTACAATAGATTTCTTGTAGAGTCGCTGGGGATTTCTATGTATGGGATTGTATCATCTACATACAGAGTGAGTTTTACTTCTTTGCCAATTTGGATGCCTTTAATTTCCCTTTCTTGCCTTATAGCTCTGGCTCCAACAATGTTGAATCGGAGTGGTGAGAAAGAGCATCCTTGTCTGGTTCTCGTTTGCAAGGAGAAAGTTTTCAGTTTCTTTCTGCTGAGAGTAATGTGGCCTTTGGTTTTGTATGTATGCCCTTTATTGGGTGGAGGGATATTTAGTCTATTTCTATTTTTCTTTAGTGTTTTATCAATAACAGGTGTTGAAACATTGTTTCGTCTTTTCTGTGTCAATCTGATCATGTTTTTGAAAAAAACAAACATATAATGGGTTATATTGTTTTTCTAAAGTTGAATCAATCTCATATATCTGGTATGTATCCCACTTGGTCTTGATGTGTTATTTTTTAATATATTGTTGGATTCTATTTATAGGATAAAAAAACCCTTTATTGCGACTTAGATGAAGCTTCACAGAGCAAATAATCAATTTTACATGAAATATTTATACATATTTTGATTTAAAGCATCCATTTTAATTCCCTCTACGCACCATCTCTTATCCTTCTTCCCCACTGCCTCCTGTTCCCACTCCTCCTCTTCTTCCAGTGCTCTGCCCTGGTGTAAATGCGGTCATTTTGATTTTAAATGGTGGATTATTCTGTCACAGGGTGAGTTCATTTCTAGACCTGACGGTTGGCTAACGGCCATAGTGTTAGCGGTCCTACCAGAGAAATTTTGCATCTATGGTCATGAGCAATATTGGTGTATCATTTTCTTTTTCAGTGAGGCTTCTATCTGATTGGCTACCAAAGTTATATTTGCTTTGTAAAATGAATTCTGGGATTTTCCATCCTTTTCTATACTTGGGATTCGTTGGAGTAGAATTGGTGTCAGCTCTTCTCTGAATGTGTGGTAGAGTTCACCAGTGAAGCTGCTTGGGCCCCAACTTCTTTGGGGGAAACTTTAACTCACTTGCTCAGTTTCTTCTTTCGTTATGGGTCTACTTGGGTTTTCTACTTTAGTCAGTGCTAATTTAGGTAGGTAGTGTGTTTTTAGAAATCGGTGCTTTTCTTCTAGACTTTCTAATTCATTGGCGTGTTCTTCATAGTATTCTGTTATTCGTCTTTATTTCTGGTGCTTCCTTTGTGATGTCATCCACTTCATTTCTGCTATTTGTACATTCTCCTTCCCTGTGTTAGGTTCGACTGGTTTATTGATTTTGTCAATCCTTCTTGCCAGTTGGTTCTTTCTATTCTAATCGTTGTTTTCCCCTTCTTTTTCTTGTGGCTGTGGGCTCCTTTTTGAACTTTGGGGAGGCTAGGCTAGGTGCTGATTGGTTTTTTTCCTTCTTTTTTTGATGTGTGTCTTTGTTTCTATAAACACACATCAGTATTTCTGATCACTACATACCAAAGGTTTTGGCATGCTGTGCTTTTTGTTCTGGTTGGAGTCAAGGAATTAAACATTTTTATTTACTTTGTTCCTTGTTTTAACCAGTAGTTTTAAAGCAGGGTTTTATTCAGTTTCCATATATAAGATTACCCCCCTCCCCCATCTTCTTATTTTGATTTCTAGCTTGAGAGCATTATGATCTGAGGAGATGCTTCATAATATCAGTGATTTAAAATTTACTCAGCCCTTTTTGTTGCCTAAAATATGGTTTATTCTGGAGAATGCTTTATGTGTACTGGAGAAGAATGTGCATTGTGCTGTTGTTGATTGGCATGCTCTGTATACATTGGGTGCATAAGTATTTATTATAGGTATGTCCTCTCGTTCAACTGACCCTTGAATCATTATCTTATATCCTTCTTTATCTCCTATTCTGGATTTTGCCCTAAAGCCTATTTATCAGAAATTAGTATTGCTATTACTGCTTTCTTAATTTCCATTGACATCATATATACTTTTCCATCCTTTGGTTTTTAGTTTATTTTTGTCTTTCTGTCTTGTAGACAGCATATTAATAGGTCATGTTGTCGTATTCTGTCTGCTACTCTCTGTCTCTTGACTGGTGCATTTAAGCTCAGTGTAAGTAATTATAGTGTGAATTTATTGCTGTCATTTTGTTGTGTGGTTTTGTTTATTTGTAGTGTTACTGACTTGTTTATTCCACATAATTTTCTGGGCTATTTTTTGTGAATTTTCTTGTCATCTTTTAATTTATTTATTTTAAAAATAATTTTATTGGGCGGCTCTTACAAATCTTATAACAATCCATCATTCAATGGTATTAAGCACAATTTACATATGTTGCCATCAACTGTTCTGAAACATTTTCTTTCTATTTGAGCCAGTCATATCAGCTCCTCTTTTCCCCCCTCATCTTGTCCTCATTTTAATTGCAGTTGTTTTGATTTTTCTTTTTGGTTTTGATGAAATTTATTCATTTCTTTGAAGTTGCTCCATAATTTATAAGTTTAAAATATCTGTTCCATCGTGAAGTCTACCTGACTTCCTCTCCATTAGAAAGTTTTGTAATGAAATTTTTCACCCATTTGCTTTGTAAGTGTCTTCATTACACACTGCTATCTCAGGCTCCTACTTTGGTCTTCTGGGGTTGTTTTACTTTGGATCGTTCTGTATCGGGGTGACTTCTGAATTGTGGTGTCATGTTTGTTAATGCCAGGTTCCTGGTTGTCACTGTTTTGGTGTCCAAATAACTCCATTTAGGGTTTTTTGCTGAGGTTGGTTTGATTTCACAAATCCTTCAGTTTATGTTTATTTGGAAATGTCCTTGGTTCCTGCACTGTACTAGAAGGACACTTTTCTAGGAATGTGATTCTTGGTTAGTAACTGACTTCCTTCAGAGTGCTTTATACATCATCCCACTGCATTTTTCCCTTCAAGGTTTCTGCTGGAAAATCAGAGCTTGGTCTTCTCGGCCCCTCTTCATAGGTACCGTTTTGTTTTTACTGAGCTACTCTTGGGACTCTTTCCTTGTCTTTGGTTTTAGACTTTGATTATGAAAGGCCATGGCGATTTTCTTTTAGGGTCTATCCTGTCTGAGGTTCATTCAGCATCATGAATCCTCATTTTTTGCCTTTCATGATGCTTTGGAGTTTTCCTCCAACAACACATTTTGCTCTGTGCCTTTTGCTCTTTCTTCCAGGTCTGGAATTCTGGTCCCACACAAGTTATTCCTCTTGATGGTGTCGCATGTAATTTTTAGGTTCTCTTTGTATCTTTTTGTTGTTGTGCTTTTTTGTTTTTCAATTGTTACTCTAGCAGTCTAGTATCGAGAGGTTTGTTTTCAGTTTTACTAATTCAGCCTTCCAGTAACCAATTCTGCTGTTTCACTCTTTCAATGCATTATCTATTTTTGAAATATTAGTATTAATCTTCTGGGTTTCTATTATCTGCTTTTGTGTACTTTGTAGTTTTTCATTACTTTGTCACTTTGTTCTTGTAATGTTTTCCTGAGTTTTTAAAAGCTATTTTGGGGTTTTTCTTGATTTTGTCCATCTTTATTTCCATTTGTTGAAGGAATTGAAATACCAGATAGTTCCAATGCCTCTTAAGAAACCACAAATGGTTCATCCAACCCAGGGAACTACTCTAGAGAGTCTGTATAGCATAGTTACTTCTTGGATTAATTGATGAGTGAGAAATTGATCTGTCATTTCAGTCTTCTTGTCCTTCATTGGTCCATTGTAATATGTGTTAACTAACTCTCTCTCACATGGTGTTCTTTGAACACTATGGTGTGCACGAGGAAAGCCAGATCCTCTATGGGACATTGTGTGTGTGTGTGTGTGTGTGTGTGTGTGTGTGTGTGTGTGCTGTAGCCATGACAAAGCTGTCTCTGGGGAAAATTGAGGTGGTTGGCAGTGCTAGAATGAGTTGATGACAGTTGCGGCCCAGGCGCACCATTCTACCCAGTTGGGGTGGAAGCATTGGTGAAACACTTTGGGCAGCTTGATACTTAGAAGCACCTATGTCCCCCCAGAAGAATTTATTTCAGAGGACAGCACTGAATCTGCAGCTCCGGAAAAAGGACATGTCTGATAGGAGCACACGGGAGCAAATGAAGGAGGAGGAAGAGAGAGTGGAGCACAACATGGCCCACCAAGCCTTGAGGGCGATATTCCTGTTCAGAGCAGCCAATCCACAGAGAAGACCATATAGCCGGTCCCACTATGAGACACAACATCCCTCTCTGACCCATAGCCCTACAAGGGACAACACTGGAGAAACAGTGTGGGAATTGCGCCCAATCTGATACCTCCACACCAAGGCAAAACACTAAGGACGTGGAACAGAACAGCAAGGGGAACAGAGCAACAAAGTCCCCAGGGAATACCAAAAATAGACTTTGGGGCCAGGGCTTGGTGCCCCATCAGACCGGAAAACACTCCTAAAGGCCAACCAATAGTCCTTGAACTAACTACAAGGACTTTCTTGTTGTGTTTTTTTGTTGTTGTTATTGGCTTGTTGTTGTTTTATTTTATTTTGTTGCTTGGTTTTTCTCTGTCTTGTTTTTGTGCATGTTATTATCTCTGCAGGTCTGTGTAAATAAGATAGGCTGGATGAACAAACTGAAGGAGAAAACAACGGGACTGACAGTTCCGGGGGGACATGGAAAAGAGGGAGGTGGGGGGAAAAGAAGTGGTGTTAACAAACCCAGGGAAAAGGGAACAACAAGTGATCCAAATCAGTGGTGAGGAGGGTGTAGGAGACCTGGTAGGGCTTGACTAAGGGTTATGTAACAGAGAAATTACTGAAACCCAAATGAAGACTGAACATGATAATGGGACAAGAGGAAAGTCAAAGGAAATAGAGGAAAGAGCTGGGAGGCAAAGGGCATTTATAGAGGTCTAAATAAAGGCATGTACATATCAAATATATTTATATATGAGAATGTGGAAATAGATCTATGTGCATATATGTATAGGTTTAATATTAAGGTAGCAGATGAACATTGAGCCTCCAGTCAAGTACTCCCTCAATGCAAGAATACTTTGTTCTATTAAACTGGCATTTCATGATGCTCACCTTCCCAACACAATCACTGAAGACAAAGCAGATGCATAAGCAAATGTGGTGAAGAAAGCTGATAGTGCCTGGCTATCAAAAGATACAGTGTCTGGGGTCTTAAAGGCTTGAAGGTAAACAAATGGCCATCTAGCTGAGAAGCAACAAAGCCCACATGGAAGAAGCACACCAGCCTGCGTGATCATGAGGTGCCGAAGGGATCAGTTATCAGGCATCAAGGAACAAAAAATCACATCATTTTGTGCTCACCTCCCTGATAGGATTGCTGAAGACAAATGGGTGCATAAGCAAATGTGATGAAGAAAGCTGATCATGCCTGGCTATCAAAAGATACAGCATCTGGGGTCTTAAAGGCTGGAAGGTAATCAAGTGGCCATCTAGCTCAGAAGCAACAAAGCCCACATGGAAGAAGCACACTAGCTTGTGCGATCACATGGTGTCGAAGGGATCAGGTATCAGGCATCATCAGAACAAAAAGTCATATCATTGTGCATAAGGGGGAGTGTGGAATGGATACTCAAAGCCCATCTGTAGGCAATTGGACATCCCCTTATGGAAGGGTTGTGGGGAGGAGATGAGCCAGTCAGGGTGCAGTGTAGCAAAGATGAGACATACAACTTTCCTGTAGTTCCTAAATGCTCCCCCCCCCCCAACTATCCTGATCCCAATTCTACCTTAGAAATCTGGCTAGACCAGAGGATGTATGTACACTGGTACAGATGGGAACTGGAAACACAGGGAATCCAGGACGGATGATCCCTTCAGGACCAGTGGTGAGAATGGCAATAATGGGAGGGTGGAGGGAGGGTGGAGTGGAAAGGGGAAACCGATTACAAGGATCTACATATAACCTCATCCCTGGGAGACGGACAACAGAAAGGGGATGAAGGGAGACATCGGGTAGTGTAAGATATGACATAATAATTTATAAATTATCAAGGGTTCATTGAGGGAGGGGGGAGCGGGGAGAGAAGGGAGGAGAAATGAGGAGCTGATGCCAGGGGCTTAAGTGGAGAGCAAATATTTTGAGAATGATGAGAGCAATGAATATACAAATGTGCTTTACACAACTGATATATGTATGGATTGTGATAAGAGTTTATTAGCCCCTAATAAAATGATTTAAAAAACAAACAACAACAAAAAAATCCAACTTAATTAAAGTTTTATCTTTAATAAAAAAACCAAACAGAAGCATGTATGTAAATATGTCTGGTGCATCAGGCTTCTTTCTAAAGAGAAACATGGTTTTAGAGAGAAATGGACTAAAATTTTAATAAATATTATAAAACAAGTATGGCATACATTACAGTTTATAAAGTGCTCACATTGAATATGCAATTTATATTACATGAAAAAGTGCTACTGAGAAAATTGTCTGTGGCATTTATATTATTTGAAAGCCTGGATGGGTATGTGAATTCATCTACCTTTTTACCTGAGTACTTAGAACTTAATGGGAGACTTGGAAGAAGTGTAGAGTCTTTTCAAGAGCCAAGTTTCCCATTCCAGCGCTTCATAGAATTCCTATTCACCCACCTTTTACAAATTCAGGTATGTTCTGATTTTCCTCTGCTGGCCATAACTGAACTTCAAACCAGGTTGAAGCCCCTTCATGTAACCACCAAAGAGTCATTTTGTTTCCTATTAGATTCTGTCTCTTACCCTTTTTAAAAATTCAGATTCCTCTTAGAAGAGTTAAGCCATTGATCTATTTCGTAGAGGAAGGATGGTTAGTTTGCTGGTGATACGAAGAAACTGTGAATGGGTTCTGGTTACTTGATGGAAATAGAGAAATGGCAAGGTAGAGAAAGGAGCATGGGGACCACTCAGGACAAATTTGTTGCCTTTATGATTTTGCCTTTGCCCCTGTTCTGTCATTTGGGCCCTTTCTGAAGTTTCCTTGGACTTCTCTAGAACAGAGAGCAGGGTTCCAGAATGGCTTCTGAGTAGTAGGGCTTGTGATTGGTGTCACCTGGCCCAGGTGTCAGATACTGGTTGGGATGCCCTCAGGGTGGCCCTGTGGGATCTTGTCTAAGCCCCTCAGCCTAGAGGTTTCTTTGGGCAAGTCATGAATGTAAAGAATGAAGCTTTGTGAAGGAATAGAAATTCCATATTTCTTCTCCTTCTCACAAGATCATTTGACGTTTTTGGTAGTTCAGTGCCCTTCATCTGACTTCCCATCAGGTGATATGAAATGTGTTGAAATAGCACTTAAGACAACTGCCCTGGTTTCCACAGATCACTTGTAAGCTGACCTTTTTACCCCTGTGCCTGTACTGCGTCCCCCCCACCCCACTCTGTCCCATTCAGTAGTCTTTGCTTTGTTCAGTGATCCTGGAAGTCAAATTCTAGTGTGGACTTGACAGTTCTCCCTTAAGATAGATTTTTAAAAAATCTTCTTTTATCCCCTAATTTGCCCAAAATGTAGCTCCTTTGCTAAAGTCAGCAAAATGACATCATTTCAATCATTCCATAAGAGTCATGAAAATGGTGGTTAGTAAATCCAAAGGCCGCAAGCAAGCTAGTAAGAAAAGAACACATTTTGAAATGAAGGGACTTCCTATGGAATGTTGGGGTAGGAGAGGTAGCCTTGACTGGGGACTTAAGTAAGGCGTGAGCACATCGAGTGGGTGCTAACTAGAAGCATGGGCCATTTTTGATGGAGCAATGGGAACGGGGTGCTGACCTGGTTTTGGCCTTTGTATTGGCCCCCTTGATGATAGACAAACAGGCCTAACCTGGGGCCAACAGAACCAGCAGGAAACTGAAGTCATGGATAGTTGCATTTTAAAAACTCAGGGTTTTAGCGGCTGCTCAATCCTTGTACTTGATTGATGATAGCATGGCAATGAGCGCTCTTAAATCATGACAAGCTGGCCGATAAAGACAAATGGCTGGAGCTTTTGTGGGATGCAAAGCTTCCCACTCCCTGCCGTGTTCCGTTCTGTTCTCTGGAGTAGTAGCTTGTCCCTTATTTTGTACAACTTAGGGCCCAGCTGGTCTGTTTACAAGAAAACCGCCTCTTAAAACACGGCAGTTCAGTTTGAGAAACAGCGTAAGACCATTTCCCAAGAGATGGCGGGGAAAACCCCATTACCAAAAAATCTTGTTATCCCCTTCCCCTGAAACCTGTGTGCTTTGAACTTTTCCATCTAGCTTTTCCTCTTTCCCCTAGCAAAAGTTAAGGGTAACCGAATTAGATTAATTGACGAATACTATAAGCTTCTTATGTTTTCCTTCTGTTGCTTGGATAACTGCTAATCTGTACTAAGAACTCTAAGTATAGGGCTCTGTTCTTCCCAGGATGTGGGAAATGGGGCCTGGTCTATAATGGCATTCTGAAAACATTTTATTGAAGTAAAATATAATAGAGGGGACTACGCATGCCTCAAGTACACAGCTCTGTGAAGTTTTACTGACTTACCACACCTGTGTTATCAGGTCCCAGATCAATAAACAGGATATTACCCCAGAAGCCTACCTTTTGTTGCCTCCCAGTCCCCCCACCTCCCCCATGAGGTAGGGATTTCTAAAACCATGGATTCTTTTCCCCTAGTTTTTGTATTTTATAAGAATGGAATCATATAATGTCTTTTCTTGTCTGCCATCTTTCCATGTTTGTGAAATTAATCTATTTTTCATAAAAATAGCCATTTTCATGAAAATAGCCTGTTTCATGAAATTATAGCCATTCTCTTTGTTGCCTAGGAATCCATGGTGTGAATGGTGGCGTCAGGGGCTGCGGGGCTGGTTCTGATTCATGGCGATCCTCCGTATGACAGAATCAGATGCTTCCCGGTCCTGTGGCTTCCTCACAATGGTTAAATTTGAGCCCATTGTTGCCGCTGGCGTCAATCCATCTCATTGAAGGTCTTCCTCTTTTTTGCTGCCCCTCTACGTTACCAAGCTTGATGCCCTTCTCCAGGGACTGGGCTCTTCCTGATAACATGTACAAAATACGTGAGACGAAGTCCCACCATCTTTGCTTCTCAGGGCATTCTGGCTGTACTTCCTCCAAGACAGTTGTGTTTGTTCTTTTGTCAGTTCAAGGTACTTTCAAGATTCTTTGCCAGCACCATAATCCAAATGCATCAATTCGTTGCGTGGCTAGAACACACTTTCCTCTAGTGGAGTGCTCAACAGGAGAGAAAGTTCCTAGATTCTTAATTTACTTCCACCGAGGACTTCGCCATTTCTCACTGCTTTACAGACACAAAACTCTAGCTAGTATCAAGGGCCTGTTCTAGTGTGACATTTGGGGAAACACTTTTATGCTTTGGGCTTAGCTTCCCTGCAGATTTTCTCTAGTAAATGTTTTGGTACATTCCTCTAATGTTCTTGCTGATCACAAATGCCATTATTTCACTCACCTCAGAATCCTACCATTAATTTTAGTCCCCTTTTCTGTCTTAGGCTTAGACATAGCTCCTCCCAAAATACTTATAACTGTCTCATCCTTAGAGGAGCCATGGTGGCGTAGGGTTTAGGAGTTGGGCTGCTAACCACAAGGTCAGCAGTGTGAAACCACAAGCTACTCTGAGGGAGAAAGATGAGGCTTTGCGCTCCTGTAAATACTTACAGTCTTGGCACCACACCGGGGCAATTCCACTCAGTCCTGCAGGGTGCTATGAGTTGGAATCTACTTGATGGCAGTGAATTTGGTTTGGTCCCAACCTTGCTGTTTACATGAATTCAGTCCTCTCTGTTATCTCCTCTGCACTGTCTCCTC
The DNA here is from genome assembly GCF_000313985.2 of Echinops telfairi. NCBI lineage: Eukaryota > Metazoa > Chordata > Mammalia > Afrosoricida > Tenrecidae > Echinops > Echinops telfairi. Next base: position 65,110,354 of record NW_022111369.1, on the reverse strand, counting down.
TTGTTCAGAACTGCCACCCTTTTGTTTGCTCAGGTCCAACCCCTGGGATAATTCTAGATTCCTGTCTTTCTCTCAGAGCCTGTATCCACTCCATCAATAAATCATGCTGACCTTAGCTTCCACATGTGTCCAACTTTAGCCAAATCACAGCACATCTACTGTTCCTGTCCTGGTCTTGTTGTTTCTCTCATGGATGATTGAAATCGCTTTCTAATTGGCCCCATCCTCCTCCCCTTGCCCACCACAGTGTGTTCTCTTTACTACAGTCTGAGTGCTATCCTTTTCAAATACAAGTTATACAAGGGCTGGGCCATTGAAAGTCATCTTAGAATCCCACCTGCCACAATCCCCTTTGCCTTGCTTTATTTGTCCATAAAGTCCGTATCACCACACAACATGACACATGTGTATATTTACTTGTGTGTTATCTGTCTCAATCTCCTTGAGAATGGAAATTTTATTTTTTTTACTGGCATACTTTCCAGAACAGACAACAATTATGGCATATTGTAGTAACTCTACAAATATGTGTGGATCGTTTTTTTTAACATGTGGATAATTTAAAGAGCACAGTATTTCTTTTGTTCAGATTCTCCATATTTTCTTATGTTCTCTCTTTATTCCTCATCCTTTTTTCTACATACCCATCCTCTGACCTGGGAAAAACTGACGTTTGGTGAAGACACTATAAACTAGGGCAGTAGTCTCCTTCCTTCCTTCCCTTATCTAATGAAGTGGTTTGGGCCTGTTTTAGGCTCCCGTGGCTATCTCTGCCTGGTTACCTACTGCTGAAGCCAGAATGGGTCTGAGAAGCAGAACTTGGAGAGCAGAGGCAAACTTCCCCCTAAGGACAGTCTTGTGAAGCAAGGGGTGGGTGTCTGAAACATCTGGTTCAAGGAGACAGACAGAGAGGTCAGAACCAGGTTCAATAAATAGCCTGCCTCGGAAGACAGAGATGTGGAAGTGAGTGGGAGTTAGCGATAGCAATTAGACAAATTCCTCAAACCTCATTGTAACTCATTTTCCTCACTTGTAGAATGGGAATAAAAACAGTTCCACCCTGAGGAGAGAGGAGATGGGGTGGGCGTCACCTCTGACCTCCTCCCGCTATAGAATACATCTCCACCCCAGCCCAAGGATGATGCCCATGAGGCAGAGGTCAGACGTGCTGCCACCATCACTAGTCTTTACCCTATTCTGACGCCAACCATCCTTCCTTCGCCCTCTTCTTCTCGGCTGGTTTGGGAATCTGTTGTATTGGCCACATGGAACTCCCAGACAATACTGACGATAACGGGGTTTGTTAGGGAAGCTGACGGGTTACAAAATATTAAGACTGGTGCAGTTCTTTTGTTGGCAATGCCTCTTCTCGGCCATGCCCAGTCTCTCACTGGTCCTCTTGCATCTCAGCCACATGGACCCTTGCACTCTGCCCTGCTTGGTTGGGCAAGTGTTGAAAAGCTCTTTGGGCATTGATAAGGGCAACCCATTCTAGAAAGTAGCTTCCTGTTGGAAGGCACCAGCCTTTACTCCTTCTGTGGCTCTCTGCTCTGATTTCTGCTCTGTCTCAACGTCCTGGCGCTGTTCTTCTGCCACACTCCAGGCAGGAATCTTGGATGTGTTTCCTTCCCTGGCTCTTCTTTCTCCGTTCCTTCTTCTGAAATGGCGCACCCAGTAGAATGGCAAAACTTAGGCATCACTCGCCCATTTGCGTGGTTCCACCCAATCATTTGGTGAGAATTACAAAGGCTGTGAATAGAACAGCCATACCAAGTAATTTCACTTCACCACACGACCTCATAGGGTTACTGTGAGGTGAAAGTGTAACTCCAGGTGCAGTGTTCAGAGCAGTGTGTTGACAGGTACACTAACCTGCAGTCCTGGCTGCTCTACGCCTTACCCAGCTGAGTCTTAGAGCTGCAAACGTGGCATAGCTATACCCTGGATGGGGAAGTTGGCTGTTACATTGGTAACTGAATCCACTACCCTTCCACCTGAAGTTTTAAAAAAAATCATTTTGTTGGCTCGTACAACTCTCCATGGTGTCAAGCACTTTTGTACATTTGTTTCCCTCATCATTCTCAAAACATTTGCTTTCTACTTGAGTCCTTGGTATCAGCTCCTCATTTTTCCCCTCCCTCCCTGCTCCCCCCTCCTCCGTGGACCCTTGCTAATTTATACATTATTATTATTTTATCATATCTTACACCGTCTGACGTCCACCTGAAGTTTTATTGGGCTGCAATTTCAGGGCCAGTGATGCACCTTACTAGAGCCTCTAAGGCGCTACACGTCATTTGAAGTGTTTTTAGCCCACTCTGTTCTTGTTCTTATTTATCTGTTGTCTCATTGGCCGGTTTCCTGGGCTCTTTGCCATTGTGTTGATTGTTCCCTTTATAGGCTATCGATTGTTTGCAAGTTAGCCCAGTTAGTTCCAGGCTGGAAGGGTGACAGGGGGAACTCTCCTTCCTTTTTGCTTGTTGCTCTCTCTTCTCTGTGAGCATGGTTGAAGCTGGCTAGTACCATTTTATATGTATCTGAGTCCTAGGAATGGGAAAAGGATGAGAGCAGAACCACCTTTACTTTTTATGATGTAGCATCCTTCAATTGGTAAATATTGATATTTATCACCTTACTAAAAGAAAACCACAAAAATGTACTGCCATCAACTCGGTGCCAACTTATCCTGGCTCTATAGGACAGGGTAGAACCCCTCTGTGAATTTTTGAGACTCATTATGGAAGTGGAAAGCTCTGTCTTTATCCTGCAGAGCAGCAGGTGGTTTTGAACTGCTAACCTTGTAGTTAGCAGTCCAACACATAAGCACTATACCTGCAGAAATTTAAAATGAGAAAAATTTAAAACATTTACTGATAGTTTTGACATGAATAAAAGAACTACATTACATGCTAACATAAATAATGTGGTTTCTATCTGAAATAACTATTTCTAAAATAAAAAAAGTGAAAATGGCATTGGTTCATATTTTTATAAATTTTTTAAAATGTCTTACTGAATAGAACACAGCTATATTTTCATCTGTGCTTCCTTACTTATTATATATCCTTTTGGTTGAACGTCATAAAGAAAATCCAATCACGCATAGTCATAGTGTGGGAAATGAAAGGATATTTGGATACCTTTACAGGTATTTCTGAGTAGTCTTTCTTGATACTACACCTAAGCTGTACAAACAGTAGTGTTCTGAAAGTAAGTTACAGTGTGGAGTCTGAAGTCCTGTACGTGAGCTTTTTGTACCCTGCTATGTTGAAGTTCATTGGTCTGTCTTATATTTTGATAGGATCCTTCACTGATGCCTCATTTTCGCTGCATTGTTGTTTTGGAAAATATTGGTTCTGCTCTTATAAATGTTGACACACTTCATTATGCAAGTAAAAAATAACCCCACCCCATTTGTTAATGTCCCCACTGATCTCATCAGGAAAGCCTGTAAGTACGGAGAATCTGGCAGGGGCACACATATATTAGCTAACATCTGAGTTTTTGCTTTTAAGCCAGAATTTTATCATCGGCAATAAATGTATCTGTTGTTTCTCTCAAGGGAACTGGCCCACTCTTAATTTTCTAGAAAAGGTTTGCCAAATACCCAAGTTTCAATAATTAAGCACAGGTCCTCTGTCAGTCTTTCAAGTAACAATTATCTTGCATGAGAGAAGCAGTGAACTCAGGCCACAACTCAAACAATGTATAAGTTCTTTGCTTTGGCCCCCCATAGGTGTCCGAAGATGTACTGAGTTATGCATTAGGCAGCTAATCTCAAGATTGATGGTTCAAACCCATCAACCTATGGGAGGAGATGAGCCTTTCTGTTCCTGTAAAGATCTACAGCCTCGGAAATCCAAAGGGGCGGTTCTATGTTGACCTATCCGGTCGCTATGAGTTGGAACCAATTCAAATGACAGTGAGCTTATTTTTGTTTTTTGGTACTTATGAACAGAAGTGTTTAGGGTATACTTCCCAATTTGTCACGGGGAATATTAATAAAGAGCTATTTATTTAAGGAGTGAGATTTCATATGAGGAATATTTTTAATGGCTGCGTTAAGGGCATTCTTAAGTGGAACTGCCCCTCGCCCCCACAACCCAAACCGACAGGACATACCTAGCATATGGTAAAAAAATACGACGACTGTTAGGACAGTGTGGAGCCCCTGCCTTTACCTGTGTTAAGATAACAGCAATCTTACCCACTGCTGCTTTTGCTCTGTTAGTACCAATGTCCATGCTGCGACAAAGACTAAGTATACCATAGTATTAGTATAGTCATATTTTTTATTTCGTGGCCCTCTGTGATTATTCTAGACCTGATGGATACCAGCTTTTGGACTGGCTGACGTTGTTAGGTGCCATCGAGTCGGTTCTGACTTATCGAGACCCTGTGTACAACAGAAAGAAACACTGCCTGGCCCTGCACACCATCCTCACAATTTTTCTTATCTTTGAGCCCGTTGTTGCAGCCACAATGTTAATCCATCTTGGTGAGGGTCTTCCTCTTTTTCACTGTTCCCCTGTTTTACCAAATATGATGTCCTTTTCCAGGGACTGGTCTCAAGTTTTAGTAAAATTGTGAAGTAGCAAACTTTAAGTTTCATCCATCACTTTGCCTTTCAATGAGCCCTGGTGGCATAATGATGACTCATTTAGCGAACCAGAGCTCGCCGTTTGGCCCACAGGAGAAAAGCCCTGGTGATCCCTTTCCCTAAAGATGAATGCCTAGGCACCCTGTGGGCAATGCTGCGCTGCCCTTTAGAGTTGCTAGGAGTCTGATGGACTCACGAGCACACAACCGTGCTTTTCCGTTCTGTCACATCCCCGAGGCACTCCGGGCGCTCTCGTGGTGCACGTGGTTCACCGAGGTACTTATTTATGCTTGCTCTTACATGGTGGTGTAGTCATTAGGCAAGCATGGAATTTCCAGAGTAAGAAAGACTAGGAAGAAATGCCTGTCAATTTACTGTAGAAAATCCAACCATGAGCATCCTATACATACATCGCAGCAGTCCGACCCTGTTGTGATGAGCTCACCATGAGCCAAAGACTGACTGGACAGTAAATAACAACACTGGGACACCATGATGACCTGGTGCTGTTAGCTTCTTTCGGAAGGTTGGATTTCCTCTTTATCTTGTTGTTGTCCCGTAGAAACCACCACCACCACGACCACTCTGTGCCAGGATTTCTGCCTGGACTGTGTGTCTTTAGGGACAGGTTCTCCTGCCCAACCTCACACAAACCACTGATATCAGGTGCCCCTTGCTGCTCTAGGGGTTTGCACCATTGTAGTGGCTTACCGCCAAGCAAGTGCTATCTTACTGTTCAGAAGGCCAGAAGCCTACGGTCTTACCCCGTTAACCTCAAGGTGTTTGGTGACCAGATTGCGTTCCTTTCTGGAGGCTCTGGGAAACTCCAGCTCCTTGCCTCTCCCTGCTTTGGGAGCCTCTTGCATTCCCGGAGCCCCGGTGGTACAGTGGTTCCATGTGCAACCGCTAACTGCAAGGCCAGCAGTTTGAAGCCACCAACTGCTCTGTGTTCAGGAGACAGACGGGACGACTTCCTATTCTGGTAAAGAACTAGTCTTGGAAACGCACGGGGCAGGTGCGGGGGCAGTTCTACCCTCCCTACCCTATAAAACAGTCACTAGGAGTTGGAATTGACCTGATGGCAGTTTTTCGACTTTTGTTTTTTTAATTCTCTGGCTTGTGGCCACTTCAACTTCACAGCCAGCAACATTGCATCTCCCTCCCAAAGGTTCTTTGCTTTTAAGAATGCATTACACCAGGCCCAGATAATCCTAGATGATCTCCCCATATTTTGATCTGTCACCTTAATGAATGCATTTGAATTATGGTGCTGGTAAAAGAATGTTGTGCATACCATCATGGAACACCAAAAGAACCAACCAATGTGTCTTGGAAGAAGTACAGCCAGAGTGCTCCTGAGGAAGCAAGGGTGGTGTGACTTCATCTCACATACTTTGGACAGTCTCTGGAGACCAGTCTCTGGAGAAGGTAATGTGGAAGGGATGGTGACAAAGAGGAAGACTCTTGAAGAGACGGATTGGCCCCGTGGCTGCCACAATGGGGTCAAACATAAGAACCATTGTAAGGATGGCGCAGGACCTGGTAATGTTTCGTTCTGTGGCGCATGGGGTCGCATAACAGCCACAGCAACAACCTGAAGTACATATGCAAAGTCCCTTATGGCTTGTAAGGTAGCATCCTCACAGGAGCTTCTGGATGTCCTCTGAGGACCACTGCCCTGCTCGTCACCACTCTTCGACAGTGCACGGAGGCATCTCTGAAGACTTTGCTCTTTCTCTAGGCTGTAGACTGGTGGTTTAAGGCGCAGTTGAGGTGCCACCACTTGCAGGATTTGGCTGTTTCTCTCCTGGGCTTGCATACCTCTTTGACAGTACCAGCTGACTGCAGCCTCGGGGTGACAAGTTGGGCTCCCGGCCACTCAGTCAGCAGGTTGAAACCACCAGCCACGCTCTGCAGGAAAAAAGAGGAGGCCGTAAAGAATTAAAGTCTTGGAAACCCACAGGGGCAGTTATACCTGCTCTTTCCCCTGAGCCTGAGATGGTTGAAAATACTCTGTCAGGTGCACCATTGTCCTTGAAGTGAACCGTTGCCTTTTAGCATTTGAGTGCGGGCTTATTGCAGTGGATTTGCTTCATGCAGTATGCATCATTCAATTCTGGGGCTGCTGCTTGCAGGAGCATCGGTTGTTTTAGGTCGCGATGCGGCAGACTGGGCAGTGAGTTTGAGATCAGCTCCCACCCACCTGCCAGCTCCGTGAGGGTGCCACCTTGCTCTTGTGTGCGTGTGCCCAGAGCACAGCACGGTGCCCGATGGCGAGCGTGGGCCCAGTCAGCTCAGGCCCAGGCATGCAGGAGTAGCTCAAGGAGTCACCCCTCCCCATGCCAAGTACAGTCGTCACGCTTGCCTGTGCAGTATAAGGAGGGCTGTTCCTCACCGAACAAAGTGGCTTGGCTTGTGGGAATTGAAAGCACTTGGCAAGTGCTTTTGCTTCCATGAGGGCCTTTAGCACTGCCCTGGGGCCACTCTGCACACACCTTGGCTGGACGGAGACTTGGAGAAGCTGCAGAGGGGGGCTTAGCAGCAGCAGCAGCAGCAGTTCAGAGTGGCGTGGCGTTTCCCTGCGTGTCAGCAGGAGTGGAGGCTGCCATAGGGAGCACGGCCCCTGTGCTCCCCAGGCCTGTGCAGGCAGCCTGTGTGGAGACGGAGCCTGACCTTGCAGAGGCATTTCCATTCAACCCCAAAGTCAACTTTGCTAAAGGCAACATACGTTTCACAGAGGGCCTTTTGTACGAGTTCCTGGGGACTCATTCAAAAATAACAGGAGTCTCAGCTGCAGAATAAACAAAGGGTTTTGCCACTCTAGACGCAGTTCCAGTCTTCCTCCCGCTAGTAGGTCCTTTTATATCAAAACGAACGAGAAATTTAATCCTGGGCACTTTATAAAGAAGCCTTTTTTTTTTTTTTGCTTCAGTGGTGGTTTGCTGTGTGTGTGCTTTTTTTTTTTTTTAATGGCAGTGTTTAATAATGTTTATATTGCCTTTGACCTCTTACTAACTGTTATAGTTCAGTTTCAAGATGTGGTTTTAAACCCAGTATTTGCAGGCCGCCTCTGCCTCCTTTGAGACTAGGAACTTCCTGGTCCTAAAAGGGGCTCCATTCCCCTACAAGCCAGGATCCTCAGGTCTGCCAGGGGAGAAAGGAGCCCGTGGGTGCTGTCAACAATTCCAACTCCCAGCCACAACAGAAAGAGACACTGCCCGGTCCTGTGCCATCCCCACAATTATTGTTATGTCTGAGCCCATGGCTGCAGCCACTGTGTCAATCCATCTCATGAAGGGTCTTCTTCTTTTTCGCTGCCCCTCCACTTTATCAAGCATGATTTCCTTCTCAAGGACTGCTCCCTCCTGATAGCATGTCCAAAGTAGCCAAGACGAACTTTTGAACATCCTCGCTTCTAAGGAGTATTCTGGCTGAACTTCTTCGCGAACAGCTTTGTTTGTTTTCCTGGCATTCCATGGTGTGTCCAGTCTTCTTGGCCAACACCATGATTCAAAAGCCTCACTTCTGCTCCGGGCTTCCTTATGTATTACCCCGCTTTCACCTGGGCCCGAGGTGATTGAAAATACCCTGGCTCTGTAGGGGCGCCTTTATCCTTGCCTTTTAGTATTTTAATGAGGTCTTTTTTGTAATAGATTTGCTCAATGCAATATACATTGTTTAATTTTGTGATTGTATCTTCCAGGAGCGTTGATTGGAGATCCAAGTAAAGGGAAATTCTTGGACAACTTCAATCTATTATCCATTTATCATGACATGTTGGTCTTATTGGTCTGGTTGGGCTGCTAACCACAAGGTCAACAGTTCAAAGCTACTGGCTGCATCAAGGGAGAAAGATGAGGCCTTCTACTCCCATAAACAGTTACAGTCTCAGAAACCCACAGGGGGAGTTCTATCCTGTCCTATAGGCTCACTATGAATTGGAGCTGACTCAATGGCAGAGTATTTTTGAGTAATAGTAATGAATATTCATTTTGTTTGCTCTCTTGTTTGAACTATTATAGGATGCCCCAAATATGAGGGAAAGTGTTTCCTGTGATTGTTGCTGTGTGTTGCTGAGTCAAATCTGACTCATAGGGAACCATTTGATAGAGTAGAACTGCCCCCCGGATGGTTTCCCAGGCACTAAGCTTGATGGAGGAAACAGATCACCGGGTCTTTTCTCCCTCAGAGCTGCTGGGTAGGTTCAACCAACCAACCTTTTGGTTGGTAGTCCACTGCTTAACCATTGTGCCACCTGGCTCCTTTCTCCTAAACTAGTCCTAGTGAAGGAGAGACTGGCTTTATATTTAAGTCTTAGCAAGCTCTCTCAACTCTTCTGAACTTCCAAGTCATTTGAATCATTGACCTCATAATGTGCAAATAGGAGTCTGGTTTGGAATAGCCTAATATCCAGGCATTTATGGTCTCATTCCCATTTTATGGATGTGGAAACTGAGTCTAGGATGAGTTAAATAGCTCACGCATGGTCACTTATAGTAGGCAGTAGAGTGAGGATTCCAACCCAGCCATGTGACTCTACATCTTCATAATCCCAGGTTTTCCAGTTCGCCTTTAGAAAGGGTTCAATGTAGGAGGTCACTTTCTTTCCCTTCCTTCTCGTTAACATGTCCTTCTTAGAGCAGAGATCAGAGTGGACGTAGAGCCAGCCTGAGCCACCGTTTCACGATTAGTATTAGGAAAGTCTCGCTCACCTTCCAACCCAAGGCAACATACGGTTGGAGTCCTAGTGAAGATTCTCCTGTTGTGGAAAGCCCTCTTAATGACTTCATCCTTGATACATGCTCACCCTGCTGTCCTTTGCCACTGATGCTAAGTTCACCGCTACCTGGGTCAGGCCTTTACCTTGGCTGATGGCTCTGGCCTCAGGAGTTCTTCTGCACATTGAACCCTGGAACTTCTAGTTGGGTGGAAAGGAGATTAAAATGCCACCCACGTTGGTCTCTTAATGGCTTTCTGCCTCTCTTCTTTCCTCCCTCCCTCTCTCCCACAAATGTTTTATTTTATCACAGTACAGAGAGTTCCTAAGGTTCTCCTTACCCTATAGCTAAAAGTCTGTGTTTTCCTGGTACATTTGCCAGCATGAAAAAGCCAACCTTTGTGGTTCATTATTATCAACTGCAGACATTGTTTACCTTTCACTAGCTGTCTGTTCTAGGTTCCTCCCAAGGAACCACATTATGTTTCATCCTAACGTCGACTTAGTCTCATCTGGTGGGTGGCAGTTAGTTCTCTTGTTTTTCTCGACCCTGGGTATTTCTGAGGGATACTGGTCAGGTTTTAGAGAGACCCTTCATGTGATGGATTGGGAAAGTGACTGCCACAGAGGTTTCAGAGGTTATGCAAATGGCTCAGGACCTCGCACTGCATGGTTCTGTTATACATAAATTCCCAATGAGTCAGAGCTGACTGGACAGCAGCGAACAGCAACATGCCAGTTCACGTTACACATGTGTCTGTAATGATTTCTGCCTCTATGTGCATCTATGGCAAAGCTTTCCTTTTTCAAACATTTATCTTTTCTTGTGTAGCCAACAAGGAAATTCTTATTTACTGCTCTCCCTATCAATGGTCAGGTGTGGAAAGGGAGAAGAAATACAAACAGGGTGACCTTTGGACAAATGAGCCAAATTATCTTCCAGCCAGGTCATATCATTTGAGAGTTGAAGAAATCATGAGGGGTGAAGGAGCCAGTTAATGGAATGGTCAGGATTGGAATGGACTCTATTTCTACCTTCAACTGGCCTTTTTAAGACTGCTCATGATTCTTGGCTTTGCATTCAACTGTTACTTGATAATGAAGCAGTGTTAGAAGGCAACTTTAGACATTTGTGTGTGTAGACATTGCCTAACCAGTTATTTTCAGATGCCTTCGAGTCAGAAGTGACCCCTTGCAATCCCATGGACAACATCGCAAATGCTTCCCGCTCTTGCACCTTCCTCACGGTTGTTGATAGAGGCCAGCCCAGCGCTGCAGGCAATCCAATTCCATGAGGCTATTCCTGTTTGGCGCTCTCCCTCTCCTCTGCCAAGCATAAAGTCCTCTTCCAGAGACCGATCGCCCCGAACAACACGTCCAAAGCATGCAAGAGGAAACCTTATTATCCTCGCTTCGAAGGAACAATCTGGTTGCACTTCTTCCAGAGCAAACGTGTTTGCTCTTCTGGCAGTCCACGGTGCTTTCTGCGGCCAGCAGCAGCACCGGATCCAAACCCACCACCTCGGCTGCGGCCTTCCTTACCAGGAGAAGTCACTCCCGAGGGGTTTGCTCTCCCTGTTATATTCAAAATGCAGCTCCGATGGCAAATGTTGGTTAGTGAATATAAATAACTATCATGGTGATTTTACCATTGTACTTTTCACGACTGCTTTAAAAGTGATCTTTCTCTCATGCCTGAGCCATAAAGCCTTGATAAAATAGAATATATACCATATATACTTGTGTATGAGCCAAGTTTTTCAGCACATTTTAATGCAGTTTTTGTGGTAAATTTAGGTGCCTCAGTGGATATCCGGGTCGGCTTATACTCAGGTATATACGGTACTTGCTTTTTATAAAGAAGATTCAAGAAGTAAAGGAAACTGCTTAATATCATCCAAGGAGTTGGCGCTAGAGTGAAACGTGAAGACACAGACTGTAGCGGCCCAGGCTGCTCTTTCCACAGGCCAGCCACGCAAGAGTTCCTTTCTAGTCCACTGCATTTGAAGCTTGTGATGTAAAGAAACAATCTGGAGGAGAAAACAATGGGACCAACAGTTCCTGGGGGACATGGGAGAGCGGGGGGTGTGGGGAAGGGAAGAGGTGTTAACAAACCCAGGGACAAGGGAACAGCAAGCGATCCAAATTGGTGGTGAGGTGGGTGTGGGAG
>NW_022111369.1:65083353-65097761 GCF_000313985.2 Echinops telfairi | reverse complement strand
TTGAGAATGATGAGGGCAATGAATGTACAAATGTGCTTTACACAATTGATGTATGTATGGATTGTGATAAGAGTTGTATGAGCCCCTAATAAAGCGATAAAAAAAAGAAAAGAAATACGCGAGTATTGCTCGTGAAGGACTCCTGGAGCTGTCGGGCTGCCCTAGGTGCCTCCAGACCTTTGCCCTCTTCATCGCCAGCTTTGAAGAGCGTGTGCATTTATACGTGGTAGAGCATGCCTTGTCCCCGTGTAACAGGAAAGGCTCGGTTCTGTTCTTTCCCTTTCTCCGTATCCATTCCAAAGTCGTAGCATTTTATTTTTGCATGGAACATCATGATCATCTAATGTTTTTATGGAAGTAAATGGTAACAGCTGTTCCCACCCTTCCCCATATACCAAAGAATATAATTGCAAACTTTAACCCTGAGATGACATATTAAAATTTTTCCAGGTGTGGGATTGAGTTGAATAGAGTATCTTATTAGGTATTTGTTCCAATCCAGAATCGTGCTCAGCTATTTGCTGTCAATTTCATTCAGAAAGGGAGAAAGAGTTCCTATTGGCCTTTCTTTATCCTAATATGATTCCTTCTTAGCATGACTTTTCCTTCCTTAAAACAGTACACATGCACGCACAGGCACACACACACACACACACACACACACACACGCACACACACACCTTCCAGTTTCATCTCTCTTCCCTGTTTTTTTTTTCTCCATAGTACTTGCCACTATCTAGCATATTATTTATTTTACATATTGAGTTCTTTGTCTTTTTCTCCCAACTGAAAGACAAGCTCTATGAAGAAAGGTACTATTTTGGTGGTGGTTGTTCACTGTTGTATTTCCAGAAAATACCTAGCATGTCGTCACTCACTTACTGTCATGCAGTTGATGCTGACTCATAGTGACCCTATAGCAGTGGTTCTCAACCTTCCTAATGTCACGGCCCTTTAATACAGTTCCTCATGTTGTGGTGACCCTGCAACCATAACATTATTTTCGTTACTACTTCATAACCGTAATTTTGCTACTGTTATGAATTGGGTGACCCCTGTGAAAGGGTCATTCGAACCCCCAAAGGGGTCGCAACCCACAGGTTGAGAACCACTGCTCTATTGGAAAGGGCAGAATTGCCCCTGAGTTTCAGAAACTGTAACTGTTTATGAGAGTAAAAAGCCCTGTCTTTCTCCCAGGGAGCAGCTGGTGGTTTAGAACTACTGATCTTGAGGCTAGCTGCCCAGTGGATAACCACTGCACTACCAGGACTCCTCTATCATATAATAAGTGCTCAAGAAACACTTTACAGTGAATACTCTGAGAATTGGAAGATGTGATACATTTAACTCTCATTTTAATACAAATCGTTGTATTTTATATTCTAGAATTATTTTATTTTATAGGTAAAATTAAATTTTATTATTTAAAATGGAAACTTATTCAGCCACTAAAAATTCCAGAATTTATTCTAGAAATGTGTGTAGTTCCTTCAAAGTCATGCTCTTACTTGATTAATGTAACACTGTTATCACATGCAAGAAATTTTGGAATTTTATACTTCATATCACTCAAGAGTTTGGTCTCACTCTCTCACTGCCATCTAGTTAATTCTCACTCTTACCAAGGAAAGAGTAGAATTGCCCCTGTGGGTTTCTGAGGCCGTTATTCTTCACTGGAGCAAAAAGCCTCATTTTTCTCCTTCAGAGTAGCTGGTAGGCTGGAACCATTGAACTTGCAGTTAGCAACTCAACTTGAAACCCACTACACCACAAGGGCTCCTTCAAGAATTTCATGGGAGAGCTAAAACCAATAAAAAAAAAAAAGTAAATTTTTAAGGCAAATTACTTTCAGACAAACCCAAAGATATCCTTTACCTTAAGTAATATTTCCCAATTCTATCCCTTATTTACTACATTTATAAGAGAATGATTTTTTTAGATTTATCTTTTGCTTATTTATAATCATTTTATCGGGCTCTCTTATAGATATTATACTAATCCATCATTAGATTTTTTCCAATTCAATTAGATCAAGTTTGTGTGTGTGTGTGTGTGTGTGTGTGTGTGTGTGATCCCGTACTGTCCAATATAGCAAATATTTAAAAGAATATGATGCATAATCCAAGGTCATTTCTTAGGAGTGTTAACATTCCTTTCAATATATAGATACTGACATTTAAAAAAACATATTACTGTATAAGTATATTATTTTTATTTAAAATATCCTGTGTCTGAAGTACTGATTTTTATTCTAGATATTAGTCATTTTGTTTAAATAATACATAAAATCACATAAAAAGACCTACAGTTGGGCTAGCCATTTTATAAATGAAGTCTTTGAAAAAAACAAAAGCTCTACTACCAAATTTCTCACATTATTCTCATGCGGACAAGGAACAAACAGATAAAAACAATTAGAACAGTAAACACCACACATTTGTTTGTCAGGTATATTGGGACTATTTCATATATAAACTGCATCTTTGTACAAGATGGGCATATTTTCTTATTATCTCCTTTAATTTCAGAGCATTGGTGAGTCAGTGATGGCTGTTGTGTTAAACCAGCTGCTGCCCATGATTAAGCCTTCTAGCCAGAGGACCAGCGATGACTATAGTCCCGATGAGCTACTGATCCTGCTGATATACATTTATTCTGTGGCTGGGGAATTCATGGTGGACAAAGACCTAACTGAGGCAGAAGAAAAGGTGAAGGAAGCATTGGCCCAGGCTTTCTGTGAGGAATCCGAGCTGTCACCGTTGCTGCAGAAAATCACCGGTGAGTGTTTAACAAGATGAAAGACATAGGCATCTCTGACAGGGAACACACGTTTAAAAACAAAGGCTCTTTTAGAAAGAAGCTAGAACCATCTGCTTTGGCGTTGCTTGGGATTTTTTTGAGATCTGGTCAATGCTAGCCAGCCTTCTGAAACAGCAGCTTTCATTGCAGTATACTTTTTCTTCTCGCTTGTAACAGTGAAATGACCTTCTACTTACTTGTCAGAATTCATATTCCCCAAGAGCAAGACCTTTTCAAAAATAGCAAAATATCCACAGGGCATAGTGTTCTTAAGGCAAAATAAAATGCATTACATACATCCTACTCAAAGCATTTTTGTTTACAAATCTTCTTTGAAACATGGTCATTTTCAAACTTGAGAAACACGATACAAAACCTTTGCTTAAGCTGTTACATAATGTTACAGGATTGAAAATTATGATTTCTAGGAGTGGTTACTTATTTTGATGCTCAGATTTCAATTTTTAATTTGAATTGATCGGTATTACCAAAGAATAAACAAATACCCTAGTAAGGTAGGCACATTTCAGAGAAATATTTAAATATCCTATAATCTCCTTGTTTTCGTGTCCAGTAAGGACTGAGATATAACTCATGTAACCAATGGAGGCATTGGTGTGTGTTATTTTGTGTCAAATTCAATTTAAATATAATTTTTGAAATGCTGCTTTCCATTAGTATCGATGAGTAGGAGTGTCTGTTTGTGAGAAGCCAATCAATCTTCTATGTAAACTTAAATAACATTAAAAACATAAACACTTCCAACTTTCGTGAGTATGTGGGTGTGTGGGGGTAGAGGGTGTGAAGGAGGTGTAGAGGTGTATAGGAATCTCTCTCTTCTAGAAGGCTCACCGGAGGCAGATTACATACTTTCTAATTTTCCAACCTGTCCCTTGTTCTGCTTCCTGGGGGAATCTCCAGGTTGTTCCAAATTGACCTTGTAGCTGTAAAATGAAGCACTCTTCCATGTGTGAGTGTTTTAGGATGTCCCACTGCCAACCTTCCTTGGATTTGGTTATGGAAAATGAAACCCGGACAAGATGGAAACTGAAGGAAGTTCCTTTCCATAGAAAGAAAACATTTCTTTGCTTAGTATAGAACTTGTTTGCCAGCTTAAAAACCTATTTAAGAAAAACTTGGTGGAGTCTATTCACATTTCATTAATGACAGCCCTATGCTCCTATGTGGTTACATGTGCTTGTTTACAGAAAAACAAATATTGACTCATAAAGGTGTTGTTTTTCTTTATTCATAAAGGTTTAATATGGTTTGTACAGTGGCTGGAATAGTGTTTGGATTCAAGGTGAATTTGAATTCTAGGAGAATTTAATTGGAAGTTCTTCTGAAATTATGTAATTTCAAAAATAGGGACAAGAATGGTGTGTTTCAGCTGCTTCTAGGTGGATAGCATTTTCGTAATGCTCCTATGTTTCAGTACTGTTTTTGGAACTGAAGCCGTGCTGTAAGATGTTGCTTCACTGTTCGCTCAAGGTCTTCATTTATCCATCGTTTCATTCTTTATGAGTTTCTCTATTTATGATTGCTCAGGATATTGCATGTTCTTGCTTGTAAATATGATTTCACGTTTAAAATCATGTTTGTGCTTTCACGCGTATGACAGGAGGATATTTTTAAGTTTAGGGGTTGACAGTTACAAAATACGGTTGTGGAAAATTCAGGACATTTAAAAATTTTAGGGACATTTTATTCTAATAGTGTATGTCTCCTTCCCCTACCCCCTCAGTTCAAGATACAGTTTGTACAGTGGGATAAGTAAACCTATCATTGAAACACACCCACCCTCACACACACACATTGAGCAGCCTCTGTGGATACCAGCAAAGCTTGCTTGCTTTCTACTTCATTATTTTAACCATTTTTATGGACATATAATTCATTTACCATACAGTTCAGTGTTTTAAATATATTTAATAGTTGTGCAGTCATCACCACAATCAATTTTAGAACCTTTTCTTCATTTTTGTACTCATTATTATTTGGTCCCCTTTCCCACAAACCTTAAGAAACCATTAATCTAGTTACTCATTGTGTTAGTCTGGGTACATTACAGAAACAAATCCACAAAAACTCATATGTATAAGGGAGAGTTTTATATAAAGGTTAAGTGCACATCAAGAAAACCAGTGCTGCCCAAGCCAGTGCTGCCCAAGCCCACAAATCCAACATTAGCCATTTGTCCGACACCAATCCACAAAGTTTTCGTCCATCTCACAAAATACACCTAATGACACCCACTGCAGGAGGAAAGCTGAATCAGTGAGCTTGTAAGCATCTCAGTGCTGGCATGGGTCTCCAGGCGGCTGCTCCAGCACCTAGGGCTGCATCTGGGTAGGTCCATGTGGCTTCTTCTTAGGGATGTCTTGCAGGAAGTGAGCCTTGCCAGCTGAAGCAGGAAACTGGCTAAGGCAGCTGTACCCTGGGCCAACCATCAGAAAGCAAGAGACCCAAGAACTAGCTAGGCGAGGCTCAACGAGCCATTTATCTCTCTACCTTTCAGTTAACTGCACATGCGTTTATCGGCCAGGTTGGCACAATAAACTTTAACTATCTCATCCATCCTGGTTTTTTTTTTAAGGGAACACAATTTATTAGTGGTTACCAGAGGTAAGCTGCTGTTAGGTGTCATCGAATTGGTTCTGACCCATAGCAACCCTATGCATAACAGGACAAAACACTGCCTGGGCCTGCACCGTCCTCACAATCGTTCCTCTGCTTCAGCCATTGTTGCAGCCATGGTGTCAGTCCATCTTGGCGAGGCCCTTCCTCTTTTTCGCTGCCTCTCTACTCAGAATGATGTCCTTCTCCAGGCACTGGTCTCTCCTGACAACATGGCCAAAGCATGTGAGATCATACAAACATGTCCCTCCAACAACGATAACAAAATGAACTACAGAGAAACCTCAATCAAAAGAAACCAGAAAGTGGTAAAAACTAGAACAAATTAAAAATGGGCCAAAAAGGAAAACCAGTGATAAGATGTTCAATTTTACCTACATCTGCAGCACAGCAGTGCACTTTCCTGTCGGGGTAAACCGCCCCTGACGATATCACGGGTCTGTAGGCACAATTGTATGGTGATAATATATAAAGATTTTAGTAATGTCATAGAGAATAAGAGAGTAAAATAAAGGTGTCAGACACATTTCACGGTAGCATGCTCATCTCAGCCCCTCTTGGTGGTCTATGTGGAGGTGGGAGAGGAGGAGAGAGAGAATATATTTCTGACTAAGGCTTATATATACTTAGGAGCATGCAAGCCCCCTGATTACAGGTAATGACATACGTCACAGGAATGGGTAGTACCACAGGCCATACAGCAACGGGAGGGGAGCAATCTAGGGGTGTACATGCAACAGGAAGAGGAGGGATTAGGGGTACACATGTGACAAGATGGGCAGATCCTAGATTCAAGATGGCAGCCTAACCTTGATTGTCCTTGAGCTGGCGACACTTATTCTCTGGGCTCTCCATCTGGACAGCAATCTACTATCCTTATCCACAGGGACTGAGCCCCGCCTATGGTGGGACAATCAATAGTCTGATTGCCCTGCGTGGCTGATGCCTTCAGGGAAAAAACTTCTAAGCAGCTTGCTTCCAAGTGTGCTACAATCATTTACCATGTATTGCAAGCAGTGTCTTAGGTCTGATTTCGGGGAGACAACTTAGGGAAAAGCCTTTCTGTATGCCACAATTCCCCTTTTGTTTTATGTATTAAATTCAAATGAGCTACAGGGGCAACATGGTTATTTTCTATACATTGAAAGCTGTCAAGGCAATATCAATTACAATATTAATGTAGCCAAGCCAGAAATTTGGGTTTATGGCAAATATTTTGAATCCAGACTTGGGGGTATAAAGCCGATCTCAGCCAATCTACTACTGGGGGGTGGTATGAGAGGTTTTGGATGCTGCAGTGGGTAGATATAGAGCAAATAGTACTGTTTGCTTCTATACAGCAGTTCTTAACCTGTCGGTCACGACCCTTTTGGAGGTCGAATGACCCTTTTTCACAGGGGTCGCCCGATTCATAACAGTAGCAAAATTACAGTGATGAAATAGCATTGAAAATAATGTTATGGTTGCGGGTCACCACAGCATGAGGAACTGTCTTAAAGGGTCGCAGCATTGGGAAGGTTGAGAAGCACTGACACAATCAACCATGTGCTCATTTTAAGGCAGCATAGCTTTAAGGAATCTGTGGGAATGATATTTAATGCGATAATGTACTTTGACTTTATTTCTAACTTACCAAAGTGGTAGCTTTCCTACCACGGAATACTCGCTTTCCAGATTCCCTCTGTTATAAGTTAGGGAATAGCGCCCCAGTGATAGTTCCTTCATTAGTTTCCTACACTTTCCCAGGCACTCTGTCTGAGGGCAAGGCTGTTCACATTCCTTGTCAATGGTCTAACGGAATTCCATGGAGGCTTCATCCCCGTAGGGACTTTGCACGTGGATTTAGGGCTCGCATTCCCATCCATAACCTTCTGCAAACCAGGTGCTCAAAAGTCAAGCCCAAAGAACTTTATTTCTTTTGTTGAAAATACAAATGGATGCTGAGGAGAATGTTTAATCTGTAAAAAAAAAAAATATCGGGCAATAGTGACTCAATCTTGTAGACTCAGACGGGATATCCTGGTTGAAACTGGGCGTGGGGGGAAGACTTCCAAATGTGTTTATTTTGTCCTAGGATTAGGTGAACCTGATTTTTATTTTGAACTTGCCCATAATATGATGCTTATAGATTTGGGGTGGATGGCAGCATGTATTTTATGTCTGCTCATGCTTTGGGGTACAGCAAATGGGAAAACAAGCAATTAACCAGTGTGAGAATTTGACTTTTTACATAATGCTGCAGCTTTATCATCCTAACTATTTATAGGACCAAGCAAGCAGTGTTTCTTCTGTACCAAAAACCTAAGCGCCGTGTGCTACTGATTTTTAAATTTTCTGTCTTTTTAATAGACTTTTATGAAAGCTGAGGTTCTAGATTATTGGGCAAAGCTCTCTTTACTACTTACACAACGTAAGATTAACAAGGGATCACTCAGAACACGAGGATTCAAAACTGTAGAAAGAAAATCTTTCTTGTTAAGTGCTGTCGCGTTGGTACCTACTCCTATCAATCAGTAGAATGAGACATTGTTGGGACCTGTACCATTCTCACAACTGTTATATTTGAGCCTATTGCTACAGCCACGAGGCCAATCCCATCTTCTCGAGCGTCTTTCTCTTTACCACTGCCCCTTCACTTGGTCGAGCGTGCTGTCCTTCACCAGGGACTGGTCTCTCCTGATAAGATGCCTAAAGTGTATGAGGCGAAGTCTTCCATCCTTGCCTCTAAGGAGCATTCTGGTTGTTCTTCCTCCAAGACAGGTGTGTTTGTTCTTCTGGTACTCCAAGCTGCTTTCAGTATTCTTCACCAGCACCATAATCCAAATGCATCAAGTCTTCTCTGTTGTTTTTCTTACTCATTGTGCGGCATATTTCACATGCATGTGTGGTGGTTGAAAAGATCATGATTTGGGTCAGGGAAGCCTTAGCCCTCAAAGTAACATCCTTGCCCTTCAACATTTTAACATTATTTTGTGCAGAGGTTTCCCTAGTACCATGTATCACTTGATACACTGGGCAGGGCAGTGTTTTATGTTCGGCTGTGCACAGGGTTGCTATGAGTCGGACCGACTCGATGGCACCTCACCACAACACATAGATTGATGGGTGCTGTAGTTTCTCAGTCTTGCTAAATTGAATGTGAGTCTCAGTTTCCATGAACTTACTATTTATACAGAAGTCCCAAAAGAAAATAAAGGAAAACAATTTGGCCATTCGGATGAAATGAAAATGTCACTATACAGAGATATGTGTTTGAGAAAGCATGGGACGTGGAAGCCGAAATCTTTGATTAGAAGTCCTGGCTCTGTCATTTCCTAATGTGTGCATGCATGCATGTGCATGCTCTCATGCATGGCTGTGTGTTACATTTACATGCGTGTTCATGGCCAAATCTCTCACCATCTTTAAGCTTTGATAATAAACATAGAGCTCTTATTGACTGACCTCTTGTGATTTTGCTGAAAATAAAATGACATAATGAATGTGAACTAATTTTTGGTCTGTGTAGTTACTGTCAATTTATATTACTATTGACAGTATTACAATACTATGACAAAATATTAATGTTACTATTTTGGAAGCATCTAGAAATCAAAGAGGTGTCGAATCAAGTCTTTTTCACATCCTGGTGCACTCAGACAATGAGTGTGTTTGTCTGGTTTACTAAATATGTGGTCAGAAGCGGCCAGCCCTGGGGGCTTTGACCCCTCAAGGCCTGTCTCAGTTGACCTTTGGACTGAGGTGAATCAGCAGCTTGGCACACCTGCAACCTATTAGGGACAAAAGCGAACACCAAGCTTTGTTGGTTAGAAAGCTCTGAAATTGGGAAATAAAGAAAAAATGAAACTTTCGTATTGTTTCTGATATTCAAAACTATTTTAGAAAACAACTATATTCAGTAAATACTTTGGCATTACTCATGGATTATTTCCCCAGCATTTTTATAACATCTTTAAAGAAAAGATCAATTAAGGGTAGATCTAATTGTACAAAAACTTGGTGTAATATTAGGGAATGAATGATTTAAATTATATGAAAATCCCATGGTTCAAGATAGAAGCATGATGATGCCATAGAAATAGTGTAAAATAGTGTAATAGGCACTTTGTTATCTAGTCAGCAGACTTGGTGGGGAAATGGGCCACTAACTGCTCAGCGGTTAACTGAAAGGCTCATGATGAACAGCCACTCAGAGGCATCGTGGACAACCTGTCCAGCTGCTAACCACAGGAGCAGTGGTCTGTACTCACCAGTCATGCTGCCGGAGAAGAGGAGGCAGTGTGCTTCTGTAAAGATTTGGTCTCGGAAATCCAAAGGGGCAGCTTTATGCCGACTTATAGGCTTGCTGTGGGTTGGAATCGACTAGATGGTGGTGAGTTTGGTAGTTTTGAAAGATTAAAGCCATGGAGTTGATGCTTGTTTATAGGGTTGCTGAGACTGTAAATCTTTACAGGGCAGACAGCCTCATCTTCCTCCCAAGGAAAGGCTGGAGGCTTTGAACGACCAGTCTTTCAGTTAGCAGCTCAGTGCTGAGCCGTGTTTTGTTCTGTAACATGGAGTGGTTATGAGTCAAAATCTACTTAACAGAATCTGATAGCAATAGATAGCTAGTGTTGCTCTACTGTAGTATTAAATTAAAAAATGACGCGGAGGGAGGTGGGTTGGGGACCAGCCCCCACCGCCAATACTCTCTATGAGTTCAGTAATACTACTTCTGGGTTCAGTAATGCACAATTGTACGGTTGAGGTATATAAGCATTATATTAAAGTCATCGAGAGCATGAGAGATAATACAATAATACAGTCAGACATAGTACATGGTAGCATTGCTCACCTCCGCCCTGCTTGGTGGTCCTCATGGGGGAAACCCAGCTGCCAGAGCAGGAGCCACCTCCCTCGCAGGAGCTGCCCTCTCGTCCACCGCCCTCATGGGAGCCGCCCTCACGGGAAGCAGCCCTCCTTCCTCAGCCGCCCTCTGCCAGCCACCCTTGGCTGGCCACCTCCATGGGATCAGCCCCTCCTGACCACCAGGGAGCCTCCTTATTTATTGCTAACCCTGCATCATATTACTTTAGGGGGATACATCACAGCATTATGCGTCACAGAGAAGGGCAGTACAATTCACCCTTGAACAGGTTTGATCATTCTGGTGTCTCATACAATAAAGCAGGCAATTACTATCCTGGGAGGCATGCAAGCCCCCTGATAGCAGATAACAACCTACGTCATAGAGAGGGGTTGTAACATAGGCAGTACAAGTAATAGGAGGGGGATGACCTAGTCATCTTAGCGTGGTCCCGGGCTTGCCTTTGGGCACTGCTTCAAGGGAACAATAACAGAAAGGAATGGGCCCTATTTGGGGTGAGTCAGACTATGCAGTCTGGCTGCTATAGATGGCTGATGTTAAGGAGAATAACCTCTGACCTATTTTCGCTGCCTAGTGAACAATTATTCTCAAGCTAAGCCTGGCATATATTTTGGGGAGACAACTTAAGAGAAATCCCTCTGTTCCTCACACTCTACCACAGATATGACAGGTAAATGGCTTCAAAGAACCAACATTTATCTTTCTCTCAGTTTAGCTCTCAGATGGACACCAAACTCATTGCCATCTGGCTGAATCAAAATCATAGCACACCTCTGCAGGCAGAACCGAACCTTTGCACTTCTGAGACTGTAAATTAGGGGGCCAGTTCACTGTCCCTCAGACCTGTTGGAGGGCCTGACTATAGTTAAAAAAAAAAACTTTGAACAAATTCCTATGCACACTGCACATATCTTATATTGAAGTAAAAAAACAAATGGGGCACAATGCGGCTCGCGGGCCCGTAGTTTGAGGACGCCTGCTGTCACTCTTGATGGGAGCAGAAAGCCTCATCTTTCTCCTGAGGAGTGGTTGGTATGTTCGAACTGCTGACTTTGCTGTTAGAAACGCACTAGGACCCCTGAGCTCTTTGGCCGGAGTTCTAGGGTAAGGTTTTCTCCAGAAATGTGGGGTGAAGATCCTTACTTCTTTCCATTTCTCGGCTCCAGTGATGTGTGGTTCCTTGGCAGTCCTCAGGTGGCATCTAGCTCCTTCCTGCCCTCATTGATGCACCCCTGCTTTCTGCGCCCATGCTATTCCTTGTAACTTAGAGGTGATTAGGCTTAGGTCACACACCCTGTACTGATAAGGCTTAGTAGGCATTAACTAAAAGCAATCCAAACTCACTCCCATTGAGTCAATTCTGACTCATTCTACCCTACAGGGTCGGGTAGAAGTGTCCCTGTGATTTTCTGCGACAGTAACTCTTACACAGGAGTAGAAAGCTTCATCTTTCTCCTGAAGAGCAGCTGGTGGTTTCAAACTGCTGACCTTGCAGTTAGCAGATCAACTGGTAACCACTGTGCCACCAGGGCTCCAAGCATAGTGAAGAAAACTTGATTTTCAAACACCATTCCAACCACAAGGAGTCACGAAGTAGGTAGAACTCAGCTCCTTCAAGCATCTTTCTTTCCTGCCCTTAAGTTGGCTTTTGTCAACATGTTCATGAGGTGAGTGCAGCTATGAGGCATTGTGTCCACGCTTCAGCCCTGAAGTGGAGAGGGACAAAGGTTAAGAGCACATGCGCACCGAGTCTGCCCCCTTTTTATCTGAACAACGATAGCTTTCCTGAAAGCCCTTCCCAGAGGACTTCCACTTATTAGGTTAGACATGGAACCAGCTTTAAAAGAACCTGATGAGTGAGTGTTTTAAACTAGGGATGTGTTTGTCATGAGCACGAGTCGGGGTTGTGGTAGAAGAAAGAAGGCAAGGATGTGTACCAGGCAAGAAGCTGTGTTTCCTGCAGTGTTCTCTCCAGACGTTACAGACAGGGAATTTTAAGGCTAGATAAAATACTGTGAGGTGAGGTGACACACTGAGGGTTTTAATGCTCGAGTTGCACTATTGGCATTTCTTTTAGCGTACATATTGTGTGCTTGTGTCAACTTCTCATATCCAGCATTAGATCCATAAACTCCCTGAGGTTGGACACACCGGGCCATGGTAGTAAAGCGTAAAGACTATGATCACAGGGCTTGGAATCAGGTGGGTCTGTGATGACTCGGACTCTCAGTATTTAAGTGATTTTAAGTAGGTTGTTTCACTGATTGTTTTCTGATGAACACATGAGGACTCGTAAGTGTCAGCCTCATGAGACAACCCGTGGAAATGCATTGTAATGATCTTGATACATGATGTATTCTTAGTACATGTTAACATTGTCTTGATCGTTATTATGGTTTTATCATCGTTGTCATCACCATTGTCGGCAATCAGTATCTCCCCTCAGAGAGCTCACATTCATTTTAAAGACAAAACTAACTCAGAAAACAATACAAAACTATAGAGTAAAAGTTACATTAAATATAATAAAGCATTCAAATGGGTTTTTGCATGCTATGATGATTTAGTATTAAAATGACATCTATAAATAAATAACTTTGGTTATTACATTGGATATGGCCAAATAGAATCCCTTAAAGATAGGCTAATACAAGGTAATGACAACATTAAAATACCTAGTAATCTTAAGTAATAACCCTCTAGTGTTCAAAGCAGTTTCTTTCATATACATCTCCTTTGATCTGAAAAGAACATAAACTTAACACGTGTATTAATTGTTGTTGTCGTGAAGTGTCATTGAGTCTGTTCCAACTCCTAGTGACTGTGCACACAGCCTGTTCAGTCCTGTGCCACCCTCACAATTGTTATGCTTGAGACCATTGTTAGAGCCTCTGTGTCAATCCGTCTCATGGAAATCTTCCTCTTTTTTTTCCCCTGGGACGGTCTCTCTTGATAACATGTCCAAATTATGTGAGACAGATATCTTGCTATCTACGATTCTAGGGAGCATCCTGATTTTGCTTCCTCCAAGACAGATTTGTTTGTTCTTCTGGTAGTCCATAATTCTTTCAAGAGTCACCAGCACCACCATTTAAATGCACCAATTCTTTAGTGCAGTGGTTCTCAACCTTCCTTATGCCACAACCCTTAAATACAGTTCCTTATGTTGTGGTGACCCCACCCCCCAACCATAACATTATTTTCGTTGCTACTTCATAACTGTCATTTTGCTACTGTTATGAATCTGGTGACTCCTGTGAAAGGGTTGTTTGACCCCAAAGGGGTCGAGACCCACAGGTTGAGAACTACTGCTTTAGTGTATGATAATTACACCTCCAAATATTTGAGCTCAAGTAAACTACATCTAGAATACTAAATTCTCTTTGAGATGATTTACTGACAAATATACCACTAGCTTTTCAATCATACTTTGGGATAGAGGATATAAAATGTTATCTAAATTTGTAGTTCAGTTACCACTGCTGCCATTTTTTTCATGGTAATTTTCTCACTAAGAAACCATTCGTCTTTAGACCAAACCTAGGGACATTTTTGGGAAGTCCCATGGTTGGGTTAGGATTTTGTGGACAGATAAGGACTCAGATGGAAGATGGAAGAGTTCTTAGCAATTATCCAATCTAGTCATTTCACACATGAAGAAATGAAGGCCACAAAAGAAAAATTGCCTTGTCTTTAATCCCCAACTAATAACCAGTTCAATGCAATGATGGGACTAGAAACCGATTCTCCTGATTCTGAGTACAAAACTCTTACTAGATTAGTAATTGTGTTAGTCTGGGTAGACTGGAGAAACAAATCCATTGACACACCTATGGGTATAAGAAATAGATTTATATACAAGAGCAATTGAACATTGAGAAAACATCCCAACCCAGTCCAGTCCAAGGCCATAAGTCTGATATTAGCCCATATGTTCCATACCAATCCATAAAGTCCTCTTCAGACTCACAAACACATGCAATGAAGCCAAATGCAGGACGATCACAAGCCAGTGGGTAGAAAGTCTTTGGATCCAGTGGCGTTGTAAGCATCTCAGCGCTGGCAGGGGTCTCTCTGTGGCTTCTCTGGCTTCAGAGGTCTGGTT
>NW_022111369.1:65078054-65083142 GCF_000313985.2 Echinops telfairi | reverse complement strand
GAAGGTCATGCCCACAGAAGTCTCATTGGCTGTCTCCAGATTGACAGCCTAGACTCCACCCCTACACTCTAAATCCTTAAATTGACATCAGATTAGGTGACTACCACAGTAATTCTCAGCTTTTGCCTCATAGAGACCTGGGAAAACATAAGATTGGACCCCCATAGTGTTTTGAAGGTGGTAAATATTTTTGGAAGTAGGTTATTACCACATTTTTTTTTCTCCTGTGGAGCAGTTGGTGTGTCTGAGCTACTTACCTCTTGTTTAAAAACCAAGTGCTTACTCATTGCATCACCGGGATTCCTTTTGCTTTGCCCATAGGCTAAATAAACAGTGCCATTTGAATTACTAATAGTTTTCAAATACTTGTAGATATTAGATTTGTCAAAGACATTTATAAAGCTTCTATAAATTCTTCTGTTGTCGTTTTCAATGAACAGATATCAAAAGCCTAAATATGTGATATCTTCATACTTAATAAATATTTAAAGTCATGGGCTACAATAAAAGGGTCACACCCACATGCTTATAGGAGCCAGCAAATGATGTAATAAGCAGGCTGGATTGTGCTGGAAGAGTAGCAGTGAGCCTGCAGTGACAAATAGTCGGGATCTTATGCCTCCATAAAAGGAGCAGCGGGAGTGGTGGAAACTATGTGCCAAACTGAGGACTCTCAAATTCTCTCACAAGGCATGAGGCTAGGGTCCCCAATTTCTCAAGAAATCAGCAATGTGCATGAAACCCCCCCCCCAAAAAAAAAAACCCTCAAACACCTTGAAATTGTTACAGTCAATGTCCACGGAAGCAGTGATCAAGAAATCAAATGGCATATTGCACCAGGCAAGTCTGCTTCAGCAAAGATGTCTCTTTGAGGACTAACTGTGCCTGACTCAAGCCAGTATTTCCCATTACTTCATATGCATGCAAAAACTGGGCATGAAAAAGGGAAACGAAAGGATAATTGGTGAAGTTTATTTGTAGGGTTGGTGAAGAACATTAAGTGTCCCATGGAACACCAGAAGAAGAAACTCATCTGTCTTAGAAGCAGTAGTCAGAGTGCCCCTTAGAAGTGAGGCGGGTGAGAGTTCATATGGTGTCCTATGGACATGTTATCAGGAGGAACCAGTCCCTGGGAAAGGACCTCATGCTGGGTAAAGTACAGAGACGGTAAAAAAGAGGAAGACCCTCCACATGATGGAATGATAGTGCTCAAAAAAAGCAACAGATGTGAGGATGGTGCAGGATGCTACAGTGCTCCACTGTCTTGTATGTACGTAGAGCCAGAATTGACTCGGCAGAACCTAACTATACTACGAAATTGGCTATTTTTCTAAAACACTGGATGAGTCAAAGAGATCTTACTGGGGGACAAAATTCAGCCTGTGAACTTCCAGTTTGCAAATGATGTCAGAGCTCTTGGCTCAGCTATTGGCCACAGAAGAAAACTTTTGAATCTTTAACCATAGAAATCACTAGAAATTCAGGCAGATTAAATGAAGCACTTAGCAAATTTTAGCAAAAGGCAAAGGAAGAAACTTGTAACCTTTTAAATTTCTTTAGCTGAAAGAAAAATAAAATCACACTTGGTTGCTGTTTAACCTGGTGTTAGTTTACCAGTGAGGTAGCCTAGATTTTCCTTCTGAATAGGTTCTGCTAAGATATCGTCTTAGTGGAAGTCTCGTTCTCACAGAACTCTATATATTGGATGGGAGATGGAGAGGAGTAGCTTTGGGTTTTAATGTAAAGAAGAAATCTTAGGAGAATAATGTCTGTCAGAAAGCCTAACTTTCCTCAGGGAGAAGTTCTCAGTACTGAGAGCTAACATAGAGGGACTATACAAATTGAGCACTAAGACATTTTAGAACGTGAGACTATGAAAGGCAGATTTTGTCAAGGAATGTTATACAAAAAGTTCTCTAATTTTGTGAGGATCTTTTTTTAATGGATACCTTTGTAATTCTGAAAACTCTAACATAAAGTAATGTCACGTTATTGTTGTTAGGTGTTGTGATAATTAGGTTTACACCAGTGAGAAGATATGAGTGGAGTCTAGCCTGTCAGTTAGGTCTCAGCCTGATGGTGCCTTGTTGTGGACATGCCCTTATCAGGAGGAACCTGGGAATCTCCTCTCTCTGTTTCACCTTCCTCCTGTTCAGTCACTCGGAGAGCTGCCACACACAGCCAGCCATTGGATCCACACAACTGCACCCACTGGCCTGTGATCTCCCTGCATTCTGCATCATTGCATGTGGCTGTGTGAGTCTGCAGACTAGTTCTGGACGGGGTTGGGATGTTTTCTTATAGATAACTACCAGTACTTCTTGATAGAAAGCTCTTTCTTACACATGAGAGACACTGCATTTGTTTCTCTAGTCAACCTGGCCTACCACGGGTGTCTTTGAGTCAATTGTGATTTAGAGCAACCTCTGTACAACAGAAGTAAACACTGCCCCTCCCTGTGCCCTCCTTACAATGGTTATATTTGAGCCCATCGTTGAAGCCGCTGTGTCCATCCATCTTGTTGAGGGTCTTCCTCTTTTTCACTCCCCTCTACTTTACCAAGCATGATCTCCTTTCCAGGGACCTGTCAAAAGGATGTGAGGCAAAGTCCTGCCATCCTTGCTACTAAGGAACAGTCTGACTGTACTCTTTCCTAAGCAGATTTGTTTGTTCTTTTGACTGTGTGTGGTAAGATAATTACATAGGGATGCCTATTAGTCTGAATGGAATAATCAAGAAAGCCACACATTGATATGCATAAAATGTATAGATTATCTGGTCAATGTCAAAGATTGAATTGTATTTCCCCCTACCCCACCCCCAAATACCTATTTACTTGGCTGAGCACTAATTCTCAATGGTTTGCAGATTGTATAATGATGTAATTGTCCCACATGATGTGAATTGACCAATTGTGAGGAGATTGAGGTGGGATGCATCCCCCTTATTTCCAGTCCTATGAGGAGTTTCCATGGGGTGTGACCTGCACCACCTTTTGTCTTACACGAACTAAAACAAGAGAGAAGCAAGCAGAGAGAGGGGCCTGATTACAACCAAGAGAGACAGGGTAGGAGTAGAGTATGACCCTTAGACTCAGTGTCTCTGCCCTGAAAACCTTCTAGACCCAGGGGGACATGGATGTCAAGACTGATGGAGAATTCCACGGCACATGCTGAAAGGAAACAAGGACCTTTCTCCAGATGCTGACAGGAGACAAGGATCAGATGTTGAAAGGAGATAAGGACCTTCGTCCAGTCCCGAGCCAACAGGCAGAGGAAAGCCAAAGCCTTCCTTGGGGCTGGCGCTGAGTGCGCACTTCTGGCCTCCTGCTCTCTCCGAGGCCACGTTTCCGTCTGCTCCAGCTCCCCACTTGGGATGGTTTTGTAATAACAGAACTGGATAACTTAAGAGACTAGGTCCTGCATTTTAAAAAGAATCTCAGTGTTTCAAAAGGTTTGATTTTAAGTTATTTTATAACTTTTTCTTCATTTTTTCAAATCAAGTTCTTGCAGAAAAGTTGAGAAAAGGTGGGTCCCGTTTGAAGTAGGCTGTTCTTAAGGACACTGGTGAAGGTTTAATGAGCTCTGATCTGGAATTCTCATGCATCCCGTAATGGGAATGTAGCAGGGGAGGGTCTTCTCATAAAAGAAATGTGAATGAATTGAGGATTTCTTTCTCTTTGGATCGTGGAAGTCAGCTCCTGTTACCTTTAGTTCTGTGCTCCAATGGAAGCTGCATACACGCTCTTTTCTCTAGTAAAACAAAGCCAGTTTCTACACCAATCTATTGTCAGTGATTTGTGTAGGACAGCTTTCCTCTGTGAAAAACCCAGGTGAACACAGAGTGTATGAAGAGGATTATTTCTGGGTGTGGCTGCCACTTCATTATAAACACTTCCATCTCTATTAGCACAAGCGCAGAGGCTTTGTTTATTTTATCAGTGGAAGTATGTCTTTCAAGCAAGGTCTTTATCAGACTCAGCCAAGTACTTTCTCTCACCCTCCTGGAAAGTTAATCTTCTTAGGCAAGTAGGAAGCACCTCCTGAGAGAGAATGGTAACAGATCAAGATCTAATAAAGGTTTGCCCTCTTCGGGTTTTTCTTCTGGCCTCTGCGGTCCGCCTCATCTTCCTGCATGCCCTCCGTAATTCATCAATTCACAATATGCACTTCTGTAGACTTCTGCTCCTAATGTCACCATTCCAACGCAAAATCATTTTTCAAGATTTTAAAAGTCTTTCTTTTGAGGAGCGGTTGTTTAAATCTCGAGCATCCCTCCTGGTTTGGCAATGACAATTGGAAGACAGTAGGAAGGTTGATTGTGGGAGTCTATCACCAGTTGTGTTGCTCACCCGTGAATGAAAACTTTCTGTAGGGAACCGTGTACAAAATCATGACTGTGCAGAATCTGCCCCCTTGGCTAAAAACAACAACCAAAAAAACGACTTCCCGGTTTTTAGGCTTTTTTTTTTTTGCGGGGGTGGGACAGGGAGGAGTTCGTTTCTGGAAGGATTTTGCCTACTTGTATGGCATGCCAGTCTTAAACTTTTCCATTAAGGAATACACCTTCATCTCGGATTTCATATTCTTTGTTTCATGGCTGCCAAAGCAAAACTAAACACTTCCCCCCCGCCCCCTCCCCCAGCTTTAAAGAATGTTGTTTTCCATTATGGTTTGAAACGCTGGTACATAGGATAGAGTCTATTTTGCCTCTTGGTTTCCAAGATTTCTGCTGGAAACTCTGATGAAGAACATATGTTTGCCCTAAATCACTCCCAGGAGAAATGTTGGATCTGTTACATTCAGTGTTACTGTCAACATATTAAAATAGTTAACCACAGCACACATTACTAGACAGCTATATCAAGTGAAGTTTCAAATGTTCCATTAATATTGAAAATATCTCACAGGCTGCGTAGAAAGACGTGAGAGATGCCAGTTTAGGTACCTAACTAGTTGTTGCTAATCAAGTAAGGGATCGCTACTAATTGCTTACTTAAGTGTTTAATTTTCCATGCCACATGAAAATTTTGCATTTCCTCATCACAGTGTGTGTGTGTGTGTGTGTGTGTGTGTGTGTGTGTGTGTG
>NW_022111369.1:65052375-65077954 GCF_000313985.2 Echinops telfairi | reverse complement strand
GAGAGAGAGAGAGAGAGAGAGAGAGATCTAATCATCAGTAATTCTTATGAGCTGTACATAAGATGTGGTATAGAATTCTCAATCATGAAAGCATGGAAATGGAATGTATGGAATACAAGAGTCCTTTGCTTAAACACACAACAATGAGCCAAATAAGAGAGAGTGTGGGGTGGTTTAAAAGCACTGTAAAAAGAGGCCTCAGCTCTACTACTGAATCTGTCCCCAAGGTGTGCAACCTGAAAGTAAGTCACTTAGCCTGCAGGTGACCCTGTATTCTCATTAAAAATGGTCATCTTGTATCAGGCAAATCTAGAATCTCTTCTCTCTTTAAAGTTAGACTTTAAGTTCTCATTTCATGTGCTTGTTATTTTATATGTATCACTAATTTGCCCCCCATACATCCTCATCAGCTTCTCCTCAATACCATTCTTTCTCAGGCATCTCACCTTCATCTTAGAAGGGAAGCAGTGGAGTTGACTACCCACCGTCATCCTCATTAGCAGTTAGCCATCCCTCCCTCTCTTTCCTTTGAGATGCTGTTCTCCTCTCGCCACAATGGTGCCTCTTTCTCCCAGCCACTCACGGATCCCCTGGGTCTCCTCACTGAGCTCTGTGACTCCCTTCCATTCAAGGATCTTCTCAGGATGGTGCAACATTTTGGTCTATTGTACATAAATTCACCATGAGTTGGATCTGACCCAACAGCAAGTGACAGTAGCCTTGATGCCAGGCTACCCCTTTTTAATCTTAACTTAATATTTTAACTGAAAGACATTGAGCTTTTTTTCTTGACACCCAGATATTTGCTATTGATCGTTCATCTTTCATAAATTGTTGACTGTTTTAGTTTATTTTTCTGTTGAATTACTCTTTTTTTTTCTTCATGAGTTAAGATCAGAGCTGTTATATTCGTAAGGTTAATAACTTTACTCATCTATTGTGCTGTTATGTTTTTCTAATTGGGGTTTGCCTCTTAATTAAAAAAATTTAATAATTCATTTTATTGGGGGCTCTTACAGCCATACATCAATTGTATCAAGCACATTTGTACATATGTTGCCGTCATCATTTCCAAAACATTTTCTTTATAATTGAGCCCTTGGTATCAGCTCCTCTTCCCACCCCCCTTCCTCACCCTCCCACTGCCTTTTAATTTTTATATGTAAAAATCACCTTTACCCTTCCCTTTTTGGCATGCGGCATATAGGCTTTAAAAGACACAACTCTTAAAAAAAAAAAAGACACAACTTTTTTTGACTTAATTAAAGAAAACACATTCATTTACTACCTAGTGACCGTTCAAAGTTAACTCCTTACCTGTTCAAAGTGGTAGAGAAAACAGCATTTCAGACCCCAACCTTTTTTTCTGTTCTATAACTAGAACTACTTCTGCACCAGGAATTAGGTTTTCTCCTTTCAGCTATTTTGTTACACAGCTTATTTGCTAGTGTGTTTACCAGGGCTCCTTATGAAGTCCTGATGCCTAGAAAAAGTAGGTACAGGTACACTGTCCACGTGGGCCATCAACACTAACATTGGAAGGAAGTTGTTGAGGATATTAGTGGTGAGCTGGCACCCCAAGTGGTGAGCTGGCACCTCTATTCAGCACGCAGAGCATAGAAGTAGATACTCTGAAAAACAACTTTTAAGACACAGGTGCTTAGCTTTGACCTACTTATCATTTCATGGCCTGAGAATGGATGATAGTTTTTGAAAAAACAGAAGATGGGATATGTGTGCAACCATAGTGACATCGATGCAACCAAGGATATAATTTCCATAAATGCGTGACTTTAAGTTTTTTCTTTGCTTGTGTGTATGTGTGTGTGTGTGTGTGTGTGTGTGTGTGTTTATGCCCTTAGCACCTGGTCTGAGTTGGGCCGAAATGGAATGGTAGTTTTCACTGAAGTGTTTATAAAATAAAACCCCGTTCTTCTTTTTCTTTTTTACTTTTTAAACACGAGACATATGCCTGCACCTCCTCATCAGGCTGTTGAGCTGGTGCCAACCTGACAGCCAGCCAGCTGGAATAGGAATCTGATATGGTGCAGTGTTCATTAACAATTTACATTCTCAACATGCAACATGTACTAGGGTTTTAATTTTAGAAGCTGTGGTTTTGGCTAAACCTACACTCTAAAATAGCTGGACTCTTTGTTTTTGTTGATTGTGAAAAGCACTTAAAGCTATATTGCTCTTTTTACATAGTGATGTAAAATTGAGGGTTTCTTTTTTGTGCAAATCACTGTCTTTCTGGGAATGTAAAGTTTGGCCAAGAATAGACTTCTTCATCATTAAAATGTGACTAGTTATGTTCTAACTCGGAATGCACACCCCTTCTTCAAAGTATAAAGGAGCTCCAAGTAAACAATAACACTTTAGTTATAGTTCGTACTGTTTTGGTCATCCATCCCAGATCCGAAAAATGAAAATTACGTTTTCATGTATGGAAAGGCCTTGGCTCTGACTCACAGGGGCCCAATGTACTGCAGAATGAAACACTGCCGCTGCCTGGCCCTGCTTCAGCCCACTGGTATAGCCTGTGTCAGTTCATCTAATTGAGGGTCCTCATCTTTTTTAGCTCACCTCCTACTTTCCCTTCGTCCCTTTGTGACCCTGATGTCCTTCTCCAGGGGCTGGTCCTTCCTGATAACATCTCCACCGTTCCCATTCTTGCTTTTAAGGAGCATTCTGTCTGTACTTTTTTCCAGCATAGATTTGTTTGTTTTTCTGGCAATCTGTAGTATAGTCAGCATTCTTTGCCAACACTGAAAACAAATGCATAAATTATTCTTGAATCCTCCTTAATCCTAGTCTAGCTTTTTTATGCATAAGACAATTGAAAATACCCTGACTTGGGTCAGCCACACAAAGATGCCCTCAAAAAAGATCTTTGTTCTTTGATACTTTCAAGAGCTCTTTTACGAGCAAATTGCCCATGGCAATATGTGGTTTGATTTCTTGACTGTTTGCTTCTATCATTATTGATTGTGGATCCAAGTAAAATGAAATCATCGACAACTTCAGTCCTTTCTCCATTTATCATGATATTGTCTATTGGTCCCCTTGTGAGCAGTGGTTTTCTTGAGAAGTTCAGATACAATTCCTATGGAAGGCTGTAGTCGTTGATTTTCATCAGTAAAGGCTTCAAGGCTTCTTTCCTTTAAGCAAACAAAAGTGTTATCTGCAGACTGTAGGTTGTTAACAAGCTTTCCTCCAATCTTAATGCCAAGTTCTTCTTCATATAGTCCAACTTTTCGGATTATTTTCATACGAGTTGAATAGGTGAAAGGACTCACACCTTTCCTGATTTTAAATCATGCAGTGTCTCCTGGTTCTGTACCAAAGACTGTTCCTGGTATATGTAAAGGTTCCACATAAGCACAATTAAGTGGTCAGAAAATCTCATTCTTTGCAATGTTATCCATACTTTTTTATTATCCACACAGTGAAATGCCTTGCATAGTGTCTAAAGCACAGGCAAGCATCTTTCTGGTGTTTTCTGCTTTCTTCTAATATCCATCTGACATCAGCCATGATGTACCTCCATGTCCTCATTTGAATTCTTAGCAATTCCCCATTGAGTTAGTTAATTGTGCCAACCTGGCCGGTAAACACATGTGGGGCTAATTGAAAGACAGAGGGATAAATGGGTGGTGAGCCTCGCCTTTCTAGTTCTCGGGTGTCTTGCTTTATGATGGTCACACAAGGGTGCAGCTGCCTTAGCAGTTCCCTGCTTCAGCTTGCAAGATTGACTTCCTACAAGACATCCCCAAGGAGAAGCCACATGAACCTATCCCGATGCAACCCTGGGTGCTGGAGCAGCTGTGTGGAGACCCCTGCTAGTGCTGAGATGCTTATTCATTCACTGACTCGGCTTTCCTCCTGCAGTCGGCATCATTGCCTCTGTTTTGTGAGGTGGAGGACTTTGTGAACTGGTGTTGGGTTAATGGGTTAATGCTGGACTTGTGGGCTTGGGCAGCATTGGGTTGGGATGTTTTCGTGATGCACACTTTCTTTACATAAAACTGTCATACATGAGTTGCTGTGGGTTTGTTTCTCTAAAGTACCTAGACTAATACACCCATCAATGTACTTCTACGATAATTTATTTACATTCTCATCAGAAATGTTAATTGAATATGATATTAGTGATATTCTTCCATCATTTCTGCATTCTGGTGGGTCACCTTTCTTTGGAATGACCGCAATAATGATTTTCTTCTAGTTGATTGGTCAGGTAGCTGTCTTCCAAATTTCCTGCCACAGGTGAATGAGCACTCCTGTTTGTTGAAACATCTCAATTGGTATTCCATCGTATCCTGGAGGCTGTTTTTCCTTTGCAACTGCCATCAGCTTGGACTTCTTTCTTTAATACCATTTGTTCCTGATCATTTGCCACCTCTTGAAATGGTTGAACACTCACCAGTTCTTTTTGGTAAATTGACTGTGAATTCTTTCAGTCCTTGGTTGTCATTTCCTGTATCCTTCAGTATTTTGTCCATAGAACTCTTTAACTTGAGCCTGGAATGTTTTCCTTCAAACTGCTGATCTCTCTCTTTTGGTTTTCTAACTCTAGCTGCATCTTTCTCCTGATGGATTTGAACTTCTGACTTGTGGTCAGTAGCCCAATGTATAACCCACTACATCACCAGATCTCCTTTCCACATGCATTATTACCATTAATGCTGTGTGTGTGTATGGTGGGGGCCAAAGGGAGGTATTTCCAGTGAAGAAGTCATTGGTTATACAAAATTCCATCATGTAATTTTATACATCATTTTTTTGCAGTGACCATTTCATCAACTACTGATCCTTCTTTGATTCCATCTTTTGCCTTCCATTCACTGGTAATTATTAGCACATCTTAATAGCATGTTTGATCAATTTTAGACTGCAGAAGTTGGTAGATTTCTTCATTTTGGAATTAGTGGCCAGTCCATAAATTTGAATAATAGTTGTATTAACTTGTCTTCTTTATTAAAAACAGAACAAAACAAACAAACAAACAATAAACACACGAAGTCTACTGCCATTAAGTCAATCCCCGAATATGGTTTCCACGACTTGCTGGGGAGCAGTCTTGTCTTTCTCTCGCGGCTTTGAATGGCAGCACTTGTGGTGAGCAGTCCAGTGCTTGAAGCCAGGGCTGTGTGGCCTCCTTTATAGGTGTGTGCATACTACACTCTCACCGAGAGTGTTCAAGTTCAAGACCGAGTTTGAAATGTTCCTCTTGACTGTGTATGTAGGGCCATTCCTCTTCCATTTGCCATTCCCTTTTCCTGGCATAATCTACCCTCGGACTGTCCACTTCAAAATGACCAATACAAGTGTCTCATTGGTGCCCAGGACCCTCATCTTTATGCCTTCCATTTCATTTTTGACAACTTCCAGTTTTCATAGACTCATGCATCATAAATTCCTCATCTGATTACTAATGGATGTAAACATTGCTGGATGGAAACTCATACTTACAAATTCTGCATCAGATTATTAATGGATGTAAACAGCAAATGTTTCTTTTTCATCTGAAACAGTGAAAGTCCCGGAAGCTTTACTCCACTCATGTCATTAAGGGCAACCGTGCTTACAGCCTGGAAGGCAGCCACATTTTGAGGGCCTTACAAACGGAGGGGCTTATCTTCCAGCGCTGGATCAGTGTTCTGCTATCCCATAAGGTTTTCACTGGGCAGGTTTTTAGATGTAAATAACCAGGCCCTTCTTTCCAGTCAAAACTCTGGGGGTGTCATGGGTTGCACATTGAGCTCTCAGCCATCAGGTAGGTGGTTTGAACCCACCAGCTGACCTGTGGGAGAATGCCGAGCTGCCTCCCCCTGTAAAGATTTGGAAACTCAAAGAGGCTGTTCTATGCCTATGGGATTGATTTGATGGCAGTGCGATTTTTCTTTTGAGTCTATCTAGTCTTATCTTCTTCGTCTGCATACTCCACTGAACCATATCCACCATGCATAAAATTTTTGTTTGTTGGAAACGAATTTTGTTACAAAAGAATCCAAGTCCACTTCAGTTTTACTGTGCCTCCTTTTATAGCCACTCAGACCAGTGTTGATATCTGATGGGTATGGAATCTGGAGGGTTTTTAAAGCTTCTCATTAAAAAAAAAAAAAGTTAACTTTAAAAATTATGTTTGTTTTTATTTACTTACATATATTGTGTCAGTCTGGGTAGAGAAACAAATTCATAGACACTTATATGTGTATAAGGAAAGACCTTTGTATGCAAGAGCAATTGAGTATTGAGAAAACATCCCTGCCCAGTTGAGATCACGTCGGTAAGTCCGATATTAGCGCATATATCAGATACCCGTCTGTAAAGTCCTCTTCAGACTCACAAAACACATGCAATGGTACCGAATGCTGAAAGATCACAGACCAGTGGGTGGAAAGTCTTGTGGATCCAGTGGTGGTATAAGGATCTCAGTGCTGGCAGGGGTCTCCACATGGCTCCTCCAGCTCCATGGCTCTAGCGTAGCTCCATATGTCTTGTCAACTGGGATGTCTCTCAGGGAGTGAGTGTGTGTTCTGCCTCCAGCAAGCTGTTTTCCTCCTTAGCTGCTCCAAATGAGGTCATCAAGCTGCGACCTGATTGACAGCCTAAACTCCACCCCTTCACTCTTGTCTCAAATTGGCAACAGATTATGCAACTACCACATAGATATTTCCTTTTTGTTTGTGGAATATAATGCTCACACACAGAGATATTCAGTGTAGTTGCACAGCCCAGCACATGAAATGAAATAAGCAACAGTATCCCATTAAGAACCTCGGCCCCCATATGTGGTTTTTCTTGGTTCTTCTTTTCCCCCCTCTTTCCCACCCTTCCTCCCTTCATAGTTAACTGTCCCTTTCCTCTCTGCCCACCAGCCTACCCTAGACTTACAAGTCTTAGCCTTTGATGTGAAAACTGTTCTCTTTTTCTTAATAATACTGATGTCATAAAATATCTGTATGAAATTGACTTTTAGAAGTATAATATTCTCTAATTTTGTGTGTGCCTTAAGGTGTTTCACAGATTCATCATTATTTTTTTAAGGATGCTTAATCCATTGTATGCGTAGACCAGAGTTTGTTTATCAGTTCCTCTTAGAATTTTTCATTGTTTCTATTTTTTTGCTACTATAGGAATTGTTGCAATAAATGTAGGTGTGCATAAGTCTGTTCTGTTTATGTTTAATACTTTATTTCTTTAAGAGTATGTACCAAGTAGAGAGATTGCAGGATCATAAGGTATTCGTATTTACATTTGTGTAAGGCAACAGCACACTGATTTCCATAGTGGTTATACAAGTCTACAATCCCACCAGCATTCTAATCTCTTCACATTCTCTCCAGCATTTCTTTTCTTTTCTTTCTTTATTTGCATTTCTTATTTTCTGGAATTTTTTTATTTTGCTGTGTCGGTGTGAGGTGGTATCTCATTGTTCTTTGAATTTGTATCTCTCTTATTGCTAATGAAGGTGGACATTTCTTCATATGATTGTTTGCTGCCTGGATGTCATCTTTAGTAAAATGTCTGTTCCTGCCTGTGCCAATTTTTTGATTGAGTGATTTGGATTTTGCTTATTAAGGTGTTGTGGTTTCCAATAGATTTTTAAATGATCTATTTATTTATTTTATTAGGGGCTTGTACACAACTCTTATCACAATCCATACATCCATCCATTGTGTCAAGCACATTTGTACATTTATTGTCATCATTCTCAAAACATTTTCTTTCTACTTGAGCCCTTGGTATCAGCTCCTCATTTTCCTCTCCCTCCCTGCCCCCCCCCCCACGAACCTTTAAAATTTATAAATTATGATTATTTTTTGATGTCTTACACTATCTGATGTCTCCCTTCACCCACTCTTCTGTTGTCCATCCCCTAGGGATGGGGTTATATGTAGATCATTGTGATTGGTTTCTCCTTTCTCCCCCACCTTCCCCTTCCCCTCCTAGTATCGCTACTCTCATCACTGTCCTGAGGGGTTTATCTGTCCTGGATGCCTTGTGTTTACAGATCTTATCTGTACCAGTGTACATCCTCTGGTCTAGCCACATTTGTAAGGTAGAATTGGGATAATGATAGAGGGGGAAGGAAGTATTAAAGAACTAGAGGAAAGTTATATGGTTCATTGGTGCTATACTGCACCCTGACTGGCTCATCGGTCTCCCCCCCATGACCCTTCTGTAAGGGGATGTCCAGTTGCCTACAAATGGGCTTTGTGTCTCCAATTTGCACTCCCCCTCATTCACAATCATATGATTTTTTGTTCTTTGATGCCTGATACCTGATCCTGTCGACACTGTGTGATCACACATGCTGGTGTGCTTCTTCCATGTGGGCTTTGTTGCTTCTGAGCTAGATGGCCACTTGTTTATCTTTAAGCCTTTAAGACCCCAGACGCTATATTTTTTGATAGCCAGGCATCATCAGCTTTGTTCACCACATTTGCTTATGTTCCTGCTCTGTCTTTGGCGATCGTCAGGAAGGTGAGCATCATGGAATGCCAGTTTAATAGAACAAAGTGTTCTTGCATTGAGGGAGTACTTGAATAGAGGCCCCAATCCATCTGCTATCTTAATACTAAAGCTTCATCATCTATAAATATATTTACATATTACATGCCTGTATTTAGACCTTTATAAATGCCCTTTGCCTCCTAGTTCTTTCCTCTATTTCCTTTTATTTTTCTCGTGTCCCACTATCATTTTCAGCTTTCGTTTGGGTCTCAGTAATTCCTCTTGGTTACATTGCCCTTGATCAAGCCCTACCAGGCCTCCTACACTCTCCTGGCCATTGATTTTGGATCACTTGTTCCTTTGTCCCTGGGTTTCTTAACACCCACTTCCTTTTCCCCACCCCGCTTTCCTATGTCCCTCAGGAAGGATGGTCCCATTGTTTTCTCCTCCAGATGGTTTTCCAGCCTCTCTTATCTAGACTTGCAGAGATAATAATATGCACAAAAAACAAGACAGAGCAAAACAAAGTAACAACAACAAAACAATGTCAACAAAAAAAGAAGCCTGTAAATAGTTCAAGGTCTGTTGACCTTTAGGAATGTTTTCTGGTGAAGTCTGATGGGGTGCCATGCCCTGGCCCCAGAGTCTATTTTTGGTATTCTCTGGGGACTTCTTTGCTTTGTTCCCCTTGCTGCTCTGTTGTACACCCTTAGTGTTTCCCTTAGTGTTTCGCCTCAGTGTGGTGGGGTCAGATCGGGCGCAATTTCCGTACTGTGTCTCCAGCGCTATGGGTCAATGAGGGACGGTCGTGTCTCATAGTGGGGCCGGCCTTGTGGTCCTCTCTGTGCATTGGCTGCTCTGAGCGGGAATATCATCCTCAGGGATTGGTGGGCCAGGATGTGCTCCACTTTCTCTTCCTCTCCCTTCATTTGCTCCTGTTTGAAGAGCCCTTTTTTAAATATATCATTGGTAAATATGTTTTCCCAATCTGTGGGTTCTCTTTTAACTCTATTGATGAAGTCTTTTGATGTGTATATTTAGAAGGTCCCAGTCCTCTGTTTTGCCTTTCTTCGTGTGAGTGTTTTTCATTACATTCAGTATCAGAGCCCAGACGTTTGTCTCTAGTTTTTCATTGATGGTCTGTACAGTTGTAGGGTTTATATTTAGGTCTTTACTCCATCTTGAATTAATTTTTGTACGTGGTGTGGGATATGGGCCTTGTTTCATCCTTTTGCAGGTGGAGATCCAATTTTTTCTAGCATAGTTTATTGAAAAGTCTATCCCTTCCTACTTATTGCATCTCAGTCCTTTGTTTCTAAACTTCAGTCTCTCTCCCTTCTCTGCTTCTCATCTCACACCTCTGTGGGAGAAACAGAACATATGCACACACGGTACCGATGGCAGGTCCCTGGGGAGCTGGAACACTACAGTCTTGATTATTTCAACTTCTGCTCCTTGGAAACCCAGACGCCAGAGAAAATGACATCATCTGGGATGCGTCCATGCCTTTTATTGTAGAAATGGACCCCTAATGGCTTTTGACTTTGGGGGTGGTTATAACATTTCAGAATAGCAACCTTGCCAGATATTAGAATGGAAGTGTTGAAGCTGATATATGTCAGGGCCAAGTTTGGCAAACAGCAAAAGCCACTCGGGTGTATTTGGTGGGAGTTTTCTGCGGGTTATGTGCACATAAAAAATCAGAACTCCAAATCCCTAAATACTTCCTTTTTTGCTATTGTCTTTGCAGTTCCCTCTTGGGCCAATTCATGCCTAAAGTTATTTTAAGTACAGATTCAGCATGTGAAAATCAGGCTAAAAATTCAGGTAACATGTATAATTGACTTGAACATTTTTCTTTTGTATAACAATTTCTTTATCTCGTGTGGTAATCTTTTAATCCATCTACAACCTTAGTTATTTAGAGAGGAGTAGCTTGGCTAATTTTTCCTGAGGTGGCAGTATAACTATTATTGTGCAATTTGGCAATGAAAAAAATCAAAATTTTGCTTAAAATATTGGAATAACAAAATTGCACATGATCAGGCTGAAGGAAATCTGGGTCATTACTCTCCAGGGTCGGGTGGGGCCAGAGATACTTACTAAAGACTTGGCTGCACCCCTGGTGTCCTTTGTGTCCAGACTAGAGGCCCACACCCTTCCACAGGAGCAGGAGAGACCATTTCCCATCACGGCCTTCCCCTTCTGAAGGCCATTTTACCCTGTTAGTTCCCTGCATTGGCCCCAAGCCTTTCTCTTCCTTCAGCAGATCATGCTTCCTTCAGATGTGCACAAGTTTTTCCCTCCACCTAACTCCCACCCTGGTCCACCTCTCCCTTCCAGAACTCAGTTCAGACAAGCTTGTCCATCATAAGATCTGCCTCCTTGAGTCCCAGACCAGCCGGCACTGGTACCCTCACATGTGCCCTCCTCTATTTGCTATCATTTTGTAATAACTTGTTTACTGTCTGTCTGCCTTGCTTCCTGAGAGCCCTGTTTACCATTGTATCCCACACACCCGTGGTGTTCAGGCACATGCTGTTGTCAAGCGACTTTGCCTCGGGGACGCACAGTAGAACGAAATGCTGACCAGGCCTGGACCGACCTATTTGAGCCCATCCGGGTGGCTTCGGTGCCAGTCCATCTCATGGAGGCTTTCACACCCCATCACCAGTCCTCTGCCTTTCCAAACACGATAGCCTCTTCTAGTGACTGATCCCACTTAAGGCCATTTTCAAAGCCAGTGAGCCAGACAGTTTTCTCTGTGACCCATACGGTTTTCCCTAGCTATGTGTTGGAACTAGATCATGAGATTATATTGGCTTAGATTCCAGCCTCATAGCAACACACAGGACATGGCAGTGTGGCAGACTGGCAGACAGGTGATGGCAGGGGCATGTTAGAAGGCTCTTAAAAATAAATAGGTTGCAACTCATGGCAACCGGATAAGATGAACTAGAACTGCTCATAGGGTTTCCCAGGCTGTGCTCTTTATGGAAACAGATGACCTCATCTGCGTTCTGCCGAACAGCTGGTGAGTTCGAACTGCTGACCTTTCAGTGAGCAGCCAAGCATTTAACCACTGCAGTACCAGGGCTCCATAGAAGGGGTCCTTCGTCATTATTTATTGAATGAGTGAGGAAGCATTAATTCAGCTGCAGAGTTTCATCTCCTAGTCAGCAACAAGCCAATGCATTAAAACTATACCAGAGAAAACACAGCTTTGGAGGAGAGTTTGCTGAAGAAGAGAAAAAACAGACAAACCAAGACGCACCCAAAGAGGCGATGAGTTACAAAGAGAGAGTATTGAAATTCCATTGTTGGAAAATGGTGAAGGAAATATTTCATGCAAAGCAAATGGCTCAGCAATAGGACTGTTCCTTTGTGCTTGAATATTTTTCTGTTACTAGATTTTAGCTGTTTTGATCCCCATTGTAATTTATCTCCATCATTTTTGTTTTGCCCCCTTGGCCTTTGTCCCCTCATCTTGATTTCTTGGTTGGAGTGCATGCCTGAAATGCAAAACATTAAACTTTTATTTTTCTTTTAAATTTCTGAGGTCCCTCAGTGCTGCAAAAACAGTTTGCACCTATTAACTGAAAGGTTAGCCGTTCAAATCCACCCAGCATGCCAAGGAAGAAAGGCATGAATATCTACTGGGGTATAAGAGCCCAACCCTTTGCCATAGAGTTGATTAGGATTCACAGTGACACTATGTAGGCTTCCCGAGACTACGTTTTTACACGTACAGACAGCCTCAGAGTGGCTGGTGGGTTTGAACCATCGGCCTTGCTGTTTGCAGCCCAGGGTTCACTGTTATCGAGTTGGTCTACGGTTACAGCTCTGGATAACCCTAGGGGTCCGGTTCTTCTCTGATACACAGGAGGCCACTATGAGTCGGAGCTGCCTCAATGGCAACAGGTTTGGTTTGTCCTTTTGGTTTCGAATCCTCCGGTGCTCGGAACATTCTTCTCCAACTTGAGCAGAACGCTGTGAAGGCCCTTCTGAAGAGAGTATGCAGGGCAAGCAGAGGAGCGCCCTCCCGAGCTTTGCTGTCAGGTGTGGCTCGTCCACAGGGCTCATACTCCAGGTAGGTGGGCAAACCATTTGTCCCACAGAGTGAAGGAGGTTCAGGATGCCAGTGATTTTGAAGGATGGTAACTTCCACATCTACACCATTATGTTAAGGCCAGTAAATTCTATCGGACAGAAGCTAGCCTTGCTTAACTGGCTATTGTGTCAGCTTCCTTCCCCCCTCTGTTCTTCCCTTCTTTCAAATGACCACTGCTGGGGGACAAGCATGGGGCTTTCTGCCCCTGGAGAACTTGCAGCCTCCGAAACCTACAGGGGCAGTCCTGCACTGCCCCATAGGGTTGCTCGTGTCAGAACTGACCACTGGCAGTGAGTTTGTGGCCATATTCATATACTATATCTTGTCACTAAAGGCGCGTCATACTCCTTATTCTTACCTATAAAACTACCACCCATTATTTAGAGGAAACTCAAAAGTCACTGCTTTTCATTCCTTCCCTGTCGTCCCAGTCCAGAATGACTCCCGGGCCTCAGTATTGCTCTGTGACCATCCTAGGGCACATATCTTCGTATTGCTTCCAAAGATTGCATTCTGTGCTTGTGACTTCTTAGTACGTGGATGAGCTTGGGAAGCTGACGTAATCTTCCTCTCCCTTCATGTCCCCATCTCAAAAATGGGAATGTGATCGTCCCTATCTCGTAGGACTGCCATGTCAAGCACGTAGCTACTGTTGTTGCTCGTGATTTTTTCTCCTAGATTTAGGTCTTTGAGGAAAGCTATTCACCACCACCCTACCCCCAGCTCCTATTTTTTAAACTTTGGTGCTGAATGAGTGAAGGAGCCAATATTGGGTATTGACATTTTCCTCTGCTTAAGTTTGGGTAAAAGTAAGTGGAGGCTAGACTGATACTCTTTGGGGGTCTAGGACAGGTTCTGAGATTTGGTGATGAAGGAAGTATTCAATGATGATGAATAGTTTCTGCGAAATCTTCATAAAACTCTGTTTGCTGTCTTACAGAAATATTTTTCTCCTATTCCTGATTGGCCAAATATCTTAAAAAATAGATCATCTTGGCAGTAAAACCAGATCTTTCCCAAAACCATTTTGTTCATTTTAGTACTTTTCCATTAAAAAAAACAAAACATAAATATCCGGAACTGAAATGTTTTAACCTCCAAAGAGGATATTTAACCCAGACATAGATGAGATGACTGTTATTGTCTTCAACTTCTTTAGTTTTTTTTCTGGAAAATCTTGTAAGTTGCATTGTAAGCTCCTAACTGCTAGCTCTCCTGGTCCATACATGGGAGGCTGAGCTAGCAGACACCCGCATATCTGTCTAAATGAGTGGATT
The DNA here is from genome assembly GCF_000313985.2 of Echinops telfairi. Lineage (NCBI taxonomy): Eukaryota > Metazoa > Chordata > Mammalia > Afrosoricida > Tenrecidae > Echinops > Echinops telfairi. The sequence goes on along the minus strand of NW_022111369.1, from coordinate 65,064,103 downwards.
AGCAGTGACAGATACTGCTATTTCTCAATTACATGGCTCCGTGCTTCCAGCACATCAATCAGCCCTAATAGAGATCGATGTTTCTTGTATACTGACAATGTCTAGGCATAGCACCAGAACCATCTTGCGGCATGATGTAGCTCACTAGTGAAACAGTAGAGGAATATCTTAGTAGTTCCTCTCATAAGACAAAGCCTTGGCCCAGACTTGCTCTTTCTAAAGGGCACTCAGAGCCTTCGGCCTCAGGCTCCCAGGGATGGGAACTCAGACTGCAATTGCCAGAGCGGCACCCGTGGAGATCCTTTCTTAATAGAGTGGTTTTCAAGCACTCTTTTGTAGACGGTCTGTACTAGAATCACCTGAGATAGTTGTTAACCATATAGCGTTTCAGGTACCACCCATCCCAGCTGAGTTAGAAGGTTGAGGAGTCAGGTCTCCGGGTTTGACTGGAAATGGAGCTGTGCATTCTGACTGGCACTCTTGGATCAAGTGTAGGGAGGGGCTACACACACACACACACCACCACCACCACCCCCACACACCCACACCACACACACACACACACACACACCCCACCACCACCACCCCCTCCACCACCACCATTTGAAGTATCTCTTATGGTGTGGGGGTTATCCAGGCACAGGAAGTCAGGAGGGGGGTTCTGAGGAGTCTTAGGCAGCAATGAGTATCACATCTTTCAACTGTTGACTTGTTGAAGTGGCCGTCGAGTGGGTACTGGCTCAGGGCTCCTTATGGTCTCCTACAGGTGCATCCTTTCCCTCTCTCTTCCTGTTTCCTTGGCCAGACCGGGAACAGCTTTCATCGAGTCAGGGAGTGAGAAAACGCTGCAAGCATGCAGACTCATCTTTTTCACTTCACCAGGAAAGCCAATAGCTAGAAAGGGACACCTGTTTGGTAACAGAGAGAGCCAGTGGAAACAAGACAGACCTTCGATGCGATGGATTACAGTCACAACAATGAATTCAAACATTCCAGTGATCATGAAGACAGTGCAGAACTGGCCAGTGTTACTTCATTGTACATAACATTGGCGTGAGTTGTGTTGAACTCAACCGGTAGCTACTAATGACAACAGAGCTGATCAAACTTAATGGTCAAATAATTTTCAACTTAAAAAATAAATCTCAGCAGAAGACTCATGTCTATCATGATAGGGTGGGGACAGGAAAACAGAAGCATACCATGTAATGTATGCAATTTTACACCCCAGTGATTCTGATTGTAATAAAACCTGGGATCCATTGGGAGAAGTTCTCCGAATTTAGGCCTAGTGGCTCCCCTGCTGTAGTAGGTTGGGATCCCTGGATCTCAGCTCACATAGATCCTGGGGTAGCTTCCTTTGTGGGATTCCAATCTTAGGGATCCTTTTCATCCCCATTCTCACGTTGCTCTGAGGGTCCAGACATGCGTATGGGATTTGGAATTTCTATACAGATCTCAGTTGGTTAGCCTGATTGGTGGGGTCTGTTCCATCAACAAACTTCAGTGTTTTTGCTGCTTTTTGTTTTTTGAAACTGATCATCCTTTCTCCGTGTCCTTTCGTTGGCTAATGTGTGGAAGCAGATTGCCAGACCTTTCTTCCTAGATTATCTCACTTGGATGCGCCATCGTGGGTGACCATGCTGGTGTTTGTCATGCCAGTGTCACTGCTGTCAGCATGGTAGCAACCTTCAGTGGGCCACACACAAGCAGACAGGTGGTTTTCATGGCATTATTTAGCCCACTAAACCAAACCAAATTCATTGTCACTGAGTTGAGTCCAAGCTAGACACCTCTGTTTAGAATTTACAAGAATATATATCTGTGTGGTAGCGGACAGCCTCATCTTTCTCCTGTGGGCTACTAGTGGATTTGAACCCTCAAGGTTGTGGTTGGTTAGCTTGCCCTACAGCACCACCAAGGCTCTTTATGTTCGTAACAATCCTGAGAGGTAAATGCTGTTACCCACTTTTATGGATGAGTAAGATGCAGGCTCAGAGAGGTTAATGGACTTATGTAATGCCTCACAGCTGTCAGGTAAAGGAACTAATGTTCAAACCCGCTGTACTGCCTGCCTACTAATTCCGGAACGAGCGGCTCTGGTATTTCCCTACTTTGCTTATTTCTCATTGTTAGTTGTGGCCCAGCTGTTCCTTTTAGTGACGGGGTTCTTGGCAGCACTGGGCTTGTGCTGGGACTCTTCCATCCCTTTCATGCTGATAGAGTTGGAGCTTATCAGCATGTTCAGAGGTCAAAGAGCAGGATTTTTTCCTCCTTTGGATTTTTTTTTTTATTTGGCACCAATGCAAATGAGTGTTGGGTAGCGTGATTCCTTAGGTGATCCCGATAGGTCTGAATCCGATTTAAATGGACACCATGACATGCCGACAGCAACTGAAGTAGCAAAAGCACCAGCTCCTTTTGAAAAAGAAGACAAGAAAAATGAGAGTGATCCTGGTAGCAACTTACAGGCTTGATTAATGTCTGCTTAAAAAAAATAAATCAAATCAGTAATGCGTCTCTAATCACTGCCCCCATCATAACCAATTAGATGTGTTTATGTAATGTAAAACTATGCAGACAGAGCTGGCTGCAATATCACTTTCTTCCAAAACGGGGCTCAGGCTCACATGCCCTGCTGCCTCCGCCTGCCTTCCCTCAGTCAGAGATGGCGTTCGCATTGTGACAGGGCCTGGTAGGCAAGCCTGGCTCTGTGGTGGCTCTGCCGGTCATTCCGAACCACGTCCTTTCTGGACTTGAAAGGGCCCTGCAGGAATGATTGCCCACAACAGCCTTCTCCTAAGGCGAGCCATTAGCCTCATCCCTTCACATCGCAGAAGCAAAGTTGGACTGCAGACTCGCCATCAGCAAGTGTGACACAGCTTGTGACCTTGTTTTGTTTGACCTCTTCAGTGTGGGTGACAGTTTTCCATGGAAAGCCAAGCTTGAAAGGAGAGAGCCTTCACAGAAAGATGGGCATTTCTGTGTTCGAGTGTTTCTGGAACGTGAAGGATGGCAGGGGCTGGTTAGAGTGGGGCATGGCTTCCTATGCCATCAACCGGTGCTCCAGCTCGTCTCTGCCCGGCGTCTGCCTCTGGTTTCATTCTTTTCTTGCAGTTAGTAGTGTTTGCAGCTCCTGCTTTACCGTCACTGCCAGGTTCTCCTTGGAGTGGACAGTGCAAGAACAATGAGCCCTGATGGTGCATTGGTGCAAGCACATGGTTCACAAGTTGGTGAACAAGAACCCAGGTCTCTACGGCATTCATGAGGGTCCCCGTTATTGCTGAGGTTGTTAGGTGTTGTCCAGTCAGCTCCGACTCATAGCAACCCTATGTACAACAGAACAAAACACTGCCCAGTTCTGTGCCACCCTCCCAGTTGGTAAGTTGGAGTCCACCATTGCAGCCACTCTGTCAGTTCATCTAATTGAGGGTCTTCCTCTTTTTGCTGACCCCTAACCACAAGGTCAGCAGTTCAAATCCACCAACTACTGCATAAGAGAAAGGTGAGCCTTTCTGCTCCTGTACAGATTTACAGCCTCAGAAACCCCACAGAGCAGTTGTACTCTGCCTAATAAGGTCACTGTGAGTTTGAATCAATTCCATGGCAGTGAGTTTAAGTAATACCTCTGTTATGGAATTGCTAGCTTCTGGTTTAAGGTTCAATGTGTAAAGATTTTGTCAGGGCAATTCTTTTAGAGGTGCATGCAGCCTCAGTGAAAGATTGGACTCTATAAAAATTTTAAATTCTGTCGCACAGTTTTTTTTGTTTGATCAGGATTCTTCTATTTAATCCTTGATGGAAATGTTCAGCAATGCCAGTGGGGCACCATCCAGTTCTTTTGGTCTCATGGCAGAGTAGGCCCTTTTTTATGGAGGCAACTAGACAGAAATTCTATTTCTTCCTCCAATTTTTTACATTCTTTCTCCTCTGCTATTCAAGGTGATTAAAGACTAATTGTTATACCTTGGAAGGCCACTTGTAAACTTTTAATATTCCAGGTACTCTTCCATGAACTATGAGGTAGGACAGAAGCACTATGTCTGCTTAACAAAAATAGGCCGATTCCAATGTCTGATTGTGATGTCCCGTGAAACCCTAACACTAAACGTCTAACCTTAGAAAACAAGTCCCATGAGCCAGATGTTTGGTTATCTATTAGCAGCATCAGTAGCTGCTCTTAAAGGACAAGCATATCCTATTGTTCTTGCTGTGAAGATATTGCAGTCCTTTCCCCGCAAAACATGTAACGGGAGCCCTAGTGGTACACTGGTGAAAGCACGTGACTGTTAGCCAGATCATCAATGCTTGGAACCCAGTAGGTGCACTGAGGAAGATATGGCTGCTTGCTTCCATGCGGATATATAGCCTTGGCAACCCTATGGAGCAGCGGCATGAACAGACTTGATGGCAGTGGATTTGGTGTTTTGGGGTTTGAGTAACATTAGATTTGGTAAAAACCACCTCTCAGTTACATATACATTCAGAGGCCCCATTGCTTTCCTGGCTATGAAAGGCAGTTGAGGCCTGTTTGAGAGAAGCCCATTGCTTTCCCATAGTCATTACTGTTCCGTAAAAATCCAGTACTCTCTTACCCCTGATTACTGAAGGTAATCAACGCTCCTTGTAGTGAGAGGCCAGCTATGGAATGTGAAAGTGATGTCAGTGCTAATCGGCTCCGGGATTCTGGGTTTCGTCACTCTTACAGGGATATCTCCAATTATCTGCTCTTCCCAGGGGCTTATAGCACTCTTGGGGGGGAGGGGGGGTGTTGGAAAGTTCAGAATTAAAAGCATATTTCAGTGTTCAGCCATGCACCCCTCAAACAGTGGCAGCTCTCCCAAGGTTAACAGTAAGTTACTCTAAGGAGACTCTCACTGCCCTCCCTTAAGCCATCAAATCAAGAGATTTAACACCTAGCATTGCTGCCACCTCTTTCCCTAATCGACCCGTGATTTGGGGCAGAGGCTTGCCTCAAGGTAGCAGTGTTGTAAAGTAATGGTGCATGGATCCTTTCTAGTTACTCCAAGACTCCTTGAAGGTCTGCACCAAGAGCCAGTGAACTCAGTCAGAGAACTGTGAATGCCGCTGACTCAGTCTTCCGCTGGGAAAAACAATAAAGAAGGCGATTGCCTTGAAGTCTATAAGATGAAGGATGCGGTGTGGTGGTCAGAAGATGGAGAGCCGGCCTCTTCACTCAGGACTGCCAATGGGCCGCTGCCAAGTAGTCGCCATCTCTGCTTCTGCCGCTTTCAGTGAGACTCATAGGCACACCTTCGCCGAGTGATTGGGAGGATGAATGAATGACCTGCCCCATAGGAAACCCTCAGTGAATAATGAAGCTGTGGTTATTATTGTTGTTGTCATCATAGTTTGACTGAATCTATGAGCTCTCATGCGGCCAAAGCAGTGTTGGACCACCTGTTTCCTGAAGCTGTTCTTGTTGGTGGCCGTCGAGTCCTCTCACTCCTGGTAACCCATGGGTGCTGGGTCGGGTCTTCGAGACTCGAACCTTTCAGACGCAGACGTTGCAGTCTGTTTTCTGAGGGTGCCCCTGGCTCTGCTTGTCCAGCTTGTGTGTTTGTCCTTGGTTGTAGTGGAGTACTTGGATCATTGGTACCACCAGGGACAACTTCCTGACAGAAGTATTCTGAGTAGCTCCTGCTTTATGATCATAAGGAGCCCCAGCGCTTTAGTGGGTTACACATGGTTGCTGCTAATGGAAAGGTCAGCAGTTCAAAACCACCAGCCACTCCTCAGGAGAAAATGCGGCTTTCTACTCCCAGAATGATGTATAGTCTCAGGAGGCCTGAGACAGTTCTACTCTCGGTCCTGTAGGTTGGTCTGCATCAGAATTGACTTGATGACAATGAATTTGGTTTTGCGATCCTCTCATTTCACATTTTATGGACCACCACAGCGCACTTTCACAGCCACTATCTATGCATAGACAGAGAAGTGCATTTACCCATCTGACTCGTATTACCCACCACGAACTGCTCCAGCCATGGATTTCCTCAGCCGACACCTGCTTTTGGAGTGCTGACCATGGGCCAGGCAGGATGGGCTCTGGGGCACAGTGTGAACAAGCAAGCACTTTGCCTTCTAGGGACTTGTGTCTCGTGGCAACATTTTGTGCCCCGCACACTGCACAGATCCTGCCATCAAGAGGGAGCTACTCAACAAATGTGTCCAGTTTGGGTCCGTTGAGTGAATTTTACTGAAATGGAAATCTACTGCATTTCTGAGAATTTTTCTATAAGAAAGAGTAGTATAAGATTTTTCCATGCAAGGGCAACTTGGTCTTTATGTTTTATTTATTAATAATCTTCAAAATCACCACTACCATCACCAAAAGACAAACCTGCCACCAAAGTGACTTTCTATTCCTGTGAACAGTTCTGTCTCGGAAACCCACAGGGGCCTCTATAAGTCAGCTTTGACGTGATGGCAGTGAGCCTATGAAATAAATCTCACCTGGGTAAATTAAGTAAAAAATGGAGGCTATTGGCCCATAGAACCCAATATGCATGTGCTATTACTGTCAGAGCCATGCTAGTTAATTAAAAAACAACAAAACAAAAAAGCACCTAGTTGGGAAGTAGCCAAACCAGGATTTGAACCTGAGATTTTGGACTAGAGGCTGCATCCCTTCCCTACTTTGTTGATATTCGTGGGTGAGTCTTTTTAAGAGTTAACATTCTTTTACATCTGGGGCCAAGGCCATTCCAGCTTCAGACACAGTGGAATCCAGAGGTTCAGACAGTGTTAAGAAAATTCCGTCTTGCTCCACCCTTGCCTGTCTTCTTCTCCACAAGCCTGACCGTTCTAGATCGTTACTGCTGCGCGCCCGTGATTATTGGCGCCAGGTGTCCTTCTGATACCACTTCCCCTTTGCATGAAGAACTTTAGCAGTTCACTTTAAAAACAATTTGCTGAGTTTTATTTCACCTGAAAATACCTTTATTTCACTTCAGTCTCTGAAGGTTATTTTGACTGGAGATAGAAGTCAGGTCGACAGTCCTTTTCTGTTGGCACTTTACAAAGTACTGTTCCATTTCCTTTGGCCTTCCATGGCTTCTGATGGGAAATCCACAGCCATTGGGATAGATTTCCCCTGCTTCGGGCTGCCTTAGGTTCAGACAGGGAGAAATTGTGAACTCCCCATCAGTTAATTCAGTGGGATTTCAAGTTCTAGTCTTCTTCTCTTTCCACCTGCTACTATTTATTTTTCAGCATTCTCAAATGGCTATTTTCTGCTTTCTGCTGTCCAAGATTTATAGTTATATTCATTGGGAGAGAAGAGGTGGTGTGTGCTAACCTAAGCTTTTTCTTGTTTATGCGCCTGTGTTAAGCCAGGGTTCTAACTTGCCAATAAAAGCCGTAAATTACATAAGGGGAGTGCATGGAATAACGCTTCACTCACATGGAGAAGAAACAGGAAGGTCAGCTGCTTAGCAGCTAGTGGGTAACTTCCTGAAGTCAATGCGGGGCAGCTGTTAGGCGTTATGCATGTACCCCTCTTATGCCGTGAGTGAAGCACTCCATTCCCACTCCTCTGGAAGAGGTATGCAAGGTGCCCATGCACGGCGAGCAGGTACAGTGCACCCAGAACAGGGAGCAGCCTTCCTTGATGGGGAGAAGAAATCAGAACACAGAAAAGCCCACAGTTCCTATCTCCACTGCCAAGGGAATGCTCCGGGCTAGTGTTTCCCATCAGACGCTGAGGGGAGGCACTAAGGCCATGAAACACCATGTTCCCAATCATCTACTTTGGAGAGGACTGAATATTTAGATCAACATAACCTGTTCGACCTCCTTTCATATGAATCAAATATGTGTGTGTGTGTGTGTGTGTGTGTGTATTAAAAAATACCCGCATAGTGCCTACTATGTGCCTGGCATAATTTTATGTGGGTAAAAATCGTATTTACTTAGTTTTCATGAGTATGCTAGGGGATACATGCAATATTTGTCCCACACTTTGCATATGAGTAACCGAGGGGCAAAAAGCTTAAGTAACTTGCTCACTTTACACAAGTAGTAAGTCTTGGAGCCATGATTCTGCCCTCTGAGGAAATCTGCTTTCAGAATTAAGTTCTTATTCATTACACTAAACTGCCTCTAATTCATTTATTTGAACTCTAACAACAAGAAGAAAATTAGGAGGAGAAGGAGGAAGAATAATTGTTATTCATTATTGAGTACTTTGTACATATTTATTTTCCATCAATCAGTTTATATACATTATCTCAGTCCTACATGCAATAAACGCATTGAGGAAAAACAAAGCTCCAGGAATTAATGGAAGACCAAAAGTGATGTTACAATGAATGGATGAAATGCTGGAAGCACCCACTTGTCTATGTCAAGAAACTGAAAAGAAATTTCCTGGCAAACCACCTGGAAAAGATTCATATCTTGTGTCCATCCCAAAGAAAGATGATCCAACAGGATGCAGACATTATCAATCAGTATCATTAATACCATGGACAAGTAAACCTTTGCTGAAGATTACTTAGAAATAGTGGCATCAATAGGAAACTGCCAGAAATTCACACCAGATTCAGAACCTGAATGAGGGATATCATTGATAATATCAGATGAATCTTCACCAGAAGCAGAGAATACCAGAAAGATGTTTACCGATGTTTTATTGACTATAAAAGGCATTCAACTGTGAATTACAACAAATTGTGAATAACATTGTGGAGAATGAAAATTCCAAAATACTTAATTATGCTTACGCATAACACACACACAGATGAAGAGGCACTAGTTTGAACAGAAGAAGGGGTTCATGTGGGGTTTACAATCAGATAAAGTGCGTCTTGGGGTTGTACTCTTTCCCCGTACTTACTCAATTTGTACGTGAGCAAGTGATATGAGAAGCTGGACTACATGAAAAATGTGGCACCAGAACTGGAGGAAGAAGCAGTAACAACCTGCAACACTGCAGTGTCACAGGACACGGCCTTGGTTGCTGAACGTGAGGAGGACTTGTTATCAGGTGGGACCTGGTAAAGCGGAGGGTCAGTGACAATGAAGACGCTCAGGAGTTGCACTGACACAATGGCTTCCACGTTAGGCTCTAGAGCAGCAGTGATTGCGGGGGCGGCACAGGAGTGGGCAGTGTCTGGTGCTCTTGTGCAGAGGCATCCATCACTGACTCTGGCACCTAACAACAGCACCGTGCATTATCATGTTTAATTAGCTTGTTCATGCATTCCCCTTTCTTGAGAACTGTATCAGATGTTCTGCTAGATGCTCAAACCAAAAACCAAGCCAAGCTCGCTGCTCTCTAGTCCATGCTGACTCATCGCGACCCTATAGGACAGGGTAGACCTGCCCCTGTGAGTTTTCGCAACGGTAGCTCTTTAGGGGAGTGGAAAGTCTCCTCTTCTCCCCGCAGAGTGGCTGGTGGTTTCAGACTGCTGGAATCACCACCCACTACGCCACCAGGGCTCCAGGACTTCAAAATTGACCAGACAAGCAAGGCTGTTCTAATGAAAATGACATTTCTGTGAGAGAAGAGTCTTTACCAGTATTGAACAAAGATCCATCTATTATTATTAACTACAGTGTCACGAATTATCGTGTTTCTTTCATTTTTACCTACCCCTATTTCTGTGTCAGGATTCTATCTATCTACGGTAGGCTTGGCCCTCACGTGTCCTTCGACTCGACTTAGGAGTGCCTTGCTTTTGAGGACAGACGGAGGAAGGGATTTTCTCGAATGCCACTAGGAATTTCTTTGATTTTTCTTCCTGCCTATGTGTGTTAGGCAGGAAAGTCATGGAGGTAAAGTGCCTTTTTAAAAAACCATATCCTATGAAGGGTACATGCTGTCAACAGAATGTGTCATTGTTGATGTCGACCCTTCTCCCTGGCTGGGGTACTGTGGAGGTGCACTTTTATCTCACCATAGCTTGCTCTTGAGAGGGAAGTCACCGAAGTAGTGAAGTGTTCTGTGTCGTATGCATAATTATGCTTAGGCACAACACACACAGATGAGGAGGCACTAGTTTGAACAGAGGAAGGGCTGGAATGTCTGCATGAATTATGTGGAGTTCTCCTCACTAAAGATTTGTCACTTCTCCCTCACTCATTTATTCACTTATTTAGATCAGTATGGATCATTGGGTATTTGTTTTATACTTGGGTTTGCACACTAATATCACTTTGTTACTTAAATCATTCCAGCTTTTTCCACTGGGAGTTCAGTGTCCCTTGTGTCCCTTTATAGTGGCTTTATTAGTATTATTTTAATAGTTCTAGAATTCTTTTAGAAGCCCTGGAGGAGTAGTTGGCTGATGACCCCAGGGTCCAACGTCCAGACCATCAGCCACTTCACAAGTTCAAGATGAGGCTTGTTAACAACTAGCATTGCTGCCACCTTGTTGACACCTTGGCACTTTACCACTGAGGCAGCTTTACCCCATCCTACAGGGTCACTGTGAGACAGAATCGATTTTATGGTCATGCGTTGGGCTTTACTTTCTAGCACTACAAATTGTTCTAGGCCTATTAATATATTTCCTGCCCCAGGATGTATCTCTTAGAAAAAATATATCTATGTATATGTATGTGTGTATGCACATATTTACATCTCAAACTCCCTATAGGACAGGGTAGAACTGCCGTTGTGGGTTTCGGAGACTGTAATTATTTATGGGAGTAGAAAGTCTTATCTTTCTCTTGAGAAGCAGCTGGTAGTTTTGAACTGCTAACCTGTGGTTAGCAGCCCAACTCATAAGCACACCAGCACCAGAACTCCTACCACATACATATGTATTGCTCTCTATAGAATAATCATATATACCCGTTGTGAGCTGCCAAAGAGTCAGTTCAGACCCCTAACGACCCTATGTACAGCAGAACAAAGCCCTGCCCGGTCCCGCACCTCCTCACGAGTATGTGAGCCCGTTGTCGCAGCCACTGTGCCAATCATTTCATCGAGGTCTTTCCTCTAATTTGCTGCCCGCCCACTTTACCGAGCATGATGTTCTTCTCCAGGGACTGACCTCGCCCGATAACAGGGCCAAAATGTGTTGAAATCTCACCTTCCTTGCTTCTAAAGAGCACTCTGGCACAATCTCTGACAATGTTCTGCTTTTCTTCACGAGGCTTCTAGAATCTGTCAGTGTTTCAATGCTGTCCATAAGGGTTTCGGCAGCTACTTCCTCCGAAGGGGACAGGCTGTTCCTTCTCTGTAGTCTGTCCCTAGTCTGGAAGCTCTGCTGAAACCTGTTCACTTTGGGTGATCCTTGCTGGCATTTGAAATACCAGTGACATAGCTTCCAGCATCATAGCAACACACAAGCCACCGCAGAACAACAAACTGACAGTCAAATGATGGATTTATCTATTTGGACAATGAAAAAATCCTTCAAATTCACTGCTATCAACTTGGTTCCTTCTCATAGTGACCCTATAGGACCTATAGAGAGTAGACAGACTCCCCTTTTGGGTTTCTGAGACTATAACTTTTTTTCCCCCAAAATCATTTTATTGGGGGCTTGTACAACTCTTATCACAATCCATCCATCCATCCATCCATCCATCCATCCATCCATCCATCCATCCATCCATCATTTGTACATTTGTTGCTCTCCTCATTCTCAAAACGCTTGCTTTCCACTTGAGCCCTTGGAATCAGCTCATTTTTTCCTCTTCCTCCCCGCTCTCCACTGCCCCATGAGCCCTTGATAATTTATAAATTATTATT
>NW_022111369.1:65033623-65051306 GCF_000313985.2 Echinops telfairi | reverse complement strand
GTTCTTTCTTGCTGCTGCCTACTCCCTTTTTGCATCTCATTTTGTACCCTGTGAGAGATCTAGTTACCAATAATTTTGACACATCTACTCATTGCAGAATCCTACAGTATACAGTTACAAAAGGAAATGAAATAAGGGTCGGAATTGTTGAAATCAGACCACTATGATTCACAAGTCTACAAAAAGTTGTTCACATTTGCTTACAGTCTCTTTTCTTAGACTAAGGGTATTTATTCAAAGCACTGTGTTCTTTCTTTTTTTTAAATCATTTTATTGGGGGCTCATACAACTCATCACAATCCATGCATCCGTCAATTGTGTCAAGCACATTTGTACATTTGTTGCCATCATCATTTTCAAATCATTTTCTTTCTACTTGAGCCCTTCGTATCAGCTCCTCATTTTTCCTCCATCCTTCCCTCCCTCGTGAACCCTTGATAATTTGTAAATTATTATTTTGTCATGTCTGACACTGACCAATGTCTCCCTTTACCCACTTTTCTGTTGTCCATCCCCTGGGAGGGGGTTATAGATAGATCATTGTGGTCGGTTTTCCCTTTCTCCTTCCACCTTTTCCTTCCCCTCTTGGTATGGCCACTCCCAGTATTGGTCCTGAGGGAGTTTATCTGTCCTGGACTCCCAGCACTGCCTTCGAAAGTTCCTTGGATTACCTCTTCCCTGTCCCACCCATCCCACGTCTACTATGGTTCTGTTTTGTATTTGGAACACAGTAGGGGTCATTTATCTGTGTTTGCATTTCACAGTAGAGGTCAGCCCCGTGTGTATTGATTTCATTGTGCTTTTATTTATTTTATTTTAGAGGTTATTTTATTGGGGACTCGTACAGCTTTTATAACAATTGATGTATCAATTGTATCAAGCATAGTTGTGCATATGTTGTCATCATTTTCTAAGCATTTACTTTCTATTTGAGCTCTTGCTGTCATTGTGCTTTTAGAAACGTATGCAGCATGAACATTCTCCCAGGTGTCAAAACTATAAACAGACGTACTCAGCATGTCACTCTGCTCTTCATCTCATCCAACTGGGTGCTCTCCCACGTCACCCTCTTCATCCTTTTGCAGGCAACCCAGCTCATTAGTTTCTAGTTGATTCTTCCTGTGTTTCCTTTTGCTTGAGTTGGAATTGACTTGATGGCAATGAGTTGGGGCTGCTAACAACAAGGTCAGCCATTTGAAACTACTAGCTGCTCTGCAGGAGAAAGACAGGGCTTTTTATTCCCCTAAAGAGTGAAAGTCTTGGAAACTACAGGGAGAGTTCTGCCCAGTTCTATAGAGTTTCTGTGAGCTGGTATCAACTCAGTGGAGTGAGCTTGGTTTGGGTTTCTGTTTATTTATTTACAGAAATAAACAAGGATTTGTGTGGTTCCCTTGCCCTTCTTTCTTACACCAAAGGTTGCAGACAATGAAGGATTTCAAAAAGTACAGGTTTGTTTGTTTTACTACCCCATAATTGTCCCACATATTCTATGCTTGGAAATTCAGGTCTGTTGTTCTTGTGAGGTGCCATCAAGTCAGCTCTGACCCATAGCAACCCTGGGCACAGCAGAATGAAACACTGCATGGTCCTGTGCCTGCCCCATTGATGCCACCACTGTGTCACTCCATCTCATTGAGGGCCTTCCTCTTTGTCATTACCCTTCCACGTTACCGTACACGATGTCCTTCTTGAGGGACTGGTCTCTCCTGAAAATATGTCCAAAGTATGTAAGACGAAGTCCTGCCACCCTTGTCTCCACTGCGTATGTAGTTTCCAGTATTTGTAATTATAAATAGTGATGCCATGCATCAGTGGCCTGTGTGTCTGTATGTGTTTTCTTATTGTGGGAGGAATGCAATTAGGATGGGTTCCTAGTGGGGCCCTTGGAGCCGTGGGATTGCCAGGCCAAAAGGCAAATGCCGATGTTTTTGTTAGATACCGTGGCATTGTCCTCCGTAGGTCTGTACTCTGTTGCCTTGCTATCGGCTGTGTATGTGAGGGCCTGCTTTATTGCAGCCTCACCAACAGATTTTGTTGCCAAACCTTTGAAGTTTTGCCAGTCTGATGGGAGACGTGGCATTTCAATATGCACTTCTCTTTTAAGCTAACATGAACATTTTTTTCACATTTTAATGTCATTTTATAACTTTTTCATGAATTACCAATTCATGCCTTTTGCTCATTTTCTACAGTAATTAAAAAAAAAAGCCCATCAGCTTTTAAATGTTCTTTAAAATTAAGGACATTAGTGCTTTGTGACGGATAAGCAAGTCTTTTCTTCAATTTGTCATGTGCCTTTGGATTTTGCTTATGGTGGTTTTGCTGGGAAATTTCTTTAGATGAATCTATCAATCTTTTTTTTTTTTTTTTTTTGGTGAAGCTGGGTTTTGTGGTAAAGTGAGTAAACCCTTTCTTCCTTCATGTTATGGAGGAATTATAGCAGAGTTCATGAATTTTTAAAATTAACTATATGTTTGTGTCAGGCTGGCTTGTCTGGAGAAATAAAACCAGTGACACTCATACATATATAAGAAAGAATGTTAAGAAGGGGTAAATTTATATCAAAACAGCATCTCAGCCTGGTCCAACTCAAGTCCACGGCCCTCTTCAGACACACATAGCTACAGACCAATGACGGAGAAAGGTGAAGTGGGAAGCAGGGAGGTTCAGAGTCATAGGCAGGTAGGTTCAGAGTCTCGTGGATGGTGGGAACAGGGTTGGGTGACCTCCATGGGGCTGCTCTTGAAGACAGACACAGGGTCCCAGCAAGCAGGAAGACCAAGGGACAGGAGAGGAAGGAGAAGTTCCCAAGGTTTCTCTTATTAAAAGGGCATACCCTTGAGGGATCATCAAGCCGTGAGCTGATTAACAGCTTGGACTCCACCTCTGCACATTCACACAGGACCAAGTTGGCCTAAAATCTAACTGCCACAATGTTATTTTTAAATGATATATGATCAAATTGAACCATGTAATTAGGGGTGGCTTGAGGAATAGCTCAAGTAGTATTTTTCCAAATGGCTCTTCAGTTAGAGAGACTTTGTTTTAATAACGATCTGGCTGTTCTCCACCTCACAGCTCTTTCTTTTCATTGTTTTGGTGTGATTGTCTTCATTGTTTAATGAAGATTATTTCCAGGAAAAACTGCTTGTTGGGATTTCACACAATTTACCAATTAAGTGAAGACTAAGCTTTGTTTGATGATGTTGGGCTGTCCTAACCAAGAACCGAACCAAAGCCAAACTCACTGCCTTTCCAAGGCTGAAACTCTTTATGGGAGTATAAAACCTCATCTTTCTCCTTTAGAGCAGGTGGTGGATGAGAACTGCTGACATTGCAGATCACAGCCCAAAGGATAACCACTACACCACCAAGGAACCTTACCAAGACCGAGAGATGTGTTTCTCTTTGCTTCAGTCTGCATGTGTGCTGTAGAGAGTTGTTGATAAATGCTTTAGACTTTTCTTTTGAAGTTTAGCTCTGTTACATCTTATTGTTATTGTCAATAACATTTTCTCTGCTATTACATCGTCTACCTTCAGCTAATGCTTTAACATGTTCTCTTTAAAAGCTCCAATTTGTTTCTTTTCATTTTAACCAATTCTCCCTGCAGAACCAGACACTGTGTTATGCACCAAGGATATTTCTCCCATGAGTAACTTCCTCTAGGTCAGTAGATTAGTTTAAAGCTTCCCACATGCACTGTGCACTTGAATCCACAGGAAGCCCCTCACTATCGCAGATTGGAAAGGCCGGCTCATTTCAGAAGGAGCCCTTCTTTGCCAGAGTCACCCTTTGGATTAGTGGAGCAGGAATGTTATCTTAGGGGTCAGAGAAAAGAGCAGACCCAGAGGGATGTAACAGGTCTCTACATGAGTTTGTCCCCGTGTAATGTTTGCCCCTGGCTTTGTCTGCAGCGCAGGAGTGGCTCCTGCAGCCCCACGAAGCCACTGATCCTGAGTTTCTGAAAGCCAGTCTTTTTCATAACACATGAGAGGGGGAGCGAGCTAACTATTTCCATCCAGGCTGCATTGGGAAGTTTCATCCCTGCCATGGACACAGAAGGGCTTCACTATCAACTTTGTCTGACATTTCTGTCTCCATCGAGGCATTTGAAGTGGTGCCAGAGGATGGCTGGTTTTT
This sequence comes from Echinops telfairi, assembly GCF_000313985.2. Lineage (NCBI taxonomy): Eukaryota > Metazoa > Chordata > Mammalia > Afrosoricida > Tenrecidae > Echinops > Echinops telfairi. Next base: position 65,047,163 of record NW_022111369.1, on the reverse strand, counting down.
CTATACTAAATCTCACAACTGTGGGCTGCTTTGATTCATTCAGAAGCACAGTTTGAGGGTGGTGGTCATTACTGATACTGAAGGTCTGAACCTTTGCATAATCATAAAGTTTTATGAAAACTGCCGATCTAATTTTTTAACAAATCACATTGGTAAACTTTACACCGCTACTTAGAAAATAAAGCAGGCTTTTAGAACACAGAATAGTTTTTTAGTAAAACCATAAGGTTGACTTCTGTCATCTTTGGGGCTTGCTGGGTTGGGGCTCAGGTCATCTGTTATTCCTCATGTGTCTGCCCCTGCATGCCCGTGCACTCATCCCTTATCCAGTCTCCTCCTCACAGCATGCCCTGTCGGAATTGCTACAAAAGCATCGCTTTAGTAATAAGCATTTGTATTCGAGTCTTAATGTGTTCTCAATGCATGATTTTCTCAAGATGATTAAATCTGCTATCTAGAATAGCTAGAAAATGGTTATTATGGTTAATTAGATAATCATATTAAGAAACCATTTCTCCACACATGCGCACGCACACACATTTAATTATTTATAGCCAACAAGTTCATTGAAAAATGGAGCTAAAAAATAGTAGAATTTTCTCAGGAATGTTTGTAAGCTCCCTCATCTAATGTATTCAGTCTCCCAGGGTGCCAGGGTGCTTCTGACTTTTTATAATCCATGGGTCATTATCATGAATAGTACCTGTTGGGAACAGTAATCTCCAAAACCAATATCGTACATGCTTTACAAATACACAGTTACCGATTCTTTGCAGGAGCCCCATTAAGTGCCCACTTACTATGCTACATTACACAGATGAGGAAACTGAGGCAAGGTAAAGAACCTACCCAAGAACACCAGGGTAGAAAGTGGTGGAGGAAATGGTATGGTGGCCATGTCTGACCACCTTTGACTTTGAAAGGAGGAAGGGCAAGAATCACCAGTCCAAAGCTGATTCCTGTGAGGCAGGCATTGGACACGCATCCACTCTCCAATCTTCTTTACCCTAGTCTGACACCACCCATCCATTCCATGACTTTTGAGTTCTCTGCTAGGTTCCATAGTCCATTGCAATGACTACACAGAACTCACAGACAATACTTATGATTACAGTGTTTATTAGGGGAGTTCAGGTTACAAGTTAGGACCAGAAATGCTAAGGAAACAGTTGTTCTTTTATCTGTAGTGCCTCTTCTCAGCTATGCCGGCAAGCATATCTCTACCTGGTTGTTGGCTTCTGCCACATGGTCCTTTGGCCTCTGCACTACTCAAGCAAGCGTTACAAAAGTCCTTTGGCACTCATAAATGCCCAAAGGACACCCTATTTTGCAAACCAACCTCTGCCTGAAGGCATTCAATTTACTCATTCCATGGGCTGCTGCTCTGTGTGCAGCTCCATTCACCCCTCTGTGTTACCGCCTCTGCCACTCTCCACCCAGGGATCTCAGACATACTGTATGTTTGGCCTTTTGTTCTTGGTGACCATGTGACTTTTTGTCCCTGCTTCTCAGATGGATTGCTTTATACTCAGCATAATGGCAAAACTGACCCTTCCCCTTACATTAGCCTCATCTCCTATTTGTATTTGGTGGGATTTTGAAAGGCTGTGGATAGACGCATCATGTGAAGTACAATTTCACAGTGTTGGAAATGTAATTCTTGGGTCCTCACCCACCTCAGCAGTAACCACTTAGCAGAGACTGAGGGCTAAATATCCTGGCTGCTAACATGACAGATAAGAAGGGCTGTTACAGTATCCTTTTCCCCAACCGGTTCCCTGATCCACGTTCTGGCTTCCTTTTAATTTGTTTGCACCATCATTTATCTAGGTATATTTGGTTCTTCCAAACTAATCTTTTCATTTTCCATGTTCACTAGAGTGAGATTCAATTCAAATCAGTGTCTTTTCCAGTGTTTTACAAACATTGACATAGTTCTTACCCAGAACAACCAAAACCAACCAAGCCCACAGCACCCAGTTGATTCTGACTCAGAGTAGAACTGCCCCTGGGATTTCCAAGGCAGTAGGTCTTTACCATACCTAACGGCCTGTAGTTCTCCTTCAGAGCCCTACTGTGTTTCACCTGCCTGCCTGCGGTGAGCAGCCCAATACTGAGCAAGGTGGGGTTTGGGGGCCCTGCGTAGATTGACACTCTGTAAGAGGGAGGGCATTTAGTGAGGAAAAGGGCTACTACTTTTCAGTGGTCACAGGTAAGAATAATATAATGCTAATGCACTTTCTTCTATGTCCACACTAACCTTTGTGAAATCTTGTGATCCCACAAGGGAGCAAGAGATTGCTGACATAATCCTATGTGTTACTTTTGGGATGTGGAAACCTGGTGAAGCTTTGTAATCATTTACTACTTTTATATCTCTTACACTAGTGCTCATGAAATGATTCCAACATTAATGGTAAGAGCCACTGTGGTGTAGTAGGATACTCGTGCTGCCAATTGAAAAGTCTATATAAGAAAGATAAAGCTTTCTGTTCCTGTAATAATTTTTAGCCTTGGGAACACACAGAGGCAGTTCTACACTATCCTATAGGACCATTATGAATAAGAATTGAGTTAATGGCAGTGAGTTGAGTTTTAACAATAATGATGGTGGTGGTAGAAGTTACAGAAGCAACTGTTTAATTAACAATGTCTGTTGCATACTGAGTACCAGACACTTTTCCAGGTGCAATGAGCAGGCAGTGGTCTCATAGACCTTACAGTTTAGTAGAGAAGGCAACCAATAAACGTTAAAAATAATAGATGATAGGATATATTAGAAGATGACAGGAGCTTTGGAAAAAGTGATAGTACAGGGGATATGGGAGTAGCAGTATGTGTGTGTACATGCTCACATGTGCGAACACACACGTATGCATGTGTTAGTCCAAGTAGACTAGAGAAAAAAAATCCAGGGACATTCATATGTGTTTAAGAAAGAGCTTTATAAATAAGAACAATCGAATATTTGAGAACACATCCCAGCCCAGGTAAGTCCATAAGTCTGATATTAGCCCGTATGTCTGATACTAATCTATAAAGTTCTCTTCAGATTCAGCAACACATGCAATGGCACTGAACACAGTAAGATCACAGACCAGTGGGTGGAAAGTCTGGTGGATCCAGTGGCAATGTAAGCATCTCAGCACCGGCATGGGTCTCCACTTGGGGTCCTCCAGTTCCAGGCTCTGGCTACATCAGTGTAGCTCCATGATGGCTCATCATTAGTAATGTCTTGCAGGGAGTGAGCCTGTGTCTGCCTCTAGCAAGCTATTTATCTCCTTAGCACCTCCAAATTAGGTCATCAAGCTGTGACCTGATTGATAGGCTAAATTCCATCCCTTCACGCTAAGTCTCAAATTGAGAATAGATTATGTAACTACTACAATGCACATGTATGTATGTGAGTGGTATTTAACAGAGATGTTGGAAGAAGTTGAGATTTGGGTAAAGATATTTAAAGAGAGAGCTAACCAAGTAGCCATCTGGAGAAAGTGCTTTCTATGGAGAAGGAACAGTTTGAACCAGACTCCAAGGCGGGAGTGTGCCTGAAATCTTCAAGAGACAGAATGAGCAGGTAATAGCAGATCATGGAAGGCTTGTAGTCCATTTGAAGGATTTTGCTTAGAACTCTGAGATAAGTGGTGAGCCACGGTAGAGTTTAAGCATGGTAAGACTGGGCTTTCTACTCCTGTAAGCAGTTCCTGCCTCAGAAACCCACAGGGGGTTGCTGTGAGTCAGCATTGACTGAATGGCAGTGAGTTTGGACTTGATCATCTTTTGTTATCTAACTTTTTTTTTTTTGTCTGAAGAGAGGAGTAAGGGTAGAAACATGGATACCTGTAGGCGGTACCTGGTAGAAGGCGCATTGGAGTAATCTAGGTATGAGATGATGGAGGTCTAGAACAAGCTGGTCATAGTGAAGGAGGTTGAGTGAGATGACATGTTTTGAAGATTCTGCCTTCAGGGTTCCCTGATGGACTGACTGATAGGACATAAGGGGGAAACAGGTATCTGAGATGGCCTAAGGATTTTGACGTAGGCAACTGGAAATATTGGAATGAGAGACAGGTGGGACAGGAAAGGCTATATATGGAATTTTTTGTGTGTGAAGAACAGAAGCTCACCTTTGAACATGTTGAATTTGAGACATCTTTTAGTTATCCAAAGGAGCTTTCGTGGCTCCGCGGTTAAAGCACTCCATGAACTGAAAGGTTGGCAATTGGAATCCACCAGCTGCTCTGGAGGAAAAAGATGCGATCTTCTGATTTATAGCCCTGGACACTGTACGCTGCCCGGTGGGAAAGCAATGGGACCTAAGGCAGACATTTAAAGCTGTTATAATACAGATTTTATTCAAAGTCTTGAGATTTAATGCAGCCGCTGAGAGTGACAATGGACTGAGAAGGGAACCAGAGCAAGGACTAACAGTAAATAAAGAGGAGAAGAAAGGAACCCATGATGGAAACTAAGAAGCAGCCAGTGAAGTAGGAGGTAAACCAAGAGAATATATCTTTAAAGCTGGTTTTCAACTATTAGTTTATTGTTCCCACATCCACTAGCAAAATGCCCAAATCCATAGGATCCCTAAAAGGCCCTTTATAACCTGCTCTCTTCTCCTTTCCAATCTCCCCAACCTTTCAACCCTCTCTTCTGCTCCTCTACTTCCCTTTCTTTGGCCACACTGGCGCACTGCTCCTGGAGCAGGGACTCGGCCCTTCTGTCTCTCTTCCTTGGATGAATGGCCTGAACCATCTGCCCCACTCTTGTGCCTACACCCAGAGCGCCATTTCTGGCTAACCTATGGAAAGCAACAGTGCAGACATACCCTTGCTTCATCCACTTTATTTATCCGAAACACTTTTCACCGTCGGATGTATGGTGTCTTTACTTCCATCATCCCTGTCCCTGGAAACCATGAATCTGCTTTCCATTCTCCCTAATGCTGCCATTCCAAGAATGTTCTATCTATAGAGCCATACAATGCGTGAGCTTCTCAGATGGGATTGTTTTGTTCAGAGGCCCTTGAGATCTACTCACATGATAATACAAAAACAATTCATCCTTTTTTACTGCTTACTAGACTGTATTCCACAGGGTCCATGGGTGGGGCAAACAGTGAACAGATCTGGCTACTAGCTCAAGGCTGGAGACTTGAATCCACTCAGGAGAAAAGCTGGGCCATGCCCTTTAGAAAAACCACCCAGAAAAGTCCTAGGGGACCCCAGTCTCCTTCGACCCACATGGCTTGCTGAGTCCGCATCACCTCGCTGTTCACTTGTAAGTGGTCGTATTTTCAGTTATGCATGGACAACCATGGTGGAGCCATTCACATCTTGAACATTGAGGTTCTTTTCAGTTTGAGGTTGTTCCAAATTAACTTTCTATGAGCACTCCTATGGAGATTCTGGCGTGCTGTAGACTTTTATTTCTATAGTGTAGATGCCTTAGAGTGTAATTCCTGGGGTGTATGATAAGAATGGTGTAGTGGTTATGTGTTGGACTGCTAACTGCAAGGTCAGAAGTTTGAAACCACCTCAGAAGAATGAGGCTTTCTACTCCTGTAAAGAGTCACAGCTGCGGAGACTCACATGGCCAGTTGTACTCTATCCTGAAGGGTCTCCATGTCTCAGTTCCGTTAAGTGTATCCTTAGTTTTTAAGGAAATTGTCAAACTATTTTCCAGAGTGTACCATTTTCCATTTCCATGATCAATATATGCTTGTTTGCTCTGTAAAAGGTTGGGAAAAGAGGAGCTTTTATTATATGTTGAAATATCAGAAAAATGGTGATGTGAATTCATCACATTACAAGCCAGAGCTGTGTCGTTCCTCCTTTGTATATACGTTTCTAGCACAAAGCCTGGCATATTGTATTTGATAAATATTTATTGAATGAAATGAAGCACACATATGGGCTATAGTTTACAGAGTACATTATGTGATCATTTCTAATGAGCTTTGGTTTCAATAGCTTATTTTGCATGCATAACATTATTTTATAATTTTGCTGTCTCTTTTTTTCACCACACCTGACTAAAATCCTTCCGTGACGTTGATTTTGACTGTGCAGAATTTATTATTCCTTTGGTTATTTAATCATTGTGTATTTCAGAATGTGAACATCACAGCAGAATGTAAATTAAGGAATGATTTGTAGGATAAAATTGATGGTTATTACAATGGAAAAATAAGCGTGATCTGCAGTGTCGTGAAAGGAGCCCTTGTAGCACAACGGTTAACACTTGGCTGCTAATCCAAAGCTGGCCAGTTCGAGTCTACCCAGCAGCTCCATGGCAGGAAGGCCTGGCTATCTGCTTGTGTAAAAGTTACAGCCAAGAAAACCCTTTGGGGTTGTTCTGCTCTGTCCCACTGGAGCCCCGTCTGAGTCAAAACTGACCCACAGCACCCAACTACAGCAGCAGAGTGTCTTAATAGTGGAAAACCAAACTCAAGCCTACTGCCAGCAAGTCAGCTCTAGGCTTTCTGATTTCTGAGACTATAAATCTTTACAGGAGTAGAGAGCCCCATCTTTGTCCCATGGAGTAGCTTTTGGCTTTGAACACTGACCTTGTGGTTAGATCCTACTGCCTAACTCAAAGCACCACCAAGGGGCCCTTTTAATAGTGAAGATGTCATATTAATAAAATGATCAGTATCAAACTCTTTAGCCATGTATTGCAGAGGGCATTTCTGTGTTACATCACAGGTCACCAAGCAGTATTTATGGAAGTTGTAGCCGCCAGCCTCTAAAAGTGTTCTAAATTGGAACTGTCAAAGGTCAAAGTAAACTGCCATTTTATGGAACCCTAAATCAGAACTAACTTTATCTTAGCAGTCCGATTTATGTAGCGATCCATGCTAGCTACATCGTTTCATGCCAACTTGAAGATATAAAAGTGTAGGGGTGACATTCAAGCTGTCAGTCAGGACACAGCCTGATAGTGCTTCCTAGTGGATATGGCCTTCTCATAAGGAGGGCCCTGGGAACCTCCCTTTCTCTCTTGGCCTTCACCTTCCTGCTGGCAGACCCTGGTTGCTGCCAGAGCCCTGGAGATGCGTCCACCGCCGTTGGATCCACACGACTTTCGAACCACCAGCCTGTGATCTTCCTGCATTCTGCATCACTGTATGTGGCTGCATGTGTCTGAAGAGGGACTTAGGGACTAGTATTGGACTTACGGACTTGAGTTGGACTGGGCTGGGATGTTTTCTTGATATATAATTGCTTCTTGATATAAAGCTCTTCTTTACACATATATGAGTGTCACAGGATTTGTTTCTCTAATCAACCTGGCCTAACACACTGTCCCTGGAGAATTACTTTAATATGTCATAATATTTCCAGAGTCTGAATTACTGGAAGCCCCATCAGAGACAATGTGTTCTGAAGGGACCTTTCAGTTTTGCCTTTTGTTTTCTTTCATTCTGAATCTCTTGTTAGTATTCATGTTGGGATTGACACAACTCCCTGGGACAGATTTGTCAGATTTTTTCTTGTATCTGTTATCTCCTTTTATCCCTATGTATTGAGAGTCAAGTTTTTTTACCTTTTCATAAAGCTTTGTTTTAATAAGCAATAGCTCTCTTCCATCTTACAAAAACGCATAGAACCCTTGAGTCCTTCCCACCCACCATGAGCATCTGTTTCTACTCCAGAGCTCCCACTTTCCCCCCCTCTCCTTTCACCACTCTCCAGAAATATGTGTTCCTTTCTCCTCCCCATGGATTTAAACTTTACAAAGCTCAGTTCTTTCTTTCGCATCTCTGAATGGCGGTGGTAGCAAAACACACAGTAGACGATGGCATGGCACCTATCTGTATAATTTCCATCCCAGATTAAATGGTGTGGCCTTGGGGTCACAGGATGACCCTGTGATGATGCAAAGTGCAGCTGTAAAGATTAGAGGGGCCGTGGTTAAGTGGACCTGAGTATGAGTCCTGATTCCTAGGCCCAGGCTAGTCCCTAACAAACTTCAGTTGTCTTGTCTGTAAAATGGGAATAATAATAGTTTATCCCACTGGACTGAGGGGAAGCTCAATGGTGATAATACATTCTGAAATCAATGCTAGTTGTAAGCATCCAGAAGGCAGGGGCTTGGTCTGTTTTATATATAGTCTACCCCCAATCCCTCAATCCATGTGCATGATAGGGTCGCCACAAATACTTATTTAATACGTGGATGAATACTCTAGGATACCATTGCCACGGTCAATATTCTTTCCTCCCCTCAAGTCCCATGCTATAGGCATATTCATTCTAGAGTGTTTCTTTTCAGCTGGATTTTATGACTCTTTCCCACATTCTTCTTTCATCCAGATATTTAGCAAACACTGGGATTCTAAGCATGCACAATGAAGGAAACTTAGTCTCAGCTTGGAAGGAGCTTGTGTCTTATGAGGAAACAACAAGGAGATAAGTTGCTTCCTGACAAGGTGTCTTCTGGGTAAATTCCCCCCCCCCCTAGTCTCTCCTGGCATTTTCAGCGAGTTTAGCATGTGTCTTTTTGAAATCGTGGTGCCACGTATGACTTTAATCCCAGCAGACAGCCCAATAGTTTTGGGGGGACATGTTTGTTTTTGCATTCTTATTTTTTGCTTTGTTGCCAAAATAGTTTTCACTTGTTATGCTCATGCTGACTGGCTTGCAGCAGGATTGTCGATGCAAAGCAACAGATGGCCGGGAAGCGGGTTTCGCAATGTCTCTTGGGCCTTGTGAAATCCCACTTGCCACCCAGAAGTCACAGTTTCTGACAGACTTTCAAAGCTTCTCCAGCGTGTTTTCCATTTCAGAGCTCGGCAGTGCTTGGAAGTCACCATAGTTTACTTCAGGACTACTGAAGCCAAGCCCTGGCGCTTGTAGAAGAGGCAAATATATCATACATATTGGCACACATGTCTTTAAAATTAATTTTCTTGTAATGGTTGAGAATGTTTTGAAATGTACCAGGGGAAATATGTTTCTACAACTCTACTGCTTTAGAAATAATGGCACGGAAAGATGTTCTGTGAATTAATAAGCTCAGCCTTTAATCTAGGTATAGTTCCAAAACTAATGTAAAAATACAGAAATCTTATAAGCAGCTGGGTCATCTACACATGGCACTAACTACTATCCATTGACAAATACATTGCTTAGAATTATTTTGATGCCCTGTCAACTGTGTTTGGTCTAACTTGTCTAGAAAAAGAAAAGTTTTGTGATAGATGACTTAGACAAAATGAATTTAGTATCTCCTATACCTGTGAAATTGTTTTGTTTTCCCATTTTACAGCTCTTTGCCTCTTTTGTAACTTCGGGATTAAATTGGGAGACTTGGCTTTGTTGTGTTGTGTTAGGTATCATCGAGCCGACTCCATCGTGCGCACGCCCGGGAACAGAAGCACCGCCTGGTCCCGCGCCATCCGCACGATGGTTGTTGTGTGTGAGCCCATTGCTGCAGCCACTGTGCCAGTCCACCTCTTTGACAGCCTTCCTCTTTTTCCCTGACCTTCTTCTTTACCAAATCTGATGTTCTTTTCCAAGGAGTGGGCTCTCCTGATGATGTTTCCAGGGCATGTGAAAGGAATTCTTGCTTCTAAGCAGCATTCTGGCTATACGTCTTCCAAGACAGATTTGTTTTTTTTTGCGGCCGTCCATAGTATTTTCAGTATTCTTGGCCAGTATATGAATCGTAAATGGTCTTATTCAATTATTTTGTCAAAAGAATGGCTGTTAAAAAAACCTGCATTAGAAGTTTAGTCACTTTTATCAAATTGACAAAATTTTATAAAGAATTATTTGGTTAAACAATTCAGCCCAAATGAACTTTGTCAAAATTAAAAAATTTTGTGCCTCAAGGGGACACTATAACAATCATTCTTCTCTAATGTGAGTGAACCATGAAATTGTGTGATATGTAAATTATATACCAATTCAACTATTTAAAACCAACAATCATTCTGGCATAGAAACATAATAATCATCTAGTGTCATGAATTTCCCCTGGACATCTGATTAAAGTAAAAATGCTTAAGCATAGCAATTTTTAATCAGTCACTTTATTGGAGGATCTTACAACTCTTATAACAATCCATACATCCGTTGTAGCAATCACATTTGCATATATGTTGCCATCATCATTTTGAAAACATTTTCTTTCTACTTGAGCCCTTGGCATCAGCTCCTCTTTTTTCCCTCCCACCCTGGTGAACCCTTGGTAAGTTATTATTGTTGTCATATCTTACACTGTCCGTTGTGTCCCTTCATCCACGTTTCTGTTGTTTATGCCCCTTGGGTGGGGGGTGGGGGGAGTATATTATTCCTGATAACAAATATTTCTCCCAGTATAAAGACCAAGTTATATCCAAATCTTCTAGGCTTTCTTGAAAACACACACACACACACACACACACACACACACCTACTTGCCATGGGTGCTTTTGTAAGCATAGTAGATTGAACCAAGGCATTGAGAAGAAGAGTTTGGTTTCCAATAAATAATTGAGATCATGTTGTGGATCCTTTGTGTGGGTGGAACCATCACATACTTAATTTCGTCTACTGTAAGATACTTATTTTTTTTTTACCTTTTAACAACTCACAGGTACATTTTGCATTTGGGAGTGCCTCACCTTTGATGGAAGATGGTCATTTTTCATGGTGTGTGTGTTTGCTTTCAATGCCTGTCTAGAGTGGTTAGCCATACCAGATTAACTGGTCTATTCCCTAAAGGGCATTTATTTTACAACATCACTGACAGTGTTTCCCCGCAGTGTGTTTATTTTGAGGCTTTGAAACTCAGTTGTTGACATATATCCTAATTGAATAATAATAATAATAAATAACCCTCGTAGGTTAGACGAAGGCTCACCCCCCTTGGCCCCCCCGCCCCCCCACCCATCTTGTTGTATGTGTGTGAAGCATGCTTGCCCACCTCCAGTGCTCTTTGGGCCACAGGGAAAGAGGCCTGGCCATGCGTCCTACTTTCTTATTCCCTTCTTGTAACACCAGGCCATTTGCAGAGGTAAGTGGAAACCAGAAATAATGACGCTATTTGAAAAATTCTGTCTCTGCTTATGCTTTTTTGGTTTTAAATGATGAATACCAAGTCACTAACAATTTTTTTTTAAACATTTTATTAGGGGCTCATACACTGTTATCCCAATCCATACACACATCAATTGTGTAAAGTGCATTTGTACATCGTTTCTCAAAACATTTTCTCTCCATTTAAACCCCCCGACATTAGGTCCTCATTTTTCCCCTCCCTCCCCGCTCCCCCCTCCCGCATGTGCCCTTGATAGTTTATACATGGGTTTTTGTCATATCTTGCCCTGTCCGACGACTCCCTTCATCCACTTTTCGGTTGTCTGTCCCCCAGGGAGGAGGTCACCCACAGTTCCATGTAATCGGTTCCCTCTTTCCTACCCATTCTCCCTTTACCCTCCCTGTTTTGCCACTCATACCACTGGTCCTATAGGGCTCATCCGTCCTGGATTCCCTGTATTTTCAGTTCCTATCTGTACCAGTGTACCTCCTCTGGTCTAGCCAGTCTTGCAAAATAGAATTCGAGTCATGGTAGTGGGAGCGGGGAGGAAACCTTTAGGAACTAGAGGAAAGTTACTAACAATTATATTATGGATTATTTTTTGTTGTTCTTGTTGCTATAAGAGCATGTTGTAATTTTACCCCAAAACCCTAAAAGAGAGCATAGTTAAAATTTTGCCCATGTCTCGAAGACATTTGGAAGCAGAAAGCCTTGGATTCCTGAGTGGTGATTGGGAGGCTATCGATAATCCAAAATTTATGAAAGTTTTGTTTTACCCCCAAAGAGTGAACCTGGTGAATACAAATGGTGAAATTTCTTCAAAGTCTAAGCATGAGATGAGAACTCAGACTATACTCAGGCCGAGGTGTCTGTGCAAGAAGAGTATGGGGCGGGGAGGGGGAGGGTCTTTTTGTTGTTAGAACCCTTGGTTCTGTGAGACAGTATTCTTTTACAAAGGCAAAGCTTCATTGGCCTGATGTTTAAACAAACACATTAATCTCAACCATCTGTCTATATGTGTTATGCAAAAAGAACATCCAACTAGTCCCACATGTGAAGATATGTTTCTTCATGTGTGCATTAAAATGTATATATAGATCTTATTATGTGTTGCTTTCTGTATAGCACAGACATGTATCTGTATCTGCCACATGGCCATCAAATGTCCCCTCGGGTCTGATCTCAGTGGTGATTCATAATGAACAGAGTAGCTTTCACATGCTCTAGGAGGAAGATTTAAAGTCGAACTAAAAGTCCACTGTTTATAAAGCACAGTTTAAGTGGAAGGGGAGCATTTAAGTGGAAGTAGGAGTCTAATCGTGGTTGTGCCAAGAATTATATAAACAAACCAAACCCCTCTCACGACCGTTAAGCCAATTCTGATTCCTAGTGACCCTATAGGATGGAGTAGGACCCTATAGGATGGGGTGTCAAGACTGGAAATCTTTACTGGAATAAAAAGCCCCCCCACCCTTTTATCCTGCAGAGCTACTGGTGTTTTCAAACTGTTGACCTTGTAGTTAGCAGCCCAGTACGTAACCCACTATACCACCAGGCCTCTCCAAGGTCTATATAAAGAATGGTAATTACTGGGTACTTTGGTTACCTTTTACTTTTCAATTTGGATTACTGTAGTTATAAAAACCAAACCAGAACAAAACTTCTCCTGGGCACTTGCATGACTTCATGCACTGGGCAGTCTCTTTCCATCTCCCCCCCACACTGCTCAGAACCCATCTCCCTAGCTCTCCTGACATTATAGCTTGTGGGGTTACACAGTCTCATTGCAGAATGTCCCATGAAAAATCCATGACAGACCTAAGATAACTGTGGATTCTTGCTTGGTTTTACAGCTCATCTATGTATACTCTTAATCCAATGGGCTCTAATAAAAAGCACAGTTTGTGGGCATTTGGTGGATTATTTCATTGTATTAATCATTTCAGGTTGTGGATAAGACTGTATGTACTGGAGTCAAATGATATGGGTTCAAATTATGATTCCAACATTAACTACCTGTGTGATCTTAGAGGAGTTACTTAACCTCTCTCCACCTCAGGATGCCTATCTGTCTGTACTGCGTAGCATCTGTCATCATCACCCACCTGCTGCCCTCGAGTCAGTTCTGACACAGCAACCTTGTAGGACAGGGGAGAACTTCCCCGGTGGGTTTTTGAGACGCCAGCTCTTTAGGGACATAGAAAGCCTCATCTTTCTCTCATGGAGCGCCTGGTGGTTTTGAATTGCTGACCGTTCAGTTAGCAGCCCAACATGTAACCCATTACACCACCAGGACTCCTTACTACCATCATAAATAAGACAATTAATTTGAACTGCTTCCAGCATTACCAGTACCGATGCCTAAGGATCTTAATTTACTATTAAAAAGTAGGATTTCCGTGGCTAGACCAGAGGATCTACTCTGGTCCAGATAGGGACTGGAAACACAGGGAATCCAGGACAGATGATCCCTTCAGGACCAGTGGTGAGAGTGGCAATACCTGGAGGGTGG
>NW_022111369.1:65030861-65032002 GCF_000313985.2 Echinops telfairi | reverse complement strand
GGAGAATTAGGGGAAGGTGGGGGGAGAAAGGGAGAATCTATCACATGGATCAACCTAGAACCCCCTCCCAGGAGGACGAATAATGGAAAAGTGTGAGGGGTGGTGGAGGACTATGTAAGTTATGGAAATAATAATCTATAACTTATCAAGGGTTCATGAGGGAGGGCCGGCGGGGGAGAGAAGGGGTAGAAATGGGGAGCTGTTATCAGGGGCTCAAGTGGGAAGAGAATGCTTTGAAAGTGATGATGGCAGCATATGTGCAAAGTGCTTGACACACCGGATGAATGTGTGGATTGTGATAAATGTAAGAGCCCCCAGTAAAAGTATTTAATTAAAAAAATTAATTAATTAAATGGTCTCCCCCCCAAAAAAACCCAAACTCATAGATCCTACATAACAGAGTAGAACTGCCCCCACAGGTTTTCCAAGGCTGTAATCTTTATAGAAGCCAACTGCCACATCTTTCTCCCAAGGAGTGGCTAGGGGCTTTAAACTGAAATATGACCTATGAAATATACTCAAGCACTTAAAAGAATCACATTTCAAAAATCTCAAAACATATCTGTTGTGTATGTCCAGAAGAACAAAATAATCAGTCTTAGAAGAAATAGTGCCAGAATGCTCCTTAGAGACTAGAGGAGGGCGAGAAAGACTGAGTTACTATGAATACATCATCAGACAGACTAATTCACTAGAAACGAACATCATGGTTGGTAAATTAGGATCAGTGAGATCAAGGAAAATCCTCAATGAAATGTTTTGCCTCAGTAACCAAACAATTTTTTTCAAACATAACAACCGTCATGAAGGTGGTGCAGGATGAACCAACGTTTTGTTCAATTGCACACAAGTTTACCATGTTGTTGTTGTAGGTGCCATTGAATTGGTTCTGATTCATAGTGCTCTGATTACTTACAACAGAATAAAACACTGCCCGGCCCTGTGCCGTCCTCACAATTGTCATGTTTGAGCCCGTAGTGTTTGCCACAGTGTCAGTCCATCTCGTCAACGGTTTTCCTCTTTTTCACTGCCCATCTACTTTCTCCAGTATGCTGTCCTTCTCCAGGGACTGGTTGTGGTGGTGACATAATTCCATGTCAACTGTTAAATAGGTCATACGGGTGCAGTCTAGCCTGTCAAT
>NW_022111369.1:65017786-65029860 GCF_000313985.2 Echinops telfairi | reverse complement strand
CCAATTTAATAGAAGAAAGTATTCTTGCATTGAGGGAGTACTTGAGTGGAGGCCCAATGTCCTTCTGCTACCTTAATACTAAATCTATAAATATATGCACATAGGTCAGGTGTACTTTAGTCCTCAAAGTAACACCCTTGCTTTTCAACACTTTAAAGAAGTCTTGTGAAGCACATTTGCCCAATGCTATGCATTATTTTATCCCTTGATGCTTCCATGAGCATTGATTGTGGATCCAAACAAGACAAAATCCTTCACAATTTCTATTCTTGATGTTCCCTATTGGCCCAGTTGTGAGGATTTTGGTTTTCTTTACATTGAGTTGTTAAGAAAGAATTGCATAAAGGTGGCTGCAATCCCTAATCTTCATCAGCAAGTGCCTCAAGTCCTCCTCACGTTCAGCAAGCTAGGTTGTGTCATCTGCACAATTGTTAATAACCCTTCCTCCAAACTTGATGCCATGTTCTTCGTTATATGATCCAGCTTTTCTGAGTATAAAGATTGAATGTGGGTACAAGAAAAGAGGAGACTATCTAAACCCCGAGTATGATGCAAACATACCACCCTGATGCACACCTTTTCTGATTATATACCATGCAGTATTCTCTTGTTCTGTTTGCACTACTGCCTCTTGACCTAGGTGCAGGTTCTGCACGAGCACAATGAGGTATTCAGGAATTTCCTTTCTTATCAAGGCTATCGTTAGTTTTTTATGAAGTACAGTTAATTAACAACAATGCTAAAGTAACTGTTTGGGGAAAACCCCCATGTTCATATCATTTTTATTGTGAAAATGTGAAACCTTAGAATTGAATATCATCACAATTGGACTGATTGCCTACAGATGGAACTCCAACTGCTCAATTTCCTCAAACAAAGACAAGTTGTTCTCACTGTAGGGGACTATGATGTAAGCTGTATGACACTGGTGTTAGATTGCTGGACAGTATGCATCCTGTCCCTGGCCTGTAGCCCTAAGCTTCTTCAAGGCAGTGTACCTCGAGCAATCGTAGTATGACTTCTACTGGACTGCTCAACAGTCACAGCTCTCTGCCAACTCTTAGCAGCCCTATAGGGCAGGGAGATAGAACTGTCCCTGTGAGTTTCCAAGACTATATCCCTTACAGGCCACGTCTTTCTCCCTCGGAGCAGCTGGTGGTGTTGCACTGCTAGCCTTGCTGATTGCAACTAAAAGTGTAACCACTGGACTTATAGGAGTATAATGACCATATTTATTGTATCTATATTCTACTTTGCTGCTGAATGTAGAAATCGTTTGTCCTGCAAACGAGGCACGAGGGGAAAAGAAGCCTATTGGCGAAACCGAAGTGCAGCCACTCTGGGCCAGCATAGAGAATGCTACCTACTTGCTCCAGAAGGGTATAAAGGTTCATCCCATTTGACTGAGAAGTCTACTCCAATGCTTAGCGTTGGCAGCTCTCCCCCCTTCTTCCCTGTCTGAAAGCTTTCAAAATTGCTTCTTTTGTGACTGATTGGTTGCCGGCCTCACCACCACCACTCCCACCCCCACATTTTCTTCTTCATACTTTCACTAGCTCCTTTGCTCTGTACAGTGATGCAGACCCAGTGCTAGGCAGATCTCAGCCCTGGCTGGGCCTCGCAGCAGCTGGGGCACGCTGGTGTCTGATGGAGCGCTGGGAGCTGAGGCGCTCATGAATAATGGCCGTCTTGTCAGTGGTTTGGACCTCGTAGGAGTGTGACATGTTTCCATAGCAGGTGGGTGAGCTCTGGCCTGCCATGCTCTGTCTTTGAACTTCCTATCGGAGGGTATGGTTTTCATCAGCCTTCTTGCTGTGGAGAACACCTACTTTATAATTGGATCTTTTCCTTTCCTTTGCTGCTGCTTTTTTTTTTTCCTTAAGCCCAAAGAAAACCACTAGATGTTTTTGTGCATAAAAGATTTCTTGGGAAAGGACTAAAAGGGGGGGGGCAGAGTAACCAGCCCAGATGTTCAACCAAAAAGTTGTAACTGGGACAGTTTTCTCTTGTAATGCATGGAAATTAAGACCGAAGGGAGAGTGCAGCCCTTTCTGGGCTCAGATTTCATTAAATGCCATTAAGAAATTGTCCTTTTCACTGTAAAACTGCTTTCCCCTATTTTTTGTAAACAGTCCTTGCATATAGATGTCATTTTGCCCGTGCAGATCTACAAATCTTCTGGCAGGAGGGTTGAACAATGCCTTCTACCTTTACTTTTCAGTGTCTTGACCTCATTTTCAGAGGGACCATCCGAATGCAGTGTTCTCTGGGGGTGGGCTGGGGGCCACAGGCTCCGTATGCTAGCCTCATTCCAGGAGGATTTAGTGCATGGGGGTGGAAGCAGGACGTGGCTTTGGTAAATTATAGGGACCAGATCCACCTGATTAGATCCATAAAATCAGCTTTATCCAAGTGATAGAAAGTGAACACCTTTCAAAACTTTGCGCATTTCCAGAGGGAGTATTAGCACACTTGTTTCAGTCACGTGTGTCTGCTGGAAACCTAAATCTCCAACTTTAAGGACTGCCAAGAAGTCAAGCAAGGAGTTCTTCTGGGACACTGGTTAAAGTGCCTAGTTGCTAACTGAGAACTTAAACCCTTCAGCTGCACCATAGGAGAAAGATGTGACAGTTGGCTCACATAAATATTAAATCAAACAAACCAAGCCCATTACCAAGTTTATTTCGACCCGGAGTAACCCTGTAAGACATAGCAAAGCTGCCCCACGGGGTTTCCAAGACTGATAGTGTTAATAGAAGCAGACTGCTTTTCTTTCTTCCCACTACTGGCTGGTCACTTGTAAATTCAGCCTTTTGATTAGTAGCCAAATGCTAACCCTGCCCCACCAGGCTACCTTCTGTAAAGATGACAGCTTTGGAAACCCTGTGGGGCCACTTTACTCTGTCCTACAGAGTCACTGCGAGTCGGGATCGACTAGACAACTAGTTTAATATGTAAACATGTAAAGGTTAAAAGCATAATATATATGGTGGTAATTTTACATCTCCCTACATTTATGAATGTATTTTCAGATTATTATTATGTGACAATGAGAATCAGTAGCAAACTGTGAGGAGTCTATAGAGAAAATATAATTTACAAATGTTTAAAATAAGAGCCATAAAAGGCCCCAATAAGATGAACTTAACAACAACAACAAAAAGGTTTAAAATCCAACTTTGTGAAGAAACTAATGGTACTTGTCTATCAGAAAGAGTAGCATGTGGGGTCTTAAAGCCTTGTCTTCAGACAAGCAGCCATCTAAGTGAGACTTCAACTAAGTCCACATGGAAGAAGCACACCAGCTTGTGTGATCCAAGGATTTTATATACTAAAGTTCAAATTTGAAGGAGGAAATGATATTGGAACTTAAATTGTGAACCCCTAGTTTCATGTGAACACTTAGTTTGCAGAAGCCCTAATGCTTGGCCCCAAATCATTTTCAGGGTCCACACATGGACTAAGACTATAGTGAATCTCTTCTGCCCATA
The DNA here is from genome assembly GCF_000313985.2 of Echinops telfairi. NCBI lineage: Eukaryota > Metazoa > Chordata > Mammalia > Afrosoricida > Tenrecidae > Echinops > Echinops telfairi. Next base: position 65,026,369 of record NW_022111369.1, on the reverse strand, counting down.
GCTGAGGGAAGTGAATAGCCTTGTTAACAGATAGTATTGTAAAGTCGATTCTGGCAGATAGTGTTAGGTTAAGCTTGCTTGCTCAAAGTGAGGAGGAATTGAAGCACTTGCTGATGAAGATCAAGGATTGTAGCCTTCAGTGTGGATTACAACTCAATGTAAGGAAGACCAAAGTCCTCACAACTGAAGCAATAGGTAACATCATGATAATTGGAGAAAAAGTTGAAGTTGTCAAAGATTTAGTCTTAGTTGGAGCTATGATCAATGCTCCTAGAAGAGCAAGAGATCAGCCAAGATATCAAGAGATGTGTTGTATTAGGTAAATCTGCTGCACAAGACTTTCGAATGTGGAAGAGCAAGGATGTTTCCTTGAGGACTAAGCCATGGTACTCTCCATTGCATCATATGCATTGAATGAGGAAGACCATAGAAGAATTAGATGCATTTGAATTGTGGTGCTGGAGAAGAATATTGAAACTACCATGGACTGTGAAAAGGACAACCTAATCTGTACTGGAAGAAGGCCAGGGTTCCTTAGAGGCAAGGATGGCAAGACTTTGTCTTACATACTTTGGGCATATGGTCAGGAGATACCAGTCCCTGGAGAAAGACATCATGTTTGGTAAAGTGAAGAGGTGGCAAAAAAAGAGGAAGGCCCTGGACGAGATGGATTGACCAGTGGCTGGATCAATGAAATCTAGACTAGGCAAATCCATAGAAACAGTAACCAGTTTCATGGTTTCTTAACGCTGTGGTTGGAAGGTTGGATGGAAATGGGGAACTAATAACAATGAGTACAAGAATGATGACCCTACATACAACAGAACAAAACACTGCCCAGTCCTGTGCAATTCTTGTCGTTGTTCCTAAGCCTGAGCCCATCATTGCAGCATGATGTCAATCCATCTCGTTGAGGCCCTTCCTCTTTCTCGCTACCCCTCCACGTTACCAAGCATGATGTCCTTTTCCAGGGACTGGTCTCGCCTAACAATATGTCCAAAGTATGTAAGATGAAGTCTTGCCATCCTTGCCTCTAAGATGCACTCTGGCCGTACTTCTTCCGAGACAGATCAGTGTGTCCAGTTAGCAGTCCGTGGTACGGTCAATATTCTTCTCCAGAGCCATAATTCCAATGCGTCAATTCTTCTTTGGTCTTCCTTATTAGATGGTCAGCTTTCACATTCATGTGAAGCAATGGAAAATACCATCGCTTGGGCCAGGGCACCTCAGTTCTCAAAGTACCATCCTTGTTTTTCAACACTTTAAAGAGGTCTTGTGCAGCAGTTTGCCAAATATAGCACGTCTTTGGATCTTTTGACTGCTGCTTCCACAAGCATTGATTGTGGAGCCATGGAAGACAAAATCCTCGACAACTTCAACATTTTCTCCTTTTATCACTCTGTTACCTATTGGTCTAGTTGTAAGGATTTGATTTTTCTTTACATTGAGTTGTAACCCTTACTGTCGGCTGCAATCCTGAGTCTTCATCAAGTGTTTTAAGTCCTATTCCCTTTCAGCAAACGAGGTTGTGTCATCTGCATAGTGTGTTAATAAGCCTTCCTTCAATACCGACGCAGCATTCTTCTTCATATAATTCAGCTTCTGTGATTGAAAACCCTATGGAGCACAGTCTTACTTTGATACATGTTGGATCAACATGAATGAATATGAGTTGGCTCCACATAAGCCTTGAAATATGTTTCTTTTGCGGGCCCTTCTAGGAAGAATACTCTGTAGTGTTGTGATTGGTTTCCTTACTAATCTCCTGATAGAAATATTGAGACTGGCTAGGAAGTAGTCAGGAACCTTTGAGAGTCAGTGTGGCAAGGAGGGAGCCTCCTGTAGACCCAAAGTAGGCGGGAAAAAGTCCAATATATGGGTCTTTTTCGGGCTGGGGGCAGGGGAGCATTTAAAGATCACCAACAAGGGTTCTAATTGCCTGTGGACTGTTGAGGGCGTAGAAAGAGTACACAAGTCTTTTAGAGGAACCTAAATCTGTGTTCCTCTCCTTAGAAAAGAAATAATTAGCAGAATGGCACACCTAAGTATGTGTTACAGAAGTAGTAGAGGGATAGGAGTTTGCCTCGTCTAGTCCTTTGGTAAAAGGCAGAGAGTGATAATCCTGAAAGTGATCTGGAAAAGAATTTAGGTAGCTGTTCACACTGTCTGGTCCACTGTGTGGCCCAAGCCAATGACAGCATTTATATCTGTGGTAGGGGCAAAAGAGGGTCTAATTTCGAGACAGAGTTTATTAGAGGTTATTCCAAATAAACTGAATTAAGTTTCAAAAATAAATAAAGAAAGAATGAGTACAAGAAAGAAGAAAATGTCCTAAAATTGATTGTTGTGATGGTAGGTCAACTCTTGTTAATATGATTGAAGGAGAGCCAAGCGTAAGAAGCTGGAGTGCCAAGCAAACACTCTCATTCAAACAGTCTTGCTCTAGGATCATTTGATGTTGTGTTTTTTATACATCTATGCCTGGTCCTCCTTTACCAGTATCTCTGCTTTGCCCTGGGCTTCTGCTTCTTCACAACTTGACTGATGCAGGGCTTTTGGGGTAGCATGCAGAACTCTCTGGCTCTAGTCTATACAACTGAACACTTCATTTCTGCACAACTAACTAATCTTATTTTCAATTCCCCGAAAAAGAGAACCCACCCTGCCTAGCCTATGGATGAAGTCGTCTTGGGTCTCTCTCTCATACAAAGATGACTGTGTATGAAGTGCTCTGTCTATAATAAGTCCTGGATTTATGCACTTGACTTGCCTGTTGTTGTTGACATCAGATTGACTCCAACTCATGACAGCCTCCCACATCAGAGAAACTAATGTTGCCGTCACCGTCTTGAGTCCACTGTTGCAGCCATTGTGTCTTTTGAGTGCCTTCCATCCTTGGGTCCTCAACTTGCTGCATTATCCCAGGTGATAGTTTGTTGTGTTCCCTAAAGTTTTCATGAGCTAACTTTTAGAATTAGCTCACCAGGACTGGATACTGTTTCATTCTATTGTGCATAGGGTCCCTATGGGTTGGAACCTACTTGATGCCACTTAATAGCACCACCACCACCAGGCCTTTCTTATTAGTCTGTCGTAGTCTGGAAACCCCACCGAAACATGCTTACTCTGGGTGTCTCTGCTAGAATTTGAAATCTAGACTGTGGCACAGCCTCCAGCATCACAGTAACATGCACAATACGACAGACGGACAGATGCGTGGTGACTACATGTACTATCTCAGTCAATCCCCCTCCAACTCTCCGTCTGCAATGTCTCCCTTAATCCTGCAAAGATCTTACAAAGATTAAATGGGATAACGCTTTGCAGTAAAGCTTCATGCCACAGAATCAAGCCTCTAAGAAGGGCTTCCCAGACGTTTGCTCTAAACTGCAGTGCTGTGAATGGATGAAGGCTTGCTGGGCTAAAGGGGAAAGCTGTCGCATCCCTGTGGTTTCTGCCAGCAACAGCGTGTCTGAATATTGTTGTTAGGTTTTAAAGATATGATTGTGACCTTATGGTTGTGTTTAAAACACAACAAAAAACCTTTATTTTAAAAATTATGCCCTGAAATATTTGTGGATAAAAATCATATTATGTCTGAGATTTGCTTCAAAATAATTGGAGAGTGGGTGGACAGAGATGGAAAAGATTGGCCATGAGTTATAACTGTTGAAGCTATGTCTGGGATGTTATAATACTATTCTTGTTATCCTCCTCTTCCTACTTCTTGTATATTTGAAGTTTCCCATAATAAAAAATAAAAACCAGTAGATTGGAATAAGGTCACATAAGTCTAACACACACACACACACACACACACACGCATATGTATGTATTTTGATTCAACTCCTTGGCATAATGCAAGTCTCAGCTAGTGTTTATTGTGCATCTTCAACTTCTATAACTGATCTTTGAATTTTATATAGCTGAGAATTCTTTAAAGTATCCAAGTAATGTGAGACCATTGGAAGCAATACAGTTAAATATTTACCCCTTTCCTGAAATTTCCACTGCTCCTGCAGGAATCAGGATATCTCTCTGCATGTTTTTAAAATGACAATACAAACATTTATATAGACTGTTGATTTTTGTTTTGTTTCATTTTTAAACATGAACTGCTGTATTAGTCTGGGTAGATTAGAGAAACAAATTCATGGACACTCATATGTGTATAAGAAAGAGGTTTATATACAAGGGCAATTGAATATTGAGAAAACATTCCAGCCTTGTCCAGATCAAGTCCATCATTACAGTATTAGCCCATAGGTCCGATACAAATCTATAAAGTCCTCTTCTGACTCATGAAACACATGCAATGACAGGGAGTTCACAGGCCAGTGGGTGGGAAGTCTTGTGAATCCAGTGGCATTGTAAACATCTCAGCACTGGCACAGGGGTCTCCACATGGCTTCTTCGCACCCAGGGCTGCATCAGGGTAGACGTATGTGACTTCTCCTCAGGGATGCCTCGCAGGGAGTCAGCCTTGTCAGTAGAGAGTCTCCAAGGGAATGAGCCCAGAGAGAGAGGTGTCTCCCACCTCCCAGGAGGAAATACTAGAGTTCCCAGAATTCTCAGGAGAAAGCCATGCCCACACAGTGGTCTCATTGGCTATGACTTGATTGACAGACTAAACTCCACCCCTTCACTTTTAATCCTCTCAAATCCCAAATTGACACCAGATTATGTAACTACCACAACTACCTATTTATTGCTCATCCATTAAGGACATTCCACAAAGGTATAGATATGGATGAACTCATTCTTAAAAACAGCTGTGAAACTCGCCGCTGGGGCCGGCCGCCCGGGAGTGGCTGCAGCAACGCCAGGAATGGAGGATGGTAAATGACCCAGGGGAAGAAGAAAAAACGGCTGCAAACCGCAGTATCATGCTGGCTAAGAAGATCATCATTAAGGACGGAGGCACGCCTCAAGGAATTGGCTCTCCCAGTGTTTGTCATGCGGTTATTGTCATCTTTTTGGAGTTTTTTGCTTGGGGATTATTGACAGCACCCGCTTTGGTGGTATTGCATGAAACCTTCCCCAAACATACATTTCTGATGAATGGATTAATTCAAGGAGTAACGGGTTTGTTGTCATTCCTCAGTGCCCCACTTATTGGTGCTCTTTCTGATGTTTGGGGCCGAAAATCGTTCTTGCTGCTAACAGTGTTTTTCACATGTGCCCCAATTCCATTAATTAAGATCAGCCCGTGGTGGTACTTTGCTGTTATCTCTGTTTCTGGGGTTTTTGCAGTGACTTTCTCTGTGGTATTTGCATATGTAGCAGATATAACCCAAGAACATGAAAGAAGTATGGCTTATGGACTGGTTTCAGCAACATTTGCTGTGAGTTTAGTAACCAGTCCTGCAGTTGGAGCTTACCTTGGCCGAGTGTCTGGAGACAGCTTAGAGGTGGTCCTAGCTATAGAAATAGCTTTGCTAGATATTTGCTTCATCCTCTTTGCGGTGCCAGAGTCGTTGCCTGAGAAGATGCGTCCTGCATCATGGGGAGCACCCATCTCCTGGGAGCAGGCTGACCTCTTTGCATTTTTAAAAAAAGTGGGCCAAGACAACATAGTGCTGCTAATCTGCATCAAGGTATTTCTCTCCTACCTACCAGAGGCAGGCCAATATTCCAGCTTGTTTTTATACCTCAGACAGATAATGAAATTTTCACCAGAAAGTGTTGCAGCATTTATAGCAGTTCTTGGCATTCTTTCCATTATTGCACAGACTGTAGTCTTGAGTTTACCTATGAGGTCGATTGGAAATAAAAGCACCATTTTATTGGGTCTGGGATTTCAAATACTACAGCTGGCATGGTATGGCTTTGGTTCAGAGCCTTGGATGATGTGGGCTGCTGGGGCAGTGGCAGCCATGTCTAGCATTACCTTCCCAGCTGTCAGTGCACTTGTTTCACGAACTGCTGATGCCGATCAACAAGGTGTTGTTCAAGGAATGATAACAGGAATTTGAGGGTTGTGCAATGGTCTGGGACCTGCCCTTTATGGATTCATCTTCTACATATTCCACATGGAACTTAAAGAACTGCCAATAACAGGAACCGACTTGGGAACAAACACAAGCCCCAGCATCACTTTGAACATCATCATCCCTGGGCCCCCATTCCTCTTTGGAGCCTGTTTGGTACTGCTGGCTCTGCTCATTGCCTTGTTTATTCCGGAACATATCAACTTGAGCTTAAGGTCCAGCAGTTGGAAAAAGCACTGTGGTGCTCACAGCCATCCTCACAGTACACAAGCCCCCGGAGAGGCCAAAGAACCTTTACTCCAAGACACAAATGTGTGACGACAGAAATCAGGAAGCTTTTCCTATCCGCACCTAGGTCTTAGTTTTCACCCGTAGTTCTGGATGTACATCCCATTTCCATCTGCAGTGTACTTGGATTGTCTTAAGACTTGTATCTGCATGAACTTCGTGGGAGCTAAAGAAAGAACAGGACGGTTTTCCAAGGATGTTACCATTTCTTTTACAAAGAAACCTTGTTTATTAGCACCAATTTCGTGCCACTACACTTTGTTTTATTATGCATCCTTTAATTAAAAACTATATATGTAACTTCTTAGCTATTAGCATATGTCTCTGCTACCATTTGCTTAAGGTGTTGAGCTTTAACTCTACGCTGAGTCTCAGTGAGACACGGTCGGTAGTATGGTTGTGGACCTATTTGTTTTAACATTGTAAATCGAGTCAGATTTTAATATTGTAAAATCTTGGGTCAAATAATTCAAAGCCTTAATGCAGATGCACTAAAGGAAAGAAATGGTAATAAATTGTTTGCATTAAAAAACTTTAAGAAATTGTACTAAATCTGAAAAAAAAACCAGCTATGAAATATTTCATAGCCTATATATCAATGCTATAGCAGCCATATTTTCCATGTTTCCATCATGAGGGCGAGTATCGAGCAGGAACATGTTGTAAGAATTAATTGTTCTTAGATTGGAGGTAGGTTACAAGTACAAGCCCAAACTCCATTCCTAAATCTCTGTTTTCTATCTGCCCTCTGGTTTATCATAGAGACATCTATATCATTTTATGGTAGAGAATCTTTTCAATTATCTACTTGGAGTATAAGGTCCTTCTGTTTATAGTGTCATTGATTTGGTCCATGATAATGTATTTAGAACACAGTTGAGAAAGGGAGATTAAACAAGTGTAGGCTAACTACAAATCTTAATACATGGATTATTGACTTGAACAAATTAAGCCCTTATATGACTGGGCATTATTTTTACAAAAATGGGAGTTGGTAGTCAAGCAAAACTTACAATAATATCTACTGACAATATCAGGCACAGCTCTACCAGAATACTACATAGCTTAATAAAGCAAGTAGGGGCTTGAAGTAGTAAGTAAATGTTAGTCCACCTGTCGACAGATCGCACTCACCCTTATGAAGGAAACCTGGAAGATATGGTTGTTATAGCAAAGTATGGTGAATAAATTTGATGGTGTCTGGCTATCTGAAAAATAGCATCTTGTTTTAAAACACACAGCCATCTAAGTGAGAATTCAACTAAGCCCACGTGGAAAAAGCACACCAACATCTGTGATCCAAGGATTGCAGATGATATAATCTAAATCTGAAGGAGGGAATGGTATCAGAGCTTAAACTGTGAAATTCTGGTTTGCAGAATGCTTTGGATGACAGTGGAAGCCCATAATACATTTACAAGATCTACACATGGAATAAACCTCCAGTGATTCCTCTCTCACCATAAATGAGGGATGGGAATAACTTGATTATCAGAGAGTATTGGAGAGACAATTGTTGATTAAATGATCAACCAGATTTGAATGGTTAAAACCTTGTCATTTGATCTCCCTTTAGATAGACTTTGAGCTTGATTTGTTTTGTTTTGTTTTTAAATCATTTTATTGGGGGCTTGTACAACTCTTATCAGAATCCATACATACATCCATTGTGTCAAGCACATTTGTACATTTGTTGCCATCATCATTTTCAAAACATTTGCTTTTTACTTGAGCCCTTGGTATCTGCTCCTCATTTCCCCCCTCCCTCCCCACTCCCCACTCCCTCATGAACCCTTGATAATTTATAAATTTTTATCATATCTTATACTGTCCAATTTTTCCCTTCACCTACTTTTCTGTTGCCTGTCCCCAGAGAGGAGATTATATGTAGATCCTTGTAATAGGTTCCCCCTTTCTACCCGACCTTTGCTCGAACCTCCCAGTATCGCCACTCTCACCACTGGTCCTGAAGGGATCATCCATCCTGGATTCCCTGTATTTCCAGACCTATCTGTACCAGTGTACATCCTCTAGTCTAGCCGGATTTGTAAGGTAGAATTGGGATCATGATAATGGGGGGGGAGAGGAAGCATTTAAGAACTAGAGGAAAGTAGTATGTTACATTGTTGCTACCCTGCACCATGACTAGCTCGTCTCTTCCCCATGGCCCTTCTGTAAAGGGGTGTCCAACTAGTTGCCTACAGATGGACTTTGGGTCTCCACTCTGCACCCCACCCCCATTTACAATGATATGATTTTTTGTTCTTTGATGCCTGGTATCTGATTCCTTCTACACCTCATGGTC
>NW_022111369.1:65016395-65017686 GCF_000313985.2 Echinops telfairi | reverse complement strand
CTATATCTTTTGATAGCTGGGCACCATCAGCTTTCTTCACCACATTTGCTTATGCACACATTTTGTCTTCAGTGATCATATTGGGAAGGTGAGCACACAATGATATTTCCTGTTTGCTTGTTTGTCGGTTTTGAATTGGAGTTTATCTCTGTTGTTTATTGTTATTGTTAGTAGAGTGCTTGATTCTCTGTTAGGTATCTTTCTATGGTTTTTGGTATATGAATCCCAGGTGGGTGAATCTGTAGAGGCATACCTAGAATTAGGGGCTCCTGGTAGATACAGAAGGTGGGCAATGGGGAGCTAATATCAAGGAGTGTAGGAAGAAGAAAATGTTTTGAAAATGATTGTGGTAGTGATTGTACAATGCTGCTTGATGTGACGGAACTATTTAATGATATGTTATCTGGATTATATCCTAATAAAATGATGTTTTGAACAAGATAGAGGTTTTGGCTTCTCTAATAGTGGCTTAAACTGTAAAAGAAACTTCTTTTGCAAGTCCAGGCAACAGAACTCAAGGGCTAGAAGCCAGCTTCAAGGAATTAGGAACCAAGCCTGATTTATTCCTTTGCCATTCTGAGAGTGTTTTGTCTATTTTCATGGTCCAGGCCAAATCACATTTTATCTAGTCAGTAGGAAAAGCGAGTACAAGCAGGGGAATGTCTACACCCAGAAGTTATTCACGTAGACTTCCTTCTCCCGTGTCCCAGAATTAAGGCACATGACCACACTCTTCCATTCTTGACAGATAAGTTCCATTTTTATCACTATCATAGACAGTGATATGTTAATATTCTTGTCCATTAGTTGTATGTTTTATACTGTTACTTTTTAAAACTAGATAGATCCAGAAACAGAATTGTTGTATGCCTGCATTAATTTTTTCATTTATTATTATTATTTGTAATTTTATTGGGGGGCTCTTACAAATCATATGACAATCCATTACTGAATTGTATTAAGCACACTTGTATATATGTTGCCATCAACATTTCTAAAACATTTTCTTTCTACTTGATCCCTTGGTATCAGCTCCTCATTTTCCCCTCCCTTTCCCACCCTCCCGCCTTCATGAATCCTTGAGCAATTATATATTATTTTTGTGTTTTCATGCCTTACACTGCCCGTAGTCTCCCTTCACCCACATTTCTGTTGTTCGTTTCCCTTCACCCACATTTCTGTTGTTCGTCCCACCTTTGGGGTGATGGTAGGGACTATATCCAACTTTGTGATAGGTTCCTCCTTTCTCCCCCTTACACACCTCCCCACCATCCCCCTACCCTCATGATTT
>NW_022111369.1:64997387-65015496 GCF_000313985.2 Echinops telfairi | reverse complement strand
TGGTGGTGGTGGGAGGGTGGGGGAAGTTATACATTGATCATTGGGACCGGTTCCCCATTTTTCCTCCTTCTCTCCTCACCTTCCCCTACCCTCACAGTATTGCTACTCCTATTATTGTTTCTGAAGCATTTATCTGTCCTGGATCTCTTATCTGTACCAGTATATATGCTCCAGATTTGTAAGGTAGAGCTGGGGTCATGATGGGGGGGGAAGCATTAAAGAACTAGAGGAATGTAGTCCATCATACTTTCACTGTTCTTCACCAATAGCATAGTTCAGATGTATCAGTTCTTCTTTGGGCTTCCTTATTCAGTGTCCAACATTGACATGCATATGATGCAGTTGAAAATACTATGGCTTGGATCAGGCCTACACTAGTCTTCAAAGTAACATCCTTGCTTTTCAACACTTTAAAGAGGTCTTGTGCACAGATTTACTCAGTGTGGTTTGCTGTTTGATCTCTCGACTGCTGCTTCTATGGGCATGAATAGTGGACCCAAGCAAGACAACATCCTTGACAACTTCAATCTTTTCTCTGTTTATCATGATGTTACTTATTGGTCCACTTCTAAGGATTTTGGTCTTCTTTAAATTGAGTAGCAATCCATAATGAAAGCTGAAATCCTTTATCTTCATCAGCAAGTGCTTCAAGTCTTCCTCACTTTCAGCAAACAAGGTTATGTCATTTGCATATTGCAGGTGGTTAATAAGCTTTCCTTCAAACCTTATAGCACATTCTGCTTCATATAATCCAACTTCTCTGGTTATTTGCTCAGCAGAGAGATTGAATAAGTATGGTGTGTTAATCTGGGTACTTTAGAGAAACAAATTCACAGAAACCCATGTAAAAAAGAGAGTTTTATATAAAACTTGATGTACACCAAGAAAACACCAAGCAAACACCCCAATCCAGTGCTGCCCAAGCCCACAAGTCCAACATTAACCCATATGTCCGACACCAATCCACAAAGTCCTCCTTCATCTCACAAAACACATACAATGATGCTGAATGCAGGTGGAAAGTCAAGTCAGTGAATATGTAAGTGCTGGCAGGGGTCTCCACATGGCTGCTTCAGCACCCAGGGCTGCATCAGTGTAAGTCCATGCGGCTTCTCCTCGGGGATGTCCTATAGGAAGTGAGCCTTGCCAGCTGAAGCAGGGAACTGGCTAAGGTAGCTACACCCTGGTCCAACCATCAGAAAGCAAGAGACCCGAGAACTAGAAAGGCAAAGCTCACTGAGCCATTTTTCTCTCTACTCTTCTATTAACCTCACATGTGTTTATCAGCCAGGTTGGCACAATAAACCTTAACTAACTCATATGGTGAGAGGATATAAACCTGATGCACACCTTTACTGATTTTAAACCATGCAGTATTGTTCTGTTTGCACAACTGTCTCTTAATACATGTATAGGTTCCACTTGAGTACATTGAAATGTTTTGGAATTCCCATTCTTCTCAGGGCTACCCATAGTTTGTCATGATCCACACAAATTCCCTTACATAATCAATAAAATACAAGTAAACATATTTCTGGTGTTCTCTGCTTTCAGCCAAGACCATCTGATGCCAGCAATGTTCCACTTGTTTTCTGTTTTTTCAAGTTAAAACTGAACTTCAATATGAGCAATCAGTCTCTTCTCTGATTTTAGTTGCTGATACTAAACTTCTCTATTGTCTCTTTCCATCGATGTAGTCAGTTTTATTTCTGTGTATTCCATCTGTGGAAGTCCATGTGTATAGTCAATTTTTGTGTTGTTGAAAAGGTATTTGCTATGAATAAGCCATTGGTCTTGCAGAATTCTATCATGCGATCTTCAGCTTCATTTCTATCACCAAGACTGTATTTTCCAACTATAGTCCATCTTTATTTCCAACTTTTGCATTCCAATCACCAATAATTACCAATGCATCTTGATTGCATGTTTGATCAATTTCTGACAAGACATTGATGTAATTCTTCAATATCTGTATCCCTAGCTTTAGTAGTTAGTACATAAACTTGAATAATAGTTGTATTGATTGGATGTCCATGCAATTGGATAGGCATTATTCTATCACAGACAGCATTGAACTTCAACATAGATCTTGAATGTTCTTTTTGACAATGAATGCCATGCCATTCCTCTTTACTGTGTCATTTGTAGCATAGTAAACCATGGTTTTCTCATTCAAAATAACCAATACCAGTTTATTTCAGCCCATCAATGCCTAGAATATGTAGTATTATGTGTTCCATTTCATTTTTGACTTGACTTACAATTTGTCTAGTCATAACGTTGAACATTCCAAGTTACAATTATATACGGTTGTTCTTTTTTGCAGCTCTTTCCTTCCCATTTTAAATCATGCCTCATTAGCAAATGAAGGCTTTTCTCATGAAGGCTTTACTCCATCTGTCACTCTCGTTGACTGTACTTTGACAGGGCACCTCTTCTTCACTCATATTTTGAGAGTTTTTTGAGCTGAAGAGCTCATCTCTGGCGCTATCTGTAGCAATGTTTGGTTTCTGCTCAGTAGATTTTAATAGCTGATGATGTTTTGATGCTGTCCATAGGGTTCTCAGTGGCTGCTTCCTCCGAAGTGGACAGCCTGTCCCTTCTCTGTAGTCTGCTCTTAGTCTGGAAGCTCTGCTAAGACCTGTTCACTCTGGGTGACCTGGCTGGTATTTGAAATATCAGTGTCATTGTTTTCAGCAACCCAGCAACGCACAGGCACCACAGTATGACAAACTGAACGACAAGAGATGGGTTGAGAATGAGTGTTCATTATTTTAACGAGCTCTGCTGGTGCCACAGTAAAGTGCTCAGCTGGCAACCAGGTGGTGGTGATTGAACTCACCAGTTGCTCCGCAGGAGAAGGATATGGGAATCTATCCCTATAAAGGTGTGTAGCCTTGGAAACACTGTGGGAAATTCGACTCCATATTCTAGAACTTCTCTGAGTCAGACATAACGCAGTAAGTTTGGATTGGCTTTGGCTGGTTCATTATTTCAATTCAACCTTTTAAGTCATTCACTTTTGCACATTGTACCCAAGTCAGTGATTTATTGTTCAGGCACTTTGTTTAAGTTACTTAAAATTTTATTTATATCCTCCTTTCATCATTTTGGGTACTAATTAAGCTTCTTTGATAATTAATTAACTTTGGCATTTCATAATTAGTTTCATTTCAAATTAAACAAAACTTAGTGAGCGTTTTTCTTCATTTAATTGGGTTTTTGGTTTTAATGTTTTTACTTTGTACAAATCATCTAATCTTTTTTTTAACTCCATTTTAAGTAACACATATTGAGCAGCACATAAAATGTCAAAAATTTTAATTTAATTCATTTCCAAAGCAAACAGCTGATAAAAGAACCTCTAAGAATGTAAACAGTATGTGGACATTTTGATGGTTGCTTTTGTTTTTATTGTGCATAGTTGTGCTTCTGCAGAAAGCTGTAGCTATAAATGATGGAGTTATTTATTTTAGTTAAAATCTATTAAGAATCTGTCTCTTTAGAAAAAAGTCAGATGTCAGCATTAAAATACTTAACAACAACCAAAAAAGTCCTTACTAATTAACTGGTCAAAGTGAAAATGTCAGGATTATTTTTAAGTATAAAAAAATGAGTTGTGCAGCTGTAAATAAAAAGAAATAGAAGAATGATTGATTAACCCAGAAAGAGGTATATTGTGAAAGTGGAGAAGAAGGTTATAAAACAAGTATGTAATATGTTTCTTAAAGCATTTAAGTGTCAGAGAGAAAGCAGCATGTAACAATATACACCAGCTATCCAGCCACTTAATAGTGGCAATCTGTGATGGGATGAAGGATTGAAGGTGGTTTTTTACTGTCTAGAGTGTTCCTTGTTATGTTGTATTGCTCTTTAGAGTGTCATGGTGCATTCATTACTTTTATTATCAGAGGGAGAGAAAGGAACTTAACAAGCTTTTTATTTTCATTTTGGAGAAAAGTAAATGATAAGAAAGTCAATGAACAAAAATAGCATTCCCTTTCCCTCTTACCACAGAACTCTGTTTGTAAAATAAATAAATGAAAGGAGAATAAAAAAAGTCAGTCAGAAGGTAAACTTGGATGTGACTGACCACTATGAATTTGAATCCTAGCATTTGCAGATTTCAGAACCTAGCCAAAAAAAAAAAAAATCTTTCTTTGAGGAAACATCTTTGCCTCCCCTCTCATAAGCTGATACACAGAATTACAAAAAGATAGGAAAATACAATAAGTCATTGTGGCTTAGAAATCCAGTCTCCTGGATATCCTTCCCTTTCAGGGCACTGACTCGATGCCAATGAGGACATGTGTGCACTGCTTTTTCCAAGGTGTGAGGTTAGCAGATGACTGCCAGGCCAATCAGTAAGGCTTTTGTGCACTGTGCGAGCAAGAAGAAACCAGCTATTTTAACCCAGGCTCAGGCATTCCCTTCTCTGAGCTCCCTGGCGGATCCTTCAGCTGACTCTGAGCCTTCCAGATAAAGCCACTTTTATGCTTCTCTGTGCGTTCTGAGAATCCTGCCAAAGCCTTCTATGAGGTATCTGTGAATTGACCCTGGGAGAGCACCACACTGTGTCCGCTGCTTCCTGTTCTAAATGGCCCACTCCAGCGACACACTGTAATACTACTCAAGGTGAAGAGAAAGGGCTGCCAGGACCTATTTATCACTTTGCTGGCCTTGGACTATGCACATCCGTCTAAAGCTAAGCGGGGGCATAGGAAGAGCGTTCTGTCTCTCCCGCCTTGCCAGCACTAGTATCTTGTATAAAGATTAAAATGAAGTGTCTAGTGTTTCACTGCCCTAATTTTCCCACCATACACAGTGACACTCTTGACAGATGTGTCAAGGGATGAGCTCAGGCAAATAGGCACCTGCAGTTTCACCAATAAAGACTGACTGTGCCCAGCTCAAAAGGAGACACTGAGCAAATAGTTGATGGTTACCTGTAAAATGGAATATTATGCTGCCATTAAGAGCAATGTCGAAGAGCGTGCAGTAAAATGAAAAGAAAACTAGAATATTCCATTAGTTATCACACAATATATTTAACCAAAATAACCCTGCTTTGCTTGTAAAAGTTAACGAGACCAATAAAAAATGTCACGATAAATGGAGAGAAAACTGAGGTTGTCGTGGGTTTTCTTTCACTTGGAGTCACCGTGAATAACCATGGAAGTTCAGAAATCGAGCGACACGTTGCATTGGGCTAATCTACGGCGCAAGATCTCTTTAGAGAACTAAGAAGTAGACATCACTCTGAAGACTGAGTGCTTGAACCGAAGCATGGTCATCTCCATGGTCTCATATGCATCCAAAGCTAGGCAATATATTAGGAAAACCAGAGAGGAAATGATGCATCCGAATTGTGGTACTGGCAAAGAACACAGATTGTGCTGTGGACTGTCAGAAACGGAACAGTGAGTCCCGGAAGAAGTACAGGCAGAATACGCCTGAGAAGGGAGGGTGTCGAGACTTCCGGGACACCACGGTTGGTAAAGTAGAGGGTCGATAAAATAAAGGAAGACCCAAAATAAGATGAATGGATACCGTGGCTGCAACAATGGGCTCAAACCTAACAGCAGCTCTGAGGACGGACATGGCCAGGCGGTGCTTGGTGCTGCGTGCATCGGGTCGCCGTGGTCAGGACAAGCAACAAGGAGTAACCCAACACACGTTTCATAGTTACTTTTGAGTAGGAAAATTGTGCTTGACTCTCCCATCTTTACCCCCCTTCTTTATTTCTTACTTTCTCTCAACAGTATTTGCTGAATTTCATATTTAATCCAAAAATGGAGCTTTAAAAAGTGGGATATTTAGTACTGATGCTTATTTTCAACGGAAACCCTTCAATCCATTTGGAACAAAAGCGACAAGAGTAATTCACTTGGAACAAAAGAGTAATCTTACTTCTAGCAGTTGCTCTTATAGTTTTTGTACAAGTCTCTACATTTACACTAATTGAGCATCTTTTACTCCCTTAAGATTACAGATCACACCAGTAAACACATGGTACATTCAGACTGAAGTTTGAACAAGCCTTAAGAGTGGTGATCAGCAGCAGGATGGTTGTGGCTGCAGTCTGAACAGAAGTGAGGGCTGAGTTCTTTGAAGACATTTAGCTCTGGTCTGGTACACTTCTTTCTCGGGATGGTTCCTCCTGGCCTCTTGGACCACGACCTTTATCAGTCTTCCTTCCTCGCCCAGTCGTAGACCAGTGGTTTTCAACCTCCCTAGTGCCTCCACCCTGAACTACAGCTCCTCGTGTGTGGCGACCCCCCAACCATAACATTATTTTCGTTGTTACTTCATAACTGTAGTTTTGCTACTGTTATGAATCGGGTGACTCCTGTGAAAGGGTTGTTCGACCCTCAAAGGGGTCACAACCCACAGGTTGAGAACCGCTGTCATAGACCAAAGCACACTGTTTACCCCTGGATTCTTGTATGTGTTGATGATGATGCCTGTCTTTAGGAACCTGGCATCAATAGGCTTGTTGTGAGATCAGTTCAACGCAGGCACTCATTCCTAAAACCACACCACCCACCCACTCCCACCCTGCCATACAGCCACTTTTGGAATTGAGATTCTGCTTGCAGAAAACCCTTCTGAGATAGTTTATTGTGCCAGCCTGGCCAATAAACACAAGTGGGATTAATTGAAGGGTGGAGAGATAAATGGCTCAGTGAGCCTTGCCTTTCTTGTCTCTCACTCTTTGATCATCGGACCAGTGTGCGGCTGCCTTGCTTGTTCTGTGCCTCAATTTACAGGATACAATACCTGTGGGATACCTAGCCTGTGGACTGTGTTGCTGTAAGTTGAGGTCCCTTTAAGAGCACACGATTGGAATTTACATCTCTGGAGCCGGGGACTGACAGTTGGTGACCTGGCTGACAGTTAGTGACCTGCCTTGCTGTTTGTTGCCTGTGCTGGGATAGCCTAGCTCTCTCTACAGAGGACAACCTGGCGGCCCTCAAGACTTGAAGGACTGCCAGTGTCTCACAACTCTCTCTCTCGGGAGTGAGTTGCACTGAGCCATTTGTACTGCTTTATAATTTAACTGTTCATTTCTTATATTATATATCTATCTGTATATAATTTAACAGTTCATTTCTTGTGTTATCTACCTATCTATCTATCTATCTATCTATAAAATTATTAGCAATCTGGTTTTGTCTCTCTAGAGAACCCTGTCTAACACACCTTCTATGTGAAGGTAGTGCCATGTGAACCCCAAACATGTCAGGGTCCCAGAGTAAGTAGATCATATTTGAGGTTGGTACAAGAGCTAGGGGGTCAAAACATACAGGGGTGGGGGCCTAAGGAGCAACATGAGACTCCAGGGGGAAAGAGGAGAAAGTGGAAGGGACCCAAGTGAGGTGGGTGGAGGGGATGTCACTTTATGGGTGGTTGGTCTGGGGTAAAATTTTAGCTAATAATGCTAAACTAATACACCAGTGAACCAACTAAATATACTCTGTTTTCTCTCTATACCTCTTCCCTTCCCTTCCATCATCCCATAAACATGTTAGGTGTCTACTTGGTGCCCAGCCTAGTACTGGGTTCAGAGGATATCCCCCCAAAATACTCGAGTTGACCTCAACCTATGGCGACCCCTTGCGTATGTGAATTAAACTTTGTCATAGGGTTTTGATTGACTGATTGTCTCAGAAGTAGATCACCAGACCTTTCTTTGATGAGGTGGGTGGGTAAACTTGCACCGCTTATCTTGCAGTTAGCAGGCAAACATGTTAATCACTTGCACCACCCAGGGATTCCTTTGGGGTTATAATAGTGAGCAAAAGTCCCCATGACCCCTTTCCCTGTTGGAGCATGTCGTCTATTGGGAGCCAACTGGTCAAATCTCCACACAGCCAGAGTTGTGGTCATGGCAAGTGCCGTGGAAGAAAAAACAAACCACCCACTGCCATTGGGTCAATGCGACTCTTCCTGCAGGACAGGGTAGAACTGCCCCTGTGCGTTTCTGAGACTGTAACATCTTATAGGCAGACAGCCCCTGTCTTCCTCCTATGGAGCCACTGGTGGTTTCAAACTGCTGACCTTAAGACTAGCAGCAGAATGCATAGCCACTGCACCGTCAAGGCTCCTGCATACATATTAAACGAGGGTATGGAACACATTTCAGCGGAACTTCCCTATTAGAAAAGACTAGGTAGTCAATGAGGAAGAGGAAGATCCTCAACAAGATGGCCTGACCCAGCGGCTGCAGCAGAAGGCTCAAGCACAACAATTGTGAGGCTGGCGCAGGGCCAGGTGGTGTTTCCTTCTGCTGTCTGCTATCAGTTGTTCCCATCGTCAGAGCCAGATCCCCAGCACTTAACAACAACAACAACAAGGCAGGGTGAGGAAAGGTGGTGCAGACCGTGGCAGGGAACAGGATGTGTATGGCTGATAGTGCTGCTGTTTGGGTATTGGAGACTCAGAGCATCGAGAGAAAGCTCCCCTCCGGTCACCCCACAGGATCTGCCCAGGTACCAGGGGATGTCCCTTTATATGAACCTTTATATTCATTTTTGTATGTTTAGATGCAGCCATAAAATTTTGTTCACACAGCTGTACTTTTGGGTACATGATTTGAACAAGCCCCATTAAAGGACCACAAGGAAAGAGCACACCCGTTGACTGTGTGCTCTGACTTTTGATTGCTGAATGGCCACTGTCACCCAGCTGTTGTTTTGTCACCTTGATAACTGTAAAGCAAGCACCAAAGGTCAGGCTCTCAAATTTAGGTTGTCATTGTGATGTGATTCGTAGGCACTTCTTAACTTTGCTTCAAGCTGCAGCTTTGATTTTAGCAACAAGGCAAAAAGAAAAGAAAAACTGTCTTGTGTGTTTTCTCTGTAATTCTTTGATAAGGCACTGTTTTTAATGCTTGAATTTAGAGAACTTCAAAGACAATTAGTCCTGGTCAGAACATTCATCTGTGATTATTTTCATGGTGAAATTGCAGTATTAAATCTCCTGATGTTAAGGGAATGATTGTACTTCAAAGCGTAGGTTCAGAATATTCTGTCTAGTCTTGCCACAAGTTCACGTTCCTTAAAGTTTTACTTTAGTGGGAGCTGTTCAATGGACTCAGAGCAGGAGCGGGGGGAGGGGGGGGGTCCGGCGCGATGAGAACACCTGGTGTTCCTACTCAGCGATCCAGTGGATCTTTTCCTTTTAAAATCCCAATCAGCAATCGTGCTCATTTCTTCAACATGCAGGGCGGTCCTGTGCGTGTGTGGAAACGGTGGGAAAAGGACACGATCTGAACGTGGACTCCCAAAAGAAGGCATTGTGTATTTATTTTTTTTAAGTTGAAAAGAAACCAAACTCTTACTTTGATTAGATATGGTAACAGAAACCAAATGGAATAAAAGAAAAGATTAAAAAAATATTTTTAGGGCAAACTTTTGGGAAAAGAATGGTCATGTGATTAGATAATGTTGACCCACGAGATACCGTGACATACATATGCAGTGTGACATTATTAATATAGAAGCGGAATAACAAATAAGGTCTTTCAATACAGCTTCAATTCAGAACAAGGAAAAAAGAAAAAGCCTCTTTGAGATGGACTGGGAGATCATTGATTGTTAGAAGAGTTTCCCAGCAGGATGGCAGAGGTTTCGTGTGCTTCCTCCTAATCTGACATCTGGCTTCTTGTTTGTGTTCTAAGTGTTGCTACAGTGGAAGTATTCATTTTCTTTCCTTATTTCCCTTTCATATTTAGACCAAAGTTTGTCTCTGTTATTCTTTCCCCCAGGTTACTTCCCTGGTCTATAGCCTTGAAGTAATTTATATGTGGCATAAATATTCCTAATTCATAAAAGTCATATTGAATGCTTTATGCTTAGTAGCATAAGCCATCTGTGACCACTATGGAATTGTGGTTCTACCAAGACAACCCTCTCCTGGGAGGCCCCTGTCCCTCTGAAGGCACTCTGCTGCCCTGACTTGAGATCCCTTCCCGCCCTTTCTCTATGAGTTTCTAACTGCCCTGTTGGTTGTGTTTTGGGCCTTCTGTAAATAGGAAACCAGTGTGGATGACTCCAGGGCACAGCGACCCATCTGATCAGAGTAGCGCTGTGCTCCACAGCATTTTCAGTGACCGAGTTTTAAAAAATACGTTGTTATGTACTTATTTTTCTTTTCCTCTTGAACTGGACAAGACTTCTAGCACAATTATGAGCAAAAATGGACAGTTTTATTGATATAATTCATATATCATGCAATTCGATGGTGTCAGCATATTAAAAAAGAGTTCTGCAGTCGGCACCATAGTCAATTTTAGGACATTTTTTCCTTCTTGTACTCATTATTATTAGCTCTCCATTTCCCCCCTGACCTCGTATGCTATACCCCTAAGAAATCTTGAATCTAGTTGTCTCTGTAGCTTTGTTTATCTGGAATTGCATACAAAGAAAAAGATACAAAAACAAAACAGGACAACAACAATAACAAAGTAAAACAGAAAGACCTCAATTGAAAAGAAATCAGACTAAAACAAAAACCCGGGGTAAATTAAAAATGTGTCTATAGGGACAACAAAAGACAAGGTTTGTAACCTAGCGACATCTGCACCAGTCCCCTTTCCAGTGCATTCTGTCTGATAGCAAGGCTGTTCATGTCCTTGGTCTACCGTCAGAGGGGCTTTACTGGAGCCTTAATCGATATGGGCACCCAGCAACCACTGGTCAGGGGAAAGATGAAGCTGTCTGCTCCCATAAAGACCCACAGCTTTGAAACCCACAGGGGCAGTTTTACCCTTCCCCTCAGGGTTGCTATGAGTCAGAATCCACCCAAAGGCAGTGCAAATAAAGGATCCAGTGGATCTTTTTCGGAATTACGGAATACGTCTCTGCTCTCAATGAAGGAAAAATGCTTCCTTGTTTTGATGTGTCCTCATTGAGTCCTGATTTGTGGTTGGTTGAACCCACCCACAGCCATCAGGTCGATTTTGACTCCGTGGTCCTGTGCAGGGTTTCCAGACTGTGAATCGGCCCGGGAGCAGACAGCCTCTTCTGTCTCCAGAAGACCGGCTGCTGGGTTTGACCAGCCTTGCAGTCTCTGAGACACTGAGTTAGCCTCCGTGCTTATCCCCCAGCAGGTGGGATGAAAATCCTAAGATTTGGGTAAATTTTTCAAAAGCAGAAGCAACAAGGCTCCTGATTTTATTATCCCCACTCTTGAGTTTCCCAAATTACTGGAGATGATGGTGTTTTGTTTGGTACTAGGTATGTACAGCGTGATATGGATGCAAAAATCATTTGGAAGTCTTTGTGTGTGCTCTCTGATAATTCCCATTTGAGTTTAGCAGAAATGCAGAGGAAGATTACGGTGGCTATCCCTAGTAGTAATAATGTTACATATTGTATTATGCAATTACAATCATAATCTTTTTTTTAAATAACCCAATAGCAGCTTGTTAGTTCCCTGGACTAAAGCTTGTACCACATCTGGATGTAATAACATCAGACCAGCTGCCTCTCTCGCCCCTCTGTCCAACAGGGGTGGGGGGGATGTTGGAAAAAGTGACTTATTAGTCCTCTTGTATTGACCTTTTTAAGGTACTGGGGGAGGGCTGAGTGAGGTGATCAGATTTGCATCCTGAAAAGAGAGAAGACGCACTGCCCTTATAAGACTTTCTTAGGAGACAACACGCCAGGAAAAAGTCCTTAAACAGCAACCATCTGATTTCCCAGCCTGAAGCGCCTCACACACAGGGTGTTACTTTCCAAATGAATAAAGAACACAACTACAGGAAGCAGAGTTCTGCCCTAAAGGAACCCACACTGAAGAGGCAACAGCAGGTAGAGCCGTGGCCCCCATGCACACTAGGAGCTGTCATTTTATGGAAGCTTGCTGCTCCTCCTTCTTTGGTTCCCAGTGCCCTCTGTTCTGGCTGGTGGGGAGGAGGGCCCCTGGGGCAGGAGTGGGCCATGCAGAGCTAGGGAGCCAGGGCTCCAGCGAGTGAAGAACACTAGGCTCGTAGTCAGCTCTCACATCTGCAAGGTCAGAGCAGAGCTGGGCTCCACAGAGCTTTCAGAGGTTGGGCTCTTTGGAAATACATAGGTTTCTTCCAAGGCATCTCTGGGTGGTCTCCAGTGTCCAGCCTTGGGGTGAGCAGCCAAGCACATTAACCGTTTGCAGCGCCTAGCGATTTCTGGCGACTCTGCCCTATAGGGTCGAGAGCTGAGCTTTAGATCCAGGTGTGAGCCCTGGTAGCACTGTGTTCGTCAGTCGTGGGCTGCAGACCACAAGTTCAGCAGTCCAAACCCACCCGCCGCTCTGACCTAGCAACTGCTGGGCCAGGGGGTCTGGGCTGCGGTCTTCTCTCGCACTCTGGGTGTGGGGGCTCAGGGCAAAAGCAAGAGGATATCACTTGGAAACGTGATCTGGCCCAGAGTAAATGTTAGATAAATGTTAGTCATTATCATCGGCAATGCCAAAATCCAAGGGTATGATTGTGTAGTTTCTTAACTCAAGAAAGACCTGATTGTTTTTGTCTCCATCCTAAGCTCTTAGCTCACTGAAAAACAGAGAAACGTCAAAGCAGGTTTATAAAAATGATGACCTGTTTAAAATATTTATATTTATATATATATTATTTGTGTTTATATCACATACTATTAAAAGAGCAACTGGTTGAATGCTCTCAATAAAAATACTGTCTGTTATCCACTACTGTATCAGGGTGGGCTGCGAGTGGGTTATGGTGAGTTAGGCTGCGATCGATCCCACATGGTCGACAGTTCACAGCCATCGGTCAGCAGCGCCACAGGAGGAAGACAGGGCTTTCTGCTCCATCAGCAGTTACAGTCTTGGAGGCCCTCAGGGTGGTTGCTATGAGTCAGCACTGACTCGGTGGCAGGAAGTGACTCACAGAATACGTTGTAAGACAAATCGTTTAGTGATTTTAATCTTAAAGATCTTAAAGGATTTTCATATAAGACAAAAATCTTAATTCATAGTTTACTATAACTGTTCTGATCAACTAAAACAAATGTTCAAACTTTATTTTCTTCAGGGCCCTTATAAACTTTTTTCTTAAATCATTTTATTGGGGGCTCGTACAACTCTTATCACAATCCATACATCCATCCGTTGTGTCAAGCACAGTTGTACATTTGCTGCCATCATTATTGTCAAAAAATTTGCTTTCTACTTGAGCCCTTGGTATCAGCTCCTCACTTTTCCCCTCTCTCCCCGCTAGCCCCCCCATTATAAACCCTTGATCCCTTATACACTCTTATAGATTATTGAGAAACCACAAATAATTTTATCTTTTAGAAATTAAAACTGACCATAATAAACCCATTACATATTAAATAATCTGTTTATGTACTATTAAAAAGTTTTTTAAAGTATTAACTATTAAAAATATTAACCATTAAATTAACTATTAAGAAAAAGACAAAACAAAACAAATGCAACATATCTAGTGAACTATATTGTTTTAAATACTTGTAAATCTTTTTAATGTCTTACCTACTAGTAAAGAGGTGAATTCTCCTAACGCTTTTTGCATTAAGGGAGCTACTCTAGTATACTTAGGAGAGAATAATGAAAATGCAGAATACATGAATATATTATGAAAATAGTTTTGAATTTCTAAACATTCCCAACCATGCTTTGAGAATCATCGAACAAACACGATCCAATTTTACGGTTATAAAAATGGACATCACTGAGTACCATGAGGATATTTCTGAGTCTTTGTACATGTAAACCTTCCATGGCAATCACATGCCAACAGTGTGAGACCATTCACAGATCAATGGCCAGGACGACTTTAGGATAATAGGGCCGCAGTCCCCTTTGGCATAAAGGAAGTGGTGTAACTGTGCCTCTAGTTCTAGAGCACTCTGTCCCAGCTGTAAAACATCTTTTTTTTTTTTTTAACCATACTTCTATTTCTGGTGTCACAAGATGTTTGCAATCAGTTGCTAACCTAAAAAGGAGCCCCAGTGGCATAGTGGGGTGCATGGGTTGCTAATTGCAAGGTTAGCAGTTTGAAACCACCAGCCCCTCCATGGGAGAAACATGAACCCTTGAACTCCCATAAAAAGTTGCCACCTTGAGAACCCATAGGGGCAGTTCTACTCGGTCCTGTTGCATCACTATGAGTAAGAATTAACTGAGGGGCAGTGAGTGAGCTAACCTAAAAGTTAACAGTTCGAACCTACCCAGAAGTTCCATAGGTGAAAGGCCTGGCAAACTGTTTCCCTAAACATGTCAGCCAGGGAACTTCTAAAGAGCAGTTCCACTCGGGGAGGCCACCAGCAGTCAGGAGTGACCCAGCGGCAGCCAGTAACAATCTCACAGCGGCCTGTTTTCCTTCACTCCACAGCCAACGAGCAGAGCAGGCTGTCATGGACTAAGTGTTATGGAATTATGCTTTCTGACTCATTTGAGTGACTAATTTTTCTAGATCTCAGTGTCCCCTCTTGTAAATAAATGAGAAACTTGAGCTAAATGGACTCATGAACCATTCGAATGTGAGACTATAATCATCACTACTATGTATTGTCTAAAGTGGGAAAGTATTTCAATAAAAGAAGGATTTGCATTTTGCATCTAGCTACTGTAGTTCTAGCAGTGTCTTACTGTGTAAAGTTTCAGCTTATGAAAATTGGAAGGAGAATAAGGTTTTTGACAGAAGTAATTATGATGATGTATACTTTTTTTTTTAGTATGGTTTTGACTAGCGATAACAATCTTTGAAAGGTCTATAGGTCCTAGAGCTGGGCTTAAAATGAAAGAACTGTGCATTTGAAGCATACTTGAAAAATATAAACCAATTTTAACTTATTAACGACTGCTCTGTTGTCCATAATTCAGGAGCCCTGGTGGCGTAGTGGTTATGAGTTGGGCTGCTAACTACAAGGTCACCAATTCAAAACCACCAGCTGCTCTGTGAGAGAAAGATGAAACTTTCTACTCCCGTGAAGAGGTTCAGTCTTGGAAACCCACAGGGGCAGTTCTAACCTGTCCTATTGGGTCGCTGTAAGCTGGAATCAACTTGATGGCAGTGAGTTTGGTTTTTGTTTTTAATGTTCAGAAAACCTTTTTTTTACTTAATTAGAAAGACTATAATGCATAGAATCAAATCAGAATTGAATTGAATTGAATTTTTTAATTTAAAATCTTCCATAGCTGTCTGACCTCAAAAAATTAACAGAAATTTGCTAGGCTCCAAATTAGAGAACTAAAAGTGTCATCAGCCCATTGTGATTCATAATATGGTTTCCCAGAAAAGTGCTTTTTAAAATTATCTTATTTTCAGGAAATGTCACTATATCAAATGGTAAGGTTTGTCAAAATGTATAGCATATTTATAAATATAAAGCTGCACTGTTTCCCCCTGCTCTGGACAGTGACCTAAATTTGTAGCAACTTTTTTTAGTCTTCATGTTCGAAGAATTATGGAAGTCATCCCGGTCAACCACCTGCTGCATCAAGGAATTGGGAATCAAATGAATTTGCATCAAATTGGCTTTTGGAACTTGGTTCTATGGAAGAAGGGCGCCACAGATTTCCCCTTTCCAGACACATCCAGGTACAAGAAGGAACAGGAGCCTTTACCAGAAGATGGGATTAAAATGTGTGTCCGTAAGCCAGACTCTGTGGCCTCCCTCTGGGTACAGTGCTCGGGATCTGATGTCAGCCACAAACAGGGTCCATACTGCACCTTTGCCACACAGAGGGATTGTGTGTGTGTGTGTGTGTGTGTATAGGTGTACATAGACATGGCTTTCAATGGACTTAGTATTTCTGAGATCCAACTTTCTGATCTCTAACATGGAAGTAAAGCATCTCCTTCACAAGGTTGTTTTGAAGATTGAATGAGAGAAGGTGTTGTTGGGCCAGGTCCACGGCCCGCAGGCTGGTTCTGCCCGTTACTAGGTTTCTCCATTGGACTAATGACACACCCCTTTCAGAACTCTGAAGGCCTTACCCCACACATAGTAAGAATCCAGTCAATATTAGTATTATTTACACAAGCCTGTGTTCCATCTGAAAGATACCATTTTATATACTTTTTTTTGGTTTGGTTTTGAAGAGAAAGGGTGATACATTAATAAGTACAACTCTGTCTTGTTCCCATTCCTATATCTAACCCTTCTACTCTACTTTCATTGTCTATTGCATGTCTAGGAGTGAGTCCTGGTAACATAATGGGCTACACTTTGGGCTGCTAGCCACAAGGTCAGTGGTTCAAAACCACAGCTGCTGAGTAGGAGAAAGATGAGGCTTTCTACTCCTGTAAAGATTTCATCATTGAAACTTATGGGGGAGTTCTGCTCTGCGCTGTCCAGTGAGTTTGGTTTTAGGTTTGCTAAGTGCCTTGTTGTTAGCTGGCGTAGGCCTAATTCATAGCGACCCTGTGTACAACAGAATAGAACACTGCCCACTGTGTCCATCCTCTTGTCAAAGGTCTTCTTTTTTTATTGGTCCTCCACTTTACAGCACATGATACCCTTTTGTAGGGACTGGGCCTCTCCTGGTAACAAGTTCATGAAATGAAGTCTCACCATCCTCATTTCTGAGGAGCATTCTGGTTGGACTTTATCCATGACAGATGTACCCACAGTACTCACCACATTCTTCACCAACATCATAATTCAAATGCACCAGTTCCTCTGTATTAATTGTCCCACTGCCACATGTATACGAGTTGATCGAAAATACCATGTGTGTTAGACAGGGTTCTCTAGAGAGACAAAACCAGATTGCTAATAATTATATATATATTTATATAGATCGATAGATAACACAAGAAATAAACAGTTAAATTATAAAGCAGTTATACAGATATATAGATATATAACAAGAAATAAACAGTTAAATTATAAAACAGTACAAATAGCTCAGTATAATTCAAACGTGTTAGAGAGTTGTGAGACACTGGCAGTCCTTTGCATCTTGAGGGCCGCCAGGTAATCCTCTGTAGAGAGAGAGCTAGGCTATCTCAGCACACACAGCAAACAGCAAGGCAGGTCACCAACTGTTAGCCAGGTTACCAACCATCAGTCCCCAGCTCAAGAGATGTACATTCCAATCGTGTGGTCTTAAAGGGACCTCAACTTACAGCGACACAGTCCATAGGCTAGACGTCGCAAAGGTAGTGTATCCTGTAAATTGAGGCACAGAACAAGCAAGGCAGCCACACACTGGTCCGATGATCAAAGAGCGAGAGATAAGAAAGGTGAGGCTCACCAAGCCATTTATCTCTCCGCCCTTCAATTAGTCCCACTTGTGTTTATTGGCCAGGCTGGCACAATAAACTAACTATCTCACCATGGATTAATTCAGGTCCACCTTAGTCCTCAAAGTAACATCCTGTAAAGTGGTCGTATGCAGACTGGCCCAACAGAATACATTGTTTGATTTCTTGAATGTCTTATGCCCTATCAAATTAGTTCATTGTGATGAGGATGTTAATATATTTTTTAAAAATATGTCATTAGCACATTAAATGAATGCCATACCTGCACATATTATCCTACAAAATCACAGGCAATTGGTCAGCTTGTGTTCATCTGGCCCTTCGTACAAATAAGCAAATTCCTGGATCTTATCCACCACTGCCTGCTGAGGTCTGCTTTCCACGAATTCAAACTCACTGCCATCAGGTCAGTACCAGCTCAGCAACGCCAAGGGACAGCGTGGAACTGCCCCTTTGGGTTTCCGAGACAGTAACTCTTTACAGGAGTAGCAAGGCTCATCTTTCTGCCGTAAAGCAGCTGTCCTTGAAATTAATAACTCGACATGTAACCACTGTTGCCACCAGGGCTCCTTTTTCTTGGTTTCCACTGTTTTTTGTTTGTTTCCATTAGTCCCTCTTGATTGCCCACTCCAAAATCTCCCTCCCATCTGCACTTGAAGGACCTCAAGATCTCATTTTGCTCCATCTGCTCAGCAACTGATTCGTGGCCAAGCTCACCTGGGATAACTTTAATAGTGGCAGAGCAGTTTGCAGTTGATACTGTTGGAATAACTTGGCGAGTAACCGGTGAATGGCCCCTACACGCATTGAGTGAGACCTTTTGCCACACCTGCCTCGTTTCCTAATTCACAGTGGATTTCTTTGTTTTCTTTT
>NW_022111369.1:64987916-64994397 GCF_000313985.2 Echinops telfairi | reverse complement strand
ATTCATGGATTTCTTAGGGCAGAGGGGGTGGAGGGAGAGAAATATTCACTAGTATGTACGTCACTTCCCATTCTCCTACCCTTAGTCTTGCCTTTTGTTGTCTCCGGTGTCCTTGGTTTGGGGCCACTCTCTGCTTTAGGACTCCCTAGAAGGCATAAACTGTTAAGCACCCAACTGCTAGCTGAAAGGTTGATGGTTCAAACCCACGAAGGGGCACCTTGGAAGTCCACACCATGGACAATTTGTTTCTGATGGGTCACAGCCAGGAAAAGGTCACGGAGCACTTCTACTCTGCCACGTAGGGCCTCATTAGCTTGAGCAACTGCATTGTTTTACCCACGATTAACCTTCTGTTTCCCTGTGGGGCAAGGGGGAGATGACTCGCTTGGCAATATGGCTAGATCGGGTTTCTCCTTATTTGAAATGTCAGCCACGTCTTCCGCGGAGCTTCCCTCTTCTTTCTGGTTCACAGGGACTCCTGGTGCCCCAGGGCCTGGTCTGGTTTCTGAGATGCAGTGGCACAGAACCGCAGGCTGCCTGAAGGTTTGCTTAGCTCTGAGTCACTTAGTGCTTGGTCACATGCCTTCCATTCTCCAGGCATCTGTTTCTAGTTCCCATCACATTTCATCTCCTGTCCTATTTTCACTGTTCTTGGGGGTACCTTTTATACCTATTGTTGTCTGTTTTGGGGGGCCTTGGGGCCCCAGCAGATATAAACGTGTACACTCAGTCTCTCGCGTCTGACAGAACGTTCACAATCTCCTCCCACCCCTCACCCCTAGGCATTTCTTAAAAGAATTCAAGCTGAAAGGTCAAGCCAAAAGTCTCAGATAAGGGCAAGAAGTTAGGGCTAACTCTGTTGGGTAATTTGACAAGACAGACTGCTCCCTGGGCCACAAATAAGATCTAATGCTAACGGTCTTTCAGTAGAATTTGTAAGTCAATCAAACAGGTGCATCAATTCCAGTGGAGCCTTCAGTGCAAGAAAGGCTGGACGCTTTCTCGCCGACTTCAAAGCTGCATGTGCAGCACGTGAAGGTGGTCGCGATGAAGAACTTGGCCTGTTTGTTTAGCCATTCCCAAGTGAGGACATGGAGGAGTTGTCTGTAATTCATATGTTTGTAACCTGGGCACGGACCTCCTGCCTAAGAGTGAGCCGAGAAGAAACTAGATGGAGGGAATGTGTCGGTTGAAATTTCGGGAGCTTGCCCAGCCGTTGTATCAAGTCGTCTACAATGAGCATGGGCTCCCTCAGTGGGGCAAACCGTGTGCAAACTCAGCTGCTAACCAAAACATTGGTACTTCAAGTCTGTCCACAGGCCCCACACAGGAAAAGCCGGCAGACTACTGCCAAAACACCAGCCGCTGACAAGTCTGCGCAGTCAGGGCCTACTTGGACTCACCTAGCATTGCCTTGAGGCAGGGCCTAGTAAACGGCTTTTAAAAGAAATCTGCGTTTAACTTTTCATAAAATCTCTGGTAATGATAGATGCTTTGACTACCTCACAGCACAAAGTCATATAAAACATCGTAGAAAGAGCATTAAAAGGTTGCTTTTAAAAAGCATGATGCAAAAACAAAAAACAAAAATGCATGATGCGGAATGCGCTAACTATGTGAAATACATGGTACCAGACTGTGTCAGAACTAAGTAACATGACAGGCAAGATGCTATCTCTTGGTGGAGGGATTGTGAGTCATTTTTTTATGTGATGTTTTATTATAGGTCAGTTTTGCCTTTTTCTTTTGGCTTCTTGGAATTTATGTCAATGTACAGTCAACAAATATATATTCCCATAGCAGGAGTAAGTAAATATTTATTGACTGAGCTGAATTATATGAAGAAGAATGTAGCATCAGGATTGGAGGAAGGCTTATTAACAACTTGCGATATACAGATGACACTGGTTGCTTGCTGAAAGCAAGGAGGACTTGAAGCACTTGCTGATAAAGATCAAGGATTGCAGCCTTCGGTATGGATTACAACTCAATGTAAAGAAGACCCAAATCCTCACAACTGGACCATTCAGTAACGTCAAGATAAATGGTGGGAAGGTTAAAGTGATCAAATATTTTGTCTTGCTTGGATCCACAATCAATGCTCTTGGCAGCAGCAGTCAAGAGATCAGCAGACCGATTGCATTGGGTAAATCTGGCACAAGACCTCCTTAGAGTATTGAAAAGCAAGGATGTTACTTTGAGGACTAAAAACAGCAAGGCCTTCAATGTGATGACTTGACACGGTGGCTGCCACCGTGGGCTCGGGCATAGGAGGAATTGGGAGGGTGGTGCAGGACCAGGCAGTGTTTCCTTCGGTTGTGCACATGTGCTCCATATGGGTCGGAGCCGGCTTGATCGCACCTAACAACAACGACATGGGCGTGAGGAGTATTTCAAGATGACAACGAGCTCACATTATTACTTCACTGGCACACATAGCGATGCATCTCCCTGCCTGGAACTGAAAAAGGATGGCCGTTCCAACGGAGCTTGTGAGTTTTGCACAGAGTGGTGAGAGGGTGTGAAGAAAGAACAGAAATCAGGAAAAACCCACCGAGATCATTTGCCCAACTGCCAGTACCGTCTCTGGCCTCATTCTTCATGTGGAAGGCAGGGACATCTTGTAAAATGCGGAGATATACTGAGACTGTAAAATAGAAATAATGGAAGAAGCTATTGGATAAGTGTACATAAGTCTTCACACATGTCAATATAATATATATATTTAAGTGGATGTAATGAAAATAAAAAGTTTTTTCCCCCTTAAAACTCTTGTGAGAATAGCTATATAAGTTGAAGAATGGAACAACACCATTGAATCGTACATGCAAAACTTACTAAATTGGTCTGTGTTTTTGTTGTGCTTATTTTTACCAAACAAAAGCAGAAATACCCCCTTGATCTTCAAGATTACTTTTAAGGAGTTCTGGTGATATTACAGGCTATACATTGAGCTACCACCCACACGGTCTGCTGTTCAAGCCCACCAGCCACTTCACAGGAGAAAGATGAGGCTGGCTGCTTTCATAAAGATTCAGTCTTAGAAACCAAGGGGGGCAGTTCTCGTCTCTGCTGAAGGGTTGCTATGAGTCAGAATCACACTGTGGCAGTGAACTTTTAATTTGTATTTTTGTTTTGCTTAAATATTAATTTTATGCCCACTTTTGAAATTAAGGCACCCTGGTGGTGCTGTGAGATGAGCCTTGGGCTGCTAACCTCAAGGTTGACAGTTCACACCCACCAGCCGCTCCATGGGAGAGATGAGGCTGTCTGCGCTGTAAAGGTTTAGTCTCAGAAGCCCTATGTAGGATGGGTCTGAGACAGAACTGACTTTTTGGCAGTGGGGTTTTTCTTTTGAAATAGGAAAACAAGAAAGCCTTTTTAAAAACCATGAATAATGGAAAGAAGCACCATCATATGGGATAATATCATATGTCCCCGATAATACTGGGTACATGAGATGGCAATGAGACATTTTCAAAATGGCATCCAGGGCACTGCACTACTTTCTAGCAGTTCCTCACTGAGGGGTGGCAAACCTAGACAGCAGTGGTCTAGCTAAATACCTGCCTGACTTGATTAACTGAAACCAGCCAGGCAGTAAAAGCCATGAGGAATGTATCAAGATGACAGAGCACTTAGAATTGGATAAGATTATTATTCCTCTTTAATAATATAGATAATATCTCCATGTCTAGAACTGAAAGTTATAGTCCTTCCTTTGGAGCCTAAGCACGGTACACATAGTGATAAGAGGCTGCGGAGAAAGAGCCAAAATTAAGGGGGAACCCCCACACAGATAATGCACCCAATTGCCAGTACTGACTCTGGCCTCCCTCCAATTCATTCTCCACAGCGAGGCCAGTGACCTTGTATAAAACACAGATATAATCATCTTACTCCTCGGCTGAGCATCCTTCAATGGCTTTCACTGCTTCATTTCCTCAAATGTTTCATTCTCGTGGCCCTCGGGCCTCAAGTCATCTGGCTGCCGCCTCCTGCTTCTGCCTTAGTCTCCACCTCTCCTCTGCCTCCTCGGCCTCAGCCACACTGTCTTCCTCCCGTTCCTTGGACTCCCTCTGATATCTGTAAGGAGTTCTTCTCCCCTCTCTTCTGTCTCTCCACTTCCTGGCATCTGCCAAGTGGTAGCTTAACCAGCTCTTCTCCAGAGTGGCCTTCCCTGAACACTTCTCAGCTAGGCCACGTCTCCACAATATGCGCTTTCCTAGCACCAGGCTCCTCATTACAGGGTCTAACTAACCATCTTCTGGCTAAACTATAAGCTCCATGAAGTCGTACCATGTCCATCTTGTTCCCCACCATTCCTAGTGCCTCACATAGTGGTGGCACTTAATGAACCCATACTGAATATAGAACTTACTAAATGCAATTTGTGGAAAGCTGTAAGAATTTTAGCCCAGTTCATATCGCTTTGTCAGACACTAGCTGGATGCCACCCCTTCTGCTTGTCCCCCAGGCCCTCAGAAAGGTGGCGTTCGCTTTCCTGTCTTTCAGCTAGGTTTGGGAGGCAGGGGACTGTGCTCAGGACGATGGATCCTACGCAGAACTGATACAGGCCCCTCTGAGAACAGCTGTAGAGCATGCAGCACACTCTTCTCCAGCCACTCTCTCTGCAAGCAGGATGGTGGAGATGGTAGACTCCAAGATGGTAGAACACCAATTGGAAGAAGCCGGGTACCCAGTGGCCTCTGGAGGAGGGCCACTTGTACTCCACTTGAGTGGAGAAATAAAACTTAGGTCGGTTAAACCACTTTGATTTGAGGGTTTTATTAACCTGGTTAGGGTTAGTGAGACTGAATAATACTACTGCTTATAGCACTAAATTGTTTCTCAGTGTGGATATAGGATACAACTGAAATAGACTCTTGATATTGACTAGAGAAACAAATCCAGTGACACTCATAAATGTGTAAGAAAGAGTTTTATCAGCGATAAAACCTACAACTTTCTTCTAGTTCTTTAATGCTTTCTCTCCACCACTATCATGATCCCAATTCTACCTTATAAATTCAGCTAGACCAGAGCATGTACACCAGTACAGATAGGAACTGGAAACATAGGGAATCCAGGGCAGATGATCCCTTCAGGACCAGTGCTGAGAGTGGTGATACTGGGAGGGTCAAGGAGGGTGGGGTAGAAAGGGGAAACCAATTACAAGGATATAACCTCCTTCTCGGGGGATGGACAACAGAAAAGTTGGTGAAGGGAGATGTTGGACAGTGTAAGATATGACAAAATAATAATACTTTATAAATTATCAAGGGTTCATGAGGGAGGGTGGAGCAGGGAAGGAGTGGGGGAAATGAGGAGCTGATACCAAGGGCTCAAGCAGAAATCAAATGTTTTGAGAATGATGATGGCAATGCATGTACAAATGTGCTTGACACAATAGATGTATGTATGGATTTTGATAAGAATTTTATGAGCCCCAGTAAAATTATTTTTTTAAAGAAAGAGCTTTATATCAAGAATTAATTATTAAGAAAACAACCCAGCCCAGTCCAATTCTAGTCCGTAAGTGTGATACTAGTCCGTAAGGCCCTCTTCAGACTTGCGAAGCCACCTGCAATAATGCAGATGCAGGAGTATCATAGGCTGGTGCTGTTTTCCATGGCTCTGGCTGGCATCAGGGTCAACCAGCAGGAAGGTAAAGGCAGAGAGAGAGGGAGAGAGAGAGAGGGAGGTTCCCAGCGTCCCCTTATGAGAAGGCTAGACCCTCAAAGAGTCACCATCAGACAGTGACCTGGATGACAGGCTGAACTCCACACAAGTGTTAACCCCTCTGAGGTCTGCCACCATTGAAAGCAGACCTTGATTAAAGGAGAAAATACGGATTTTAAAATTAGTTCTACTAAGTACTTCCTCTCATGTCCTAGTCAAAGGGAAGGAAGTTCTGAAATTCTATGATGCCAGAAAGACAAAATATTCAGAACAGAATTGAGACAAAGTAAGGAAACAATAATGACAGCTCCTTTAATGAGAGCTAATTTTCTCGCAGGGCCTGAGTCTACAGATAGTCAACAGCAGACCCACTTTCTTTTAATAACAGGACTTTAGTGATTTTAAAGAAATATAAACCATATCACATCACTACCTTCCTTAAAGCCTTTAAAAGGCTCTCCATGCACTTATAATAAAACTCAAGATCAAATGATTTAAAAAACAACAACAACAAAACAACCAAGATTCTTAACTGGGCTCCAAGTCCTCACACTTGGGGTTTCCTGCCTACACCCCCACCTTCAACTCTGCCCCCTGCCCCCTTCTTCTTTTATACAGATATACTGTGCTTCCCATAGTGCCTTATACAGATACACTGTGCTTCCCATAGTGCCTTATACAGATACAATGTGCTTCCCATAGTGCCTTATACAGATACACTGGGCTTCCCATAGTGCCTTATACAGATACACTGTTCTTCCCATAGTTCCTTATACAGATACACTGTTCTTCCCATAGT
>NW_022111369.1:64981450-64984011 GCF_000313985.2 Echinops telfairi | reverse complement strand
GGGAGAAGCAAAATTGGAATGAAAGAGGTCGGACACAGAGGAGACACACTGGCTGTGTGAGTTCACAAATGCCAGGTGAGGGAAGCCCCCAAAGTGGGGACTTCTGGAAAGGCTGATGGTAGCAGGCACCAGGGACCTTGCTGCTGGGACATGGGCAATATTTTGATGCAGGGGGTGGTTATGTGAGTGTGTGCACATGAACAGTCCGCTTGTCTGCAGACTTAACATTTGTGCACATTACTGTAACTAAGCGACACTTCGATGACAGGGAAATAAGGGTGCCACTGCAGGAACCATGCAGTGGCCGGAGGCTAATTTCTCAGCTCCCCAGGAAGGCAGATGAAGCTTGGAGACCCAGGTCCTTGGTCTTCTCACCTCACCTCAGCTCCAATGCGCCACACCTGTGAAATCCCATTTCTCCAGAAGTTTGCCTCAGCTCATTCCCTTTGCCCAGAAAGGGAGGGCTCTACTGTCCACCTGGCCCACCCTTCTTTCTCATCCCATAGCAACATCACGCAGCCTGGGTGAGGTCTCCCAGGGGTGGAGTCTGGGGTGGAGTCCTGTGTCTCTTTCATCCTTCTCATGCCTCGCAATGCTTCTCGCTCAGGGTCTGAGTTGACTTTTTACATGTCTAGATTTTAGGCCCTTCTAGGCCCCAAAATAAAACAAACTCATCCAAGCTTGTCTTAATCGGCTTTGTATTCTTGGCCTGTCACACCAGAGTGGTTCGATGACTATTTATTGAAGCTAAATGGAAAAATACACAGTAAGACACATAACAAGTAGCAAAGGGTGAGAGGCTGTCTTAACCAAGGCTCACTTGCTCTCTCTTTTTTTTTTTAGAAGAAACTAACACCTTTTAAGAGTATATTATGCATATATATGAATTGTAATGAATAGTTTAATGATCAAAGACTAAGGAATCGGGCTAGAAGTGGCAATGACAATAATTTTTAAATTGTAGGATGTGAGATAGATCAGGATATTTCAAGTAATAGCAGTATCATTAAAAATAACAACAACAAAAACGCAAACCCATTGGTCCTGAGTCCATTCTGTAAGGTCCATATAGTGACCTTATAGTGCAGCAGCTCTCAACCTGTGGGTCACAACCCCTTTGGGGGTCGAACAACCCTTTCACAGGGGTTGCCCAATTCATAACAGTAGCAAAATGACAGTTATGAAGTAGCAACAAAATCACCACAACATGAGGAACTGCATTAAAGGGTCACGACTTTAGGAAAGTTGAGAATCACTGCTACAGGGGATTTCCCAGCCTGTCCATCTTTAAGGAAGTAGATAACCTCATCTTAGTCTCATAGGGTGATGGTGGGTTTGAACCTCTGACCTTGTGATTAGCAGTCCATGGCTTCTTGGCCTTTTGGCTAAGATCAAGTGTGATTGATTAGCCGTCCAAAGTTTACCCAACAAATTATAGGCCACAGGGCAATGGCATCAATTGTAGTATCTAATATTTATTGAGGACTTATGTTCTACCAGGAAATTTGCATGCATTATTTGTTGAATCTTCAAAGCGGACCCTTGAAGGTCTGCTTGTATTCGGCATTTTACATGAGGAAACTGAGGCTCCAGGAGGTTAAGCAACTTGCTGCAGCTTGAATAGTCTAGTATAGGTCAGCCTTCAGGTTCTAACCCAGGCTTGTGAATGCCCAGGGCCTGTGGCCCTGGGGACACCCTCCGAAGTCACAGCATGGCAGGGTGATCGACAGCCTCTCCCCCCTGTTTCTACTTCCAGCACTCTAGCGCCCACAGCTGAAGAGCTCCCCTTGGGAAAGAATGCCTGGAGTCCCAGAGGTCTGGAAAGTGGCCTAAGAATAGGCCCATTCTAAAACCACATATAAAGCTGTGAGGTGGTTTCCTGTAAGAGGTTCATTCCAGGACCTACTGGGATAAAACAGAGCCAACCTGGTGGACCCCACAGGACTAGGTGGCAGATCTGAAGAAATTGCTACTGATGTCCACCTGCCCCCATCTCCCACCCCTCAAAAAGCATAGAAGAAAAGAGAAAGTGCTAGGGCTCACACGAGTCTTATAATGGATGTCAGGGCCAGGCAGAACCCACAACAAACCTTGGAGTCAGTGTTCTGGCAAGTCAAACACCATCTCATTTATTTTGGGCGAACCCTGGGCACAGTGCACGGAGTGTGGCCGCCTTGGGTCTGTGCTGGAGCCTGTGCCATTCGCTTGGCCTCCCTCCTGATTAGCTGCAGTGAAAACCTCTCTGGGCGCAGCAGACCCCCATCAGAGGAACCACCAGTCTCTTGGAGGCTCTTCATGTGGTTTGCTCCTCGCCCCAGCTCTTCGCCGAGAAGGAAGGGTAGTGAAGTGCCCCCAAGGAACTTGGGTAGCCCTGGCATCACTACCAAATGGTTTTGCCAGATTTTTAATGTTATTCCTCATGGTACCTTCCAAAACCAACATTTCCAGGGTGTCCTACCCCTCTATAATGCAGCTAAAAATTTCCCCTACTTCGGGTCAGAGGGGAAGGCAAACAGACACATTTTTTACATTGACAGGTCTAGAAAAATAACAACGCACGG
>NW_022111369.1:64977065-64979734 GCF_000313985.2 Echinops telfairi | reverse complement strand
TCTCCCTTCACCCACTTTTCTGTTGTCTGTCCCCCAGGGAGGGGGTTATATGTAGATTCTTGTAATCGGTTTTCCCTTTCCACCCCACCCTGTAGCTTGGGTCTTTAAACTAACTAAAAATCTGATCCCAGTTTAGCCTCTTAGCTGCTTGACCTTTGGAAAGTAAAATGACCTTTCTGGGCCTTAACTTCCTCATCTTTCAAATGGGGTCATTAGCTATATGATCTCTGGAGAATCCCCAGTGCTACCAAGCTATGGTTTTTAAAAACTCTTTTATTCAGTAAACATTCATGTTTTAAGAAGTTGGATTATAACTTTGAGAGCACCACCATATTTGCTCATATATAATGCACTTAAGATATAACATGCACATAAATTTAATATGCAAAGTGCACACAGGAAACTAACATGAGAGGGGTTTCAAGATTTTCAAAACCACTATAACATTTGTGTTATTTGTGTGAGAATATGGTGGTCTATGAAGAATATTTCAAGCACAAGTACAAGCACTTTTGAACACCTGATATTTTTAAGTTTGTTTATGTGCATGCATATGAGTTAGCTTCAAAAAGTTCATAGAAACATCCATTATCTTTTCATTCCATTTTTCATGGCGTTTTTAAAGCATCCTCAAACACACATGAACTTCATACATTTACAAGCATATTCACCCCAAGTGTTTGTATGTGTGTGTGTGTTGTGTGTTAGATATGGAAAGAATACCTTATTTGGCAGACTAAAAATATCCAGACTATAGGTACAGTCTGTTTTTTAATGAGAAATTAATTTTCTAGTGTGTTTAATTTATAAAGAAGTAGAAATGTTATTTTATTCATACTGTATATACTTGTGTATAAGTTGAGGCTTTTCAGCACATTTTTAATGCAGTTTTTGTGGTAAAATTAGGTGCCTCAACTGATATTCTGGTCAGCTTATACTCGAGTATATATGGTATATATGTAACCCCTGTATAATGTATGCAATAATAAATTATGTATAGAAGTAATTATTGTGCTACCAACATTCAGAATTACATTTTTCAGCGCTAAATTACATACATAATAAGTACACTGGCCATGGGAGTAAATGTGCCTGAATTCTTCCACAGGCCACCCACATTTTGCAACACTCCGCTCTTTGCTGAAATCTGTTGGAGCCCCTGCTTTGCTACCAGGGGAGTCACAGCTGGCAGACTTGTTTGGATGAATTTTCCAGTACAGCAGCACTATTCATTTTCAGTATATTTTTAGTTGCAAGGTTTGGTCCCAGGTTACCACAGCTCGAGCTAAACCCAAAGCAGATTTTGGATTGGGAGAAGCAGGGTAGAGGTGGGGGATACAAGTCGTATGCTGGCAGCAGCAATGACAGCGAAGCTGTGAGGTGTACCTCTGGCCTCCTAATGGCTCACAGGCGAAACATGGAAACAGACACGAAGGTAGAACATAACAACTAGCGACTCTACGGAGAATCACGGAGCTGTTTTGTTGGTTAATTAAAAGAAATGAACTGCTGTTGTTTCTTGCCATTGTGGGAATTCCTTCCCATGGCAACCTCCAAGCTGTGATCTTTCCCAAGCACGCCCCCAAGCCTGTCTTCGGAGGCCTGTCTGGATGGGTTCAAACTGCCCACTCTCCACCTTGTCGTCAAGCTCTTAGCCAGTTGGGTCGCCCAGCGGCTGACTATTAAATTAATATTTTGAACAGCAAGTTGTTTACAAGACTGGACTCTAGGTCGGATACCATAGAGCAAGCAGCAAGTATGCCGCTCAGATGGCTGAGCCACCGCCTGTGGGAGGGGCCTGTGCCACCTGCTGAAGAGGTGAGATTTGACCCTTGAGACAAAAGGGAGTCATAGGAGCTGGAGCCTAGAGAAGTTACAGGTGAGGTTTGAAAAAAAATGACTGTGCTGAGGACGGCTCTGGAAGGAAGACCCTTGTCCTAAGAAGAGAGAAAAAGAAACGATTTTCCCTTTGTCCATAAGATTTTAATCAGTTTAATTTCTTTGACTTTAGTTAAAGCCTCAAAATATCTTTAAAGTGCTTTTTAAATTATTGATTCAATTCATCAAGTTTTTATTGAGCGCATATT
This sequence comes from Echinops telfairi, assembly GCF_000313985.2. Taxonomy (NCBI): domain Eukaryota; kingdom Metazoa; phylum Chordata; class Mammalia; order Afrosoricida; family Tenrecidae; genus Echinops; species Echinops telfairi. The sequence continues at coordinate 64,977,647 of NW_022111369.1, read as the reverse complement.
ATGTGCCAGGCATTGTCATGATCTCTGGTGAAAAAGTACCAAGCATATTACAGAATTATAAAGTTGGAAGAAATCTTAGAAATAAATTAGCCTAAAACCCCACATGTTACAATTCATAAAACCATGTTTGTCTGCCATAAACTAAGAAAGACTTATTGATCTATGTGCTTAAGAAAAAATTGGCCAGTGAAAACCTTATAGATATCAGTGGAACATTGGTACACTGCCAGAAGATACGCCCCTCAGGCTATACGGTGCTTGAAAATACTGCTGGGGAAGAGCTGCCTCCTCAAAGTAGAATTTCCCTTCATGACCTAAATGAAGTAGAGCTTTCATTTCCTGATGTAGTATGCCTCAAAAGGAGAAGAAACAGCTGCAAATATCCATCAATAATCAGAAATAGACAGCAAACATCCATTAATAATCAGAAATGGTATGAATGTAGGCAAATTAGAAGTCATCAAAAACTAAGTAAGATCCATAAAGGTCAAGTTCTCAGTCACTAGTGAGCTGAAATGGACTGGTATTGGCCGCTTTGCATTGGACCGTTATAAGTTGTGGTGGTGCTCTGGGCTGGCATTG
>NW_022111369.1:64961392-64976444 GCF_000313985.2 Echinops telfairi | reverse complement strand
ATATGTTGCCATCATCATTTTCAAAACTTTTTTTTTCTACTTGAGCCCTTGGTATCGACTCATTTTTCCCCGATCTGTTAGTTTCTTCATGTATAATGTTCTTGATGTTATCCCACAACTCATCTGGTCTTTAATCATTAAATCTTTTCTTGAGATGATCTCTAAATTCAGGTGGGATATAGTCTAGGTTGTACTTTGGCTCTCGTGGACTTGCTTTAATTGTCTTCAGCTTTATTTGGGTTTTCATGTGAGCAATTGATGGTCTGTTCCAGTCTCCTGGCCTTGTTTTGGCTGATGATACTGAGCTTCTCCATCATCTCTTCCCACAGATACAGTGAATTTAATTCCCGTGTATTCCATCTGATGAGGTCTATGTGTATCGTCACCATTTAGGTTGAAAAGGGGCACTTGCAATGAAGAAAATTCAAGCACACGATCTCCAGCTTCATTTCTATCACTATTGCCGTAGTTTTCCAATGACTGATACTTCTACTTCATGTTCAATTTTTGCATTCTAATTAGTGCATATTGATTGCATGTTTGGTCAATTTCAAGCAGCAGCAGGTGGTATAGATTTTCAGTTTCTTCATCTTTGGCATTGTGATTGCTGTCTCAATGTGAATAAGAATTGTAAACCAATAGTCTTGTAGGTGTGTACATACTGTCCCGTCACTGACAGCTTTGTACTTTGGACTAGATCTTCAAATGTTGGGGTTGGGGAGGGCGGTTTGGATGATGAATAAGATACCAGGGAGGAGAATGAAGATGAATACGATCTAAAGGAGATCTTCACTTAGGCAATTGGCTGGTATGCAAGCGAAAATTGGGCCAAGAATAAGGAATACTGAATACTAGTGTTGGTGTAAAAAGTTAAATGTGCTATTGACTGCTTGGAGAATAAAGAAATGTGTCTTGGAAGCAGTACAGCCAGAAGTAAGGATTCGCAATGTTTCATGTCACATACGCTGAACATGTTAGTAGGTTATCGATGTAGATAAGAAGAGCATCCTTTGTGAAACAGGCGGTCTGCAGAAAAGAGGGAGAGTCTGCAGGAGCTGTACTGCACAGTGGCTGCAGCAGCGGGCTCCTCTGTTGCACGTATCGTCCGGATGATGCAGTCTCTGGCAGGTTTTTGGCTTTTCTTGTTGTACATAGAGTCACTATCAGTACACCTAACAACAACGGTAAGCTGTATAGATCCCCCAAAAGATGTCTGCATCTCCTGGAGCCTTCCAGAAGCAGAGGCCGAGATGGAGTTAAAAGTACACGAGCTCTGTGGGGAGGGAGGGGCAATACCTATGAAAGGTAAAAGGGTTGGGAGCACAACCAAGTCCGGAAAGACCTTCAGCTGTGAGGTCAATCTAACAACTGTGAGAGGAAAGAAATAGGAAGTAGGATTTGGCAGGGAGAGCCTAAGCCTACAGTGTGGGTTGGCACAGGCTTGGTCAATTCAATGGGGAAGTCAAGAGCAAAGATCACCTGTTAGAGGAGACTCCCTTAGGCAAAAGGGCCACGCCCTGGTGTTCTCGCCATGATCAGTCATTGGCTGCTACTGCCTAGGAGGAGTCTGGCCTTAGCAGAGGAGGATGGATGCTGATGGGTGAAAGCTGGAGGCCGTCCACTAATTGCATCCCTTGCAGCTGAATGACATGTTCTTTTTTGAAGGGAGATCCAAGCAGCCAACTCCAGGGCAGCCACAAGGTCTAACATTTCACTGTGGCTTGTTTTACTTAAAAATGATGAAGCATATAATTAGCACATCAACGTCAAACAAGAAGAGAGATCTCAGTTTGAAAATATATCTCGGGAGATTTATTTTTTGAAAGCTTTTTATATTAAAAGAATATTTTTAAAGGAATTCTTTTTTAGTCTGGTTTAAATAATACAGAAATGTACAACTGTTTCCCTTCTATTCCCAGTTAGCCACTTCAAAATCTGATATTGTCACCAAGATTCTTTTATGACATATCCACATAAATATAGACATATTGATAGCTTTTTTTGTAGCTGCAAAACTGGAACCGTCTTCAAAGAGCTGGTCCAACACTGTACAAATTTCTTTATCCATCCAAGACAAGACCTTTTGCGCTCTTTTCTCTTTGCCCGCACAAGCTCTCAGATTTTGTCATCGCCATCTACTAATGCACTTCCGGATAATTATTATTTTCCTCACTCTGTTTCTTCCATTGTAATTAATCTTGACTTGCAAATGAATGAAACTCCACGGCAACACGACCAACAATTATTTAGAGTTGAGCATCATTGGTTTATTTTCTCAACACTGTTGAGTCTCCCTACTTCATTTATTTGTTTTCAGTCACCGAAGATCGCCCGCCTAATCAGACGCTTTAATTTGGCTGCCATCTGTTTCCTGCCTCTATTTGGCTCAAAGCCATCACTTTTACTTCACCCTCCACTGATGTGGGCGGCATCTGACTCCCTCGGTGCCTTTCCTCATCCGTCTCATCTGCTCTCGCCTGCAGCCTTTGCAGGCAGAGATCCGCTGTGTTCCTGGCCTCCCCTCTCAGCCGTGCTTTCTGTACTATGAAGCACCTTGATTGATGCAGAATAGAACTGAGCTTTCGTTCCTATTGTCACTGATGGAAATGATGTAATGTCATTTAGTTCTAGATGTAGGCTCTGTGACCTCGTTATTGTCCTCAGGTGTGTCTGCCCCAAAGGAAAGAATTAGTTCTAGACCCTCAAGTGCCGAAGGTGCCACCTAACCTTGCTCCAAGATAGAGCAGAGAGAACATTTGGGGGACAATCACAGAAGCCCAAGGAGACCCTGCTCTAAGGGAAATGGTCAGCTCAGAGTGATTGAGGGTCTCAAAGAGGTTATTAAATTTGGAAGTCTAACATTATCTTTAAGCAGGAATCGAAGAAATTGGGATGGAAGGGTCATATCCAGAATGTTCCCTTATATGATAGAACCTACAGAAGCAGAGGGCTGGGTGAGATGAGACTCCTTCAAGAGAAAGAATACTAAGTGTGTTCTACTGAACAGAGTACCACACCCTGCCAAAGGCCGAGAGCCTTCAAGACCAGGAGAAATACGGAGCCCATCCAGGTCTGGCCTTCACAGGTGTGGCAGGATTTGTTTAATATGAGATTTGAAGTCTGCCTCAAAGTTCCCCTTTTCAGGCAGCTCACATCTTCCCTTTCATGTTGGATTCAGAAGGGTAAAGTCTATGATGTGTCAAACCCAACTGGGAGGCTTTTTTTGTTTTGTTTTTCATTCCCTTTTGTTATCGTGGATCTATACGTATTTGCCCATTCAACAATTTTTGCATGTGTAATTCCGTGACGTTGATTTCGTTTTTTCATGTTGCGCAAGTATTACCACTATGCTTTTCCAAATTATTCTACCATCATTCATGGAAACCCCCTCAGCAGTGAGTCTCCTTCTCCCCTCCTCCCTGTCTCTGGTTGACCAGGAATACACTTGCATATACTACATATTTCTCATAAGTGGGGACATAGAATATACTTGTGTTTTGAGCATGTTCAAGGGCCCTTCCATGTGGTGGCATTTACCAGAATCCTATTCCTCTTTATAACTGAGTACATTCCTCATGTCACACATGTACCATACTTTGCTCCTCCTTTTATCTGTTGATGGACATGTTTGATGGACTTTTGGGCTATTGTGGATAGTGCTGCCATGAGCATCGTTGTGCTTTGTTTCTAATTGTCTACTAATTCATAAGGGAATCAGTAACAAACTTTCAAGAAATACGTGTCTGGTATTTTTTAGATGCATGTTTTCCAGTGGAAACCCCATGGTTTAGAGTTCACCCATCCCTTTGTGACTGAATGCCCTCCCAGATGGCCGCGGTGATGCTCACTCTCTGGCATTCGCACCCTTGAGGTGTCTCATCACAACAGTCCCACCTAGTTAATAGGAGAGAGCAAAAGTCACAAAGCGTGACTTCCCAGGCTAGGTCTTAAAAAGATATGATGGCTCCCACCTCGATCTCTCTTGGGTCCCTCCCTCCTAAATTCAGCCATCATGGCATGAGGCCCCTTGATCAGTCTTATGCAGAATTGACGTGGAATGTCAGCTTCAACTTGCAAACGCCATCTTGGAATCCTGCAGAGCCAGAATGCAGCAGCTAAGCTACTCTTAGATCCCTGGCCCACAGGAACTGTGAGAGGAAAAAAATACTTGTTGTTGATTTATGCCCTTTAGTCTTGAGATAATTTATTACTCAGCAATAACACAAACAGTATCACAGTCCTGGCATATGAAATTGAGACATGAAAGCATGCCATATGTTTTAAGTCCATGTGTCAGACCTAGCTATTATTATGAGTTCTGTTATTAATAGTTTCATATTCCTTTTCTACAAACCAATTAAATTCTGAATTAAAAAAACGAAGAACAGGTCCATCCATTCTTGTTGGGCTTCCTACTGCTCCTGGCACTTTGTCCTGCCCCCTTAGCAGAACGTGAACCCATCCTAGATGTGGTTACCACAGCTTTGTTGTTTCAAAGCAGCGGTTTTGTTGGGCTGAAGAAAGTACTGCATCTTATTATTTTTACGGAACTTTTCATATTGTTTAGTCTAGTGATTTTCTAACACTTGTATAAGTGGAATCTTTTTTCTCCCACATAAATTTTGCACGGAACCCTAATAGTTTGGGGGGAGGTGTTTGATTAGAATAAACACATTTTATAAGACAAAATATACAAATGTTTTATGAAATAATCATACCACTGAGACAGACTTTTAAAACTCCAAAAGACTTTTTTTATAGAAGCCAAAATAATGCTTGTCATAAATGAAGACATTTTGATGAACACACAAATTAGCAATCGGGGATAATGGATTATGGTTATAATCTCACAGTCATCCTTGTCCTCCATTAATTTCTCTGTCTTGTGTTGGTTGTTGATTTACAAGCTAAACTACACTGTGATGACAAGTAAATCCTGAAATCACAGCACCTTAAATACAACAGAGATTTACTTCTCACCATTATCATAATCTGGCATAGGTCAATTCATCTATGATTAATTAATGAATTAGGGGGCCAGGAGCCCTCAGCTTGTTTAATGGCTGGAGGCTGCCAAGCAGGCTGGGATTGGACTGGAAAAATAGGTAGGGAAAGGGGAGACTGCAGATGGAACATGTGCATTCTGCCCTACCAGCCTGCACATTACACAAATGGTGTTTATCATGGTGGGGGGGTGGCTCACAGCAGGTCCCAAGTCCCTGCATGATGCACATAGCCAACACACTCAGCTGTGAGCCCAAAGATCCCAGAAGGCTCTAGTGCACCCAGAGGCTTCCAAAAAACCTGACAACCTCCATCTGAAACCCCAGCCATCGAAAACCCCGTGGAGCCCGGGTCCTCTGACAGGAAGAATTTCCGTGAGGATTGGCTCGGTGGAGGGGCCGAGCAAAAGAGGAAGGCCTTCCACAAGATGGGTTGGCACAGTGACTGCAAGAAAGGGCTCAAGCGTCACAATGGTGAGGCTGGTGCAGGATGCGAGCTGTTCGTTCTGTTGTACACAGGGTTGCTATGAGTCAGCTCCGACTGGACGGCACCTGACAGCAACACGGGGTTCCTGACAACACAAAAATAAATCCAAGTATTTTGGCATCCCAAGTGCTAATAATTTCATTACCATGGAAATAGTGAAGCACCATTTCTGAAGCCACAGTTTGTGCATTTCTTAAAAGAAGCCACTTCGAACTGCACCTAATCCGTGAGTACAAAGTGACCGTTTTCATTTTCAAAGGTGCATGAGTCTCTTCATCCTCGCCCCACAGTTACTCCCACAGAACTGAATCCTTGTGCTTTGTTAAAAATCTACAGCCACCTCCCCCGTGAGTGTATCAGTTATTCACTTAAGTTACTGACAGTGTGCATCCTAGCCCCTGAGCGAAAGGCTGCTTACTGTGTGCACGTGTTGTAAATGTGAGGTTGGTATAGACGGCATTGAGAGGAAGTGTAGTTAGAGCCACTTGACTCCAAAAAAACACTTTCACATCCCCCCAGTCATGGGTCATCATGGCAACCCCTGGGAAGCATAAAGCATCCCTCACAGGGGCACCCAGTCCACCAGCATCTTTGCTCGCATCATCATCATCATCGGTGACCCCATCCCGGGCGTCCATAAATCCATGAGCAGCAACACAAGACGCAGCAGCAGTGACGGGTCTAGAGAGACAAGCCTCTGCCATCAGGGATGTCACAGATGGTTGCACAAGCCCTTTTAATTAGCATACTGTTGACCCAGTAATAGCTTCTTCGGAGCAGTTTGTTGATATTCCAGTCTACCCAGCTGGCAGGGATCTCCTCCTTCTGGGCCACGTAATAGAAGTCTTTATGAAAATATGCACAGCATATGCCTGGAAGCAGACTTAATAGACTGAATAGTCCCTGAGGTTGTCTTTATTTCCTTTTTTTTTCTTTCTTCCTTCTCTGTAGAAGATAAGGGACCTAAATTAATATCCTAAACCTGAACAACTATTGAAGTTCAGCAAGGGCCATCTCTCATTCATGAACAAATCTGTTATCACCAAGTCCAAAATCTCTAACCTCTATTTTCGAAATGAGTTCTCTTTTTCACCTCTTGAGAAAAGCCCTTTACAAAGCTCACCGATAAAGCACGAGCTGTTTAAAAAAAACAAAAACCCAGTGCTTGTGGACAACGTTGAAAGTTCCAGAGTGAATTTGCGGTGCACACAAGATAGCTAGGCATCAGAAGAACTAGATGTGGCTAGGTCTTGTGGGGGGTGGGGGAAGGGGAAGCTCAAAGAATAGAGATATTTATCATTATACCACTTGGGGCACTTTAAGGAAATTTTCAGCCAAAGTATTCATAATAAAGGAAAGAATCTGTGTTCAGTTCAACTATGCACTTTCCATCTTGTACACGAGAAGCCTCCGTTAGGAAACATAGCATCAGGTCAGATGATTTTATTGTGATTGCATGGAAGGAGCTTAAACATTGGTTAGAATGGAGCCTGTCTTATGAACTTGAGCTGCGGTTGGAGAAAAAATATCAGGATGCCAATGTGGGCTTTTTAGAAATAAAGATCCTTTTTCAGAGAATTCACTTTCCCCTATTCATTGAGCACTGCAGTAACTGTCGGTGGTTATGGTTATGGTGTTAGTGCCGGCGAGTCCGTTCCTACTCATAGCAACCTATGTCCAACTGAACAAAACACCGCCCAGTCCTGCGCCAGCCTCACCACGGTTGTGCTGTTGGAGCCCGTTGTCGCAGCCACTGTGTCCGTCCATCTTCCCGAGGGCCTTCCTCCTTCACTGCCCTTCTGTTTATCACGTGTGTGATCCCTTTCTCCAGGGACTGACTGGTCTCTCCTGATAACATGTCCAAAGAATGTGAGGCGGAATCTCACCATCTTTGCCTTTAAGGAGCATGCTGGCCGAACTTCATCCAAGACAGATGGTTTGTGCTTTTGGAAGACCATGATACTGACAATATTCTTCACCAGCACCATAATTCAAAGGCATCCATTCTCTTTCAGTCTTGCTATTCCACAGTCGACTCTCACATGCATATGAGGCGATTGAAAACCCCCTGGCTCGGGTCAGGGATGATTACTCCTCAAAGTGACCTCCTTGCTTTTCAACACTCTAAGGAGGTCTTGCTCAACAGGTTGACCCACTGCAATGCATTAGTAACACTAGACAATTGAATTTAGTCACTGTCACCTCTTGTAGTTACAGGAGCTCAGTGGGGTCACTTCATGTGGTCACATTAACTCAGCAAATCATGCCAGAGACACAGAGAGAGGTAGGGGGAGATCGACTACAACAGGAACACCTGTAGGATTTCAGGCCACGCTCAATCCCGCCTCTTTGCTGTGCCCACTGCATGTGCTGGATGAAAAAGGAGGTAGCCTGTGAGTTGTGGGAGGTCACTGCCCTCTAACAGCCATGTTGACAAATAAGAATAAGCCAGCAGTTCAAGGCAGGATGAATTTAAGTACCAAATGAATGAACGACACCCAAGACTAGCCTGGAGGAGCTTCAGAGCAGAAACAATGACTGAAAGCAGCATGCAGAGGTCAGTGGCACTGGGGGTCAGACAGACTTAGAAGGGCATCTTATAGTCACCATTTCCTAACAGCAGTGTGGTCTGAAGTCACTTAATGCCACTGAGCTCCAATTTCCTTATCTGCTAACTGGGGATCAAAATGCCTTTCTGTACAAGGCTGTTATTGATGATGAAATGAGATAGAATATGGGAAGTCTGTGATGTACAGGAGGCACTCATTAAGCTATAGCTATTATTATGGTGCTGTGGGCTAGACTAAGGAGCCCTGGTGACATAGTGGTATGTGTTGGCCTGGTAACACAAAGGACAGCAGTTTAAAATCACCAGATGCTCAGAGGGAGAGAGATAAAGCTTTTTACGCCGATAAAATGTTAAAGTCTCGGAAACCCACAGGGGCAGGTCTACCCTGCCCTAGAAGGTTGTTTTGAGTCCGAATTTATTCTATAGCAATGAGTTTGGCTTTGGTGAGCTAGCCCGCTAACCACAAGGTCAGTGGTTCAGACCCACCAATTGCTTCACGGGAAAAAGATGAGGCTGTCAGCTCCTGTGAAGATTTGGTCTTGGCAGTCAGTGCTATGTAGGGTCACCCTGAATTGGAATTGACTTGATGTTAGTGGATTTGGGTTTGGCCTATTCCTCTGGCTCGAGTCCCTGGCTGATGCACATGGTTACCCTGCTCAGCTGTTAATTGAAAAGATAGAAGCTGCAACAATTTCTTCCCCGGCTTTTTAAATATTGAGGGTGGTATTTTCTTTCTTGCTCATTATTTGTATTTTTAATCTTTATATTATTATTATTTTTATCCTTACCACTTTATTTCAATTTTGTTTTGTATTGCTCCTCTTGGGTTTCCCAGTTTGCGAAGCACAGAAGCGGGCTAATGTGCAGAGAGAAGAATCGATAGAGTGGTTTATAATGGAGGGGTGGGTGGGGGTGGGAGACAGGGAGGGTGAGGGATTTCGGGAGTAAACAATGAAGGTGGGAGGGCGCATCAGAACTGATCGTGATTACACAACTCATTTTAAAGGTGATTTAACCATTGGTGTGGGGAAGGATGTTCTAAAACTGATTGTGGTAGTGACTGTACAGTTCTTCTTGATATAATTGAACTATTGAATTGTATGATATGTGGATTATGTGCCAATAAAAATGTTTGAAAAAGGAAATAAAAGTTGGAAGTCGAAATCCACCCAGAAGCACGTTGGAAGAAAGGCCCGATGGTCTCCTCCTGAAAACTCAGCCGCTGAAAACCTGATGGCACTCAGTTCTGCTGTGGCACGCGTGGGCTCTCCAGGAGCCAAATCAGTGACAGGTGGTTTGTGGTCATTTGAAGCTGGTTATTGTGACCCAGACCTCCAGAATGGGGCAGCCAATCCTCATACTAAAGATATCCTTGAGCTGGAGGACCGTGAAGAATTTGGGCAGAGCCTGGCTTTCAAAGACAGGAATCGGTGAGAAGACCGTCTCACCAGAAATGCGTGTTAAAATATGCTACGAAGAATACACTAGAGGACTTTCGAGTATGTTCACAGAGGGCCTGGAATGGCAGGAGAGAAGTTCAGACAATATTCTGTGGGAGGTTTGGAAGCCATTGGAAAATTCTGAGCAAGGAAGCTATCTAATGAAATTAGTACTTTAAAGCTCTTATTCTGCTAGCTATGCACCCTGAATTGGAAATGAGGGTCACGATGGAAGATTGAGAAAGAATGGACAGAGGTGCATTTGTGGAACACGTAGGGTACGCTTCTAGACAGTGGACTGAAAGCCAATTCCTGATTTCCAATGGGGTTCCCACAAAGGATGAAACCATCTGCCAGTCTCTATCTGTATATCTTTCTCTCTGTAGCTGTCTCATGTTTCTATCTTTTGCCTATCTATCATCAATTTTTCTCTTTGATGAAATGGCAAGTAATTGCATAGAAGAACTTCTCAGAATATTGAAGGAACTACAGAAGAGCAACCAAATTACTATCTAGAGAAAGAATCTAAGACCTAATCATTTTGCATAAGGTTGTTCTGGGTCAGAACCACTCAGTGGTACCTAATGACAGAAGATCATCTCAGAATATAAATTCTATTTGAAGAAATATTTTTCTCATTTAAATGCTACAGCTCTCTCTCTATGTACATATACATTTAACAAGTGTGTATGTTCTTTCCTACTCTTTCCCTCCATGCTTTCGTACTTAAGAGTAAAACTCATGATGGACAAGGCTCAGATGCTTCAGACAGAAGGCATGGTTGCTGCATGAAACTCTCCATTCCAGTTCATTTCCATGATAACCAGACTGCCTTAAAGCAAGAGCCTATAAAACAAGCTCTTTTGCGAGCATTTGAACATCTGTAAGGAGGTATACAGAAGCCCAATTATCAGTCTGAAAGGTTGTATCCAAGAATATCCAGTTGCCTTTACAGTTGAGGATGGGCCAGGGGAAGGTGATTTCATTTTGGCAGTCGGATGGTTCGTGGAACGATCTTCAGCCTTTGGAAGGGTTTGCCAACTCCGAAGGGGTGTGTAGGAGCCACCACGACTCTATCGACCGAGCTCTCTGATTGGATTCTTGTGTGAATAGCTCCATAAGTCAGAAAGCAGACAGTTTTCTCCCGACTCGTAGCGCTTCAACATGCTGTTCTTGTTAAGGGAAATTCTCGGAACTCTGCAGCTCTTCACGACTCAACTTTTGTTTCCAATTTTTTTTTTATGTTAGCTTTAAAGCCTCACATCAGCCAAGCCCCTTAAAAAGATCCCTAACATGACCATTTCATTTTTCCCGGATATAACCTTAATAAAAATGTCCATATTCTGGCTTACGTGGAAATGGAATGTTCCAGAAAACCTCCCAGATGCGTCTTTACCAGGATACGTGCCATTGCGCCCCCTGTGGAGCCGCCGTCCTGTTTCTCGTGGCGGCCTGACCTGGCCTGGCCTGGCTGGCCCAGGTTGAGTGCTCTGGCCCATAACTGATAGGGGAGGTTTTAATTTGATCACGGTTGGCTTCTTTGTTTTCCACAAAAAGATCCTAGACTTGGGAGACTTCCGGGTGAGAGGCTGTGAAAAGCTGTGTCTGTGTGTGCACCCAGGGCACAGGATGGCTCTCAGAGTGGTTTGCCTTTCTCATTGGTTACTTAAGATGTTCTTTAGAACTTGGCACGCAGTTGGCTGGTAGCGAAACACAAATACATCTGTAACCTTCTGTTGGGTTGGGCTTTCTTAAGCTACATGCAACTGCTGGCACAAAGGGAAACTGCCAATCTTACCCTCCAATCTGACTATAGGCACAGAATCCAGCTCCTATTTAAAATTATGGCTGAAACGCACTTTTTAGTACCTGGCATGGATTAATTGGAATTGTGTGTCTTTATGAAGGGAAAATCCTTGCATAGCATCAGCTCAAGACCTAAGAATTTAAAAAAATCTTTACCACCGTGGCCTTATGGAAAGATGTGTACTTTTTCAGAATCCCTTAGAGCAGTGGTTTTCAACCTTCCTATGGCCGCAACCCTTTAATATACTCTTCCTCATGTAGGGACCCCCAACCATACAATTATTTTCGTTGCTACTTCATAACTAATTTTGTTACTGTTATGAATCGTAATGTAAATATCAGATATGCAGGATATATTTTCATTTTATAAATTGAACATAATGAAAGCATAGTGATTAATCACAAAAACAATATGTAATTATATATTGTGAAGTATTTATTTCTAGTTATAAATAAATGAAATTTTGTCTTGACGCATGGTGTAGCATGGGTAACAGTCTTAATATAAAAACAGTAAACTACGTTGCTACATTTTGCGACAGTATGCGTAAAACGCCTACGTCAGTGGGAAGGTTGAGATAGCTTCTTTCTCACCAGATCAGCTTATCTGCATGTGGGCAGACTGGCCAGGAGATGATAGAGGAGCGGTGTCTCTGTTCCTAAGACCATCCGAAATATGTGTTTTCCGATGGTCTTAGGCGATCCTGTGAAAGGGTCGTTTGACTAACAAAGGGGTCACAACCCACAGGTTGAGAACCACTACCTTAGAGTAACGTAACATGCAAATAATAGAAAGTAAAAGTCCTTTTAATCTTAACTCCTTAGAAAATGTCTTGCCTGCCACTCTGGGGAGTTTTTCTCCATTGTGAAGAAATCCTATAGAGTTGCTAGGGCACCCTGATGGTAGAGAGGGTTACATGTTGGGCTGCTAGCCTCAAGGTCAGAAGTTTGAACTCACCAGCAGCTACCCAGGAGAAATATGAGGCTTTCTACTTCCATCAAGATTCGCTGCTTGGGAACCCTCCAGGGACAGTTCTACACAATCCTATAGGTTCTCTGAATCAGACCTGACTCAATGGCAGTGAGATAGAGTTACGAACATTCACGTGCAGATATTCATTGAAATCTGACCACCGTCTGCCTACATTTACAGATATCTTCTTCCAGGATGTACTTTTTCTTCTCTCAATGGGGCCTTTTTTATGGGACAACAGTTTTAAATGTGGATGATGCCCAGTTTATCCTTTTTGATGGATTGTTTTGGTTTTGTAACTAAGATCTTTTTGCCTCATTCAAGGCCTCAAAGATTCTCATGTTTATTTTTGTTTTCCTATAAGTTTACTAGTTTTTGCTCTCTTACAAAAATATTTGTGATCCATCTAGAATTCACTTTTATGAACGGTGCAAATTTTAGCTTCAAGGTTATTCTTTTTACGTATAGGTACTTAACTGTGCCAGCACCGCCCTTGAACAGGATGAATAGATCAAATGATGCCCAATTGTTTCAGCACCATCCACTGCAAAGGATGGAGGAGTCCCCCTTCCTTTCTTTATTGAACTACCCCCCTACAGTTATCAAAATTAGTTGGTCATATTTGCATAGTATATATTTCTGAACTTTTTCTTCTGTTCCAGTGATATAGATTTTAAAGGTATTGCTTCTAAGTCATCCAAAGATATGAAGTTACCAACCTTATTTAGACAAATATATATATGAATTCAAAGTGAAAAATTTGATAGTTAAACCCGAGCTCAGGAAAACTTCCATTGTGTGAACGAGTAGTCTCCAAAATGGGGTGCACTCATAAGATCTAAAAGACCCTGGAGGAGGACAGATGAACCACTCAGGACCAGTGGTGAGAGAGACGATACAGGGAGGGTGGAGGGAAGGTGGGGTAGAAAGGGGCAACCGATCACAAGGATCTACATATAACTCCCTCCCTGGGGGACAGACAACAGAAAAGTGGGTGAAGGGAGACGTCAGATAGTATAAGACATGACAAAATAATAATAATTTATAAATTATCAAGGGTTCGTGAGGGAGGAGGGATAGGGAGGGAGGGGGAAAATTAGCTGATACCAAGGGCTCAAGTAGAGAGCAAATGTTTTGAGGATGATGATGGCAACAAATGTACAAATGTGCTTGACACAATAGGTGTATGTATGGATTGTGAAAAGAGCTGTATGAGCCCCAGTAAAAAAAATTTTTTTTTTTTTAAAAGGAGCCTGGAGGGAAGCGTGAGACTCTCTGTGTTGCTGGTGGGGACCTGGGCCGCTGCACACTCCTAAGCCTTCCCTCATTCCTTCTTGCTTCTTCGGGAGCGCTTTCCAAGGGTGTGCTGAAGGCCAGAATAGGTCAGGAAGGAAAGGCTGAGCTGGTGAAAAGCAATGTGTGTGCCCCTTGGTTTACTTTTTTGATGTAGTATTTTTCAAAAGGTGAAGATTGCTGTTAAACTTTTCTAGATTCTTCCTAATAGGGAACGTGTGAAATGACAGAAGATTCCCCGTTATACACATACACATACCATATCAGAGGGAAATTTTTATAGCTTAGAAACATTTGATATTGAAGCCCAAAATAATATAATTCTATTTTTCTTTTTTACTAAATGCACACCTTTATTCTTACATTGTAACAGAGTATTAGAATCTGCTGCCTCCAGCTCTTTATTTTTTAAGGTCCTACCTACAGGACCCCCACAGCAAGGTAGAATATTTATATAGCAGACTTTTGGTTCAGAAATGGTTCACATGATCCACCCACCTACGTAGCTCTCACTCATCTCCAATTTGCCAACTTACTGGGCCAAACCAACCCTCACAACCCCAGAGAACTTGTTACCAAAAAAATGAATGAAATCAATGGTATAAGAAGCCCGAGAAAATTATCCCAGCTAAATTGAAAAGGGCAAGTTGCTGATTCCCTCTTTATACCTAAACCATAAAATCTGTGACCAGGAAAAACCTAGAACCTCGGGCTCCATCTTTCTTTAGCCCATTTCTCTCCCTTGCTTCATCCTTCTTTCATCATTATAAGTATCATGAACCCATGTTTTGAAAGATTAGAGAGGAAGCTTCAGTCCCTCCGGATCATGTAATTGGGCTGAATACCCATAACTACAGGACGGATAAGTAAGACCCAACTCAACAGAGGTCTCTTTTGCCTGTAGAATAAAATAGTGGTGGTCTCTTGGCCATTTTGAGAAAGGGAAACAGAAAGACAGAAGCTAATGAATAATACTTTAAGCATTTTCCCTCATGGATAGTTCTTAAAACTTTAACACTTGCCCTACAACTCATCTATCCTAGCAGGGGAAAACAATAGAGTCTGAGTTAGCACAAGCATTTTCTGTTCATATTTAAAAGACCGCTATAGTGATGAACAAAACCTGCATGAAATTATGGATGTTGGGGTTGAGGAACTTCTCTAGACATCTTATCCATGCGTGACAGGGGACTGGCCTTGGACAGGGTAGCTCAGTTTCTGGAGGCCACCACCCAGAACACTTCAGGTTGCTGCCTCCGTCAGTCACAAAGGAGGGGCGTGTGTGTGGGGACCCTGAGTGACTGAGAAGGCCTCATGAGGAAGAAGACAGATAAAACATGAGCTGGTAGGATGCAGAGGATTGGGTAGCTGAGGTGATGTGTTTACAGAGCTCTTGAGGTTAGAGTCGCCAGGTGAGCAAGTCCATGGTTCTAGACAGGGGTCTCAGTTAGGGACGATTCCTCCTCACACACGGTGAAGACA
>NW_022111369.1:64958508-64960335 GCF_000313985.2 Echinops telfairi | reverse complement strand
ACTTCCTACAAGATATTAGTTTGTTCTTCTGTCAGCCCATAAGTATAGCCAACGTTCTTCACCAACACCACATTTCAAATGCAGCCCTTCCTCTCCATTCGTCCTTATTCGTTGTTCAGTGTTCATGTGCACATGAAAAGATCATGGCGTGGGTCAGGCCCAACAGTCCTCAAAGTGGCATCTTGCCTTTTAACCTTTGTTGAGTTCATCATTTGATTCCTTGACTGTTATTTCCATCAGCATTGATTGTGGATCCAAGTAAAGCAAGGTCCTTGGCCATGTCAGCATCTTCTTTGTTTATCATGTTGTTATCTGTTGGTCCAGTCGGGAAGATTTGGACTTTGTGATCCATACTACAGGCTGCAGTCTCTGATCTTAATCAGTCAATGGCTTTGCGGCCTCCCTGCTTTCAGGATGCAAGCTTGTAGTGTCTGCAGCTGGTGACTAAGCCTGCCTCCCGTCATGACGCACCTGCTTCTTCACAGAGGCCAGCTCCTCAGATGATTTGCTCAGCAGACAGATTGATTAAGTATGGGGAAAGCATGCAACCCGGGCACATACCTTTTCTGATTTTAAACCACACCGGAGCTTTAAATTTTAACCCACAGCTTCCTGGTTCAGATTATGTGACTACATCTAGGATCTGCTTAAACACAATGCGGTGTCCCCAAGTTCCCTTTCTTCTCAAGCTCCCCAGAGTTTGTTATGAGCCACACCGTTGGATGTGTTTGCATAATCAATAAAACACAAGCAAACGTCCTTACAGTTTTCTCTGCTTTCAGCCAAGATCCAGCTGACATCAGCAATGACATCTGTCAGCCCATGCCTCTTCTGAATCGGGCAGCTCCCTGTCAATAGACTGCTGCCGTCATTGTTGACTGATCACCAGCACTGCTCTCTTGACTTCCCAAGGGCATCTCCTTTCTCGAAGCAGAGTGCCACATCTCTTTCACGGGGTGGTTCAGACCCATGAGTTAGCGGCCCCACACTTAACCACTGCACTACCAGGTCTCCTTTCTCCATCAGCCACACAGAGCACGTTTGATTTGCTTTCATGAGTCTCATCATTTAAAGCCTATTTGTGCTGTTTGACATCAATTAAACCAAAGAATGTTTTGGGGTTTGTTGTTGTTGTTTTCACAGAGTAACAGAACTGTTTGCTGTGGTGTTGAGTTTCTGATTTTGTCATAAAATGGACATTCCCATCTGTGCTTCCTTCATGACAACTTGGAAATGGAGATATTTTTAAGTGTAAAGTGTGATTGAGAAACCAAAAAAAACTCGGTGTGGTATTTATATGAGCAAGTATAGATTTCTGTTTAAGAGGTGGCCACCAAGAAGGGCCAGGCCACCTTCCTTGTGTTCCCCACCCTCCCTTCTCCTCATTCCTCTCCTTTTGTCCCCAACGATATTAATAGCAGCTTTCAGCAGAGGCACTGCGGGCCTGTGGAGATGCTCACAGGTTGAATTGATCATGCATTGGCTCATCCTGTCACCATGAAGAGATAAGGTACAGTGAAACCCAAGGGCCAAATGTGCGAGATACTCACAGAGCCTAAGCTGATACTCTATAGACAAGCAATCTAGAAGCTGCACTCATGTCTTCAGGTTACTAAGGACTGGCTTCTCCCAGTTCACCGGGCCCCTGGATCATCAAGGCCACGATGTGATTGTTGAGGTGCTGACAGGAGAAAGAAAAGGAAACAGCGCAAACCCCTTTTTGCAGTAATAACAGTCCATGGTTCCACTTAGACCCTTACTTGGAATCGTTGAAGGCCAAGGAAATGGATCTAAGTATTAAAACTAACCACTTAATAAAAATATCTT
>NW_022111369.1:64936095-64957488 GCF_000313985.2 Echinops telfairi | reverse complement strand
TTTCTTTTTTTTTTTTTTTTGACTGCTGCTTCCGTGGGCAGTAATTTCTTCACTATCATGCTCAAAACTAATCATGCCATTAAAATAAAAATAGGACTTATCTGACAGTTGCCTCACTGTGGTGGCTTGTGGGTTGTGATGCTGGAAGCGATGTCACTGGTATTGCAAAGGCCAGCAGGCTCACCCAGAGTGCACAGGTTTCAGAGGAGCTTCCAGACTGAGAACAGACCATGAAGAAGGGACTGGCTGCCTCCTTCGCTGGAAGGAGCCCCTGGAAACCTTACGCCCAGCTTGGAAGCTAAGTCAGGTGACGGAGGCTAGTGAACGGAAGCAGAACGTTGTCAGAGACCGTGCCAGAGGATGGGTCCCTGGAGTCGGAGGGCACCTGAAAGGTGACTGAGGGCGAGCTGCTTTCTCAAAGTTGAGTCAGCCATAGTAACGTGAGTCCAGTAAAGCCTGTGGGAGTGGAACCTTTTGCTGATGGGCATGAATCAAAATAGGTGAAATAGCAAAAAAAAATCTGCTAATGAATGGGTCTTGGAATGCACGAAGGATGAATCTAGGAAAATTGGAAGTCATCAAAAATGCAATGGAACGTGTGAAGATCAGTCTCCTAGGCCTTAGTGAGCTGAACTGGAGCAGGACGTCACGCTTGGTAAAGCGGAGGGGAGTGAAGAAGAGGAAGGCCCTCAAGGAGATGGGTGGACACCGTGGCTGCAACCACGGGCTCAAGCGTGGGGACAATTGTGGGGATGGCGCAGGGCTGCACAGTGTTTCCTTTTTTGGCATTGGGTCACGACGGGTGGGTCGGAACCTACTCGGTAGCACCTAGCAACAACAACAGCAAGGTTTTCAATTCTGTGAGTTAACCTGTTACCCAAAGTGTGCTAGATGAGAAGTCTCTTATTTTCAGCATTTAGTGGACTGTCTGCGCATATAGTAGCCTGTTTGAGTTGAACTTTTAAGTATTGGGTCCTCTATCACCTCCTTCAGGAGCCCTGGTCGTCTAGTGGGCTACACATTGGCCTGCTAACCACCAGGTCAGTGGTTTAAACTCACCAGCTGCTCCTCCAGAGAAAGATGAGGCTTCCTGATCCTATAAAGATGTACAGTTTCAGGAACCCTGCGGAGCAGTTCTGCCCTGCCCCCTAGGGTGGCTATGAGCTGGAACCCACTTGATGGTGGCTAGTTACTTTTCACCTCGTTAGAGTTCTTTTCTTTTTAAAAATATACTCTTTATTATGAAATTGTTGACTATTTATAGACTAACTCCATTTTCTATAGAGTTATTTTCTGATGCAGAAGCGTAGCCTAGAATCGTTCATATGGAAGAGGTAAGGGAATCTTGCCTTTGAGTGTCTTCACGACCCAAAGGCCCTGCCTTTGGTGCTGTTTCTGACTCATGATGACCTCAGGTGGTCAGAACAGAGCCCTGCCCCGCCCGCAGGATTTTCAATGGCTAATTTTTCCAGAGTGGACCTCCTTTCTTCCAATGGGCTTCTGAGTGGACTCAAACTTTCAACCTTTGGTGTAGCAGGAGAGACGTTAACCATTTTGTTTTTAGAACTCCTGCCACAAGTATTTAATGAAAGTAGGCATCTTGAAAACAGCAGGTTTCCATTGCTTGGCTGTTTCCAGATGCCCGAGAACAAAGCTGTTGCTGACTGTGGAGTTTACATTCCAAGCCAGCCTCAGATTCTTTTGAATCATAGCATCTCTCCAAGGCTGGCTTGTCATCAGCATGGATTTCCCCACCGTCCCCGAGCCCTCACCCAACGGAGAAGTGTTCCTCTCCTCCGTCGCTGCAAAGCGAAGCGTGCCCTTAAACGATTAGCTTCACATGACAAGAGGACACAACAGCCAATAGTGACATCTTTAGAATCCAGTCTGGAAGCCCTGCAGACAGGCACTTGGAGTTACACTTAATTAAGATTCTGTCTCGCTCCAAAAATGATCCAAGATGGTTTCAAAGCAGTGATTTGATGTCAAGGCAAAGAACCTTGGAGTCAAACATAAAATTAAGCTCAAAACCAAACCAAACTCACTACCAGTGAGTTGTTGCCAACCCTCTAGGACAGGGTGGAACTGCCCTGTGAGGAGAATGCCCAGGCTTTCTCGCCTGCAGTGCCAGGTGGTTTCAAACTGTGAACCTTGTGGTCAGCAGTCCAATACGTAACCACTGTGCCACCAGAGAAAGATAACTAAAATTACTGGATATAATCATAAATTATAAAATATGTACCAGACATATTTAAAATTAGGTACAATATAAAATATGTACCTAAATAATTGTTAGATATTGGCTTAGATTTCACACAGGGTTTCCTATCAGCCCAAGAAGACAAAGGTTAGTTCAAATCTGAGCTTGTAGAGGGGACTAACTGATGCAACTCAGATGCCACCTTCTAAGAGTGGGAGCTTGTACCCATCTTCAGCCACACCAGTAGTTTAGGACCCGGTTAATGTGAGTCTCTGATTCCTTTCCCCAGAGTTCACGTAAGAAAGCAGAAGTCCTGACTTCCCCAAGAGCAGTTTTCAGTCAAGATGGAATTGGAGTCTTAGAGGCAGATGTCAGCTGCTCCTCTCAGCACTGCTCACCTTTTGAAGGAGCAAATGTACCCAGAGGAAAAGAAAGGAAGGAGAGATAGGGAGATGCGCTTGAAGTTCAATATTCTATGTGATCTAATCCCCACCCTCACCCAGTGTCTCATTCTATGTTCAGACCCATGTATGTACCTGTGAGTCTCAACTACTGAGCTCTCTGGACCCAGAGGTCTCAAGAAAGCAAAACTCCCTGTGTGCACCTGGAACAAAACAGATTGCCTGTGATATACCGGAAAGCTTACTTATCTTGAGCCCCTTAGATAGTTTAAAAAATTTATTTGGGCCAGCCAGAGTGCTGCTGGATCTGTACATTTACCTTCCTCCTCCTCATTTATTTCTCTTGCAAGTAATTCTTGAATTTCAACGATGCCAGGCACTGGGGATAAAGCCCCCAAGCCCATGGCCACTGAGTCAATTCCAACTCACAGAAACCCTGCAGGACCGAGTAGAGCTGCCCCTTTGGGCATCTGAGGCTGTAAATCATTACAGGAACAGAAAGTTTTGTCTGCCTCTGGAGGAGTAGTGGGGGTGGGGTGGGCGTGGGATTTGAACTGCTGGCCTTGCAATTAGCAGCTCACTTCTTAATTCAGTATGTCACCAGGGCTCCTTAAAAATGTCCCAATATTTTTTTAGATGTCCCAAATCTCATGTGCTCATACAGTTTATAATTATTATCTTTCTTGTCGCTACTGTTAAGAAGCACTTGCAAGTTTCTAGCTTACCACTCAAGTCTCTGAAGCATTATCTCAGCTTTATTTTTGATCTTTAAATTACCCTGTGAGGTAGCATGGCAGATCGTAATCCCCTTTCCTCACCAATCAGGAAAAAGTTGAGGCTTGCCAAGTTCTCACAGTGAGACCTGACATGCAAAACCAGGGCCTCTAACTGCCAGGCCCAACTTTTTCTCTATGATACCATTCTATGTCCCAATTGGCTATTTCTCCTTTACTTGATATCTCCTTTTAAAAAGGGGGTAAACTAGGGGGTGGGGTGGGGGGCAGCTTTATTTAACAATATAGATGCAGATGTGCAGATTTCTCAGAAAACCAAGCCAATCGTGAAGACTACTCAGAAGGCAGTTTTTTAAACCTGCCTCATTTAATATCAGCTTCCACTGGCCTAACGGGCCCTGCCAGTGTGGTCCGAGGTATCTTCAGGGAAGAGAACTGGGGGAACTGTGCTGTCATTGTTTTTGTCACTTCCAATCAGAAAACTCAACCCCCTAGAATGAGAAAATCACATTTGTTTCAAGGTTTGTACCTTTTTACGTGCATCTCTCTATAGTTCACTTGCCCTGGCCTTGCATTTGCAATCCAAGTTCCTTTCCCAACCTTCCAGGGATGATAGTTTTACGTTCTTAGAGCTCACAGAGACCCTTGGGTGCAATGATTAAAGTGTCCATTTGCTACCCCAAAGGTCATCCGTGCGAGTCCACCAGCTGTCCCTGGGAGAAAGACCTGGCAAACTGCTCCTGGCGAGGTGTCAGCCTACCAAACCCTATGGAGCGGTTCCACAAAGAGTCAGATTTGGCGCCATGGCACACAACCACAATGCTTAAGGAATAAGAAACTAGTAGACAGAGGGCTTCCCTTGACAACATCTCCAGGGGCAATAACCGTTATGCTCTATAATCCACGGACCTGTGACCCCTCCTCATTTTTCATACTGGGACACTGGCATTCAGTCAATGGGGTAGAATTGTCCCAGTAATGTTTTCCATCTGCTGACTTGGCAACAGCCATCAGAGCATGTCACCTGGGTTCTGTCTTATGGTCTCCAGGGCCAAGACTGGAGGCCCCATAGAAGAACTACCATATTCCTCTGCCAGCACTGATTACTTTATTGCAATAAAACAAACTTTTGCTGAAGTATATAAAAGACATTTACTGGTGCATGGAGTGGGAGGAAGAAGATGCATGCAAGTCTAGTTTTTTAAAAAGTCGGAAAGGCCTATCTCTACCACCCCTCTTCCCCCCTCTCCCCCACAACTTCAAATCCTGACAGATCTCAAAATTCACCTTCTCGAACGCGTTTTTCCAGCAGTGCTGCCCCTCCATGAGCTCCTGTAGAACTTATTTCTTACCCCTGTGAGTGGGGAGAATTATTTATTTACATTTCCTTCTCTCCCACCAGACTAACTCTTCAAAGGGAAACAGCCACTCTGTATCTTTTAAAGTTCTGTGTTACAGCCTGCAAGATAGTGTCACTCGGTAATGTTGGCTTAGGAAACGTGAGTCCCCATTAGTTTTAAAGGAAACCTATAGGAACATAATACATTTAAAGTTGTGCTTGTTTTTTCCTGAATATTTGAAAACTATTTTACTTTTTCATAAAAAGTTAGGAATCCATGTTTGAGGTTTTTAGAATAATCATTCAAAGACAGTTGAAAAATACCACTGAAATTTTCCATTGTCAAAAAGCTGACCGGCTTTTTGAAGCTATTAAAAAAATCATTTAAAAGCGACCTCTCACATTTGACTGGTCAATCATCGGTTATTTTGAAACAGTAAGTTCACAGGAAGAATCTAAAATTAGCTTCTACTTTAATTGAGAAGTTCAAAACATTAGCATTTCACCATCTAAGAGCTGTGTTTGTTTGGTCATAAAGCTCTCAAAACTCAAACTCACCGCCATCAAGTTAATTCTGACTCACAGGATAGTACTGCCCCGCAGGTGTCCAAGACGGTAACTGTGGGAGCAGAAAGCCTCTTCTTTCTCCCAAGGAGCTGTTGGTGGTTTTGAACTACTGACCATGAGGTGACAAGCTCAACACATAACCCACTATGCCTCTAGAGATCATAGTAGAAGTTATTTTTCTCAAAGCGTTAGTTTTTACTTTTTAAAAATCAATCCCATTGAGGCTGGCTTGGACATTCTAGCAAGAAATGAAGAGGTGGCCACCCGAATATTTCTAGAATGAGGACTATCTTGGCCCAAATGTTAACTTGAACAAAAGTTAGCTCACCTATACTGGCATTAAGAATCGTCATTCCAAATTCCCAACACTTGGCAGCGAAGGTATTCATGATTGGCTCTTTCTTGAGCAGAAACTAGCCCAGGCCGTATCTTCTTCAATCCCGTGCTCATTGGGAAAGGACATCATGCTTGGTGGAGGGTCAGCAAAAAAGAGGAAGACCGGCCAGGTGATGGATTGACACAGCGGCTGCAACAAGGAGCTCAAACATAACAGGTGTGAGATGGCACGAGGCTGGGCAGTGTTTCCTTTTGTTGTATGTCACGTCCCTATAAGCCAAAGCCCACTGGGTAGCACCTGACAGCACCTGCCTCAAATGACCCTTCTAACTGCAAGGGAGGCTGGGAACACGGGGTTTCTGGGTGCGACACAGGAAGAAGAAGATCACACTTGGGTGATCACTCTTGGGATACACCTGCGATCATCTTTTGGTAAACCTGGTCGCAGGCCCAGAGAGTGGGAGCGCACAGAAAGATACAAACACCAGAGCTATTGGAACCGGAAATGTCTGGATTTGAGTGACTGACTGCATGGGGAAGTGGAAAGGGAGAGAGTTTCCTTCCCTCCCCTGGGCCTGTCGGGTCTAAGAACTATTTCTAAAAAAGCCTTGGCAGGCTGCTCTGAATGGTTTGTTTATTCCAAAAATTTTCTGAAACGTTGACCTGTCCTTCATAGTTTATTTATAAGCACTTTTCTCCTCCACTCTGGACCATAGACAATTTTCAAGGGGACCATGGTCAGGGAGAGGGGAAAAAAGACACATCTAATGATCATAAATGAATATTAGCAAGGATAATCCTGTTACAGATACTTTAAAGGCCTCTACAGCGAAGTTAAAACAACAAAACAAACCTGAAATGACATGCTAATCCAGTGTGTGGACAACGGAAGGACGATTACCGATTCAAAACTCGTCATTAAAGAAAAGAATCAGCCAAGACAAGCTGGTTGCTAATGGTTTTTGCGTGGGAGGCCAAACGGGGCAGCAATTCTCCGCTCTGAGGTGGGGTCAGGAGGGTCAGCAGCCCAGTGCTGACCTCTGTGTTTGGAATCTTTCATACTGACGCACCAGACTCTTGTAATTTTGTGAGCTGAACAACAGAGATGTAGACGGAGGTCTCTCCGTCTGAACTTTAAACCTCCTGAGTGGCTTGTCCTTTACGATAATAATTAGCATTGCTCAGGACCCAAAGCAGAGCAGTCACCAAAGACCTGCCGTATTAATCTAAATTAAGTTCGTGAGTGACCAGCAGAGAGCCCGCCGGGAAGCTGGGGGCCAGGCTGCAGAACTCTGTATATTGTTTATTCGGAAGTGTGGCTGAAGGAGGTCTTTTGTATCTAAAAAGTAACGTAAAATCGGACAGGACAAAAGCACTTCAACAACAGTGAAACAATATTTATAAAACGTCCAAGTTTTCAGATCCCTTTAAATTCTAAAATGTTTATATCTTTACCTCCTCTTCTGATGATGAGAATATAAATGCTCTTTCATCTAAACTCTCCTTGTACATTAAATGCCAAGAGCCAGGATGTTGCTCAAAATGAAGTCATCCCACTCAATGCAGAAAACTATGGAGATAAAAAGAAATTTTAAATCAGCTTTAATTCCATCAAGTGAGATCATCACTTTAATTAGGCTGGATATTGAATAAGGAAGGCCATAGAACAATCGATGCGGGCAACCGAATACAAGGATCTACATGTGACCTCCTCCCTGGGGGACGGACAGCAGAAAAGTGGGTGAAGGGAGACGTTTTATCAAGGGTTCAGGAGGAAGTGGGGAGCAGGGAAGGAGGGGCAAAAATGAGGAGCTGATGGCAGGGGCTTAAGTGGCGAGCACATGTTTTGAGAACGATGAGAACAATGAATGTACAAATATGCTTTACACAATTGATGTATGTGTGGATTGTGATGAGAATTGTATGAGCCCCTAATAAAACGATTTTTTAAAAAGAAGAACCGATGCGTTTGAGTGGTGGTGCTGGAGAAGAACAGTGAAAGTACCACGGTCTGCTGTAAGGACACATGGATCCGACTGAGGAGAAGTACAACCAGAGGGCTCCTCTGAGGCAAGGATGGAAAGACAGCGCCTCACGTACTTTGGGCATGTTATTGAGAGAGATCAGCCCCTGGAAAGGACATCGTGCTTAGTAAAGAGGAGCGGTGGCAAGCAAGAGAAAGGCCCTCAAGGAGTTGGATTGACACAGTGGCTGCAACAGTGGGCTCAGGCACAGGAATAGTTTTGAGGATGGCGCGGGACCAGGCAGTGTTTCATGCTCTGTACATAGGGTTGCTATGGGTCGGAACCAACTTAATGGTACCTAACAACAACACCATACAGCTGCAGTATATTCTGGGAGGTACTATTATTTATTGAAGCTTCTTCCTATTGAGGGATATTTAGTTGTTTCCAGATTTTGACCCTATCTTTGATTAATTAGTATAAAGGCCTACAAGTGCGATTGCTAGGTCAAAGGTTAGAATCCTCTTTAAGGTGATTGGTGAATATGATCCTATTCTGCCACAGGAAGTGTGCTGTCATCAATGCCCATTATCTAGGGATGAGAGGGCTTGTCTGAGGAAAGCCATTGTCAGCGTTGAGCATTCTTTGCTCCCCCAGTGGAAATTGCAACAGTGAACTAAGCTTTTCCTTTATAGGAGTGGTTCTCGACCTTCCTGATGCCGCGACCCTTTAATACAGTTCCTCATGTTGTGGCGACCCCCAACCATAACATTATTTTCATTGCTATTTCATAACTGTCATTTTGCTACTGTTTGTCATTTAAATATCCGATATGCAGGATGTATTTTCATTTTTACAAATTAAACATAATTAAACATAATTCAAGCATAGTGATTAATCACAAAACAATATGTAATTATATATTGTGAGATATTTATGTGTTTCCTGGTGGTCTTAACCGACCCCTGTGAAAGGGTCCTTCGACCCCCAAAGGGGTCATGACCCACAGGTAGAGAACTGCTGCTCAATGGGAATAGGGATGGGGACCTTTGTTCTGCCAAGGGCCATTTGGATGTTTAAAACATCTTTCTCAGACCGCAGTAGTCAAACATTTAATGTGATGGCTGGAATGGCTTCTCTTTGGTGAGCATGTGAGGTTAGATGGCATTGATGATTTCGCTGACTTTATACCCACTCCAAGAAGCCCTGGTGGTGTCGTGGTTACACATTGGCCTGCTAACCACAAGGCCAGAAGTTAGAAACCAGCAGCTGCTCTGCAGGAGAAAGACTGGGCTTTCTACTCCTGTAAAGAGTTATAGGCTCATAATCCCGCGGGGACACTTCTGCATAGTATTTCACAAGCAAGGCCAGACTGGCTGGTATAGAGCTATTGGAGGGGCGCACCGGAAGCTGCCTCTGGGAGGGTTGTGTTTGGTCTCCAGGGTTGCCATACCAGGCCTCTCTCCCTCCAGTAAATGACTGCCTAGCAATAAAGGGAATCCCAAGCCTGAAAACTGCACATCCCGGCCTGGTGGAGTTGTGCGCCGACAGAGACTTGATTGACTGAGCAGAAATCACTCTGACTTGAGTGATTCTGTCCACCCAAGGTGAATTGGGGAGAAACCACCAGAAGGAAATTGGCTTCCGAAGTGTGAAAGCACTGGCTTATTGCCGTCAGGAGCAATGCTTGTCAGATGCGGCCCCTCTGCCCTGTCCCAGCTCCCCCATTCGGGGTGCACTGGAGAGCTGTAGGGTTGAGAGCTGCCTTTCTCTAGAGGCACTGCCCTCCACAGCTCTTTTCTCGTCTTTGTCATCTACAAACAAGAGGGCGGACACACTTTGGGTTTCTTCATGTATGATTTCTTCTAAAATGCTATCAAAATGTCGCCAACATTTTCTTAACTGCTGCCCAACGTCGCAGAAATCCATTTATTCATTCCATAAATATACGTGTCGGCCTCTCTGGGGTGGGAACAGTGGAGAGGCCAGTCAGCCGCCCTCCACCTGGGAGCTTACATTTTTAGCAGGGAGGACCATAAAGCAATACGTAGCAGGTCTCCTGGTGTTGATGATCAGAGAGAGAAATAAAGCAGGGGTGGGGGGTGAGTGGGGGTGGGTGGAGGGAAGGCGTAGGGTCAAGAGTGGGTGTACGATTTCGTTCAGGGTGGTCCGGAAAGGTTTCCCCTCGAACAAGGGACATCAGAGCAGAGACCTAAAGAGAACAAGGCAGTGAGTCAGTCCTTTGGATATCCGGAGACATGTCAGGCCAAGGAGAGGGAACAGCCCATGCAGAACTTGTTGTGCGGCCAGCTGCTTGGCCTGTTTCAGGCACTTGAGTGTGAATGTGTGTGTGTGTGTGTGTGTGTGTGTGTAGGGGGTGTGGGGTGGGGAGTCGGGGGTGGGTGAGACGTGTTACAGCTCAGACCAGGTAGGGCTTTACTGCCCTTAGTAGTGCCTTTGGCTCTGGCTCAGAAGGAGAAAGGGGGTCATGGAAGGGGTTGAGCAGAGAAATGACATGATTTTTAGTTGGATTTGATTTCCATTGCCGGCAGAGACGTTTCCTCCGCAAGCACACGAGCCCAGAGTATATGTGGTCACAGTGCAGAGCGTGCAAGGTGGGTGGTGGGAGCTTTCTGAAAGCCCCATTCGACGGCTTCTGCTTCTCAGTGAAGTGGGAAGCAGCCCTGCCCGCTGAGTGGCCTTGGGGGGGGCGGTCTGGAGGGCCAGAGAGAGGCGCTAGTATGAGAGAGTGACCTTGGGGGGGTGGTCTGGAGGGCCAGAGAGGCGCTAGTATGAAGGTATGGTCGGGGGAGGTGGGCGAGCAAGCAGACCAGGGAGATGTAGGTGGTTTATGAAATGAGCATCGTCATAAATACACGGTTATCAAGCAATGTGAGGTAAAGGACCAGTTAGGTAAGATTTATTTTTGAAATCATGTTCTAGTTTCCCTTCAGCCACTGCCTCCTCAGTCTGCAACCTACATGGCTCTTAACTAGCATTCTTTGCCAGGGTTGGTACATGACAACTCAGAGTTCAACCCCTGCATTTTGACAGAGAAGAGACAGAAGCGCACAGAGCAGAGAGAGTGCCCTGCACTTGCCTCGTGACTTACAGAGCCGTCTCAGCTCCTGGGCTCCTGGTTCCCTCCCTGTGCCCCTTCCACTCCCCACCGCTCTTGATTTTCCTAAACGTCACTCTGAAAACTACCAAACTTTACTAACATGGGCTGTGCACATTGAAGTTCACATTCTGATGGAGTCAAAATGGCCTGGCTTTTAAAAAGGAATTAAAAACAGGCTTTCTGTTTGGAGAACCATTCAGACACTATTTCATCCTGTACATTAAGTCCAAATGTAAAGTGGCATCAGCAGCATGGTCAGAAATTTGGGTGAGCTTACTCCTGAGTTAGTTCATGTAACATGTTTTTATTGAACCATTTCTGCCCAGCGTGCCCCTCTTTTCCTACATGTGATTTCAGTGTTGCCCGAGTTTGTTTCCAGTGGGGGATGTGTGATCCATGTGCTGTGATTGCAGAGCCATCCCCACCTGGGACACCTGCCTTCCTGAATGTTAGGAAGCAAAACCAGAGTCCACTGCGTTTCTAGTTAGTCAATGGTTGTCGTTAGATGCCATCCAGTTGCTTCCAAGTCACTACCTATGCCACCCCCACCACCGTTGCTGTCCTAAGCCACGGCTGCATGTCTATGGTGCCCACCCAGATGAGATTACTACAGAAACAACTCTTACTTCCTCTCTCATTTAGGGAAAGGAATGGGGGTGAAGGAGGAACAGGCGACAGGGGAAGATTTTGATCAGTTCTGAATGTCCTAAAATACCATTTTGGGAAAGAGTCCTAGTTTTCCAGGTTCCCAAGGAGATTTAAGAAGGCCTGGTTAAGTGGTTGGCTGCTATAACCGAAGGACCAGTGACTGGATCATCCCACAAGCTTCCCTATTGGAGAAAGGCGTGGCAGTCTGCATCCATAAAGATTTACAGCCTGGGAACGCTTGGCCTCTGTCTCACATGGTCGCTGTGAGTCAGAATCGCCTCGCTGGCAGTGAGTTTGGTTTAAGAGACGTTGGAAAATAAAACAAAATGAAAATCCAAATGCAATTTAAAAGTGAGTGTTCCAAAAAGCGAGCAGTAAAACATTTCTTCACTTTACCTTAGAACCGTTCACTCGCCTTGAGCACAATTCATTCACGGGTTCTTGTACACAGACACACAGCGCGGCCACTGCTGGCTGCAGTTTGAGCCAGATGGAGGTTTCACACAGCGAAGCATCAGAGGTGCGACAGTCGCCATCAAGGATTTTGAGGACGCTTTGACAATTCATCTATGCAAATTGAGACATGCAGCTTGCCCTCTCTTCTTCATCTTTTGGGCCACTGAAAACTGAGACCCTTAGTGCAGGACAGCTACGATTTTGTTGTTGCCCTGCTCCTACGTGCTCCAGGGGTGGTAACTAAAAGGCTGTGTGTGACATCAGATTTATCTCCATGGCGATGGACTGTAATGTTCCAAACATGGGATTATTGACTGGTTCAAGATGAAGGTCAAGGAAGATTATTGTTTGGACAGGATAATCCACCGCCAAGGGGAATATTAGCAGGATTTCTTCTAGCAGCGTGCCCTTTACAAACACGTCCTCTTGTCCAGGGAGTTGGTTTGTTGTTGTTGCTTAATGTGTACGTTTTGTTGATTTTATCCCCCCCCCCACCCCCCACTTGCATGTGAGAAGATGAGGAAAGAGGTTGTTTTTCGGTGTTAGAAGCCCCTTCTATGAAGAAGCAGTTTCACCTTCATTTGGTCTCTTGCAAGTGTAAGGTTTATCTTGGACCTCTAGGCAAATCCGTCTTTGCTTTGTGTGATCAAACATCTGCCTTCCCCTAAGCGCTGCTGCCCTTCCTGATGTCAGAGCCCCATTGTGCTCTC
Organism: Echinops telfairi; assembly: GCF_000313985.2. Classification (NCBI taxonomy): domain Eukaryota; kingdom Metazoa; phylum Chordata; class Mammalia; order Afrosoricida; family Tenrecidae; genus Echinops; species Echinops telfairi. The sequence goes on along the minus strand of NW_022111369.1, from coordinate 64,945,012 downwards.
CAGAGAGCCCTACAAGGGGAAGAGAAAGAATGTTTGGTTTTAGCAGTGGGCAGGCGAAGTCCACTCATTCATGAACCCAGAGTGCCTCTTGGTGGCTCAGACAAGTTACTACAGGAGGTAGGGGAAAAGCACCCAAACTGTTTACCAACTTACAACCAGGTCCCCCCAGACTTGATAACCCAGTGAGATAGTATCTACTTGAAGAACTAAGTCTTTTAATGGACCATGTTGTGTGGATAGAGAGCTTCTGGGACATGTAGAGGTATGTTATCATCTTAAGCGAGCACTCAACTTGAGTTATTTTACTAATTGTGGTGGGAAGGATGAGCTAATCAAAATTTCCTTCTGAGCTGAACCGCTTGATCGACAACGTGAGTCTGACAGATGCTGCATCATCCTTGAGGCCCACCCTGACTCCTGACACCTCCAAATGTTGGAATACACACACACACACACACACACACACACACACACAACCACTGCCATCGAGTTGATTCCAACTCATGGCAACCTTATATAGTTTTTTAGGCTGTGAATCTTGATGGGATTAAACAGTCTAATGTTTCTCCAAAGGAGTAACTGGTGTGTTTGAATCGCTGACCTTATGGTTAGCAGGCCAGTGCTTACCCATCAGTGCCACCAGGGCTCTATGTATATAGAGAGCCTGGCATGTGTCTGCCATTGTGCTCAGGTTACAAAAGTAGCTAAAACAGATATATTTCCCTAGCCTGGCTGCATCCTTGACTAAGTCATCCTTTCCTTCAGGGAAGAGCTGCTGCCTTACTTTTTCCCAGTGTCTAGTACCTGAAATCCACTGCAATCGAGTCTATTCCAACTCACAGAGGCCCTGTAGGGCAGCGCAGACCTGGTGTGTAGGTTTCCCAAAGCTGTGCATCTTTATAGGAGCAGACAGCCTCATTTTTATCCCTTGAAGTGGCTGGCAGTTTTGGACTGCCTACCTTGCAGTTAGCATTGCAGTGAATAACACACTCTTCCCCCAGTGTTCCTGCCTGGCACATAGTAGGTCTAAATAAACACAGGGGTTTAAAGGCCAACCATGGGAGATCAGAAGCATACAATCTGTGGTCTTGGCCCCTGTCCTGGCCCTCCAAGTATACGGTTAGTCTTTATTATTGTGTTTTTCTGTACTTACCCTTTTAAAAGTACCTTAAATATAGTGAGCATTGCTTAATGAGAAACTGAGGTAGCAAAGAACTGACCCTGTAATAAAGCTTGGCATTTTAACAGAGTTGTTCTTCTCCCTTCTGACTTGCTGCCTTTTAGTTTGTTTTGCTAAACCATGAGCTTACAATGTCTTCTCTTTATTCAAAACATCTGTCACCGAGTAGTATACCAGTAATGCGTTCTGATTGGATACTATAAACTCAGAATAAAAATAGCCCAATAGACCCTAATAGTAGGGAATGCTGTATTATACTGATTTCCACAGAATAAGGATTCTGTCTTAGCCTGACTTCTCTCAAGGATAAGGTGACCAGATTTAAAGCGGGACACCATTGACTGGGGGCACGGAGGGGGGGCGTGTTCTTGATTAAAAATTTGGTCTTTGTGGACCAAATAGACCATTCCCTAGCTTGTCGTGCATTCTTTCCAAAAATTGGGACTTTTTTAAAACACCAAAAATCGGGACTGCCCCACCAAAAGAGGGATGTCTGGTCACCTTACTTAAGGAACACAACCAATGTCATGTATAGATATAAATATATCAAGAGGAATTTAATTCAAGAAAATAGCTTATAAAATTGTGGAGGCTTCAGGTGTCAGGCAGCGGCTTCTCCTGACTCTTTTCACAGGGGCTGATGAATTTTGAAATCTGTAGAGCAGGCTGCGAGCTGCTGGCTCATGTGGGAAGACTTGAAGGTCAAGTGATAAGTCAATGCAGAATCCAGAGCTCAATGAACCTTGCTGGAGCATTCATTTATAACTGGGGGCAGACCACAGCACCAAGGAAGCACTCTTTTCAACTGACTGGCTGTTCATAGCAGGTCTCATCACAAAATTATTATATTATACCAGATCTCATCGTGGAAGAAATGATATTATATTAAACTATTGAAAAGCATTCAACACGATGTCTGCCAAACTACTGAGAATCATAACCCAGCCAAGTTGACACATAAGAGTAACTATCACTGATTCTAACCATGTGGTTGATTACCTCTTTAACCTCTGCATGGAAACATACTATGTGGCACACTGCTTTGTTTTAAGGTGCATTTAACCATTTGGGAAATTGAGCTACATACTACCAAATGCATGCAAACCTTGACCAAATATTTATCCACCTCCTGCCATGTGCCTGGCATTGTGCTAGGTGACAGAAGTGGATAAGACAAAGACTGTCTTTCATGGGCTTCACAGAAGCCAAGGGCACTCTCGTGCAGTATGGGGTGCTGTCATTGAGATGTGCACACCTCGGACCTAGTAGTGCATGTAAATAAAAAGAACGAAACCCACTGCCATTGAGTCGATTCCACCTGCTAGTGACCCAATAGGATAGGGTGGAACTGCCCCGGTGGGTTTCTGAGACAGTTACTCTCTATGGAAGTAGAAAGCCTCATCTTTCCACTTCCAACAGCTGGTGGTTTTGAACTGCTGACGTTGTGGTTAGCAGCCTAAAGCGTAATTCACTACCACACCAGGGCTCCTCAGTGCATTTAAGGTGGTTAGTAAACGCTGGATGAATTGCATCTGGATCCTCTTCAAGACAAGCGGATACACCTTTGTGTATTGCAAAGCAGACTGAAAGTAGCATCTTAGATTACAGAGGAGAAAGGCTGGGCAAATCAGGTTACACACACATTTAAAATTTTAACGTGGGTAAGGCAAGGAAGGAATGCTAGGATTGGGGGTGTGGCGGGTAAAAAAACAGACTGGAGCCATACCCTTTTCTTACCTCTCCAACATGTGTATAACCTCACATCGCCTTTCTAAAACTCTGAATCGTTCTTCTCCAAACCTCACACAAGGGCCCTTCGCCTGAAACAATCACTGCCACTCCTTCTTTGGACCAATTCCTCCCTTCACCTTTGAGCCTTCTCTCAGGAAGCCTTCCCCCATGACCCCACTTTCTCTGAGAGCATCCACAACTTCAACACAGCACTGGTCACACCATAGTGTAAAGGCCAGTTCACTTTTCACCTACCCATTTCCTCCCGGGACTGTGAGTGACACCGAGAAGTCTTTATCTGCTTCGCCCTGCCCTAGCATTTGCTTGGCACCTCTCGGCTAAGAAAGTCATGTTGACCAAACGAGTTAGTTAATTCCCAGTGACATCTCTGCACGTGGCTTCAGTAGGTGCTTTTAAAAATTGACCCTTGGAACTTCGCGATCAAGGAAGACACAGCACTTTTAGAGATGACCCCACACCAGACCAAGCCCTGCCATTGAGTCATTTCCAACTCCTAGCAGCCCCGCATGGCGTTTCTGACTCTGTAAATCTTGATGACCCGCCAGCCTCAGCTTTCTCCTGTGGTGTGACTGGTGGGTTTGAACCCATGACCTTGCAGTGAGCAGTCCAGTGATTACCCAACAAGCACTGCTAGAGCTTATATAGATGAAGGGGGCATTAAGCCCTCCACTACATACAATTCAAGTAATCATATTCCTTTCTTCAGTGGTAAGCATGAGAATTTTCTTCGAGTAGAGAAAGCAAGACATATTATTCCTTATATACGATATATAAAGCGACCTTCTATATGAGATTAGATCTTCATGGCTGCATTCTTTATGGGAACACACCACCAGGACTTTCTCCTGCGTAGCTGATGGGTGGGTTTGATCCACAAACCTTTGGCTTAGCAGCCGGATGCTTACCCATTGTGCCGCCAAGGTTCCTTATTTTCTACAGTGTTTGTGTCTAATGTATTTATTTACATACAAAGGAAGACAGGCAGCACAGGATTTGCCCTGGAGCCTGTTTGTCTGGAAAAGAGGGAGTTGACCTGATGATCTTTGAGGACCTTCCGGCAAAAGTTCTAGGAAGCTGTAACATAAATACTGTCAGACCATCTTATGACTGCCAGAAAGCCGTGAGCTAGGATGCTTGCTGTAGAGCACACATGAGTCATTTAGAAGAAGTGAAGAGCCTCTGTCCTCAAAAGCTACTGAAGCCAAGCCCAGCACACAAAAACTAAATGGTTATTTTTTTGACTAACTGAATGGATGGGGGGAAGGTGGCTGCAAAAAAAAAATTATATTGAAAGGGATATATATGAAGGGGCTTTAAAATGTTTAAGGAAAAATGGAACTAAAGATTATGGAATATTTCCATGATCTTTTTGATGCCCTCTCATACTCACTTACAGATGGGATGTCCAAGCAAGAAAGGAATCATTTTCTGCATGGGGACCAGCAGAAATGGAGAGTGAAAATGGAGTTTGAGCACATCCATTCTTTATTTACTTGGGAACATGCTGTGTATACAATGGAAATCCCTTATAACAAGGGAACCCAGTCATGAAAGAAGCAAAGCTGTGGATGTGTTAGTCTGGGTAGACTAGAGAAATAACTCCACAGAAACTTAAATGTGTATAAGAGAGTTTTATATAAAGGGTAATTGTACATTAAGCATCCCAACCCAGTCCAGTCCTAGCCCATAAATCCGACGTGAGCCCATATGTCCGACACCGATCTACAAAGTCCTCCACCATCTCACAAAACACATGCAATGACACTGAATGCAAGAGGAAAGCCGAATCAGTGAGCGTGTAAGCATCTCAGCGCTGGCAGGGGACTTCACGCGACTTCTCCAGCACCCAGGGCTGCATCAGGGTAGGTCCATGTGGCTTCTCCTCAGGGGTGTCTCGCAGGAAGTCAGCCTTGCCAACTGAGGCAGAGATCTAGCTAAGGCAGCCACACTGGCTTACTCATGTACATCATGAACTAACAAATTTTGGGTGGTGTCTTACTGACACGGGCCCAGGAGTCCCAGGGAGGTACTGGAACGTGTGAAGGAAGAATGGACCTTTCTAAACAGCCTGTTTTGCTGGGCTTCTGAGCACAACGCTGCAAATGTGTTTGGTGTCCGCATGGCCGCCACTTGGACACGGTGCAGGGGCTCTGTAGCTTCTTTTCTGTGTAACCGTCAGAGTGTGGTGGAGTTCAGTCTAGCTCGGGCCCCTTCCTGTCATAAATAAGATTACTTTCATTCCACTTGTGGAGTGTGCTATTCCTCAGAGTAATGAATTTCCTCTGTGCCTTTGAGCATTTAAACATGGTTTTCATTAGCTTTCGCTCTTAAAAAAAAAAGAAAGAAAAAGGAGGGAGAAGGGGGTAGGAGGAGGAGAGAGACTGAGGAAAATTACTAAAATACCAATTAACTCCTCAAATGCAGACGTGTCTTCGGCCCGCTGACTCGCCCGTGCTTGAGAGCCGCACCAGGCAGACCCCGGATTGTGTCTTCGGAAACGCTACGGAAAACGAAGGGGTCCAGATTTCACCCAACAGACAAAAGAAACAGAACAAAACGAAGATGGGCAGGGGTGAGGAAGTGCAAGAGAAGCATGGTCTCTGTTCGGCTCTTGGTTTAAAGAGAATGCTAATTAAAAGTAGGAGTCCTAGTGGCTCAATGGGTTAATCACTGGGTGGCTCACCACAAAGTCGGCAGTTCAAACCCACCAGTCGCTCCTCTACCCTTTCAAGATTTACTGTGTCGGAAACCGTAAGGAGCAGTTCTACTCCACCCAAGAGGCTCACTGTGAGCAGGAACGGACTTGAAGGCGTGGCGTTGACATCTGAAAGTATACAGAGTGGGGGCACAGACCAGAGGAATAGCCTCAGGTGCTTATATAAGAAACCTCGCAGAGGGTCAGCTGTCAGGCCCCAATGACAGTGCATTCTCTGTACCCCTCCGGTGGTGCTGGTGCTGTTGGTGGGGGTGATTTTATGCTGATGAGATATTCCAGTCCCCCCCCAATTTCAAGCAGGCCCTCTTGAGATTTGTTAAGGTGTGCTGTTCGTGGTGGCTAAATGTGCAGTTGCTCAACTTGGCGGTTGGAGACCTTTGGTCAAGGGTGCCGCATGATAACACCGCTGGGGTTTTCTCATTGTTGACAGGGCGTACTTGAGCCTGAAAGCGATTCGGCTCCATTGACCCTCTGGTTTCTGCCAGGGTATTTGGGCTGTTTTGCTTTGTTTTCATTTAGGGGTGGAGGGTGTGAAGATGGGGTCTTCTCAATCTTCCCAAAGAAGGACGGAAGACATACTTTTCTTTCATTCTAAAATCAGGTTTTTTTGTTGTTGTTTTTTCCCAAAAACGACTTGCTCTCAATAGAAAAGTGCCCAACTTTATCTTCCCCAAATCCTTTTCTCTCCCCACATACCAATGTCTCTGTGGGCCCCCAACTCTTAGTATATGCAGTGACTTTTTATGCCTCTAGAGAGCAAGAAATAAGAGTGCTCAGGAAGCATCCAGAAATGGAATTCTGAGCCACAGGACCGGCCTTGTAACGCAGACGAAGCAGCTGAGGCCTGTCTCTGGGCGCTGTCTTCAAGCCCAGTTTTGATCCCCTGGATAGGCGTGCTGGGCGCAGGCTCGGAGCACAGCTGGCTCCCATTTGAAGTGAGAAGGATGGAGCCCTTTAGGAATCAGGCCCTCTCACAGGTGAAGACTGCTTTGCTGAAACCCCGGCCGACACCCTACAAGGAATCTTAACAGCAAGCTTCCCTTTCACTCAGCCATCAGACAGGACATTGTCCCTCACTGGTTTTTGTTGTGACCAGAGAGCGTGGAATATTTAAAAAGCCCCTGTTGTTGTGTGATCTTTCCTCAGTAGTGTGCCCATCCCTAATCCAGTCCCTCTCTGGTCAATCCTGTCAACTCGGGCACGTTGCGGTTGGAAACCTGGACTGCAACACTGCAGGGGTGGTGAGCCTGTGCAGCAGTGGAAGCGGGACGGGGGGCTCTGTGCCGCCATTGTGTAAAGGAACTCAAGTGGCTTTGGGGGTGGAGGCTGGGATGGAGCAAAGCCCAGTAAGTGCACAGAGGTTTGGGTTTTAATATTGTAAGCCCAGCTCCATACTGCACAGAAACAGAGAAGAGTAACAATTGTTCCAGGAAAATGCCAACAATGTATTTCTGCTATCTTTCTTTCTTTCTGTGGAGAAAAAAAATTGTCAGCCCAAATATGAAACACTGTTTTAACCCAATGGTCTCAAAGTACCCAATAGGGACAGGTTTCACCCTTCGTTTCTGAAGGCTTTTTGAGGTATTTGCCATTAATTTTTCTTTTTAATGGAATTCTTTGTGGAGCAAAAATGGTACCAAAATGTTATTTTTTCCTTATTCTAAGAATCCAAGAGACTGCCCTACTGCATTTGGGATCTGAAGGAAGAAGTTTCTCAGAGAATTACAGGCATTGGAAGCTGGATCTCATGGAATGGGAAAGGGAACGAAGGGAAACCGAACACCTTAGCAAGGAGCGCTCATGTAGTTATTGGGTAAATGTTCGATTGCTAAATGCAGAGTGGGCGGTTCAAGCCCACCAGCAACGCCATGGGAGACAGATGAGGCAGTCTGCTGCCGTCGCGCTTTACAGCTTTGGAAACCATCTGCACAGGTTCCCAACCTTGTTTGGTCCACATACTGCTCCATTTTCAGAGGAAGAGACAATTACTCAGTGCCCCCCTACCCCCCATTAAAAAACGGTTGCACCAGAGCCCGTAATCCAGGACCATGCAGGGATCTGCTTTTGCAGCAGCTCCCTCTGGGTGGTTGCGGCGCCCCACAGACAGCCCCGCTTTGTGAAGTCCTGCTCCATCGGTGGTTGTCAGTCAGAATCGACTGCCTGGCCGCAGGTGGGTGAAACGCTTTTCCTGAAAGGTGTTCGACACTCCATATAAATACATATCGTTTATTCATTCCTTTATCGAAGCACCTAGTCCTTTAGCAAAAGTGTCTTGAACATCTTCTCTGAGTCCAAAGCTGTGCCGGGAGGTCTAGTTTAAAGGCAACTTGCCCACAAGGACAAGGCTTCTTGCCAAGAGTGTTCTGTCCTCATTGCTGGAGTGTAAGCAGCAGCTGTGCTCCCCAGCTCAGCCTTGACACCGAGCAGCACTCCGTGTGTCCATGTGAAGGGCACAGGCCTGTTGGCCTGGCTGTGGTTCTTTGAACTGTCAGCAGCTTTCCGATTATCATTCATTCCAAAGGCAATCTTCTCCTAATTGGACATAAATCTCTGTTGTACCTAGAAGAAGTGGCAGAAGGACCTAGCAAATGGTTTATAGATAATGCTTTAAAGTCATTTCAAAGAATTAACTGTCAATTTGGAGTAGCTCTCATAAGAGAAATATCAAAAAGGTCGTGGTGAATGTAGGTAAAAGCAGGGTCATGGTTATGGAAGACATTTCAGAAATAGCAACTTGGGGAAGCAAGTATAAGACTTCCTGGGATCCGGTGACCTTGTGGGAGTCTGAGCACTGTGGGTGATGTGAGGAAGGATAAGATGGGCTCTAGCCTAATCTGGGGGAGGAAATGAAACGTAAGCACTTGATTTAGAAGTTGAGGCGGGCAGCCCAAGAAAGTCCACTGGTGCCGAGTGCCTGTAGGCCAGGGGGCCAGTGAAACGCGGGGGTCCTTGGGAAGGTTAAGGAAGCCAGACTGAAAACATGGATAGAGCCATCCTGTGTTCCTACCTGGAATGCAGATGGTATTCCTGGCCTTGCACGGAATTGGATGAGGCTCAGAGACATGCCATTAAAATCATAATTGGGAGGATGGGGGTGGGGTAAAGAGAGAGAACAAAGGCCATATTAGGAAAAAACCCCAAAGTTAAGATTCACAGCTTGTGGGGAAAACTAGATGCATCTGTAAATGAGGGTTAGATAGAACACCCAAACTGACTCACTGCCATCAGGTCGAGTCCGACTCAGGACCCTGCATAGGACAGAGTAGAAT
>NW_022111369.1:64930762-64932233 GCF_000313985.2 Echinops telfairi | reverse complement strand
CATTCCTGTCCCCAGGAGAAGGAAAAGCTGTTACGTGGCCAGGGCTTCAGAGTTGGCTAAGACTTGGGATTCTTGTCCCTTGTTGCATAAGACCAGATGCCTGACCTCCACAAGGCATGCTGGAGACTTTTCTGTCAGCAAAGATCAGGGATGGGTCACTGTGTCCCTGCAACATCATGGAAAACTCCAGGAGCTCCAACCCTCCACAAGATGGATTGCTGTTGTCTCACAGCTTGAGGAGTTCCGTCATTCCCAAAGTTAGTAGTGGAAATTCCCATTCTCTAAAGAGAGTTGGATTTTCAGAAATAAACTGGAAGGAGAGGTAATAGACCCCATCCATAAGCAGTTTTCACTTCCCATGTGGTACCACCTGTCCTCAGGGCATCGTGCAAAGGAGATCAGAGCAGAAGGTGTCCAGGACAGCTTGGCATAAAGGTCAATGCTGAACTCTGCCCGCCACCTTGCTCTGCTCTGGCTCATCTGTCCCCAGCCACACCTGGCATGTGATTGGTGCTTTCGAATTCTAACTCTCTAACTTCCTTGTGAATTGTGTGGCCTTGGGAAAGTTCTTTCCACTCTCTGTGCCTAAACTTTTCCATCTACCAAGTGAGAATCATCATGGGATTGGTGTAGGGGTTGAATGAACTAGACGGTGTCTGGTATGTCGTACGTGCTGTCAAGAGTGTTCACGATGGGACTCATTCTACTGACAGTGAGAGGAGGTAGTTAAAGACGTTACTGCAAAGCACAACAACAAAGCTTCCTTCAGTCACAAGGCAACTTGAACATAAGATCAAGCCAGCTTGGCAGTCACTGGGCATCGAAGCCAGGTGGCACATGCCAACACCACTCCTGGTCCTCGTGTAGGTGAGATTCCCACTGGACGGGACAGGCCAGAGCTGCTCTACATCAGACCCCAGTGGGCTTTGTCACTGACCACACACCGTGTGTATGTTGCCATTCAGTTCCCTTTTGTGGCCACGGAGGGAACACAAAAGTGCTGCTTCTTTTTCTAGAAGTTTCTGACTAGCCTGTTTGCTGATTAAAAAGGAGGCTTTCCAGCACATTCATTTCATAGAGCATGGTAATACTTAAGACCCAGAGCTATTCCAGGCATTTAGTGCAAACTGTTGATTTCCTATAATAAGGGGTTGTACGTTTTGTTTACTTCCTCTGCATGCCAACGCCTCAGGAGCTCCAATGCGTCCCCCCACACCTCAGTATGCCCTTTCCAAAGAACGGACATGCCTGTCTGTCCATTCGGGCTGTCATTCGGGCTGTGACTTCGCTTTGAAAAGACTCTTCTTCCAGTGTTCAAGGGCCTTTGTTGACCACAGTTCTATCAAAAACAGTCACATTTCAAATCTCATCACAGACGTCTCTCACCCCAGGAGAGGTTTTCTGATCCCTCTCAAGTTCACTGCCAGCGATTCAATTCTAACTCATAGTGACCCTAGAGGACAGATTAGTA
>NW_022111369.1:64927921-64930055 GCF_000313985.2 Echinops telfairi | reverse complement strand
TCATATGTGTATAAGAAAGAGTTTTATATAAAAGAGCAATTGTATGTGGGGAAAACATCCCAGCCCAGTCTAGATCAAGTCCATAAGTCCAATATTAGTCCATTGTGTCTGATACCAGTCTGTAAATTCTTCTTCAGACTCACACAACACATGCAATGATGCGAATACAGGAAGTTCACAGGCCAGTAGGTGGAAAGTCTTGTGGATGCAGTGGCAGTGGAAACATCGCAACGCTGGCATAGGCTTCCACGTGGCTCCTCTAGCTCCAGGGTTCTAGCATAGCTCCATGTGTCCTGCAGCAGGAAGACAAAGCAGAGAGTCTGTATGTATCTGCACTCCAGTGAGCTGTTTATCTCTGTGGTGCCTCCAAATTAGGTCATCAAGCTGCCACCTGATTGACAGACTAGACTCCACCCCTGCACAAGTTGACAGGAGATTATGTAACTGCCACAATAAGCCTCCTAAGGGCAGAGCTTTTTCTCTAGTATGGTTGGACTCCCAGCACCAAGAAGAGGGTCTGCCCAGAACACCCAGTCCAAACCACTGCTTTCAAATGGATTCCAACTCATAGCAACCCTATGGGACAAACTGAACTCCCCCATAGGGTTTCCAAGGTTGTAAGCCTTTATGGAAGCAGACTGCCTCATCTTTCTCCCTTGCCAAAGCTGGTGGTTTGAGCTACCAACCTCTGTGGTTAGCAGCGGAGTGCCAACTACCAGGGCTCATCAGTGCCTGTCATATGGTCGGAATGAATGAATGAAGACAGAATTTTTGCCCTTGTATAAAGAACCTCAAGATAAAGCAGGGACTTTTTACAGATAGATCTCTAAGTCTGAGAAGGCAGAGATTGTTTTTATTGCCCTTTTGCTAGGTTCTAGAACAAATCAAGGTTCATAGGAGGTGCTCAGGAAATGGTCATTGAATCAGGTAATTGAATAAATACTAGGTGGCAGTTGTGGTCATAGTAATCATGGCCCTGGTGTTAACTATTAAAAACTTAACTCACTGCATTGAGCCAATGCTGACTCACATCAACCCAATAGGACAGGGTAGAACTGCCACTGTGGGTTTCCAAGATTGTAACTCTTTATGGGAATCGAAAGCCTCATCTTTCTAGTGGTTTCTAACGGCTGCACTTGTGGGTGGCAGTCCAACGAGTACTATTAGGAGAAGGAAGGCGACCCTAGCCAGACCTCTCTGTTGTTACGTGCTGTAAAGTCAGTTCCAACCCGGAGTGACCTCATGCACAGCAGAAGGAAAGACGGCGTGGTTCTGCACCATCCTCACAGTGTTCCCATGCCCACTGATGTGACCACTGTGCTCTATGCCAGACAGGGTGCAGTTGCTCCTCACGTTTCCTCCAGACCACCTGAGCCCACCAGGCAAGTCTGCCTTCTCGGCATAACCTCACCTCTGTGCTTGGCTTCCTGCTTGACTTGGAAATCCAACCATTGACCACTTAACCCCTTTATAGAGAAATGTGGAGAATCCAAATTCTTTGTGTTACCCCTACCTTCAGACGCTGCCCCGCCCACTTCCCACCTAACCTGGGACTTCTCATGAATGGCCTCTTGGTGCCTCCCCCTCGCCTCTGGCTTCCTCTGTTGCACCCCTCATTCTGCCCTTGGGCTCCTCACCTTTCTCTACCTGACAGCCACGACCTACTTAGCTGCCAGGTTAGTCCTGGTCTCATTAACTGCAAGACCATTTAACATCACAGAGTGGAAAGAGCATTAACTTTGGGATTAAACCCCTTGGATTCAAATCTCAGTGTTGGGACTGACCACTAATGTGAACGTGGGTCAGGCACACAAACACCTGGACCTTCAGTTTCCTCATTTGCACAATGGCATCATAATGCATTTCTCATGCCTCTGCTATGGGGATTAAGTGGAATGTTCTATGTAAAGTATGCAAAGGGCACAATGCCCAATGCTGAGCAAACGTTAGCTCCCTTCCCTCCTGGAATGTACATATAATTACCCCTTAGAGCATAAATATAGATGGACTTTTTAAAAAATAGTTTTATTAGGGGCTCATATAACTCTTATCACAATCCATACATACATCAATTGTGTAAAGCACATTTGTACATTCATTGCCCTCATCATTCTCAAAACATTTGCTCTCCACT
>NW_022111369.1:64904209-64926859 GCF_000313985.2 Echinops telfairi | reverse complement strand
ATACTAGTTCATAAATCCCTCTCCAGACTCACGCAGCCACATACAATGATGCAGAATGCCGGAAGATCACAAGCTGGTGGTTGCAAAGTCATGTGTATCCAATGGCGGTGGACACATCTCCAGGGCTCTGGCTGCCATCAGCATGACTTGAAATGGCTCATCAACACAAAGGTGAAGCAGAGAGAGAGAGAGAGAAAGTTCCCAGAATCCTCATGAGAAGGCATGCCCACAAGGCGGCATCAATAGGCTGTGACCTGATTGACAAACTAGACTCCACCCCTGCACTTATATATCAAGTTGACATGAAATTATGTTATACCACAATAATCATCTCTACAATATTCTTGGATAAGCAGGCCATTCTCATCCTTAAAGTATGATCAGAAGGAAATTACTAGAGGCTTGTTCCACTTGTAGATCCTGCAAATGTATTTTGGGCTTTCACTGTCATCCATACCCTTCTGCAAACCGGAATTTCACAATTTAAGCTCTGGTACCATTCACTCCTTTGGATTTGGATTGTATTGTTTACAGTCCTTGGATCATGCATATTAGTGTGCTGCTTCTATATGGGTTTAGTTGACGTCTCACTTAAATGGCTACTTGTTTGAAAACAAGCCTTTGAGACCTCAGATGCTATTCGTCCTGATAGCTGAGCACCATTTAATTTCTTCAACACACTTTGCCGTAGCACCCATATGTTCCAGGTTGACTCTATGAGAGTGTGTATTGAGCAGGGCCATGTCATAATAATTAATTGTTCTTATATTGAAGCTAGGATTAAGTGCAAGCCCAAAATAGTAAGGGTGTCTTTAATATAAACTCTGCAGGTAATTCAGAGTTAGTTCCCATTCCCATGTGGTTTCTTGGCTGTTCTGGTTGAAAAGTATGACAGTTAGCTTTATATCAACTTGGCTAAGCTGGGATTCTCCCATGATGTGCTCTAACATAATGTAATGGAAACTTCTGTGAGCATCAAGCAATTGTAGGAAGAATAGGGCCGAGTACTCTCTTTTACCTGGCCAGAAATCAATTTAGTTAAAAGGAAGTATCGGTGGGGGCATGGAATACTCTTAATATAAGTCCACAAATTAGCTCAGTTTTTCTTTTTTGTCTGGCTCCTGCTTCTGCCTCATCTACCCACTGACTCTGACTTCACTAGCCTGTCATCTTCTGCTTCCTTCTTTCTTGACCCCAGCAACGTATGAGTTGGGGGAGGAACAAACTGACCTGCAAACTTGCACAAGACAGGATCGACCACTTCTACAACTGCACGCCTGTATGAGCCACGTCCTTGATCTAAACATTCTTTCTTTACATACACATCTGTCCCTGGTTTTACTTCTTTAGAGAGCCCAGACTAGCACAAAAAGCATCAGTTTGCACACATAAATTATCATCATATCAGCCCATTGAAGGACATGGTTATAGTTCTCCACAGCCACCACATTCTCCCATCCTCACAAAAAAAGACCAGGACACGAAACATCCCTGCCGCAAACTTAGTCCTTGTGGAATATCGAAACTGTCTCCGGGCTTTTCAATGAAAGTGACCAATATCATAACATGTACTGTAATATCTCATGCACTATTCTTGTTAAAAGACTGCTAAGCTAGAAGGCCACCACTTGTCTGTCAGTTTGTCTTACTGTGGTGGTGAGTGTGTTGCTGTGATGCTAGAAGCTATGTCACTGGCATTTCAAATACCAGTCACCCAAAGTGAACGTGTTTCTCCATTGCATCATATGCATGCAAAAGTTGGGCACTGACTAAGGAAGACCGTAGAAGAAGAGATGTGTTTGAATTGTGGTGCTGGAGAAGAACATGGAAAGTACCCTGGACTGCTAAAAGAACAAACATCTGTATTGAAAGAAGTAAGGCTGGAGTGTTTGGACGTCTTGTCAGGAGAGACCAGTCCCTGGAGAAGGACATCGTGTTTGGTAAAGTGGAGGGGCGGCAATAAAGAGGAAGGCCCTTGACGAGATGGACTGACACAGTGGCTGCCTCAACGGCTCAAGCACAGGAACAGTTGTGAGGACGATGCAGGACCATGCAGTGTTTTGTTCTGTTGTGCACAGGGTGGCTAAGGGTCGGAGCCAACTCGATGGTACCTAAGAAGAACAACAAGAAGCTAGAAGGCTTGTAGACTTCTAGATCAATGCAAGAAGAACATGACTGTAGCCTCAGCTCTACCTTCAAGGAAGGGCCTGGCGCTGGGCACAGCCTTCAGGCTTGGGTTTCCTCATCTAGCCACGGAGAAGGCAAGAAGTGTGGCTGTTGTACTATACAATTTCTCATATTACGTGAGACTATGACACTATACTGTTGTTGTTAGCTGCCCTCAAGTCAGTTACAGGTATATGTGAACATTTACATTTGTAGTCATTGTTAAATAGGGGGGATTAATATAAAGCACTGGAAGTCCTACTGAGGTAGTTTATTGTGCCAACCTGGCCTATAAACACATGTGGGGTTAATTGAAGGGCAGAGACATAAATGGCTCAGTGATCCTCGCCTTTTAAGTTCTTGGGTCTCTTGCTTTGTGATGGTTGGACCAGGGTGCAGCTGCCTTAGCCAGTTCCCTGCTTCAGCTTGCAAGGCTTACTTCCTGCAAGACATCCCCAAGGAGAAGCCACATGGACCTACCCCGATGCAGCCCTGGGTGCTAGAACAGCCGTGTGGAGACCCCTGCCAGCGCTGAGATGCTTATACATTCATTGATTTGGCTTTCTTCCTGCAGTCGGCATCATAATGTGTGTTTTGTGAGATGGAAGAGGACTTTGTGGATTGGCATCAGACATATGGGTTAATTTGTTCATGTTGGACTTGTGGGCTTGGGCATCACTGGGTTGGGATATTTTCTTGGTGTGCACTTAACCTTTATATAAAACTCACTCTTATACATGAGTTTCTGTGGATTTGTTTCTCTAAAGTACCCAGACTAATAAAACAACTTTGACAATGTTTTTACTTGGTATAGGGGCTAATGGTATAGGTTTCTCGATATCTTAGCCTTTGGAATGAAATGCAGCTTAGAACTTGCAGTCAATTAATATGCTTAGAAAATAGAGAGTAAAATATATTCACCTTGTAGTGGAGAATTATTTAGAGAGTTCTCAATTGTGTTGTCCTTAGAAATGAATGGCATTGCACAGCTTTTCGTACAATAAACTCATATTTAAGCTCCCACTGTGGGCCAAACCGATGGAGCTCTGCGACACAGGGACTTGTCGTGGAGCTGGGGTAGACTTGATTGGCATGAGTTTGGTTTGGTACATGAGCCAAACAGGATGCCAAGTGCTGAGGAGCTCACAAGATTAGAGCATAGCTCCATCCTCAAGGGGTCCAAAGCCCAGAGAGGAGAGGTAACAGGGTACTGGAAGGCTGCGGCACCACCTAGCTGTGCTCTGGAAGTCAGTGTTGGTCTCCAGAAGGAGTGGATTCCTGCTTGTCCAAGGAGAACCCAGAGAGGACAGTGACACATCTTTGGAGTCTTCAGGGCGACGACTTTGAATCATGCCGATCTTGATGCAGGAGAGGGTCTTCTCTTTCACTGATTCTAGGGGAAAAAAACCCTCCCTGTCACAAGTGGATTCTGACTCTTAGATTCTATAGAGCAGGGTGGAACAGCCCCTGCTCTGCTAACCTTGTTATCAGTACAACATCTGATCCACCACACCCCCTAGCTCCTTGATTCCAGGAAAGCCATAGTTAATTCAAGAATGATACCTTGGAAGCAGCTGTGACGTATAAAGCATAAAGTTGATATGAATATGGAATGGAGACTCTTCCCATTGAGATGGCAGTGAAACCAGTCAAAAGAGCTTGTTTGTATTTTTGGTACCTTGGGTAAAATGAATTTCTGTTTTTCCATATGTATGAGTGGGTTAGATGGCAAAAATCAGTACTACAGTATTACCCAATGTTTCCACTTATTACCTAAAATGCTAGTTCTCTCATAAAATTTCTACTAGATGCTTTGGCACAAGCACTCTTTAATTTGCACATGTGAGAGCCAGATATAACAGATGAGAAGATCGAACGTTGGACAAGGGGGCAAAAGGAGAGGAGAGACACCAGCTAATCTCAGCCAGAACCTTAGCCCATTAGGGAGACTTGCCTCATGTCTTTTCCCAACATTCAAGTTTGCCAGTACAAGTGCTCCCCTGTACTCTCGGTTGGTTTGCACACCTTGCAGAATGCAAGTTCTCCTCTTAAGAGAAAGAATGTCACATGGTCTCTGAGATAAACATGTGAGATTAATTGAAGGGCAGAGACATAAATGGCTTGGTGAGCCTTGCCTTTGTAGTTCTTGAGTCTCTTGCTTTCTGATGGTCGGACCAGGGTGCAGCTGCCTTAGCCAGTTCCCTGCTTCAGCTGGCAAGGCTCACTTCCTGTGAGACATCCCTGAGGAGAAGCCACATGGACCTACCCTGATGCAGCCCTGGGTGCTGGAGCAGCTGTGTGGAGACCCCTGCCAGCACTGAGATACTTACACGCTCACTGATTCGACTTTGCTCCTGTAGTCAGCATCATTGCATGTGTTTTGTGAAATTGAGGAGGACTTTGTGTATTGCTGTCAGACATATAGGCTAATGTTGGACTTGTGGGCTTGGATAGCACTGGGTTGGGATATTTTCTTGGTGCGCACTTATCCTTTATAGAAAACTCTCTTTTATACGTATGAGTTTCTGTGGATTTGTTTCCCTAGTTTACTTAGACTAACGCGTCTCTCACCCCAAAACCTGGCCTCTCCTGATGCTTCTGTAGAATGAGTCAAAATCAGTAACTCATGGCCTAGGTGGGGTGATATTAGAACTGTAGTTGTTTGGCATTTGCAGGTGGGAGCATTTGGTTTAAATTCTATAAGGCCTTTTAGGTGCCTTCCGCTGTGTTCAAAGACTTATTAAGGCATGGGGATCACGAAGGTTCATGGTCATGTAAGAAGGGACATCTAAGCCAAACCTGATGGGTCTGATGAAGAGGATAGACAACAGAATGTTCTGGGAAGTGGGAATAGCATATGCAAAGGTCCTAAGTGGGGAAAGTTCAGAACTGGTCACAGCTTGAGTGAAAGAGGAGAGCGATGAGAGGGAAAGCCGATTGTGGACAAGCAAAGGGCTTCAGCCAGGTACCCGGTCTTTACCCTGCATCGTTCCACCACCCTTGTGAGTAGAACTAGAACGCAAACATCCGAGGGCCTGGGAAGGATCAGCAGAGGAAACATAGTCCTCTGTTGCTATAGCATGGTGTTCCCTATGCTTTGTGACTGGCAGGCTGATAGGTTCCCGTAGAGCAGTGGTTCTCAACCTTTCATGCAGTTCCTCCTGTTGTGGTGACCTCCCAATCATAACATTATTTTCGTTGCTACTTCATAACTGTCATTTTGCTACTGTTATGATTCGGGCAACCCCTGGGAAAGGGTCGTTCGACCCCCACAGGGGTCACAACCCACAGGTTGAAAACTGCTGCATTAGAGGATGCTGACTCGTGGCGACCCTACATAGAACCAAGCAGAGCACGGCCCAGCCCTGTGCCGTCATCTCCATTATTGCTGGTGCTGCAGCACCCACTTGGTGCATCTTGTCGAGGATCTTCCCTTTGTTCCCTGGTCCCTACTTCACCACGCATGCTGCCCTTTTCTGGGGACCAGCCTCTCCTGATAACACCCGCAAAGAATGTGAAATGGAGTATCGTCACCTTCCTTTCTAAGGAACATTCTTCCAAAACAGAGCGATTCGCTCTTCCGGTAGCCCGTGGCATTACTAGTCTTAGCCAACATCCTAATTCAAGTAGCATTCTTGTTTGGGTTTCCTTCTTCAGTCTTCAGCTTGCACATGCATGTAGGCTACTTTCTTCCTTGAAAGTCACACCTTTGCCTTTTAACACCCTAAAGAGCTCTTAAAGCTCTTTTTAGAAAAGGTCTTTTGCAGTGGATTTGCCTGATGCAATATATCATTTGATTTTTTTGACGATTAATTCCATAGACATTGAATGTGGATCCAAGTAAAATGAAATCCCTGCCCATTTGGGCCCTTTCCCTGTGTTGCTTGTCGGTCTCATCACTGCCTTCAAGGTGGTTCTGACTTACAGCAGCCCAAAGGACAGTCAAACTGCCTCATATTGTTTTGATTATGGGAATTTTTATATTCTTTGTTGAGGTGTAATCCATTCTGCAGACAGTACTCTGTGTCTGTGTCTTCATCAGTATTTAAAATCTTCTTTGCTCTCAGTCAACAAGATTCTGTCATCTACATAGTGCAGGTTGTTAAGTGAGTCTTCTTCCGATCCTGGTGCTGTGTTGATTGAGATAATCTGGCTTCTCACATTGCTTGCTCCGCATATAGATTGAATAGTTGTGGTGAAAGGATTCAACCCGGATGCACCTTTCCTGATTTTAAACCACGTAGTATCCTCTTGCTCTGTTTGAACAGCTGCCTCTTGGTCCGTATACAAGCTACAAGTGAGCACCACATAGTGTTCTGGAATTTCCATTCTCCACAATGTCAGCCATAGTTAGGATTCTCACAGGTGATTACCTTTATATAGTTAAGAAAACACAGATAGACTTCTTTCTGGTACTTTCTGCTGATCCTTCTTTGTTTCCACATTGCAATCATCAGTAACTATCAAGGCGTCTGGACTGGGTATTTGCTGTTTCATTTATCACAGTCAGTCGGATTCCCTCCCGCAGGTCAACATTGACAGAGTTCGTGGGGATCCTCCCCACGGAGTGCCTAACTAGGGTGAAGGTCATCCCATGCCTGCAATTCTTCCTCTACCTCCCAATGAAGGCGCTGGCACCAGCTCAGTTGAGATTGGTGTCTGAAAAGTCTGTTCCACTTCTCTTGGGAAATTAGCATCCGCTCGTTCCCAGGAATGTAGGAGTATGGGATTGAGAATGACCCAGAGGGATTTATCAGTGAGTGGCAATGAGTGTGCATATGTCAAAGACAATTCGAGCTTTCTTGTGACACACAGTGCTCCTTCTAGGACACCGCTAGGGAAATGAGTCCTGTCCTACCACTACCCAGGCTCCCATTGCCTGGTGGTTTGGCAAGAAATATTACAGTACTT
Source organism: Echinops telfairi (assembly GCF_000313985.2). Taxonomy (NCBI): domain Eukaryota; kingdom Metazoa; phylum Chordata; class Mammalia; order Afrosoricida; family Tenrecidae; genus Echinops; species Echinops telfairi. The sequence continues at coordinate 64,919,782 of NW_022111369.1, read as the reverse complement.
TCTGTCTCCTGTAAAGTCAGGGGCCATGCCAGTCTTGCTCCGCATGGCAGCCCCACAATGCCTGACACGCAGCATGTCCATGCAAAGGATCTGATGAACAAAGACTAGCGCATTACCCCTTCGATGTGAAATGCTTTGGCCCATCCCAGGCTTCCCAACTGTGGCTTTCTTCGTGAGTTTGTCCCACTTCCTCGACTAACTAACCTGTGACCTGGCGAGCCACCTGCTCTGGGTCCTTATTTGTAAAGGGGGGTGAGATTTCATCAACTCAAGAGCTCCTTAGCATTGCAAACTCACTGCTAATTCTGACTCCGTAGCAGCCCTGTAGGACAGGGCGGAGCAGCTCATGGGTTTGAAACTGCTGACCTTGTGGTTAGCCGCCCAAAGCACAACCCACAATACCACCAGGGCTCCTGTCTCGAAAGCTCCTTGGATTTCTACCCAGTTACCAGGTGTTTGCACGGATTAGGTCATCTAAGAGGGAAGACAATAAGAAGATAATGTGATCACTGCTTTTCATTAACAATTAGACCAGGGCTTTGTCTTAAGCTTTCATTGTAACTCTCTTGCCAAGAGGCCTGCCAGCATCCCAAACCCCAGAGCTGCCAGGGAAAGAAGCAGAGCAGCTCTCCCAGCAAAGGCCTGCTACCCACCCTGAAGTCAGGCCCCATGGTTCCAGTGGGGGGACAGGATTCCCCCAAACAGGAGCCCCTGGGCACTCTTCAGGAGGAGATGAAAATTCCGTCTTTCCCCTGGGTCTAAACCCTTCCTGTGGCCTTTGTGATGCCCTCTCATCCTTAGGGCAGTGGGGAAATGAAAACAACAGCCAGTCTATGGCCATGTAGCCCTGAACATGCCGATCCCCTCTGATCTTGGAAGCTAAGCGGGGTCAGGCCTGCTTAGTACTTGGAGGAGAGCGGCCACCTCAGAGAGCTGTTCTCTGAAGGCTAGACCGGCACTTCCTGCCTTGTCCATTGCACACCTCCCTTCAGCTGCTTCTATTCCTTAGTGGGGTGCGGGGTGGAGAATATGGAAGGAAGGAGGAAGGGGCTTGTCTTTCTGCACCTGCTCCTAGGAAGGGAGTGGGGAGGGATGTGAAAGGGAGGGAGGGAAGGAGAGAGTGCACACACCACAAAATGCTTTCCCCTGTTTTATTCCTACCACAGGACATTCCAGTTGCCCCTACCACAAGGCCCACCTGTCTTCCAAGACCACTTTTATTCTTTGAGCCAACTCTTGGGGGGAAGAGTGGGAGGAGGGAAGCCTTGGGCACCCTCCCTAACACCCAGCTGCACGCAGGCCAGGGTCTCGGGGTTGTGCTGAAGTGGGCTGTGGAGGGGTGCAGTCCTAAATAGTCCCAGCATGGAGGAGGAACAGTGAGGCCCAGGTCCCACAGTCGAACCCAGTCAATGAAAAATCCAATTCACTGCAAGCAAGTCGAGGCTGATTCATAGAGACACAATGGGACTGGGTAGAACTGCCCCTGTGGGTTTCTGAGACTGTAACTTTTGACAGAAGTAGCAAGCCTTGTCTTGCTCCCAAGGAGCAGCTGGAGGTTTTAAACTGCTAACCTTGCCATCAAGAGTTGGTCTGAAGTCATGCCCCAGCAAGCCCCTGAGTCCAGAGAAAAGCTAACCATTTGCAACGTGATTGATGGCGCTGCTGTTAAGCTCTGCAGGTGCATGCACGAGTGCCTTCTGGGCTTGGGCAAAAAGAGATTTGCTGGTGCTTCCGACGAGTGGCCTTTCCTGTAGAAACCCTGGATTGCAACCTGGTCGTTGTCCCCTTCTCTTGGCTCCATCCTGTGTCTTGGCTCCTGATCTTGCACCTCCCCCACACACGGAGGCTTTCTGGACTGGGAGGAGTTAGCAGATGCAGACAGCCCAATTTGTTCTTGGCAAGCATCACCACCTGTGTTGCTTTGAGGGTCAGGCATGTCGTGAATTCTGGTTTTTGGAGAGAGGAGATGAGCCAAATTCGTGAGGATTTCATTTTGTTCTTCCTCTTTTCACCCCGGACACCCTTTCCTCCGAAGCCAGCACCTGCCCCTTCATTCTCTGAAGAGGAGCAGGGAGAGGGGGGCTCTCCCTAAAGGAACACGACACACATTGTGTTGGCCTGTGACGGTGCTGCGATGCATAAACAGGGACATCTTGAACGCGGAAACATTAAACAGCGCTTTTAAAAGGGAAAAGGCCTCCAATGTGTTTCCAATCTGCGCCGCACAGGAAGCAGGATGGAGCCCCAGTGATGCTCTGGGGAGCCTCGCCAGCTGGAGGGGTTTTATCACAACTCTCTTATCATCTGTGCATTGGGTCGCCCAGATCTGTTTGGGTCCAGCTCTGGGAGATAGTGGGTCCTAATGGTAGAGAGGCTTGGAATGTCGGTGTGACCCTGTGCCCCCTCTGTCTCATTCAGCATTTCAACATCCCAGTAATGAGCCCAGGCCCTGTCTGACTCAGGGATTGTAGATGCTTGAGCACCCACGTCCAAAAGACGAGGGGTGTTGTTAGGTGCCGTCGAATCGGTTCTGACCCACAGCGAGCCTGCGCACAGTAGAACGAAGCGCTGCCTCGCCCGGCGCCATCCTCACAATCGTTCCTCCACTCAAGCCCATTGTTGCAGCCACTGTCAACCCAGCTCTTTAAGGGCCTTCCTCTGTTCACCGGCGTGCTCCTTAGAAGCGAAGATGGCAAAACTTCATCTTGGGGCCTTACTGATTTTAAACTGTAGGACAGTTTGAGAAAGAAAATGACTCAAAAGGCAGCTGCAATGTTGTACAATTGTTGTGAACACTATGGCCAGGGGAGGGGCATGTTATTAGTTGACCCCTGACCCTTGCTGATCCCTTGCGTGACGAAATGAACCATTGCCTGGCCTACACCATCGCCATGATCAACTGCAGGGCAGGGTGCTGTAGGCTCCCTGGGGTTGTCATCGGCTGACCTTTTTCAGGAGTACAGGCCTTTCTTCCTCGTGTGTGTTCATCTGGAAGCCCTGATGAAACACTCAAACTGGCCAGAAACCTAATCGGGGTCTCCATATGGAAGGCGAGAATTCTAATGAGGAACTAGATTTCAGAGTGGTGCCAAGTGCCAGTCTGGCTAGAGCTGGCATCAGGTGAGAGCCCAGCTCAGTCTCTTGCACTGCTGTCAGCAAGACCAGTCTCCCTGTCTGCCTCTCCAGTTAGTCACGGGCTCGGCCTTCCGGGTAGAGCAGGGAGGGAACAGGGCAAAACTCGGCGCACAGCAGCAGCAGTGTACGGCACTAGAAATGCCACGGTGACTCCTGTCGCCCATCCGCCCGCCTACAGAACTCGAGATTTCCAAATTCCTCCTGTCTGCCTGCTTCTATCTGGCACTCTCGTTTGAACCCTTCCCTTGGAGGTGGGGTCAAAACAAGGAGTTTGTTTCTCAATGTAAGCTGCACTTAGCATGTTTCAACAAAGAGTTATTTAGAAGAGGCTTGAAAGGAGATCAGAGGGTTTGGGATTATCTGTGAATTTATTCCTCATCCTGTTTCACCTGGACCAGGCCTGATGCCAAGTGTTGGTCCAACAGGAAAGAGCTGGTTCTTGCTCGTGCTTTCCAACGAGAACAGGAGATGCAAGCAGTTTGATACTGTTGAGAGGTCAATTATGTCTTCTCCAACAGCAGATGGTGGTGGTGGTGTTAGCAAAGGAGGGATTTGTGAATTTTTTTATTATAGTGGTGGTGATATTGAGAAACATATCTTGTGATATTATGCAGATGCAGATACTTTCCATATTTCCTGTGGTTACCGAGTTTGGGGGGGTCTTTTTGTTTTGTTTTTTGGTAAACAATGAACACAGAAACTCCATTAACCTAAATTGTTCTGTGGAGTCTCAAAGGCAAACAGGCTTTATTAGGTAGACAACAGTGTTGGGGAGAGCAGAGTGGAGGAAGGGGAAGTGGGCTAGAGTCAGGGGCCAGAGCCACCCCCCCACCCCCCACCTGAGATTTCAGGAGACTTGAGAGGGTTTTGTGCCTCAGTTTACTCCTCTCTACAAGGAGGTCCCTCTGCTGAATGGGCCAGATGATCTAGAAGGTTCCTCACTGCATGCTGGCTCACTCAACGCCTTCCTTTGACAGATGAGGGGAACTGATGCCAAGGAGTTTAACTAACTTGCCCAAGGTCAGTCCTCACCGAGCCAGAAGAAGAGTCCAGTTCTCTGGCTCCAAGTTCTCTTCACTTCCTTTCACACAATTTCAGGGTGGTCAGAGGCAACGTAAGATGTTAGTGAACCACTAGAAGTTTACAGAAAAGTAACATAGCAAGGTCATGTGGGGGGAAAAATAAGGAATGCTCACGGCTTGATCCCAGGCCATCTAAAGTTGGTTTAGAAGACAGGGATCCCTTAAGCACAGCCCACTGTGATCCACAACTCTCGACTCTCTTTTCAGCCCTCTAGTTCCATTTGCTCCCACAGAAAGTGCCCCCACCCCACCCACCCCCAGCTGGTGGGGAGTTACCATATGAAACTTGGATTGGACTTCAGTCTTGTCCCTCTTCAAACCCCATAGTCAAGTGTTGGGCCAGCCCCAGGCCTGGGAATATGGGAGCAGAGGCAGGCAAAGCACACCTGGACCCGCAAGTCCCCGCAGCAGCATCGCCATGGACCTGCAACTGGGCCCCAGTCATCTCAGTGGCATCCCCACTTCTCTTCCATTTAGCCTTCTGGTTCCAGCTCTTTGGATGAGTGTATGCCAAGTACAAAGCCATCTGAAAATAATTTCAGTGGCAAAAAAACACCTGCCCTGTGATTGTGGTTGTTTTAGGTACCATGAAGTCACCAAACGCACCTCATCAAAACCCTCTGTGAAAGAGTATAACAGTTCCATAGAATATTCCAGGCTGTCATCTTTAGAGGAGCAGGAGACCAGGGTCTTCTCCCGTGGAGTTACAGGGTAGTTTCACACTCCCAACCTTTCAGTTAACAACCACACCCCCACCCATTGCACCACCAGGAACCTTTGAGCTTCAATCAATGTTAGGGCCATCTTTACCAGGGCAGGTTGGAAATCTGGGGTAGAAACCCCATCTCATTGCCAACTTTTCCCTGGATCCCATGGTGTGGGGTTTTGTCTCCATCAGCCCATGTGTACCAGCCCCTGGACACAGTCTCTGTCGTGCCAGTGTTCTGGAGACCCCATTTGAAGGAGAGACGCAGCCTGTGTGGAAAATTACAGGGAGCCTGTACACACAGTCAAGAGCAAAGCACAGAGCTGCTTTTAGGGATGCATCCAAGTGACCCCCCACCCCCAGATGTAGTCTGATGATTTGGTCACAGCAAATAAATAGTCTCCAATTAAAGGAGACTTAGAGGAAAACATTGCACGTGTTTGAGGCCTGCTTGGCAGTATTCTCTCCTGCACAAACATGTGCATGTGTAAAATGTATGCCTCACCTCGTTCACAACGGTCTGAGATTGCTGTGGGCCAAATCGTAGCAGATAGAAGCATCAGAACTCAAAATCAGAACAGCACAATGACTTCCTGCCTGTGCCAGCCTCCTTGTGCCACATACAACTCTAGCTTGACCCAGGCTCTGGAACAAGCCCTACTCTTATCCAGAAGGAAATTAAAGAAGCCCCTTCACCCAATAGTTGGGCAGAACAGCATCAAGGCACCTTGAAGCTGGTTCTACCCTGCCAATGGGACACTCACGTCTGGTTGCTATAGAGTTGATCCTGACTCCTGGCAACTCTGAGTGTGGCAAGAATAGAGCTGTGTTCCATGGGGTGTTTAATGGCTGGATTCCCTGATGTGGATTACTGGATATTGGAGTGATCTAGAACCTGCAGCCCTTCAGTTAACAGCAAGCATGTTAATGATTTGCTCCACTAAGGGGCTCCGAGCGGAAGTTGAAGAGCCAGGCTATGAATCCATCTCTAGGGACCAACTCCTCTCCCTCAACCTGAACCTAATTGCTGAGTGCCAGTGTAGCCTGTGTACTTAATCACCTTACTCCTCTGCGCTCTAGACCAGTGGCTCTCCACCTTCCTCATGTGGTGTGACCCCCACAACCGTAACATTAATTTTGTTGCTACTTCATCACTGTCATTTTGCTACTGTTATGAGTCGGGTGACCCCTGTGAAAAGGTCGTTTGACCCCCAAAGGGGTAGCAACCCACAGGTTGAGAACCGCTGCCCTAGAGCCTTCCATCTTCTCCCCGAGCAAGGTTCTCCCCTTGATCCTGATCTCTCCTCACCCTCATCATTGGAAGGGACTTCAACACAACCGGGGAGGAACTGCCACCTCAGAGGAGAGTCCATTCGAATGAAAAGGAGGGAGGACTGTTTCTAAGACCGTCCTTTGCTGCTAGGGCACACCTCAAAACGAGAACCAACTGCAAATGACCATTAATAATCACAGTGTAGAGTGTACAGTGTGAGTCTAGCAACATTGGAAGTCATCAAAAACAAAACCTAACACACAAGCATCAATACCCTAAGCACTCATGAGCTGACATTGACTAACCATATGGTTTACTATTCCGAGAATGATGAAGAGGAATAACATCACTTTCATGCTAAAAATGACCACTTTGAGATCTAGCCAAAAGTAAAATGTCATTGATAAAACAATATCCACATATCTACAAGAAAGAACAGTTAATGCACTTATTATTCAGATTTACACGCCAACCACTAACAACAATGATAAAAACATTTTACCAAATCCTGCCGTCTAAATGAGATGGATCGACAGAGTGACTACAGTATTGGGTTAGACACAGGAACAGTCGTGAGGATGGGGCAGGACCGGGCGGTGTTTCCTTCTGCTGCGCACAGAGATGCTGGACCACCACCACCGCCACCGCCACCGCCACCACTACCGTCTCAAATTAATTAAACATGCAATCAAGGTGTATTAAGAATGGTGGTTGATATGCAAAACTTGGAAATTAATGAGAAATATCAGCAGTTGGACTATATGGCCACGGGGATAAAAATGACAGCTGATAGAATTTTGCAAGACCAACAACTTATTATAAATACCTTTCTCCAACAATGAAAATGAAGACACTTGGACCTCACCAGATGAAATGCCAAGGAAGCAATTTGACTCCATCTTTGAGAAGAAACAACAAAGCAGCTCATGACCAGGAAAGGGATCAACCATGGACTAGACCGTCCATTGTCCATATGTAAGCTCAAGTTAAAGCTGAAAAAGAAATCCAGGAAAGCCAGAGGATTATCTTGAGTATGCTGTTGTTAGGTGCCATTGGGTTGGTTCCGGGGTACAACAGAACAAACACTGCCCAGTCCTCCGCCATGCTCACAGTTGTTATGTGTGAACCCATTGTTACAACTGTTGTGTCAGTCCATCTTGTTGAGAGCCTTCCTCTTTTCCGCTGCCCTTCCACTTTCCAAAGTGTGATGTCCTTCTCTAGAGGCTGGTCTCTCCTGACAACAGGTCCCAAGTACGTGAGAGAAAAATCTGTCCATCCTGGCCTCTAAGAAGCATTCTGGCTGTACTTCTTCCAAGACAGATCTGTTTAGTCTTTTGGCAGTCCATGGTACTTTCTGTATTCTTCCCCAGCACCATAATTCAACTGGCACCATTCTTCTTCAGTCTTCCGTGTTCCGTGTCTAACTTTCACATGCATAGGAGGCCATGGAAAATACCATGGCTTGGGTCAGGCACACCTTAGTCCTCAGAGTAACCTCCTTGCTTCCCTGATTACTTACTCAGTATACAGATTGAATACGTATGGTGAGAGGATGCAGCCCTGATGCATACTTTTCCTTGATTTTAAACCATGCGAATTCCCTTGTTTGCACAACTGCCTCTTGATTCATGTACAGGGCCCACATGAGAACAATGAAGTGTTCTGGAATTCCCATTCTTCTCACGCCTAGTTGGTCAATATCCACACAGTCAAATGCCTTTGCATGGTTAATAAAACACAAGTAAACATTTTTCTGGTATTCCCTGATTTGAGCCAAGATCCATCTGATATCAGCAATGTCCTGTGTTCCACATCCTCAACTGAATCTAGCCTGACCCTCTTAACAGCTTCCTTCCAGTGTACTGCTGCAGCCATTGTTAAATGATGTTCAGTGAAAGATGTGATACAATAGTATTGTTGTATAATTTGCACATTCTGTGGGGTTCCCTTACATTGGAATAGGTTCAAATATAGTACCATTCAATTGGTCAGGTAGCTGTCTTCCGGACTTCCTGGCATAGGTGAGTGAGCACTTCCAGTGCTTCATCAGCGTGTTGAAACATTTCAATTGCTAGTCATCCATTCCTAGAGCCTTCTTTCGCACTAATGCCTCAACGTGCAGCTGGACTTCTTTCAGCGCCATTACCACCGCACTGGTTCCAGATCATCTGCTGCCTCTGGGAATGGTTCAATGTTGACTTGTTATTGGTACAGAGCTCTGGAGTCTTTCCATCTTCTTTTGATGTTCCTTGCATCGTTCAGTATTTTGTTCATAGAATCTTTCATTATTTCAGCTTGAAGCTTTTCTTGAGTTCTTTCAGTTCAAGGTGTGCTGAAAATGTTTTCCTTTTTGGATCTTAACTCAAGGACTGTGCGCATTTCCTTACGGTACTTTGTCTTCCCCAGCTGCTCTTGAAATTTTCTGTTCTAACTGTTTTGCTTCATCATGTCTTCCATTTGCTTTAGCTACTCTATGATTAAGAGCGAGTTTGGGAGTCTCTTCTGACACCCACTTTGGTCTTTTCTTTCCTGTCTTTTTAATGATCCTTTGCTTTCTTCGGGAATGATGGTCTTGATGTCCTCCCACAGCTCATCAGGTCTCTGTCGTTAGTGTTCAATGCAGCAAATCTGTTCTTGAGATGGTCTCAAAATTCAGATGTAAAATACTTAAGGTTGTATTGGGGTCTCAGGGATTTTTTTAAATTTTCTTCATTTTTCAGCCTGAATTTACATCTGAGCCGTTGATGGTCTGTCCACAGTTAGTCCCAGGCCTTGGTTTGGCCCCGGTATTGCACTCTTCTTTATTGTCTCTTCTCACAGTTGTAGTCAATTTCTGTGCATTCCATTCAAAGAAGTCCATGTGTATCGTCATTTCTGTTGTTGAAAAAAAAAGTATTTTCAATGAAGAACTTGTCGGTCTTGCATAATTTTATTGTAGGATCTGCAGCTTCATTCCTAACATATTTTACTTCCTCTTTCCCCCCCCCCAACTTTTGTATTCTAATAGCCAATAATTATCAAAGCTACTTGGTTGCATGTTTGATCAATTTCAGATTTGAGACATTGGTAAAATTCTTCGATTTCTGCACCATTAACTTTAGTGGTTAGCACTAAATTTGAATTTGAATAATAATTGTATTGACTGGATTTCCTTGTATAAATCTAGATATTATCCTATCAGAGAGCATTATACATCAAGATAGATCTTCAAATATCATTTTTTAATGATGAAAGCAATGCCATTCCTCTTGTCATTCCCAGCATAGTCAACCATAGGATTGTCTGATTAAAAATGGTTGATCTCTGTCCGTTTTGGCTCACAAATACCTACTATATTACTCTTTCTGGTCTTCATTTTTAAAGATTTCCAATTTTTCTAGATTCATTCTGTGTTCATTCCTAATTCAGATTATTAATAGAATGTTAATGGGGGTGGGGTGGATTTCCAGGATCCCCCACACTGTGCATGACCACATTCCTGCTGGCTCTGATGAAAGGGAAAGTAAAATTAAAGCCTATGATAAAAAAGGGGCGGTGCTTAAAAAAATAAAACAGCTTATTTCTCCCTTGTTGAAATGAAACAGCCCTTTTACCATTTGATCATTTATCTTTTTATATTTTCATTCATTCTAAAATAGAGGCCACAAGGATGATCAAGATAGACACTGTCCCTGACCTCAGTTTGCCCACAATTTATTAAGAAAACACTATTAAGTTTGGGGGCTGACACATTTTTTATTTGAGACTCAAAATAACTTTATAATGTAAGTGACTTTTCCACTTGGGCAGTTCTGTAGCCGACTGTGCCTCATGCCTTTGTCTGGAAAATGGCAGTCCCTCCCGGCAGTCTGGCCACGGCTGGGCCAGCAGCCTCAGCTCCCTCCCGCAGCTGGGAGTGCACATTCTGCACAGCTATCTGAAGAACCTGGCGCAGGTCATTCGCATGCTGTGGCCCCACAGAGCTGGCCGCTTGGCCGCACACCATAGTGAGGTATGACGGCTTGCAGCGGTAAAGCAAGTCTAATGAAAACACACTTCACATCCGGAGATTGGGATAATTCAGAGCCTTCTAGACTTTGGCAGCAGCTTTGTCTCTCATTAGAAGCAAGCTTGCAGTCAACCTTGAATGTCAGAAGACATCTTTCTTATGATCGCCTGTTCATCTTTCAGGAGCCACTGAAACATGTAAGATGTCTCTTTCATTTTTGACCCCTGCTTCAGCACTCGTAAAAGGATAATAAATGACCATGGTAAATTCCCTTGCCGCAGCTAACTACTGTCCATGCAACGCAGCGGGAGATTATCTGAGAGCATTCGGGGGAAATGGTAGATGGCCTGGAGGCTGTTTGTACAGGCCACCTTCATGAGGAGACAGACGTTAGAGGAGGCATGAAGGATGGGAGGGAGGAGAAGGTGCCAGAATATGAAGGGTGACAGCAGAGGGGGAGAGTCAGAGAAGGAAAACGGAGGGTGGGGTGGTGGGAGTGGGGGTGGGTGGAGGACAGTCACACTGGGGACAGAGGGGGCAGGAAGGGGCGCCAGGAGGGTACAGAGAGAGAGAAATCATTGGAAAACCAACACCAACAAAATCTCCCTGCTATTGAGTCCGTGGCCGCTCATAGCGACCCTATAGGCCAGAATAGAACATCCCCTGTGGGTTTCCAAGACTGTAACTTTTTTATGGGAATTGAAAACCTCCTCCTTCTCCTGAGGAGTGACTGGTGGTTTCAAACCACTGACCTTCCAGTTAGCAGCCCAATTTGTAATCACTACACTACCAAGGCCTTATCTTGGTGGACAACCAACAGAAATCTGAAATTTTGAGAAAACAGGATGCACCGGGTAGCTGGAAAGCAAGGGGAATAAAAAAACCAAATTCAAAGACCCAAACCTGTTACCATCAAGTCTCTTCAGCCCATGGCAACTCCATCCATAGGGTATTGTTGAGTGTGATCTTTATGGAAGCAGATCACCAGGCATTTCTTCCATGGTGCCACAGCATGAGAACCTTGAAGTTCATGGTTGAGTACAAGCCGTTTGCACAACCCAGAGACCTGCAGAATACTACACTTATAGATAGTGGCTATAGTAAACAGCGTCTGCCTTGACCTTGTGCTCTCTTAAAGAACTATCCCTCTGGGATCAAACAGATAGCTGCAACTAGGAAGGTAAGGCGGGATGGTTATGGACAGTTGAGTGTATGCTAATGAGTGAGGGCCAGTTTGCCAAAGGGGAGTGAAAGTGGCTGCACAGTTTGAGGAATGTGATTGATGTCCCAACGTTATCCATGTAGAAGTTGTTGAATTGGCATCCATGTGCTGTGTATATTCTGAACAACCCCCACCACAAAATATTCAGTTATTCTAAGTACAGTAAGCCAGCAAGGATCCTGACTAGACCCTAAGCTTCTTGAGTGAGAGAATGGTGACTTATTCATCTTTGCCTTTGCCTCGGTGCCCAGCACACAGAGATGCTGCGAACAGACTTATGAGCCAGCACTTCACACCCGGAGTCACATTTGAGCTGGAGCCATCATCATTAGCCACAAAAGTCTAGAATTAGACCTTACTGTTGATGTTGAGTTCCTTGACATTGGAAGGGGAAAAAGTACCAAAAGTTATAAATACTCTACATGGGCCCAGCAACTCTTAAAATGCTTTTTACTCTCCCCTTCTTTGAAGTTGCCCTGGGAAGGAAAAGATGGAAGAAAGGCAGGGAGGTGTCTCCTCCTAGGTTCCAAGCCAGCCAGCTATGAACAAAAAAGGTCTAGAACTCAGCCTGCACCCCCAGATACCTCCACCGCCACTGGAGGTGGTTAGAATAAGATGAGACAACGTCCGGGGGTTAGGAAAGGAGGAGGCACGGAGACATCAGGGAAGGGCAGGATAAGGGAGGGAATTGCAATAGATGAGTGGAAGCAAAACGTTTATGAATTGTTGAATGTTAAGCATGATCTGTTCTTTAAAAAAAAAAACTTGGCATCCTTGGATGAAAGTGAGTTGGGATCTTTTTAAAAAATCAAAGAATGTGAAAAGCGGCTTTACTATACTATCTACTATCTGAGACAATAGTATAGCCAAATAACTTATCTTTGGTATTACTCACTTTTCTAAAAGGGCAGAGAAGTTAATAACTAGATGAATAACAGAAGGAGGGAAGGAAGTTCGGGGGCATGGAAGAACAATGAGGAAAAGAAGGCTGAGAATTGCTGCGTAGTTAATGGCGCTGGATTGTAGTAGAAACTGCTGCGGGAGTAGAGCAGGCATGATCTGCCCTGTAAACCTTCATATTGCTAATGTTTTCTTGCCTGCTAACTTCTCTGATGCCAGGCAAGGATGGAAGCAAAAGCAGACTCCTGGGAGGAGTTGTACTCTATTCGGTTCCCCTCTAGAGTTTGCATTCACTCATTTCTGAGTAATCTCATGAGCATTGTTTCAAACTTTTCCCCTCCTCTCTCCCCACCATTTCTCCCTCTTCTCTCTCTCTCTCTCTCTCTCTCTCTCTCTCTCTCTCTGTCTCATAGACTGGAAATCCCCCAGGGTGTTTAGACTTTGTTCTGGAGTGTAGGAAGTCTACTGGTTGGCGGAAACTTTCTAAAGCCCAACTCAATTCTAACCTGCTACCCCTGACCCAGAATTCCACACAGATCCTGGAGTCTTCTAAAATCAGGAACCTTTATGTTTGTGTTTTCTGAGCTGTATATAGAGAGAGAATTTGCAGCTGGCATGATGCAGTCTTCCGAAGGAAGCTTTCCAGACACCATTGGGGGGGGTGATGCCATACCAGAGTAAAACTACCACTGTTTGGAAAAATCCTACCATGTGGCTCTCAAACCCCCCTCCGATTTATCAACACCCAAATCCCCAAGTCACAAAGGCAATGTTAGCATTTCATTAAAAGGGCATCTGGGATTCCCCGTAACTTAAAAGGCTTCTATTTTCACATTTAGGATGAAACAGAAGACTAATTAATAAAATATGGAGCTAAACACCATGCCAAATGAAATAAATACTTATTAGAAATAACGACATGGTTTTGCTGCAGCAGGAAGATCCTAACACAGTACTCTGAAGAATACTGAATGTGTTCATATGTTTTCAGGAACAGACACTGGGCATTATGGGCAGGTCCGCAGAGCTGGGGGACAGCAGGGCAACGTTCACCCCTACCCCCGCCCTCCCCACCCCATGCCCGAAAGCAGCAATATTGTGGTTTTGTGCTATCAGGTCGATTCCGCCGTGCAGAGAAGCTACAGGACAGAATAAAACTGCTGTGTGGAGTTGTCGAGGCCTGCTTGGTGAAAGCAGCCAATCCGAAGGAAGACGGGCTGAGACTGGCTGCAGCGTGGGCCCCAGCACAGCCCTGGCACTGCTTGTGAGCGGGCGCAGGCCGGCAGCGGCCAGTGCTGTTGACCAGAGAGAGGGTCCCTCTGAGTCTGAACCAATTCGACGCACCAGCAACAACAGCAACAGTCTTTACAAAAGGCAGGTTGCCGCCGCTTTCTCCTGCAGAGCTTTTGGTTCGCAGCCGAGTGCTTAATCCCTGCGCCACCAGGCTTCTCTCAACAACATTAAGCAATCATTTTATGAGCAATACCCTTAAAAGCCCCAGGAGTTTTAAAACTTAAGTTAAGGCTTAGCTGTCCTGCTCCCAATTAAAGGCGCAAGTTGTGTTTTCACAGACCCTCGTCCCACACAAAGTCCCCACTCATTTATTTTTTTTTAAGCATGTGACTATAAAGTATGTGACTGGAGACAGGCTGCAGCTTAATAATTAGCTACATAAGGTTTGGATCGTTCATTCACACTTTAATTTATAAAAGGTGTGGGCAAGTAAGCTAACGCCTTTTCCCGTTGTTTACATTATCAGGGCAGGCACACACCCAGCTGCATCTTATTACCGTGATTTTGGGAAGTCAGAGACCACGACAGCATAGGAACCAGGACCCCAAGCCCTGTGCTTGGAACCTGCAGTTTGGGTGGTTCCTCTCCCTCTACATCAAGCTGAGGAGCAAAGCAGTCTTAGCTAAGGGTCTGTCATTGGTGATGATAAAAAGAAGGCCTCAGGCATATTTCAGGAGCCCTGGTGGCATAGTGGGCCACATACTGGGCAGCTCACTGGAAGGGTCAGCAGTTCAAAACCACCAGTCTCTCCAAGGGAGAAAGATGAGGCTGTTTGTTCCTCCTGTAAAGGCTTATCGTCTCAGAAACCCCACAGGGGCAGAGCTGCTCTGCCTTACGGTGTCACTATGAGTCAGAATTAACTCGCTGGCAACGAGTTTGGTTTTTTCCTTTTTGAGCCCTGGTAATGCTGCCGAGGACGCACTGGACTGGTGGACATGAGGTCAGTGGTTTAAACCCACTAATTGCTCCACTGGGCGAAGGTGAGGCTGTGCTCCATAAAGACTCACAATGCCTCAGAAACCTAATAGAGGGTCCCTTTGCATTGGAGTCGACTCTATGGTAGTGGGCTTGAGTTTTTTGATGGTATAGTGGATCACTCTTTGGGCTGCTAACTGCAAAGTCGGCAGTTCAAACCCAGCAGCTGCTTTTCTGAAGAAACGATGAGGCTGTTGGTTCCTGTTGTAAAGATTTACAGTCTATGAAATGAAAAGGCACCATGCTACTTTGTCTTATGGGGTCATTTAGGGTCAGAGTTGACTTGATGGCAGAGGGACTTTGTTTTATTGGGGGTGTGTGGCATGTAGACTTGTTTAGGATTCAAAGTTTATAAGCAACTTCCCATTAATTCTGTCATTCAATGGCCACTCTCATGTTATCAATGCCTTTGAAGATCCATAGTTTGGGAGCTATTTAAACCTTGGTAAGCCTTTTTGTACAAGTCTAATCCTCTTGGGAGGTATTTGATTATGCTATTAAGCACTTGTGACTCTTGTTTCATTGATGACGATTTTTTTTAAATTTTAACAGTTTGATTGACATACAACTTACATATCATACAATTCAGCAGTTTAAACATAGTGAAGAGTTGTGCAATCATCACTATAATTAATTTTACAACAATTTTCTTTGTTTTTGTGCTCTTTCTTATTAGCTCCCAAGCTCCCTCAACATCCCAGACAGACTGGCAGAACCCTAGGAAACTGTTATCCCAGTTACTGTCTCTTTAGATTTAATTATCCTGGACTTCATATATAGAAAAATATACAACCCCTGCCCCCAAAACAATAACAAAATACGGCCTAGAAAAACTTCACTCTAAAAGAAAGCAGAAAATAATAAAAACTAGAACAAATTTAAAATAAGTCAAAAGAGAGAACAAATGATAGGTATTAAATCTCAATCTAACTACATCTGCCATTACTCCACCTTCCAATACACTCTGTCTGAGGGCAAGGCTACTCACATCCCTGGTTA
>NW_022111369.1:64899822-64903880 GCF_000313985.2 Echinops telfairi | reverse complement strand
AAGAATTAAAGGCCGATTGGATCTCATAGCCATGTTTCCCAAGCATGTTTGCAATGGGGGTTTTGCAGGTACTCTCTGGAAGACGAGCCAGCCTTCACATTCTGCAGCTTGTGGTGCCAGTCATCTTAATATTATCCGTTTCCGCTCTCTGTGCCAGTGTGAATCTGCCCAGCAGTCCCTCTGCCGCTCTCAAATTAGTGTTTGGCAGAAAGGACCTTTGCAGTCACTAGGGGGAGTCATATTTATTACCTATTACGCTGACTTCCTGTTCTGGATGCCCGGCAGAGGCAACAGTGAGCAGGCAGTTTGAGTAATCGTCATTTCCCAAGCGCCTCCTTCATTCGTAAGGACAAGGCTGCGCTGTGGAGAGAAGTGGTCGTCTGATGGCTCACATTGGAACCCCATGAATATACCCTAAGAGAGAGTGGGGGGCAACGTCTATGCATCATGCCCAGTGGAAATGCTAGAGAACGGACCTTCTAAAGCTGTGGTCAGGGACTATGTAGTCCGTTTTTGACTCGTAGTGACCCATGTGAGTAGCACAGCCCCAGAGGTTTCTCGGCTTCATCTGTCACAGACAGTGAGTTCAACCGCCACTAGGCGGTTCAAACTGCGACCCTGGTGGAGCACTTAGTCATTGTGCCAGCCAGGCTCTTCAGTAACCCTGTTTACTCAATCAGAAAGCTGTGTGGAGCCATTAAGAGACTTTCTCTTAGCAGAAGAGATGTCCGTCCAATAAAACATCTCAGATTATTCAGGGTGGAAGAGATCAGGTGGAATAACAAACTTAATAAGACTTTCTGTCTGCCTCTATTATCAAAAAGCTAATTGCCATTGAGTCGATGCTGATTCATAGTGACCCTAAAAGACAGGGTAGAACTGCCCTGTAGAGTTTTGGAGATTATAACTCGGTGGAGGAGAAAGTTTCACCTTTCTCCCTCAGAGCATGTGGTGGTTTCAAACTGCTGACCTTGTGGTTAGCAGCCCAACATCACCACTTCGCCACCCTGGCCCGCAGGAGTCCTCCTTTTTCCCCTGAAGCTCCTTGGTCTTTGTTCCAGGAAATGAAGCCAGCTCCAAACTTACTGCCAAGGCTGCCTATGCCGCAAGTGTTTCTAGATTTCTTCCAGCAGAGGGCACCATTTTCATTTCTGAATGGCGTTTAAGCCTTAAACAAAGGGCTTGGTTCAAACAAAACAAAACAACGTCAACCAGCTCACTGCCATCGAATTGATTCTGACTCATTAGCCACCCTACAGCACAGGCAGAACTGCCCCTCCCCCTGTGGGTTTCTGAGGCCCAAACTCTGTCACAGTGGAAAGCCTCGGCTTTCTCCTTTAAAGCGACTGGCAGTTACAAACGGCTGCCCTTGCACTCAGCAACGCAACGCATAGCCACCAAGGATCTGGACGCCAGAAAATGTGGAAAAGATTTCGGAGCCTGAGTCCTCAGTTTCTGGAGCTAACAAGCCACATTACTCAATGGTTTTACACACACACACACACTACGGTTTTTTCAAATATCTTGCCTGCTGAAAATGTGGCTTTTCCACCCTGTAAGAACGTTTAACACAAGTCACTGCTTTTTCCCCAATCTCTGCTGTGCTGTGCTTTTAATACTAGCCACCCTTCAATCAATTCTCTAGGAATTAAAAATGACAAATGCTTGGCTTCAACTCTTCATTTTGGTTCAGAAGGCTCGTTCCAGTGCCTTTCGTTGTCCATGGGTAGTTCTAACCCACCCTGAGGCTTCTCAGACGACAGGCCTGGCAGTGTGCTTCTAAACCATCCCAGCCGTGAACACCCCGTGGGGCAGTCCCACTCTGCACACGTGGTCCCCGTTGGTGGAAATCCACTGAGCACAGCCAACCATCAGTCAGTTGGTGCCTTTCCTGAGCAAGAAGAGCTGTGTGTGCCTTCTGTTCCTTTCCCTGGAGACTTTTGGAGACTGCTGTCCCGCAGGCATCCAGGCTTTCTGTCAAACACAATGAAACAGTATCTCGTGTAGGCTGAACCATAACCATGTTCAAAGCCTTCCTCTTAAAGCAAGGGCTTTAAGTTCCCATTGCAATTGAATAGAAGTGACCCTAAGTCATGCCCACTAGAAGTCCTGGAGAATGGGCTTTCTAAAAATATCGCTTGCCCCACGTGGGTCGTTATTTTGACGATGTCTGTCATGGAAATCTCCCTGAAGTATGGACGGAGTCAAGCTGCTGCCACTGCTGCCCCAGCACATTGCTCCTGGGCGGCCCGCTGGCCCCGAGTGCTGCTGAACAGTAGA
Source organism: Echinops telfairi (assembly GCF_000313985.2). NCBI lineage: Eukaryota > Metazoa > Chordata > Mammalia > Afrosoricida > Tenrecidae > Echinops > Echinops telfairi. The sequence continues at coordinate 64,901,600 of NW_022111369.1, read as the reverse complement.
GAGCAGCAGAGGAGTGTGTGAGCTCAGTGCTGGCCAGATCGCACGCTTTTTGTTTTCTTCTCGTTTCTCTTCAAGGGCTCTTGGTAACAAGGCCCTTAAAATAAATAAAAAAGAATGAAGACATGCGCTCTTAAGCTGATGTGCCACTTTCCATTGAGAGAGGCCCATTGAACCACGTTATAAACGTGTCCATTTTTAGAACCTGGCCTGAATAGCATCAAAATCATAAGCTAGCCATCCAATAGGAATGCTAGTGTTTATACTGATAAGTTCTTTATTTATCATAAGTTAAATAAAGCTGTGTACTTTGGAGGAAGGGGGTTGGGGGCATCAGGAATGAAGGCTACTTAGTCGCCATCATCTGCACCAGTCCTGAGGCTCAGTGGTACAAGGAGAGCCACCACACCCACCAGTCAACACCTGTAGCCGCCACGTACCACGGGGTCTCCCTCACTAAATCGTCATTCAAATGCTGCTTTATTTTCCCTTGGCGTTGAGGTCTCCCCAAGAATGACAATGGCGGTGAGAATAACAAGTTCACCGTCACCATGCTTAGAGAGCCACATCCTATGAGAAACCCATCCACATACACAGCCTCCATTTCAGACTCCTTGTATCCGCAAGTTCAAATCCTAATGCTTGCTTCCTTGTCTTTTTCATCTCGTCTCGTCTCATCCTACCCAGGCCCGAAACACAGTGGTCCCCTCAATGACGCCCTCCTCCTTTCCCTCCTCTGGTCCTCCTGACAATAAGTATTTCTAGAATCTATGTCCTTCCTTCCAGCACCAGTGTCACACCTGGCCCCCATCATGTCACACCTGCACCACTCAAAGAGCCTCCAGCTGGTCTTCCTCTTCCTAGAGCTTTATATATAAAAACACAATCACAGCCTAGCACGCCTTGCCCCCCTGAGTGAAAGCTGTCGACTGCTATATACGGCACCCACACCCCTGGCCATCTCTCCCGCCTCCTCCTGTGTCCCCTCCGAGTTCTTTCTTACTCGGACTTTTCCTGTGTGCTGTTGCTTCTGCCTGAACGCTGCGTGATCTCCACAGGTAGTTAACGTGTCTGGGCCTTGGCGTGCTCCTCTAATAGGCAGCTTGGCCTTTTCCCATACTGGTTTTCCTGTTTCCTTTGAAGAGGCAGCCGCTCTTCTGAATTTATCTTTCAAGAACCCTCCACCAAGCCCTGATCCTGAAACAATACGAGAGGTCAGCCACAAGCCCACGGGAAATATCTTCCAAGTATAGCACGGGAATGTAAACGCTTTGAAATGGAGATGTATATGTTAGGCGGCCGCGTTTTCAATTGATAGAGGGATGTTTATAGCATGTGAGAAGCCTGAAAGCCTAACATTGCAGCATGTGGGGAGACGTAATCCTTCTTAGAAAGTAACTGCACCGCCCCTCACAAGGATCGAGCTGGATGTCCCGGCTCCGTGCGGGGTTGTGTCGAGATTGGCCTGCTAACCATCCTCCGTTAAAAGTGCATTTTGAGGGTTTGGGCTGTTCTCACCAGCGGTCTCCAGCATCGCCAAGTTTCCGTTTTCAGATGGTCAGGCCCCAAGGCAGCATTCTGGACCAAATTTCTTTTTCTTCCGTTGCCTGTAGCCGATAAGAAGCAGCGGGATGCTCTTAAGCCAGTGGACCATAGAAAATGAAGGTAGAGTCTTGAGGTATGCTGGTTTGGAAACAGAGCCAACTTCGCGCCAATTTGATCCAGTTCTGCGGACTTCCTTGGGGATGTACTAGACGCCAGGCCACAGGGCTAAGATGAAG
>NW_022111369.1:64895901-64897161 GCF_000313985.2 Echinops telfairi | reverse complement strand
GGGAGGGGGGAGCGGGGAGGGAGGGGAAAAATGAGGACCTAATGTCGGGGGTTTGAGTGGAGAGAAAATGTTTTGAGAAACGATGTACAAATGCGCTTTACACAATTGATGTGTGTATGGATTGGGATGAGAGTTGTATAAGCCCCTAATAAAATGTTAAAAAAAAAAAAAAGATCAGCCATTGGAAACCCGATGGAGAACGCTGTCACACCGACTTGCAGGGGCCAGCCTGAGTCAGAGTCCACGGAGGGAGAGCTGGTTTCACCAATAGTGCTTGAGTGCCTATGGCTGCTAAGGGACAGGGTGACGTCTTGATCAAGTCTTGGCAAATTTCTTACCTGGGTAGGGGCGTTGAGGGGAAACCTGGCATTTGGGAAGCAACCCAGGTGTTGCTGAATAGGGGTCTCTGTCTTTATTCCAAAGGGAAAATAAGCTGGTTTTAGATGACCATAGCTCTTTTTTTCCTACTAAGTAGGTCTCTTCCTCTTACAAGTGTGACTTGAGATCGACTATCTTTTCCACCCGCCACTTGCCTGTCCGTGTGCTGTGCTGTGGCAGCATGTGTGTTGCTGTGATGGCGGAAGCTGGGTCCCCCAGAGTGGACGGTTTCAGTGGGGTTTCCAGACTCAGAACAGACCAGGAAGAAAGACTGGCCTGAGCGTGCGGCAGAGCACTGGTGGGGAGCAGAGCAGGGAGCTCGCGAGGGAGTGCAAAGGATAGACTCGGGGGCCAGAGTGAGGCACCTCATTGGACTTGACTGGAGGACATGCCTAGAGGTCAAAATTCAGACTTTGATCTACTTACAGGTTTTTCTTCCTTTTTTAAATTAAAATTTTTTTTTCTTTTTTAAAATTAATTTTTTCTTTTATGAGTCATTGGTTTTCTTTTTTGTTGTCATCATTGTGTTCTCTTTTGTTGCTTTGTCTCGCTATGCCTTGGTTTTTTGGGGGTGCATATTATTATCCCTGCAGATCTATCTAGATAAGATAGGCTGGATGAACAGTCTGGAGGAGAAAACAATGGGACCGATGGCTCTTGGGGGGACATGGGAGAAGGGGAGGCGGGGGTAAGGATGTGGTGTTGACCAGCCTAGGGCCAAGGGAGCAACAAGTGATCCAAAATTAGTGGCAAGGAGGGTGTGAGAGACCTGGTAAGGGCAATGTAACCGAGAGAAATTACTGGAACCCAAACGAAGGCTGAGCATGATAGTGGGACAAGAGGAAAGTAAAAGAAAACAGAGGAAAGAACTAGGAGACAAAA
>NW_022111369.1:64893078-64894897 GCF_000313985.2 Echinops telfairi | reverse complement strand
TGCAGGGTAGCAATGAAGAAACATACAACTTTCCTCTAGTTCTTAAATGCTTCCTCCCCCCACTTTCATGATCCCAATTCTACGTTACAAATCTGACCAGAGGATGTACATTGGTACAGATAGCAACTGGAAACACAGGGAATCCAGGACAGATGACACCATTCAGGACCAGTGGTGAGAGTGGCAAGACCTGGAGGGTAGAGGGAGGGTGGGGTAGAAAGGGGGAACAAATTACAAGGATCTACATATAACCTCCTCCTTGGGGAATGGACAACAGAGAAGTGGGTGAAGGGAGACATGGGACAGTGTAAGCTATGACAACATAATAATTTATACATGATCAAGGGTTCATGACGGAGGGGTGAGTGGGGAGGGAGGGGGGAAAATAAGGAGCTGATATTAAGGGCTCAAGTAGAAAGCAAATGTTTAGAGAATGATGATGGCAACAAATGTACAAATGTGCTTGACACACGGGATATATGTATGGATTGTGGTAAGAATTGTATGAGCCCCCAATAGAATGATTATAAAAGATTGGCCTGAGCACTTTGGAAGAAGGCGCTAATTGTGAGGAGGCCGCAGGACCAGGCCGTGTTTCCTTCTATTGTGCATAGGATCACAATGGGTCAGAACCAGGTTGATGGCACCTGACAGCAATAGCAACATCTTCTCAAAGATTGGTTGTACAGGATCAGTGAACAACATGGGAAGCCCTTCATGAGATGATTTCACACACTAACCAAACCAATAGACTCAAGCTTATCCATGATCATGAAGACGGTACAAAATCCAGCAACACTGCAGGGAGTCAGAGTCAGCACCTAACCGCTGCCGTTCTCAGCGTCCCAGTGAGATTTAGCCAGGACTAACGTCAGAATCCTTTTCTTTTGAGTTCCTATTGTAGCAGTCTTCCTGCCTGGAAAGTCTGGCCTTGTTATTTCTGAACGAATCATTTGTGGCACCCAGCCATCTTTAAGTAGAATGTGGTGCATACAAATGAAGTACTCTAATGGCTGTGGGAAAGTTCGGCATTGTGTTAACATGCATTCATAAAACTCATCACAGGGCATGCGAGTGTGAAGTTTAATGACATGGGAGAAAAAAAGTTCTGTATGCGTATACTTCCATAGATACCGTCTCAGGACATCCTCAAGTAGATGGCAGGTCACTGCATCTGTCCCTAGCAAACCCACCCGGTAGGCTATTCACAACCACCTGTTTGGCAGAAGTCTCCCTTCCACCAGGAATAGAGATTCGTATCTTACTACTAACAGCTAGCATCTAACTGAGTGTCTTCCTACTGAGGACTCTCTGCACCCACATGCTCACTAACACAGTTAAACAGATCATGCTGCCAGGAACACATTCTGTGGTGATTTTATTTTTTTTCCTGCTTTATTCTAAGAGTGATTTTTATCAAATATGCCTTGTTTTTATTTTTTTTTAAATATGCCTTGTTTTTAGTGTTGCGGTATTTCATCCTTAGAGAGTCAGAACCAAAGAGCTAGAAACACCTTGCACATACTTAAAGTCCCCCCCCTTTTTTTAAGTTTTTATTGTGAATTAGAGACGAAGGTTTGCAGTGGAGATCTCCGTTCCCCTTTCAACAGTTTGTTCATTTCATTCCAATCCCCTCAATGTACGATCCCACTTCTTCCCTGCGTGTCCTGTTTCTGCTCCCCGTCCTTCCCTAACTCTGCTGAACGCTGTCTGTGGATGAGTTCCGCACCTGTGCTCTTCGCTGGTTGATCATTAGTCCGAGGTTGTGTACCTCCTTCATGTGATTGTTCTCCGTATAGGCGGATGGTTTGGCTGAGAA
>NW_022111369.1:64890326-64892300 GCF_000313985.2 Echinops telfairi | reverse complement strand
CACGGGTCAGGATGGAGCACTTTCTGCGTGTCACTGTTCTAAGGATTGGAGATACGGGCGTGAACAAAAAGGATTACTTGTGTGGATTTCTGCTCTGTGGAGCTTGCTGCAGTTTGGCAGAAAGTGAAGACAAACCAGTAAAGAAATCACCTTGAAGCTTGCCTTGTCACCAAGCCCCTCTCGACCTCATGCGAGATGCCTGGATGTTGGACCAACCACTCTGCAAAGACCTTCACGTGGCCTAGTTGTCATCTACCATAGGCAATCTGTTGACCCGATGTTCCTTACTCACCAGCCTGAATAATAGTAAGCTATGTAGGCTCTGGGAGCCCTGGTGGCATAGTGGTTACAAGTTGGGCTGCTAACTGCAAGATCAGCAGTTCAAAACCACTAGCTACTCTGTGGTAGAAAAATGGGACTTTCTCTTCCCCTAAAGAGTTACAGTCTCAGAAATTCACAGGGGCAGTTCTACCCGGTCCCATCGGGTCACTGTAGTTGGCATTGCCTCAGGGGCAGTGAATAGTGTAGGCCCAACTAACTCCTCTATTTCACTGGTTCTCTTTATTCTGTGCTCAGCTTCTCAGTAACTAATAGGATCCCTGGTGGTGTAGTGGGTTATACATTGGGCTACTAACCACAGATCAGCAGTTCAAACCCACCAGCCACTCTGAGAGAGAAAGATGAGGCTTCCTGCTCCCATAAAGAATTACAGCCTCAGAAACCCATCAGGATAGTTCTACTCTGTCCTATAGAATCACTATGAGTCAGAAGTGACGCCGTGACCGTGATTTTGGTATTCTGGTTCCCAATAGCAGTGGGTTGGACTAGATTGATTGGGTGGCTTCTCCCTCATGCTGTGTCTCTAGCTCAAATCAGTAGAGGGACTCGATAGCAGTGGGTTGGATTGGATTGATTGGGTGGCTTCTCCCTCATGCTGTGTCTCTAGCTCAGATCAGTAGAGGGCTCTGCTTCTTGAAGCCACTCAGAGCTTCAAATGGCCAGACTCCATGGTGACACATGCTTCCACGGTCACTCGGGCAGGGAAGGTAAAAGGGCACATGACCGACAGGCTTTTCAGCTTGACCTGGAAATAACACCCTTTCTACACCCCGCCCAGCCCACTGCAGAGATAGAGAGGAAGGTGGACAAACCCCCCATGTAGCTGACGGGCCATGAGAGCATTTTGAAGGGAGTATTTGAAAGCAGCCCCTCATAACTTCCATAACTGGTATTTGAGCACAAGCTATCATTTACCAAACCAGTGTCCTACCGTTGGGTCTTTGGGCCAGAAGCACTGGCGCTTCAAGATGAATCCAGAACACCCATTTGAATGTATTGCATGGCACTATCTCCACGTGGCATTTGGCTCTCTGTGTAACACATCTGTGGGGCACACTCAGATACACAGACAAGCACATACACCGCAACACACACACAATCTGCTAGCAGTTCCCACCCCAGCAGCTTTCTCCTTGTGAGTCGCCGATGTATCTTATAGCAATGGGAGCATCAATCAGAGATTATGTCTTATCCACTTTCTTGTGGCTGGGTTTTTAACCACTTCTCTGCCATCTTTCTCTTTTGCAGTAAAGAACTTATAGTACTGCCTTGCTTCTAATCCAACCAGTTCCAACTGCATGTATGCGGAAGTAAACACACATACACAAACATACCTTCTCCCTGCCTCCCATCACATGTCTGCCCTGTGGCCACAGATTGGAAAGCCCAGCGGCTCCACCAGACAGGACAGCCAGGTGGCTGCCAGGTTCTGGTTTGCCCCATGTCACCCAGGTTGTTGTCATTACTTTTTCTCCTCGCAGCTTCAACCTCTGGCTCCGCATCTTCAGTTAAGGGTGCCTTTGGGCTTCACATTGAAAATGCCAGGCCACAGCCTTCCTGCACTGCCAATGACCACAGCCTGTGTCAGCCCTCACACGGGCCTGGCACACACTAGTTCTAGTTCAAGTGAAGACA
>NW_022111369.1:64888208-64889708 GCF_000313985.2 Echinops telfairi | reverse complement strand
AATTTTTTAATCTCTACATTATGCATAGATAAAAATAATTTCTCTGCATGAGTTAACTTAAAAGACTAGGGACATAACTTGGAGGCATTTTATTTTTAAAGTTGGAGTCCAGAACATTGCTAAGTGCCTTGTTTTCTTGAAAGATGTGTTGATTTGAATCGACCTATCACTCAACCTTTCAGTGGAAATAATTCAATTAAAACCTTTGTCTTACTGCTTCCCATAATTAAGCACAAGCGAACAGCACAATTTGGGAAGCACAAACGTCTGACTAACTCCTTACTCCCTTTGATTGAATACCTTAGTTGTTCTTAGGCATCTCTTGATGTGCACACATGTGATTGACCAGTTAGCTACACAACCAGGAGCTTGACACGGAGTGGAAGTTATTTCTTTTGTCCTGTTCAACTGACGAAATCAGGAAGCAAGTGTTTGGTCCTTCCACTACCTCTGTTCTTCCCAGGAGCATACCTAAGTAAGGGCAGAGAAGAGAGAGGGACTCAGAGAGACTTAGACTGCTACTCTCCAGGTTTACCGAAGATATACCTGTCTCAGGAAGCCATTTGCCCCCTCCTCCCAAGAAAATCAAAGAAATGCCCCTAATTAGAAGGAGGGATTAGTCCCTGGAGAAGAGCCTCATGTTGGGCAAAGTAAAGGATCCACCAAAAAGGGGAAGACTCTCAGTGAGATGGATTGCTACAGTAGCAACAATGGACAAGGGACCCAAACATAGCCATGATGGTGAGGGTGGTTCGCCCTGTTGTACATAGGGCTGCTATGGGTCAGAACCACCTAGACAGCAGCCACCTGACAACCACTGCAGAAGGAGGGGGATTTATGGTCGTTTGATGGAGAGACTTGAATAGAGGTGAGTGCATAACTGTCCTTGAGGTCCTCAGATGTGAAGTAGTTCAATTCAGGATAAGGAAGAGAGAGAGAGAGAGATTACAAAAACAAGATGTCAAGTCACGGTGCTTTCAGAAAGATAGATAGCCTCTTAGAAGGCCTGACTCCAAAAAACAGGATGAGAAGGCAGGCCAGGGACCTTACAGCAAAGTCTTAATGCAAAAGAGTTTAAGCATGTAAACACTTTAAAAGCAAGAGGGCACGTGACCCCACATATTCGCCCTGCGCCTCAGACCTCCTGTTGTATCAGAAGACAGCAGCAGCAGCACAAACAATGACCACGCAGAAAACTGTTTCCCTTTTTGACTGGAAAGAGAGGAGCTCAAGTGACCCCAATAGTAATCTCACTTAATTTTTTCCTTTTTCTTAATTAGTAACTGGGGCATTTCTGCTAATAAGCCGCAAACAGCAGAAGACCCTCAGTTCCGTTGAAGAAGGTAAAGAATATGCTTAGTAGTATCTCAGAGCTCCTGGAGACAGGAAGGTGATCAGCTTGGGGGTGTAATAAGTAACACCTGGCTTTGCACGAAGCCCGGGGATGACAAAGAGAAGGAAAGCAATGGGCTTGTGTACAAGCAACACACTTTCGTGTGG
>NW_022111369.1:64885546-64886718 GCF_000313985.2 Echinops telfairi | reverse complement strand
GACCAATAATGAGAGTAGGGATACCAGGAGGGTAAGGAGAAGATGGGGGAGAAAAGGGAATCGATCACAATGATCTACATTTAACCCCCTCCCTGAGGGACAGACAAAAGAAAGTGGGTGAAGGGGGACACCGAACTGTAAGACATGAAAAAATAATAGTAATTTATAAATTGTCAAGGGTTCGTGTGGGGGTGGGGATGAGGAGCTGATAACAGGGCTCAAGTAGAAAGAAAATGTTTGGGGAATGAGGGCAACAAATGTACAAATGTGCTTCACATAATGGATGGATGGATGGGTTGTGATAGGAGTTTTACAAGCCCCCAATAAAATGATTTTTTTAAAAAAGCGGCAGGGAGGTAGGCAGCATCGCATTTTGACTACTGACTCAGTTGATCCCTTGGCTGTGCTGCTGCCCTCTTAACCCATTGCCATAGTAACATAATACTTTTTTAAAAGCTGGAAAGAGCCTTTTTTTTTTTGGAGGGTGGACAAGGAGATTTCCCTCTGCCATCGAACTTCCTAGCTCTGTGATGCTTCTTAACTTGGCCACCTTCAAGAGGAAATTGTACCATCTGTGGATGGAATGAATTGTTGTTGTTAGGTGCCCTGGACTAGGTTTCCACTGATAGTGACCCTGTGTACAAGAGAGCACCTCTCAGTCCTGCACCACCCTCACAATCGTTCTTATGTTTGCATCCCTTGGTGCAGCCACTGGGTCCGTCCATCCCACCGAGGGCCTTTCTCTTTTGCTGCCCCTCGACTTTACCAAGCATGATCTTCTTCCCCAGGGACTGGCCTCTCCTGACATGTCCAAAGTGCATGACACGAAATCTCACCAACCATGACACTCTGGAGCATTCTGGCTACACTTTTTCCAACACATTGATGTACTCTTTTGGCGATTCATGGTATTTCCGTGTTCTTCACCAACACCATGGTTCAAATGTGTCAATTCTTCTTTGTCTTCTATATTCAGTGTCCAACTTTCACATGCAGACAAGACTATTTAAAATACCCTGGGCTTGGGTCCGGTGCACTTTAGTCCTTGCTTTTTTAACACTTTAAAGAGGTCTGTGCAGCAGATTTGTCTAATGCAATGTGTCATTGGATCTCTTGACTACTGTTTCCATGAGCACTGATTGTAGATCCAAGCAAGATGAAATCCTTGCCAG
>NW_022111369.1:64881443-64882959 GCF_000313985.2 Echinops telfairi | reverse complement strand
GAGGAAAGGGAAACGCAGGCATTCTTGAAGACTCCCTAACAAAGCGAGCCCCCTGGACCATTAAATAGAGGAGGGATGGCATTTCAAAGTCTTATAATTGGCTGGGGTTCGCAAACTTTAATATGATTAAGAATTTTCTGGGAGTCCTGTCAACCGGGTTGATATCTGCACCTTCTCTCCAGAGATTATGATTTTGTAGATCAGGGATAGAGCCCAGCAATCTGCATTTGAATAAGTATCTCAGACCATTGTGATCGGAGTGGCCCGTGCCCACACTGTGAGATGCACTGGCCCAGGCAAGTTCTCTTGCCATTAGGTGCACAGAAACTTCAGCTAGTCACTTTCAAATGGCCTTTTAAACATTAGCATAGCCCCCGTGGCTGAGATGATGGCCAGGTTCTCCTAACACCCTGCCCAGAGCTCTGCCCTTCTTATGCCTCTCATGAAGAGTCACCTAGCAGCCTGGTTAAGAATATGGAGTCGAGAATCTGTCTGCTTTCAAATGCCAACTTGATTGCCACCAAACACTCCACTGACACCTTATGCGGATTACCCTGCTAATCCCCAGTTACTTTCCCTGTAAAGTAGGGACAATAATGTTATCTAGCACACCAGCCTATGTGATCATGAGGTGTCGATGGGATCAGGTATCAGGTATCAAAAGATCCAAAACAAACAACTATATCAAAGTGAAGGAGGGGGTTGGAGTGTAGACCCAAAGCCCATCTGTAGGCAATTGGATATCCCCCCACAGAGGGTTATAAGGAACAGATGATTCAACCAAGGTATCATATAGCACCAATGAATCACACATCATACCTCTAGTTCCTGAATGCTTCCTCCTCCCCACTACCATGACCCAGTTTTACCTTACAAGTCTGGCTAGACTGGAGAACATACATTGGTACGGATAAGAGCTCTCCAGACACGGAATTCAGGACAGATAAACCCCTCAGAAACAGTAGTAGGAGGAGCGATATCATGAGGGGAAGGGGATGGTCAGGGAGGGGGTATGGTCAGGGAGGGGGAAGGGGAAGGGGAAGAAAGGGGGAACCCATCAAGTATTGGGTATATATAGCCACCACCACCACCCCACCCCCTGAAGGGGATCAATAATAGAAATGTGGTTGAAGGGAGACAATGGACAGTGTATAAGATATGGAATAATAATAATATATAATCGATCAAGGATTTACCAGGGTAGGAAGGCAGGGGAGGGGTGGAGGGAGGGGAAGAGAAGCCCAAGGGCTCAAGTAGAAAATATTTTAGAAATGATGATGGCAACATATGTACAATTATGCTTAGTAAAATTGATGTATGGAATGTTATAAGAGCTTTAAGAGCCCCCTAAAGTTCCAACCTCAAAATAAATAAATAAATAAATAAATAAATAAATAAATATTGTTACGTACTTCCAAGGCTTATTGGAAGGATTATGTATGCTAATATAGGGAAAATACTTTGCATAATGTTCTAAAACAGTGACTTTTTTTAAAATCAATTTTTGGGGACTCAT
>NW_022111369.1:64874826-64880899 GCF_000313985.2 Echinops telfairi | reverse complement strand
TTGGGTCTCCACTCCACAATCCCCCTCATTCACAATGATAATGATTTTTTGTTCTGGGTTTTTGATGCCTGATACCTATTGACATATAATCCACATAAAACAATTCAATAGTTCAGAGTTATGCAATCACCACCCCAATCAATTTTAGAACATTTCCTCTGTCTTGCATTCATTGTTTTTAGTGCCCCATTTTGCCCCCACTCTGCTGGCATACCCCCAAAACCAAAAAAGGAACTCACTGCCATTAAGTCTATGCCATAGAGATGGTAGAACTGTCCCTGTGAGTTTCTGAAACTTTAACTCTTTACAAGAGTAGAAAGTCCCATCTTCCTCCTGCAGCATACCCCCAAGAAGCCATTAATCCAGTTACTGTGTGTAGATTTACCTATACCACATTCTATATAAAGGAAAATGTAACACCCAACAACAATAACAAAACAAAGCAGAGAAAAAGCTTCCATTGAAAGAAAGGAGAAAATACCAAAAACTAGAACAAATTTAAAATAGGTAAAAAGAGAGATCTGCAAGAACCCACTCTCCAGTGCGCTCTGTCTGGGAGCAAAACCATTCTTTTCCCTGGTCTGGGGTTAGAGGGGATGCACCGAGGTTCTATCCACATGGACACCCTACAAATGGATTGTGGGCTCCCACTGTCACCTGCAGCCTCCTGAAAACCTGGAAAACCAGCTCAGAATTTAAGCTCCTCCGATCTTACATCTTATTATTTACAATCTGTAGACGGATCACACAGACTGGTTGGTGGGCTTGTTCCGTGCGAGCTTTGCTGACACCTCGCTTAGATGGCTGTTTGTTTAGACAAGCCCTTTTTACCCCAGACACCATTCTTTCTGGTAGCCCGGTATCATCTGGTTTCTTCATCCCACTTTGCTAGAGCACCCATTCTTCAGTAGTCTCTTCCAAAAGGCAAGTATCGAGTAAGGCCTTGAACACGGGGACTTTTTTTTAATGCGCTTGAGGGCTCCTCATGACTGATCTTTCTTGAGGGCTCCACTCTCCCTCCCTCCAATTGGATTTTGTCTGCTCTCCATCTGATCCAGTGTGTCTGGGTCCACAGACAGGTCACTTTCCTCACAGTCACCACAGACCAACGGGGATGTGCCCTGAGGGGCAGTGCAGGCCCAGGTCAGTCACTCCCTCCCAGAATTGTAGGAAAGACTGCTGTCCCTCTGTGCAGGTGATGCTAATACACAATGGGGAGCAGCAGCATCCACTCCCCCTGGAACAGGAGTCACCTATAGAACTGACCAAAGAGATCGGAGAACCACTTGGTAGCAAATGGCGAGGTGGCTGTGGGGCGCCAAAGAGCTTCTCCCGGGCGGATTCTTGGGTGGCCCTGACAGGCTACCGCCCGGACACACAGAGAGGCTAGGTCAGATGGGAAGTAGGCAAACGTCAGTTGGGGGTGAGGGTGGAACCTCCGTAAAAGATGAGTAATGAGAACGCCTCAAGCCCATTAACAAATGCCACCCTGTCATAGAATGTTCATGCTGAGAGCAACCCCCGAAAACGCCCAGTCCCGCACCCTCCCACCTCAAATAGTAATTGCTACAAGGTCCTGGTTAGAGATGGAGCCGGTATAAGAATCTAGTTAATCCCCTCCCTGGCTAAAAATAAACACGCCAGCCTGCCTTACAGTGTGAACAAAAGGACCGTACAGCCCAGCCAGCTCTTCCTGCGAGCGAGAGTTCATAACCCTGTAATAATCACTGGATGCCTTGGCTGATTAGACCAAGGGTGTCCTTGTTTCTTCTCCCCACCTCGGAGCTGCTCCGTCTAAAGGTAGGGTGACCAGATGTCCCGCTTTTGGCGGGACAGTCCCGATGTTGAACAATTTTTCCCCGCGTCCTGTGGCGTTTTAAAAAAGTCCCGATTTTTGGAAAGAATGCACGACAAGCTAGGGTCTATGGTTTTCGGCTGCTATGTGGCTATTTCGCCAGGATATGAGTTTTATCAATGGTGTCCCACTTTACCAATGTTAAAATCTGGTCACCTTATAGACTAAAGGGCCTCTTTTGAGGCGATGGGAGGTGGGGAGGGAGAGACCCTCTCTTCCCTCTTTGTGCCTGACTTTATTTCTCCTGTACAAAGAACTTGTGTTCTAAAGCAGTGCAGCTCATAACAATCACATTTACTGCTCAACAACACAAGCAGGTCGTCTGTCCGGTTTAATGGTCCTCCTAAACTCAGAAACAACCCACCCGTTAATAAAACAGCCCTGGCTGAGGCTTGTGTGAGGTGGTTAACTTAGGTTTGCATCAACACATGAAAATATAAGTAGACCCTTGGCCTGCTGGAAGTGCATGCCCTGCTCAGGGTGCCTGGCCCAGCACTTCACCCTGCGTGTTGAAGGCTTGTCTGACTGGGTGAGCACTGAGTCCAGGAACCAAGCCGAAGTCAGATTCTTTTGAGGGGCTCCCTAAGTGTAGCCTCTTCTCTCTCCTTCTCAGTCCATGGGGAGCGGGTATGAAGTAGCATCTGAGGTCACTGAAGAGTCAGGAGCAAAGTGGGCCAACGTGGTCAGTGAGTGATGGCCATTGGAGCCGCTTGGCATGTGGGCCTCCGCCTTTGTGAGGAGGTCAACTGGGATACGCGAGAGCCCAGAAACTGCCGCGTCAGGGCAAACCATTGCTGTTCTCAGCACTTGATAACTGGCAGCAGCTGCCAATGCTTTTTTTCCCCTTCTCTTTTCTTCTCTCTCCCAGCTCAGACCCCATACTGCTCCCAGCCTGCTGATTCCTTAACCATCTATCCAAGCAGCAGATGGTGACAGCTCTCCAGATGTGACTGTGTTGGTGCTCATCAAATGCTTAGCTATGTGCCATGTGCCAGGGTTATTTATGTCGGTGGACTAGCACAGCTGGTGCATGCCCTCCCCCCATGTTCATCTGCCAGAGCAGCCTCGACATCCCAGGTGGGGATGTCCTGACATTCCTGACCCTCCCACCGCGTGGTCCTCATCATAGCCCAATGCTCTGGGAGGCCAATGCTTGAAGAAGCAGCTCTGGGTCATTTCTAGACTGCTCTGGGAGGCCAACGCTTGCAGGAGAAGCTCTGGATCATTTCTAGAATTGTAGGGCATCTCTGAGCCACTCGGTCTTCCCCCACTTACGTGGTCTCATGTCCCAGGCCATATGAGTCCCTAAAACCTCTAAGACGTGGGTTGTGCAGAAGCGTTCCGTTCCAACCCTCGCTCCAGGCTGCCTCGCTCTGCAGCTCCTCTGTCACCCCCTTTCAGTTCTTCTGACCCACTGTGCTCTTTCTAGCTGCTTCCCCGAGGCAGCTAGCTCGCTGCAGTGGAGCAGAAGCTTCTGGGCCCTGGCTGGAGGGCCCTTGCGAGGGATATCTCTGGTTTCATCTGCCTGGTACCCACTCCTTCTTAGAGCTCTTCCTCCTCCTCCTCCTCCTCCTCCTCCTCGGTTCCAGTGGGGTCTGCCTATTGCCGTTGTCTATCCTAGCCCCTCAGCTCTCTGGCTATAGAAGGCACCTGGCTGCAGCCCTTCTCTGGGCGGTGACGCACTGAAACGAAAGGAAGCGTGTTTCTTCTGCGTCATGGATCTAGGAAGATAGGTGATCGTCAGGGGCGGCAGCAACCTCGCTGCAATGGAAGCTGCCAATCTGCAGGAGAATTCAAAATCGATTCTCGAAGAGACCCAGCCAGCCACCTACCCTTCCCTCCACCGGACTCTCTGCCCCAACACATTCCCCACTTCCTTGTAAGATCATTGAGGGGACTTCTGGCATTCACCATCAAGAGTCCCGTCTCGTGTAGGCCCCGAGCAGGTCTCAGCCCTGAAGCACCCACTCTCCATTCGTCCCTCAGCAGCGGCTCCACTGCCGGCTCCAGGGGAAGGAGGCGCTCGTCCAAGTGTGGCAGGTGGCTGTGGTTAGAGGTTGAGCTAGGTGGAGTTCCTAATGGGAGTGTGGGACTTCTTCCAGACTTAGAGCTCCGGCCATGGGAGAATTCACTCACAGCAGCCAGCTTCATTTTGCTGGTGACCCCCCCATCCTCCCCCCCATATAACCACTGCCCCAGCAGTAGGCATCTCAAGCTTGTGAGGAGCACCAGGTTAATTTAGCTGATGCTTTCCATCCCGGGGAAGCATTCTTGGAGTCCTGGGGCAATTCCAGGGAGATGTTCCTTGGCTCCGAATCATGATGATTGGCCCCTGCCTTTGTCTAAGCCACCTCATGGTAGAGCGTACATTTCCCCACTTCCGTTGATGTCGAAGGAGTGTGTCATTTCTCTGTTCCAACTGTAAAATCGGCCACTTGGATCCTTTTCTGAATGTCTTCTAAGGTTCAGAGACTTACCTTCTGTGATCTTTAGAGGAAGACTAAAGACTCTACCTGCCAATCTGCTGGTTGGATTCCCAGCTCCACTTCTTAGTGACGTCCTCTTATTCAAATCACGGAGCCCCTCCCTCTGTGCCACACTTTCCACATATGCCGAGTGGAGAGTATGATCGAGCAAAACCCTCCCTGCTAGCGAGTCGATTCAGACTCACGGCGGCCCTATGGGACAGTGTAGAGCTGCCCCACAGTTTCCGAGGCTGTCCATCTTTACTGCAGCAGGGAGCTACGTTTTCCTCTCACCAAGTGGGTCACGGTGTGAACTGCAGGCCTTCAGCCCCACACGTGACCCACTACACCTCAGGGCTCCCTGGGGATACTAGTGGCACCTGTTTAACAGGGCCAGTGTGAGAGGAGTGTGATTAAAAACAAGGTGCTCTCCCACACTGCTGTTGTTGCTACTACTGTCGAGCTGACTCTGACCCGTGGAGCCTGTGTCCCACAAAGCAAAACATCGCCCCGCCATGATCAATGCTACATCATTGGGGCCCCCGGGATCTTCCACTCTCAGGGGCTCATCTTAAAGCAGGTTCTCAGATAGCATTCTGCTGTGCCCCCATAGCGTTTCCACCAGCTGATGATCAGGAGTAGATGACCAAGCCTTTCTTCCTCGTTTGTCTCAGTCCGGAAGCTTCCCTGAAACCTGTGGGCCTTGGAAATGCTAGTGCATAGCTCTCTTCGCCGCAGCAGCACACAAGTGCCACTGACAGGTGGGGGCATGTCCCCCAGCTCACAGTTCATAAATGTCAGCGCTAATACTCACCGCGCTGGTTGCGCTGGTTGTTTTCTATGGACGGTGTGGGGTCCGGGAGAGGTCCTGGTGGCACCGCGGGTTACTCGCTGGGCTGCTAAACCAAAGGCATGCAATTCAAAACCACCAGCTCCCACGAGAAAGGCAAGGCTCTCTACTCCCATAAAGAGTCCCAGTCTTGGAACACAGTGGGGCACTTGTACCAAGTCCTGTAGGGAACTAGGAGTCCCACTTGATGAGAGTGGCATGGCTCTTATGGGAGCTGGTTTCTTAAATGATGGCCACGTGTGACCCTTCGCTCCTAGGAAAAGACAGTTGGACAAAGCGGCAGAAAGAAGACGAGAGGGGAATATGGAGAGAAAGATGCCGCTGTGGCCTCTCGCTTGCCGCCCAAAGCAAAGAGCCGTGTCGTTGATAACATGCTGCCCAGAGCCCTCCCATCGAATACAAGTACAGAAGGACAGTCTTTGAACGCTGGCTGCCAACTGTGGGAAGGCTGGCCATGTATCTGCTATCGTTTCCCCTAAACAGACTTGCCTTTGTGGGACAGTGGGGATGGAAGGCAAACCTCGGAGGGAGGGAGGGAGGGAGGGAGGGAGGGAGGCAGGCACGTCGTCAACAGATGGAGAGAGGACAGTGCAGGGAGCAGGGTACAGCGTAGGAGAAGGCTTGACGTCAGGAGTAGGAGGGGTGGATGGAGAGGGTGGGTTGAGGTTCTTAGAAGGATCAAAGGCGCAGGGAAGAAAAGAGCAGATGAAGAGGAGTGTGAGGCCACGCCCCCCTGGGGGAAGAGAGCCCCCTCCTCGGCTATCGTTTACGGTCCTAGAGCATCCCTCTTCTTCCCACTTCTTAGTCGGTGTGCACATCTGCAGCCCCACCAGCCCCTTGGCTGAATGTTTGTGCTTACAAGACACGATGAAATCCTGGATTGAATTTATGCATTTCTTTGAT
>NW_022111369.1:64872807-64874097 GCF_000313985.2 Echinops telfairi | reverse complement strand
GTGTGTGTGTGTGTGTGTGTGTGTGTGTGTGTGTGTGTGTGTGTGTTTAAACATTGCTAATCCTCTGCAGAGTGTTTTCATTCTCTGGTGATTCAGGAAGGCTTGAAGGGAGGGAATAAAAGAGAGACAAGAGTCAGAGAGTGGGTTAATCATCAGCTAAGCTCACCAATGTCATGGGTGCCAGTCTCAAACGTTTAAGTGTCTTAACAATGAAACTTCCAAGCAGTGGCTATTCAGATTCCAAACGCACTGTCATCAAGCAGCCCTATAGGACAGGGTAGAACTGCCCCTATGAGCTTGAGACTGTAACTCTCGGGGAGTAGAAAGTCCCATCTTTTTCCCACAGAGCTGCTAGTAGCTTTGAACTGTTGACCTTGCAGTTAGCAGCCTAACACATAATGGCCGTGCCACAGTGTCTATAACACTCTTTTATGTATATGCTGTACTCCTATTCCCTTGGGTGGTAAAAACTTACTATCTGGCCTTTCCAACCCCCCCTTTTTTACCCGGGCTGCATCTGAGTTTGGAGGCTAAGGTGTGAGGAGCAGGTACCTGTTCCACTTAAGCCATCTGTCCTTGATGGGGTCTGCTGTGTCATCCTTGTCCCTTTGGTCCTGGAGTGGCATGAGTGGCCCCTCATTCCTGTTTAGAAAGCATCTCTGGTCCAGCTTCTTCTCCTTCTCTGAGTGTCGTTGAGCACCGTTAGGTCACAAAGTTGCATTCTTCGACTCATAAACAAGGAGGGTAACGGGGACAAGCAGCTCCAAGAATTTCTTCTAAGGCCAAGAATCCAGAGGTCCAATGGTGAGACTCTGGGTTGGTCATACCAGACTACAAACAGCAGAGCCAGTAGACCAGAGGAGCTTGTTTTCTCTGTGCCTCTCCGAGATCTTGTAGGTAAAACTATCTGCCCAGAGCCCTGCGGGAAGCCAGCCCATATGGACAAGAGTCCCATAACACCTGTCGTTTAAAAAAAAAAACCACATCCAAAGGGGAAGTGACTGGCCTGGGAAAGAGCTGAGGTGACGAATGGCGGTTGGAGATGGCTGCACTGCGCTCAGAAAGGGCAGCCCTGTGCAGGCCCCAGGCTCCTGGGCCCGGAGCCCTCACCCAGATTTTCATAATGTACATGTTGGACAAGAACCTGCTATTCAAATATAAACATGTAAGTAGATAAACGTGCGAGCATGCACAGTAAACTAGTGGCTGAGGGTATGTTGTTAAGAGCTATCTAGTAGATTTCAGCTCTTAACAGCCCCACCTAACAGGGTAGAAACCCCACCCCACAGG
>NW_022111369.1:64870231-64871465 GCF_000313985.2 Echinops telfairi | reverse complement strand
TCAAGTGCCCTCTAAAAACTTAGGGTGAGATCATGGGGCACCAAAGTGGCCCAATGCCATTGCCTGACATCGTGTGGCGTGTCTGGGAAGATCCATTCCCGTCCCATCATCTGCTTCCCATCTGTGCTGTCTCCCCCAGAAACTGCGTGCTCAGAATCGTAGCTCTGTGTGGTGGGGGCGCAAGGGAGTCTTTTAAGGCCATGTCTTAAGATGCCTGCTTTTAATAAATTGATATTCTGAGTGCCTGTGTCAAGAGAACAAAACAGAAGGCCAGATGTGGGCGAAAGAAAATACACATTGCTGCCCTGGAACTAGACACTAGAAAAGAATCAACCTACCCATTTAAACAGCCCCACCACCCCCACCACCCCGAAGAGTACATGCTGTGCAATGCAGGAACATATTTAGGAGGGTTCTTCTAGCCGTAGCCTTTGTACTTCCCGCCAAACAACCTTGACCCCCCTGATGGGTCTGGGTAAGAAGGTGGGGGAAGATAACCATTGGCTGAGATGATTCAGCTGGGAGTGGTTCACCCCGTTAACTGTGGTCATCCTCCTCCTGGGTAGGACACTGGCCACCTGAGCGAGCGGCAAGAAGAAGAGAATCTCACTGCCGGGGAGAGAGAAGAGGCCCCAGTGGGGTGTAACTGGACCTGTGAGGTTCCTCAGGTTTGAAATACCTCGGTCCCCGGCTTCCTCGGAGAAAGAATTCACTCCAAAGCTTGGTTTGTGATCCAAGTGAGTTTTTATACAGGACAGAAGCAGTTTCAGGTTTCACACAGGCCCCTCAGGGCACTTCACACCCACACGTGGAAACCTGAGGCCAAGAAACCTGCCGCCCAGGCAAAGAGGAGCAGCTGGAAAAGAGGGCCAAGGTCCCAACGCTTCTGAGCTTTTCAGGGCCCTCCGCTTGGAGGCGTGGTCCACGGTGCTGGTTGACCTCGTTGACTGAATTAAGCCCACCTGGCCTAGATGGGGCCGATCCAGGTGTACCACCGGCCTAGGTGTGCTGCCCTTCCTGGTTCAGAACCTGAATTGGAGCATGCCCAGTAGACAGCCTGGTCCCTGTTCTGGCTTCCTCACAGCCCCTGAGCTGTGAAGGGCAGGCCCTGCTCGGAAACCCTGAGCTTCCGCCTGGCAGCGGGCCTGTAAATGGAGCATTCTTGCCATATGACCATCTTGACGGATCCCTGAGTTCACCTCTACAGAAAGCCAACGTGTGTGTGCGTGCATGA
>NW_022111369.1:64866002-64869972 GCF_000313985.2 Echinops telfairi | reverse complement strand
CCGCATGGGAGTTAGAACACACCAGCGCACAGTGAGCAGCCTGCGTGGGCTGGGAGCGCTGTCAGCAAGACAGGGCATTCAAAAATCGAAGGATGGCCTGTCATTCCAAAGACTATTCCCTTTTTCCTCTGATCTGTGTGTCCATATTCCTCCCACTTCCCTTCCAATACCCAAGATGCAAAGAAAGACAGCCCCCAAATCATACAAATGCAAATCCTTTATTCTGGGAGGCCTCTGGTACTGGTCAACGAGGTTGCTTGTGTTTAGTGTGAGATTTGCTTTTGTTAAGGATGAGAGCCTATTTCTTCCCTCGACGAAGTGAGCAGCTGTGTTGTTACACTACAGGAGCGTGAGCACTGCTTCTGAGCAGAGGACGAAAGCACTCACTGCTCACTACCATCACCACAGACGCTGTCGTGGGCAGGCCTCTGGAAGCTGCCAGAGACCTTCCTCCTCTCCGGTCGGTCGG
Source organism: Echinops telfairi (assembly GCF_000313985.2). Classification (NCBI taxonomy): domain Eukaryota; kingdom Metazoa; phylum Chordata; class Mammalia; order Afrosoricida; family Tenrecidae; genus Echinops; species Echinops telfairi. The sequence goes on along the minus strand of NW_022111369.1, from coordinate 64,869,503 downwards.
TCGAGGAGGAGTAGATGAGAGACTCGCTCATCAAGTATGCTTTTAGGAGCAGATGCTCCCAACTCTTTTCCATTTGGAATTCTCTAACTGTTGTGGTTATGCGTTGGGCTGTTAATGGCAAGGTCAGCAGTTCGAAACCACCAGCTGCTCTGTGGGGAAGAAAGACAGGGCTTTGTACTTCCATAAAGAGTTACAGCCTCGGAAACTCACAGGGGCAGTTCTGCCCTGTCCGAGAGGGGCACCGTGAGCTGGCATCAACTTGGTGGCAGTGAGTTTGGTTTGGGCTGGTTTTTTTATTTTTACCTTTTGTTCATTTTGGAGCACAACATTCTTAGGGTTTCTGAAAGTCCTCAAGGGAATGTAGGTTTTCTTTTTCTTTTCTTTTCTTTTTTGGTTAAATGTTTTTGAATAGTTATTTCAAAGAAAAACAATCGACTAGCTCTGCAAGTGGAAAAGAGAGTCAACAAAAGCAATATGGTATCAACAATAAGTTTAAAAGTACAAAAACTTTAGCTCAATCAGCAACCAAGCTGAACCACAAGAGTTAACATCCTTCAAACCTGGATTCTTCCTCATCATCTGTAGATCCAGACAGAGCTTCAGCTTTAGCTGATGTAAGGTTATCAATGGAAAAGTTTAAAACATTTTGCCCTGCGATTGTGGAGGTGATTTTGGAAGTGTTCGGACATAGACCTGTAAGGTCCACATGTGATCATGACTGCTTTGGAAGGTGCATTTTACATGGAGAAGGAAAACGAACGGTCCGTCTTTCCTAAACCTGACCTCCAGGACTATCCAACTGAACATGTCGATCGCAGGTGCCACCTCCACAGTCTAAATTAGCTGTCTCTGACAAGCAGCTCTCGATGCTTCAGGAGCAAGCTTTTTATCCTCCCGAATTTTTCAAAGTAACCTATTTCCCTTTTGTACTGTAATTCATCATTCCAAACACAGAGACTTTTATTTCCTTCTGTAACTACCTGAACTAAAAGCTGAGCTGAAAGCATGCAGCATTTGTCTGGTATTAAAAATCCAGTTCCTTTAAGACTGAAAGAAAAATAAAGGGGGAAAGTTTGATCCATAAACTGAAACTCATTATCCCTTTGTGAGCAAAGAGAATGGGGTATATCAATTCTCCTAAGTCTTTTTGAACCGGAAGGTTAAAGAAAGGGAAAAGAGAGTTACCTTCAAAGCCAGTGAGTGCACAGGTCCATTTGAAGTGTATTACTGTGCGTTGCTTGCAAAGTATACCCAGGAATAGTCGATCCTGGAAGCCCATGAGAAGGCGTGTTCTGGTGGGAGCTGTCACTTTCGGTTAATAAGGGATTTTTGTCTCCTTTAAAACAGTCATTCCTCATTGTTGCTCCTTTTATAATCTACTCCCCTTTTCCGGAAAACCCCTTAATAGGTTAGATACAGCCTTCTGCGCTTTTTTCTAAGCCTTGACAAACAAATGTGGGTGCAAATATATGCTTCCAATCATATTGGACTTTTTAAAGTACATGTGCTTTTTGATTATAGCTTACATATATATTATTCTGCAGCTTGATGTTTCCACTTAATGTATCTAAGTCACCACAAGGTTCTACCTTATGATCAATGACTGCATACGATCCCTAGTGGTGTAGTTAGTTGTTATGCCTTGTGCTGCTAGCCACAAGGTCAGCAGTTCGAATCCACCAACTGCTCTGAGATAGAAAGTCAGGGCATCCCACTCCCGCAGAGAGTTAGTCTCAGAAACTCACGGAGCAGTTCTCCCCCCTCCTCCGGGGCTGCTAAGAGTCGGTATCGCGTTTGGTGAGTTTGGTTGGGGTTTGGAATATCCCGTCTTATGGATTGAATCATTATTTATTGATACACATTAACCGTTTCTAATTGTTCTCCACTAGAAATGATACAGATATTTTTTACATGGTTACAAACCACCCTTCGACATGTTTCTTCCTACCCAAGTATGGTAATACCTTGTGTGGATTCTGAAAAGCATAATGGCTGGGTCAAAGGAACTACAGAGTTAAGATGTTAGTAGATACAAAGTGTAAAGCCACTGCCAGCAAATCATTTCTGACTTACAGCGACCCTATAAGGGTTTCCAAGCCTTTGTAGATCTTTACAGGAGCAGAGAGCCTCATCTTTTACCTATAGAGTGGCTGGCGGCTTTGAACTGCTGACCTTGCAATTATTGGTCCAACATTTAGTCAACAGAAACACGAGGTACTTTGCCCTTCCAAGGTGAATGTACTCATCTGTATTTCCACCAACCCCTGAATTCTAGCAGCAAACCTTCATATTATCAGGCTTTAAAATACTTGCCATTCTGCTTCCCTTTGGGAGGAAGTACGATAAGTGATGTTATGTGGTGGGCATTGCCATCAATGCCATAAAACAAAATGTACATAAATTACTGAATGAAAACCAGTCTGCTCTGTAACCCAAGCCACAATAAAAAATGTTAAAAATACTTGCCATTCTGACAAAGTAAAAAGACTACAAAATATCTTGATTTAATGAGACTTAATTTGTAATACCTTTGAAGAGTCGTCATGCTAATAAATTCACATACCACATATGTGTGCACATGTGCATTCACACACACACACACAGAACCCTTGGACCATATGCTTGTGTTTAAGTGTACCATAAATACACCAGACATCACGATCTCCAGAGTGAGTCTGAAAACATAATAGGTGGTTCCTATGGCAACCACCTTTGTGCTAGATGCTGCAGGGGAAGCAAAGCCACTAGGTTCCAGGATCCAGGTGCCCCTCTTAGAGTATGTCCTCCTGTCAGTGTAAATTGATGCCTCACAAGGTCCTTCAGGAAGACTGTCCTCTTTAACTTAAGTACTGATATTTGGAAAGAGATATTCCCTAACACAGAGGAGTTGTTCTAAAGAACACCTGATACTCCCATGATCCTTTTCAGTTCTAACTTCCTAGATTCTTCGGTGAGATTAGCTGGATGACAGTAACGAGCGAGGACTTAAGGGAATGGGATTCAAGAGGCAAGAGCCAGCCACGAACTATCTGCAGCTACAGTGGACATAGCAAGGCTGGATTACCCTTGGGCAGCACAAAGGTATCAGATAACTGCAAGGATGGGCACCAGTCAGTGACCAATGCCCCTTGTCCACTAGCCGCCTTCGTCTTGCCTACTTATAGATCTACTAAGAGGGATATGTCTGACCAAGCATGAGGAGGCAGTGCCCAGACTGTCAACTGGAATGTACTGAAAACTAGATTTGACCATTGAAATCGCTACTCTGAGGTCAGAGGAGAACAGTCAACCTCCTGTGTCCTGAGAGCTAACTGTAGATGACCAATGCGCCATTAGAACAACACTGTTGTTATTTGCTGTTGCATTGGCTCCAACACTCCTGGGGAGTGAAACAAAGCCTTCCCTGGTTCTGTGCCACCCTCATGACCATCGGGGTGCTTGTGTTTATTGTTGTAGTCAGTAACGAAGCAGCAGTCAAGAGATCAAAAGATGTATTGCATT
>NW_022111369.1:64854995-64864232 GCF_000313985.2 Echinops telfairi | reverse complement strand
GTATTCCAGATGTTATCGGTCCTTCAATAAAATCCATTGAGAATTGTTTTAGGGCCTATTGCCCTTGCCATTCGTTTCCATGAATCTCATTTATCTGCTGACTGTGTGTTTGTACCACTCACATTTGACATCCTGGGGCTTTGTGTATTTAGGCTCTCATCTCATTCCATTGTTTGGTAAATAAACGTTCTCAGTGGGCTAAAAATAAAGGTGTGCCATGGGTCTGAATCCACCCTTCCCAGGTGGTTCTCTTTAGGCACCTATGGACAGGGGGTGTGGGTGGGGGTGGGGAGCAAGGAAGCCAAGCAGGGTCATGCAGAGCCATTGTGTTGTGAGCTCACACCAGTTGACATAATGGATAAGCCCTATGCCTACCTACATCTGGGTGTTTTTTTAAGTATGAGTTACTAGCCTGTTATCTTTCATATGAGCTATTTAGAGCTCAGCACACTCAGTAAGCATGCCCTTATCATCACACAGACTGGGGACTGAGGCTGGCTTCCTTGTATGAGGCATACCATCTTGAGTCATTGAGCTACTCCCACGCCTTGGTTCTGTTTTAATTCTCTCTTGCCATTTAAGAAGATCTCCCTTTAGTAACAACAGTGTGATGTCAAGTATTCAGATAATGCCAAAGTCCCATCTGCTTTATCCTTTGCCTCTCCCCGCCCCACTTTTCCTTTTCTCTTTCAAGGCATATGTCTGTAGGTTGAATCCTTAGTTAATGATACCAAAGCAAAACTGCCATCAGGTCGATTTCAACCCACAGCGACCCCAGAAGACAGAGTCGAGCTGCTCCAGAGGGTTCTGAGGCTGTAAATCCACACGAGAACAGAAAGCCTCTTTCTTCTCCCTTGGAGCAACTGGCAGGTTTGAACTGCTGACCTTGTGGTTGGCAGCTAAATACAGAATACATCATGCCACCGGCCCTCCTATGTGGTGGTTCGGTGTCATAGCGACCCTCGGTATGACAGAACAAAACCCTGCCCTGTCCTGTGGCAGCCACACAACGGTTCTTGTGTTTGAGCACATTGTTGCAGCCATGGTGTCCATCCATCTTATTGACCTTTTTTCCCCCTGCTACCCCTCTACTTTACCAAGCATGATGTCATTCTCCAGGGACTGGTCTCTCCTGCCATGTCCCAACTATGTGAGATGAAGTCTTGTTGTCCTTGCCTCCAAGGAGCACTCTGTTTGTTTTGGGGGCAGCATTGTACTTTCAGTCTTCTTGGGGAGCACCATAATGCAAATGCACTGATTCTTCTTTGGTCGCCTTACTCAAAGTTCAGCTTTCACAGGAATATGAGCCAATGGAAGACCCTATGGCTTGGGTCAGGTGCACCTGACCTCAGAGTAACACCCTTGCTCTTCGTTACTCTGATGGGGCCTGTACTTCCAGATCAGCTCCCATCTTCTCTCAGGTATTACTGGCACTGCAATTGGAACTTTTAACCAAGAAGACTCTCAAAATACTACTTGCTTTATAACTTCTCCACCAGAGCCCATTGCCCAACTTCCCCCCAGTTCCCAGTCCCTTCATGAGACAGCTCAGCAGCCAGGTTCTTGCCAAATCATCTGTAGCGTCTGCCCTTCCCTGCCCTTTTTCTATGGTTACCAACTCTCTACTATCTGCCACATAGTCTCAAAAGGTTAGCTTTTGACTGCCACTTCCTGTGCATCCCCATCATCTCCCAGATCCCCCGAAACAAACCCATCCCCATCAACTCATTCCTGACTCATGGGAGCCCCATGCAGGGTTTCCAGGGCGGCACATCTCTCCAGGAGCAGACAGCATCTTTCTCCTTCAGAGAAGTTGATGAATTTGAACTTCCAACCATGTGGTTACCAGTCTAACACTGATCTTGCCACTTGCCAGTAGTGGTGTTGCCCAATGACACCACCAGAGCGCCTTCCTTCTCACATGGTGTTGTGAGGTGCCAGCTCATCGGTTCTGACCCCTTGCACAACAGAACGAAACTCTGCCCGGTCCTGCACCATCCTCATCATTGTTCCTAACCCTGAGCCCATTGTTGCAGCCACACTAGAAAAATGTTCTCTCCTCTGCTAGACAACCCACAGCTTCACTCGGACCAATATAGAAAATTCACATGGCTTGCCAGCATTCAGCATTCAGTGGATAACTTGTCGCCATGCCCATACTTTTTGAAATATCACCCCTCATCAGGACAAGACCCTGTGTTTAATTTAAGCAAAGCAATCTGTTTCAGATGCAGCATCTGGGGCATGCCTTCCGGGTGCCAGAGAAGTGAACCGCAGTGAATGCCTGACTTCCGAAGCTTGCAGTCTAACGACGAAGGCAGATTGGCCACCAGGAGATGATGCTTTAGGGCAGTGTTTCTGGGAACTTTGAGACTCAGCCCTTATGAGAAGGGCCCTAGAGTGGAGCATTTAGCTTTCAGTAAATGCTGCTACACAGAAGGCCCATCAAAATGAGCTACAACTGATGTCGGACATCCCATCCACCCTGTCTGCCGTGAGCAGCTTTGTTTTCTCCAGAGCACTTACATTTTAGCATTGACTTCTACATTTACTGGTCTTTTGTCTGTCTTCTCAACTAAGGTAGGAGAGCCATGAGGTGGGAACTTTGTGCTTTTATTGTTTCATTGTCTAGAAACTGTGCCTGCTACACAGGAGGCATTCAACAAATAGATCCAGTGGGCTTAGCCTTCTGAAATAGAGCTGAGCAGAGGTAGATTCTACCTGTACAGGAAAGAGCTCCAGAATTTGTCAGGGTCTTTCATGGGCCCGGACAGAGTTTGGGCACCTGTTATTGTCAGGTGCCCTCAAGTCACTGCTGACCCATAGTGACCCTGTGCACACAACAGTCCTGCACCGTCCTCACTCTTGTTCCTGTGTTTGAACCCATGTGTCAGTCCATTTCACTGAGGGCTTCCCTCCACGTTACAAGCAGGATGCCCTTCTCTGGGGACTGTTCTATCCTGAGGACGTGAGCCAAAGTCCCATCATCCTTGCCTCTAAGGAGCACTCTGGCCTTACTTCTTCCACGACAGATGTGTTTGTCCCTTTGGCAGTCCATAGTACTTTCACTAGCCAAAGAAACTGTGAGACCTTTCATTTCCAATGTAGGATTTTGTCCCTCTTTCTAGACCCCAGGGGCCTGGGTAGTGGCCTTGCGAACCTGTAATCTAAAGACACATCCACCCGGGAATGGCATTTGTCGCTTAACTTCTAAATGGGAGGGATCCCCTTCTGAAAATCAGAACAAAATTAGTATCACTAAGTGTAATCATAACAGACATGAGACCTTGTGGAGTGAGTTCCTGGGCCATCAAAGGCCTCTCTAGGGGGTTCACCAGGATGCTGTGCTGACCTCTGTTGCTTTGACTCATTCTTTAGACAGGTGACCAGTCAGCATTTAGTGAGTGACTGTTGAATATTGGGGTCACTATGAGTCATAATTGACTCGATGGCAGTGAGTTTGGGGCTCTGGGGCTGTAGGTCAGACAGACACCAGTCAAATGATCTGGAGAGCAGGCCAGAGCCTCTCGGACAGACCGAGGAGACCAAAGACCAACTGGCCCTCAGTCCTCCAGAGCTGGGATGCCAGCTGCCTCCAGGGAATGTGTGTTCCCTGCTTAGGTTTGAATTCCCGAGCCAGCTGGGCGGGGGCTGCTATTAGCAGCAGGGCGGAGCTGCCTGTCTTGGCTTTCAGTTGACACGTTGATGCCATGAGCCAGTGGCCACCTGCCGCCATGATTGTGTGTACCAGGGCCAGGCGTATGGCATAGTCTTCCCAAATGTGCAGATTGGAGCAGGAAGACAATGACCTTCATGGCACTTCTTTATGTGGCCACTCTTTTCATTTGCCTTCTCATCTCTGCGTGCGTGTGTGTGTGTGTGTGTGTGTGTGTGTGTGTGTGTGTGTGTGTTTCCTTTTTTTTACCATCTAAGCCAAGGGTCCTCAAACTATGGCCCATGGGCCACAGGACATTTATCCGGCCTGTCGGGTGTTTTCACCGGCACTACCTGTCCTGCTTAGCAGCCAATTCATCCAGCGTCCATAGGAATTTGTTTGTAGTTTTTTAAAAAACTATAGTCCAGCCCTCCAACGGTCTGCGGGACAGTGAACTGGCCCTCCCGTTTAAAGAGTTTGAGGACCCCTGATCTAAGCCTTTAAATTCTGGCAGGTGCAGGCAGCCTAACCTTTCTCCCACAGAGAGACTGTCTGGTGGGTGCTCACTGCCAACCTGATGGTTAGCAACTCGGTGTGGAACTCACTACCCCACCAGAGCCCCGTAGCATAGTGCAGGCAGACTACCACTGGGGAGCCTGGACTAGCCTGTCAGCTCCTCAAGGACACGGCCTGTGCCTGTGTTGTTTGCTCTGGGGATTCTACCACAATACATAGTACATGTGTGTGTATCATATGTATTTGGTAAATGATCAGATGTCTTTGCCACCCAATGTTCCTCTGTTTGGCCATTCGAGTAATCTAGTGTCATAAGCTTTTTAGAGACAACCTAGAAGAACCAAAAGGCGCAGATAAAGATGGATTTGAAATGACCTCTGTCACTTCCTGGCTCTGTAACTTTGCCTAAGCCCCTTTTTTTCTCTGAACCACAGTTTTTCACATCTACACAAAGGCACGAGAGTCTCTGGGTCACAAGTTATGGGTAACATTGAGAATAATGGGAATTCCACAAAGCTTCATTTTGCTCACACAGAGACTAGACAGGTATCAGGAGTCAGTAGTTTGGACAGATCAAGGGAATGCTGTGTGGGTTACCATCAGGAAAGGTGTGCGTCAGGGGTGTATCCGTTCACTATGCTTACTCAGTCTGGCTGCTGAGCAAATTTCCATGAAGAACACCACAGCAGGATTGGAGAAGACTCCTTACAAAGCTGTGCCATCCAGCCACTAAACAGCTGTGCTGTTTGCTGAAAGCAAACAAGACTTGAAGCACTTACCGATGTAGACCAAGGACTACAGACTCTAGTATGGATTATAGCTCCACATAAAGAAAACAAAAATTCTCCCCACCGGACCCAAAAAGTGCATCATGATAAACAGAGACAATATTGAAGTTGTTAAGGATTTCATTTTCCTTGGACCAACATTCAACACATTCAGAAGCCAAATGAGACATTGCATTGAACAAATCTGCCTCAAGAGATCTCTTAAAGTGTTAGCAAAGATAGCACTTTGAGGACTGAGATACACCTTACCAAAGCCATGATATTTTCAAGTGTCCGATATGTATATCAGTGATGGACTATGAAAAAGGAAGGCTGAAGAAGAATGGATGAGTTGAAGTACGGTGTTTCTAAAGAATATTGAATGAACTATGTCCTGTCCACAGAACCAGGAGATCTGTGTTGGAAAACAGTACAATCCGAGTGCTCTTTAGAAGCCAGGATGGCAAGACTCGTGCACATTGGACATGTTCTCAGGAGTGACCAGTCCCTGGAGACGGACATGATGCTTGGCAAGTAGAGGGCCAACGAAACAGAGGGAGACCCTCAGTGACGTGGGTTGACACAATGACTGCAACTATGACGCACACATGGCAAGCACTGTGGAAATGGTGTCGGCCAGTTAGCGTTTGTTCTGTTGTACACTGGGTGGCGGTGATTCTTCCCCAACCCGACAGCACCTAGCAACGAGAAAGCGAAGTGTGATGAACGTCCAACTCTTTAAAACCTAGAGTGGTCAGTGAAAGCCCTGGTGGCATAGTGGGTATGACTTTGAAGTAGACTGGCCTAAGCCACTTAGCTTGAGAGCAAGGATTGCTATGCATACAAGGAAAGTCCCCAAGATGATGGCGGTGAGTGCTCAGCCTTTGCTACGGGACACGTTATGTTAAGGATCTGAAGTGGCTTACTACCAGCCACTTTGGTCTTCAATACCCATCACAACAAGCGAGATCTCTGCTTATTCGAATATTAGGGACTAACCTTGACACCCATTTGCATTTCCAAGTCATAAAAGTACCTTTCTTTCCATACGACCTGGAATTTAGACTTAGCTGAGTGTGTGTTTCCTTGTCTCCTAGTTATTAGCTTAAAATGGAAACGTTTTATCACAAGCAATCACGTTGATTCCCTGTGGTGGTAAAACATAACATCTGGAGCATAGATTCTAGGTGCAGACTGCCTGCTTCTCAAGTTCTTGTTTTGCCATTGGTTGTCGGTGGTCTTGGACGACTTATTCTACAACTGTGTGTGTGTGTGTGTGTTTGTGTTTCTGTTATTGCACCTCACCTATGAAATTGGCATGGCATGATGATAGCACATACCTCATAGGATTGTGGTAAAGATTAAATGAGTTCATCCAGATAAAGTAGAATGGTGTAGGCCACATTCTAAATGCCCAATAAACATGAACTATTGTTAGGCGCCATGGGGAAGGGCAAGAGAGGTGTTGTGAGCAGGATGTTTACGTCTTGTTTTCTGTTCTATCCGGGCTTAGAACAGCCACACATGGCGGACAGTAAACATTGGTCAAGGGAATGGATGAATGAGCTCTCCTCTCTCCTCGGTAGAATCTAAGCACCAGTTTGATCCTTGATTCTGTCCTTGAAATAGAAGAGATCTCCTTCCCACTCATGCTACCTTGACCAGTCTCCAGAAAGCCTGGACCTCATAGCAATAGGGTGGGGGTGGGGTGGGGGATGTTCATTTCCCCCTCACTTGCCAGCTCGTGTTCAGCAAAATTCCAACGGTGATGCCAACCTTGGGCTTCATTGATTCCCCTTCTCTCCACACACTCAGCTGGTGACTCTGGCACTGGGGCATCCAAGCTCTCACAGCACAGGCTGGTGTCAAGAGAAGCCATGCTCCTATGGTGTGCGTCTATTGAATGTGGCTCTGTGCCCCATTGAGTCCCATCGTGTTTTTACTATAAGGAGGGCCTGGGGAGATGCTGGAACAGTTTGAGTGTGTGTAATTGAAAGCCAGTGAGCTCTCTGCTCCCAGCCTGAAGCCTCTTGCAGATGGCCTGCTTCCTTCCCAGGACCCCCGTGTTCCACTATAGCCCCATGCAGCACCAGAAGGGAGCCAGGCGGTGCTTCTTCCTCCCTTCCCATTCGTCTCCGTCCATGTGTGTGCTCTCCTCAGCCCCCTTCTGCTGTGAACTCTGGTTCCTCGGGGTCTGCTGTGCTGATAACGGAAATGATCTTAGCACACAAACCAAATATTGTTCTCTCCTCCTGACTGTGGACTGAAATTAGACCTATGAAATCCCTCAGAACAGTCATCTTTCAACGTGAGGGATGTATCTCCCTGTGCAACATCTGGCATTGTGGAAGTTACGTGGTGCCCAAGCATGCCTTTAATTAGCATCAAATCCTAGAGGGAGAGGTTCAGTGTTTTTCCTTTTTCTCTGAACCATTCTCAGTCAAGGAGAAAGTCTCAACTTGGGCATAGGCTGTTCTGAACCTTCTCATTCATCTACCTTCTGAATAGAGAGCAGACCCTGGGCTCAGAGACTTGCCAGGTAAGAAGATCCAGCTAGAATTAATCCTTTCTTATTGTCTTTATTTGTAGGATTCTTGTCTCCTTATGCTTGTTTTCTGTTTAAGGCATTGATGTCCAATCCCCCTTTTAAATACTCGTGGAGTGAGAAAAGTCAATGGATTTACAGAATGTTATTACATAAAGAGAGGAACAGATGGCCCGAGCGTACAATGGAAATCATGGAGGTGCCACATGGGTAGACTCAAAGACACGCTGTTTTAGAGGAGTGGCCAGTGAAACATGGCTAAGTCACTGTGCCTCCCTGGTCATGTGAGTGCACCTTCCTAGGAGAGGGGCTGGTGTCATAAACAGAAGCCAGTAGAACAAGTGAAATCTAACGTCATTCTGGGAAAGTACTGGAAGCTGTCAGGAAGCTGGCTATTTGTGTATTCGTGGGTCTTGGTGGGCCCACCAAACCCACTGCCATTGATGCAACTCCAACCCATAGCAGTCCTCTATAGGGTCTCTGGGAAAGCCCCATCTTTCTCCCGCAGAATTGCTGGTGTTTTCAAATTACAGACCAATCTTAACCACCACGCCACCAGGGCTCCTTTCAGAGTACCACAGACATCATCTTTCATCATCAAAAAAAAAGACCACGCACATCAAGTTCTTCCTCACATTATAAGTAATATGACCATGAATATCCTTTGACTTTATAGAGCAGCAAACAGCAGCCCCCCCACCCCGTGCTGTGGATTCTGGCTCATGGCGGCCCTCAGGGTCAGAGCAGAACTGTGCCCCATCGGGCTTTTCTCCCAAGATGCCTCTGGTGGGCTCAACCCTCCAATCTTTCTCTATTGGAGTCTATGGCTTGGTAGGTGGTGGGGCAGGAAAAAAGCCTGTAGAAGACTGTAGATAGCTGCCATCTCCCTCCAACAGGTCACCTGCCCCAGAGCCTAGTGTGTTAACTCCAAACCCTAACATGCTTCAAACTCTCTGTAACATCCCGTGTGCACCGTTAGAGCGCAGTACCGGTTGACTGTGATGGATGGGGCCTTGTGGAAGACCGTGGGGGTGGCCATTTCTAGGAGCTGCTGCTTCCAGATTCGGCCCCGAGACTTTTCACAACCAGCAAACCAGACAGGGAAGCCAGCCGGTGGGCGTGTGGAACCAGAGCTGACTATTCTCTGTGGGGTTTTCTTCCCAAGAATTGCTTGTTTGGAGCCCAGACACATGCTGTATTTATTGACCACCCCCAGGTGCCTGGCCCTGCGTGAGGCGCCCACCCTGCAGTAGGCCTGCGACTGGCATCGTTTTATGAGCCCACAATGAAATGTTTGTGGCAGTGGGAGTGGCTGGGGGTTGGGGGGGAGAATAAAGACTGTTCATTAAGTCTGGCCCAGCAAGATCAGCCGGGTGTTTGTCACTGAGAGGGCGGCAAGCTCTTGGCCCAGAAAGGAAGACAGTTGTGTGCAGGTGTGCGCAGAGAGAATTCAAGAGTGATCAACCTGGCTCATCTGGGGTGATAGGTTTTTCTTTCCCTTGTGAGGCCTTAAAAGAAATTCAAAATACTTTGGAGTTTTTATTCCTAACTGAACTCCCCTCCTCACCCCTCACCCTGCCAACAAGAAGCTGAGACCTTGCTCGGCTGTTAAAGGTATTCTTTTGCCTTCAGCTCACAGAGCCAGCTATAGCTGCTAACCCTTCCATCAGGTGGAGAGTTCAGGCTCTGCGTCCATGTCCCTCTTACCCAAACTCGCCTTCCATAATGCTGATGGACATGGGACACTGAGAAAC
>NW_022111369.1:64846736-64854815 GCF_000313985.2 Echinops telfairi | reverse complement strand
AGAAACAGCTGTGGGCTTCCCCGTGTCCCTGCCCCAGAGCGGGTGGGCAGGTGCCAAGAAACCGGACTTTTCTCTGAGGACTCATTTGGTCCACAGAGGGCGAAGCCCCTTGCCGACATGGCTGGGGGGCTCTGCTGGAGACTGGTTGGGTAGGTGGTTGGGACAGGTACGAAGCCCCTTGGGAGGCTCTAGGTAGCAGCTCTATCCTCAGGGCAAGGTGGCAGGGAGAGAACTTATCTTCCCTGTTTCTTCCACATCCTTGCTCCAACTGAGCAGTGCCTTGCAAGATGAAGTGTCACTCTAAACATCCCTAGTTTCTCTGCATTGGCTTCCAGGGGTCCATCCCTGGGGCTGTTCCATGCCTCAAACGGGGCAAAGGATATTCTTAGTAGCCAAAAGGTGGAAACAGCCGACATGTCATCAACAGATGAGATGGATGGCTAAGCAAAATGTGGCGCGTGGACACGATGGAATATTACTTGGCCAGGTTGAGAAATGAAGGCTTGAGATGTGCTCCATGAATGAACGTTGAAGACGTTCTGCTAAGAGATACTAATCAGTCATGAAAGACAAGCATTCAATTATCCCACTGGTAGAGAATAGCTCAGAGAGCCGGCAGTGCGAAAGCTCCGTGGTTTGAACCCACCAGCCACTCCGAGGGAGAGAGCTGAAGCACACATCTTTCAGAAAAATGTACAGTCTCAGAAACCCCGAGAGCAGCTCTCCTCCATTCCGTGGGGCCATTAGGAGTCAGAACGGACTCAGTGGCTCTGCATTGAGTTGGGGTTGATGGTAGGGGTATGTATATGAACTGTCTAAAACAGGTAAGTGTATAGAGATCCTGGATTCCTGGATGGCACAAGTGATTAAATGCTTGCCAGTTAAGAGAAGGCACCCTGGTGGCATAGGGGGTGATGCATTGGGCTAACTGCAAGGTCAGCAGTTCGAAACCACCACCCATTCAAAGGGAGAAAGATGAGGCTTTCTATTCGTGTAAAGATTTGCAGTCTCAGAAGCCCACAGAGGCGAAACTACCCTGTCCTGTAGGGTCGCTCCAAGTTGGAATCAACTCAGTGGCAGTGAGTTTGGTTTGGGTTTTGTTTGGGGGCAAAGGGCAGTGGCGTATTGTTAACCAAAAAGTCGGTAGTTTGAACCCACCCAAGAAGCATCTTGGAAGTCAGGTCTGGCTCTCTGCTTCTGAAAGGGCAGAGGCTTGAAAGCAGCTGACTAGCCAGCCACTCGCTGCCACCACAGAGAGGCCCAGCAGACTGGTGATGGGCGAGGGAGGGACGCAGACATGCACTCTTGAGCGCTCAGCTTCTGGGACAGGTGATGGGGAAATTCCAGAACTGTGAATGGTGATGGATGAACCACAGGGTGGAACTATTTAATGTCACTGGACTGTGCAGGTGAAGATTGTGGAAACAGCAGATGGTTTGTCACCCATCTATTCACCACAAATAGACCTGTATCTGAAAGGTGGGAGGGGAGGCAAGGAGGAGGAGAGTGACCCGCCGCAGGCTTATCAGCAACCTGGCTTGGACCGCATCCCATCTCAGAATCGGCAGGGCTAACCCACACCCGAATCCACACTGCCTCCCAAAGAAAATACAGAAAGGGGCGAGATAAGGGCCCTCATTTAGTGGGAGCTTAAGTTTCAGGCATAGCCGTGCCGGCTCGGCTCAATGGAGAGCAACAACAACAGGTGCACTGGAACCGTAGCTGGAAGCAGCCTGCCCGTTTGTGTATCTGCGGGCTTAGTGGGAGAGGGTCTCACTCGATCTGTCTGCTACTGGGGAACAAAACCAAGCTCCCTTTGCTCTTCTGTTCTTTTAAGGAATGAAAGAACCTTCGGGCCGATAAGCTTCCCTCCTATTCTTTCTTTTCTTCTTTTTTTTTCCCCTCTCAAGACATCAGAAAATGCTCCCCTATTACTAACTGCCACACCACTGCCAAACATCCAGACACAGTCACTCCTAGCGTCTGGCCGTGCAGAACCTCACGACAGCAAGCTCCGGGAGTCTGACCTCCAGAAACGGACTGTGAAGCAAAGACTCTTATGTTACAATGAGGCCAAGAGTGGGGGGAAGGGCGGGCTGCAGTTTATAATTCTGGTTTCGTCTCCTTTTCTACAAATGGACAGGTGGGTGGTCGGAGAAGTCTGCGTGACCGGCAGAGAAGCCGCACCCTGCGTGATCTGGTCACTGTAACTTTGAGTTCAAAAGTATTTCCCAATATGCATCATGGCCAGAAGTGATGCCATATTATTTTCCACTCGGTTTTATTAATATTGCTAAAAATAGAGCATAATCTTAAGTCTTTAAATAAATTAATATTTTCTTGAAAAACAGAAACAAAAAACCCAGCTCTATCCATGTTAGCCTATGGCAGCATCAACTCTGGGTCGGGCCCAGGTTCCAAGAAGCAGGATTAGTGCTTCTGGGGCAGGGGGCTTCCTGCTGGACCTGTCCCTCAGGCATTCGGGCATTTTTCCTGGGGAGGGGGGCACACACACATGTCCTTGCACTAGAGGATGAGGACGGATGAAGGCAGAGGGGCGTCAGGAGGCTGTCAGAACTGGCACATCCCATCAGCTGCCTGGAGGACAGGAGGGCGGGTCTGGAAGGGCGATCCAGTGGGGGAGCCTCTGGACTTCCCTTCTCCCCTCTCTGAGAGGTGGACTGGCTCACTGTGTCTGAAATCATGTGCTAGGGACCACCAGGACCTATGAAAATCAACTAATAGTGGTTCCTTTCCCAGTCCAAGAAAAATCTAGTAAGCTGATGGCATTTTCTCTACCCAAAGCCCTTCTCCCTTCTGCCTTTTCTGATCTTTAAGGTTGCTTCTGCTTGCATGTTGCTAGCTGGTGTTGAGCCAGACCCCGCTAAAGAGACACCCCTGTACACAGAGGCCCAGCACACACAATGCTGCCTGATGCGGCACAATCCCCAGAATCGGCTGCAGAGTGTATCACGGTGCTTCGTAGGGTTTTCATTTGGCTGTTTTTCAGATGGCAATCGCCAGGCCTTTCTCCCTAGTCTGACTTAGTCTGCAAGCTGGAAACCTGTCCAGTCACAGCGACACATAAGCCTCCACAGTGACGGCTGCGTTGGCCAGGATGGAACCTGAATGTCCCACGTAAAACCCAAAACCCACTCCATGGAGTCAATGCCAACTCAGGGCAACCCTGTGTAGGGTTTCTGAGACTGTGCATCCTCACAGGAGCAGATAGCCTCATCTGTCCCCCATGGCATGGCTTGTGGTTTAGAACACTGACCTTGTGGATAACAGCCCAACTCATAACCCACCACGCCACTAAGGCTCCATCCTAACCATCGTCATGGCCAAGTTCTCGAATCCAGCACAAGGAGCAGCCAGTGAGTTTGAACCACCAACCTTGCAGTTAGCAGCCCAACCCAAACCCACATTATACCAAGGAAGGGGAGAGTTCTACCAGTGAGCCAGCAAAAGGAGGGAGGAGCAACAGCAAAAGGAGGGAGGAGCAAACAGATATTAAGACAAAAGCTTCACTTTCATGCATGTGGTGACTCCTCTGCAGATACCCAGGAGAGCCTTGGTTTCTCCTAGTTCAGAAGATGAAACTGACTGTACCGGGGGAGCGGGGAGGGAGGGGAAAAATGAGGACCTAATGTCGGGGGGTTTAAATGGAGAGAAAATGTTTTGAGAAACGATGTACAAATGCGCTTTACACAATTGATGTGTGTGTGGATTGGGATAACAGTTGTATGAGCCCCTAATAAAATGTTAAAAAAAAAGAAAAAAAGAAACTGACTGTACCTGTTTGTCACAGTGCTACAAAACACCCCAAAGGACGTCTAGGGGCTCAGCCACCTGACAGCTCTCGAAATCAGCCAGACCCAGGTCACCTCTCAAGCCTGCCCAGACAGTCCCGCAGACCATGCTGAGCTGCGCAGAAACACCAACAGTGGCGGCAACACTCTGGGGAGGGGACTGGTTAAAGTATGAATGGTGCACGCCTAACTCAACAGACTCAATTTAACAGAGCAAACTAACACACGCAATCTTTTAGGAAGCGCCGTAGTCGGACCCGACCTGCTGGATTTGAGAACTTGGCCATGACAATGGTTAGGATGGAGCCTTAGTGGCGTGGTGGGTTATGAGTTGGGCCGTTATTCACAAGGTTGGCATTCTAAACCACAAGCCATGCCATGGGAGAAAAATGAGACTGTCAACTCCCATAAAGGTTTAAGGGCTTGGAACCCCACGGGGCAGTTCTACCCTGTCCTATAGGGTCACTTTGAGTTAGAATTGACCTGGTAGCAGCGAGTTCGGCTTGACTTTGGTTCCTCTTGGGATCGGGCAGGTAACCCTCCCTGGGAATGGGGCAGGTTTGTGAACATGAGCTCTGGCATAAGCTGCTCAATGGGCCATCACTCCCGTGGATGGCAGGTGTCATTGCTGGGAAAGGAGCCCTAAGTGAACAGTGACATGAGTGAGGGCTGATTTCCCCTCGTGACAGTGCTATAGTCAGAGACCTTGTAACCATCAAAAGTCTAGGGCAATAATGGTGGGTCAGTGGTAGAATTGTTGAATTACAGGCGGGAGACCTAGATTCGGATCCTGGTCCGTGCACCCAAAGCACAACCACCACCCAGCCCTCAGTGGAGGCTTGTGTGTTGCTGTGATGTTCCACAAGTTTCAGCTGAGCTTCCATCCTGGGATGGATGAGGAAGAAAGGCCTGGTGATCATTCCATCGTACACAGGATCTTCATGAGTCAGAGTACCAAACCGACGCAGCTAAAAATAATCACAACAAACTTTAAATATATATATATATGTATATATGTGTGTATATATATACATATGTGTGTGTGTGTGTGTGTATATATATATATATACACACACACACACATACACATAGCCTTTCATGTTATATTCCAATTACTCAACTGCAGAGCCTTAGGACCTATTAGTCTAAGGTATATTGAGGTGGATTTAATAACGGCCAGTGTACGAGTTTTTTTTAAAAAATATGCTACAGCATCACAGGTACAAAATTCTTATGTGCTGCTTGAACCCTCCCTTAGGTGACCACATAAACGGCCAGATGCAGAGTCATTTGCTGTGGCCTCAGCAGCCAGAGGAGCTGTATCAGGGTGGAAACTACAGGCGCGCTTACATTTCTGGGCACTCAGTTTGCCGAAGGCTGTGCTTTACAAGGAAACCCTGAATCCATTTATGAGTCTCTGCATAATTCAGGCTCCATCAAGTTCTTTCTGGCCATCCAGTGGGCAGTGTGAATGCCTTTACTCGGGCACAGTGCATAGAGACTGGACTAGTACCCTGCCCCTGGCCAGCCCCGTGAGGAGGGCCCAGCCTGGAGGGACTTGCCTGGGTATGCCCTTGGTGGAAATTGGGGTGCTCGGGTCACACGGTCATGAGTCCTGACCTCCCTGCTTTTGTCAGAGGGCCCTGAGCCAATCTTGTAAGCTCTTCTGTGTAGCGGAGGGGTTCTCAACCCCCCAACCATAAAAGTATTTTCGCTGCTACTTCATAACTGTAATTTTGCTACTGTTATGAATCAGGTGACCCCTGTGAAAGGGTCGTCCGATCCCCAAAGGGGTCGCGATCCACAGGTTGAGAACCGCTGGTCTAGCATGACGTATGTGTCCACATCATGGTCCCTTTCTTGCTTCTGTAGTCCCCCCTCCTCCCTGCCCCCTCCTGCCTATGATGGATCAGTCTGCTGTCAATCATGCTTCGGGTGACAGTGTCTTCTGTACTCCCAGGTCCTATTTAAACAGCCAAAAAAGAAAACTCCTTGCGATCAAGCCCGTGCTGACTCGTAGCGACCCTGTGCAGAGTAGAACTGTCCGAGTGGGTTTCTGACGCTGAACCTCTTTATGGGAGTAGAAAGCCTCATCTTTCGCCCTGGAGGGGCTTGTGGCTTCGAGTTACTCGCCTAGTGGTTTGCAGCTGCTCTGCACCCTGAGCCGCTTCTCTGTAAATCACCGTCCAGACTGCAGCGTCTTTGTCTTCTCGGTGTCCTGCTTAACACTTAATAGTTTCCCCATAAATTATATTTGATATTTGGGGGTCTCTTTTCTCCCTACAGCAGTCTGTGGAGCCATTTGATTGTTCTTGGGATGATCCAAGAACGTCCGCTTTATTGGCTTCTCGGCACCCTGGGAAGGCACGCTGGTGACGTAGTGGTGACGCACTGGGCTGCTAACCAAAAAGGTCAACAGTTAGAAACCACAGGCCGCTCTGAGGGAGAAAGACAGGGCTTTCTGCTCCCGTGGAGAGTTACCCTCTCAGGATCTGCCTTGCCCTATTGGGTCGCGATAAGTCATCATCAACTGGATGGCAGTGAGTTTGGTTTGAGTGTCAGTACTTTCTGAAGCAGAAGCAGGTTCGCCGCCCCAGATCTGGGGACTGGCGTGCCGTGGTGGTGTGGCATGCCGTGGTGGTGTTGACCACTGAGCTCGTTCCCACTCCCAGCCACCCCGGGTGTCAAAGCAGGGTCTCCTGGGCCCTCATCATGACAGGAGTAGATAGCCAGCTCCTTCTCCCCACAGGGCTGCTTGTAGGTTCAGATCAGCAGCCTTTTAGTTCCCAGCCGAGTATGTCAACCTGAGCCACTGCCCGCTCACGTCTCCTTTCTGGGCCCACTGGCAACTTGGCCCTGCACCCTGCCAAGCAGTCCTGCCTTTAGAAAGGCAAGCTGTGAGGCATACTCCTGGTGGGGTTCCTTCCACCCGGGCTCCCTACCCCTACCCTCACCCCTACCCCAACCCCTAGCCCTAGCCCTACCCCTACCCCAGGCCAGCTCACAAAAAGCCTCAGAGCCTGGGGCCACCACACACACGTATGTCACATTCTCTCCTGCACATAACAAGTCTCCCCACGTCCCCCACACAGCACAGACCTGCCTAATAATAGTAGCTTACAGCTGTCGCTGGTTTCTTTTCTCAGCTGTTTTCAGAAGTTGAATTTGCTGGAGGCTTAGAAACTCGTGGGACGGGTTTGGGTGATGTGCCGACTTGTTTTGTTTTGTTTTTTGCTTGTTTTCATGATAGTTGATGCATTAAGAACAGCATATGAGATGTACATCAGAAAGCATAATTCTATCATGACCATCCCTGAACAACCCACCACCCGACCCAAGTGAAGACCCTCTTCAGGAGCTTGCAGCTACAGATGCTGTTTCCCTTGGCCCCCTCTCCCTCCGCCGCCGCTCCCCACCCCCACCCCAGGTAACCACTGTTCTGAAGTGTGCGTCTCACCCTCTCGTCATGAAAAACAGCGTTATCGCCTGTGTACGTGTACCAAACCCATGGAGAAGTGTGCTTTGCTTATGAAACAGATCAACGGAATGTTTGCCGCCTGGGGAGGCCGCTCCTGGAACAGAGCCATTGGGGGGAGGTGATCCACTTTTCCAAGTCGGGCAGCCCGCAGTGGCTGGAAGCCCGCTGGGAGCTTTGTTTGAACTTCCCTGGGCAGACAGACAGTCAGCGACTGCAGAAAAGCCATGCTGTGGTTTCACAGCTCCCCAGGTGCAACTCACAGCCTCCTTCTGTAATCCCTCAGCGTCCCCCCGTCCGTTCTGATGAGGAATACCCGGGGGTGCCCTCTGGCTGGCAGGGACCAGCAGTGAGGAATACCCGGGGGTGCCCTCTGGCTGGCAGGGACGAATACCCGGGGGTGCCCTCTGGCTGGCAGGGACCAGCAGTGAGGAATACCCGGGGGTGCCCTCTGGCTGGCAGGGACCAGCAGTGAGGAATACCCAGGGGTGCCCTCTGGCTGGCAGGGACCAGCAGTGAGGAATACCTGGGGGGTGCCCTCTGGCTGGCAGGCACCAGCAGGGAATAGCAAGTCTACTCACTGGACTTGCTCTTGCTGGAACTTAGTGGCCCCCCTCTTCTCTTTTCTCTCTTGTCATTTGAGCAGTAGCCCTGGCACAGACTCTGGGGTGTACAGTGGGATTCAGCGACCAGAGGGGCGCTGGGATCCCCACGGTCTGTGACTAGGGGGCAGATGGATGAGGGTGGCTTAAGGAAGTGGTTAGCCTTGTGGGGTACTGACCTGTCTTGGGC
>NW_022111369.1:64845108-64846116 GCF_000313985.2 Echinops telfairi | reverse complement strand
TTTCAAACTGCTGACTCCAAGGTTACCAGCCCAATATGTAACCAAACTGCACCAGGTGTAGAATTTCAGAAATGAGTGTGTGTGTGTGTGTGTGTAGCCCTGGTGGCACCATGGGCCAGGTGTTTGGGCATTAGCTACACGGTCAAACTTCTAGTCCACCAGCCACGCCACAAGAGAAAGAAGAGATTGATTACCCCAGTGAAGATTTACAGACTCCGAAGTCTTAAGTAAAGTTGCTTTGAGTGTGAACAGATGTAATGGCAGTGAATTTGGTATGTATATATTTTCTAAAGCTCCCTATTTTTTATAAGTATTATATATACATGTATATTATCTATGTTTACATATGAGAGAGATGTATATGTTCTTAACCTGTCTCCCATAACCTGTTTATTAGAATAAGATTTTGCAACCCCTCTATAAAATAAAACAACTAACATCACAAGTATCTCTGACCTCTTCATAACTCTAAAGCAGGGCGAGGGAACTTTTTCCCTGCCAAGGGCCATTTGGGTATTTGTAACATCATTTGTGGGTCATACTGGTCAAACATCCAATGAACGCACCTTAAGGGGATGGCAGAAAGCCTGGTGGCATAGTGGTTACACATCAGGCTGCTAACGGCAAGGTCAGCAGGTCAAAACCACCAGCCAGCTCTAAGGGAAAAAGATGAGGCTTTCTACTCCCATGAAGAGTCAGTCTCTGTCCTGCAGAGTCACTATGAGTCAGAATTGACTGGATCTCAGTGAGTTTTCTGGTTTGGAATATGATGGCCGGAAGTGCTGGAACTGCTTCTCTTTGGTGAAGTGTATGATGTTAGCTGGTAGCACTGATGCTGAGGGCCTTCTATGGGCCTTATAAAGAGCCGTGGTGCCCTGGCAGTATAGTGGGTCACAAGTTGGCCTGCTAATGACGGGGTCACTAGTTCAAAACCACCGGCTGCTCTGCAGGAGAAAGATGAGGTGTTCCACTCTCTGAAAAGCACATCAGGTCTCTCGGTGAGTCAGA
>NW_022111369.1:64840823-64844992 GCF_000313985.2 Echinops telfairi | reverse complement strand
GCATTTTCTTTCTACTTGAGCCCTTGTTATCAGTTCTCCATTTGCCCCCTCCCTCCCTACTCCCCCTTCCTCACGAGCCCTTGATAATTTATAAATTATTATTATTTTGTGCTTCTTGAAGAGTCAGCTATGTTTGTCCCCAAACCTCCTGGTCCCCCACCTGTACTCCCTATTAAGTTGGAAGCTTTAATTAGATGTTTTGCATGATCACAAAATATTCATTGAAAATTGCGATTGTCTGAGTGAAAACCCGATGGAATGCTTTGAGAGGAAGTGTGAAGAAGACCACTGTGACCGACGGTGGAAGAAAGCAAATACTAGAAGCAGAAGAATCCTGCACTCAACTTGGGCTGAAGATGACTTTAAGTTCTTGTCCCATTTCAAATCGATGAAATTTCCACTGTAAATCGACTAAATTGTCAATCCTAAATGACACATCATGTATGAAGAAAAAAGAATTCCAGTCAGCAGACAGTACTCAAAGACAAGATGTTGGCCTTCCACCAAATCCTTCATGGATGAAAGCCCTTGTATATGTTTTCATTTCAAACTCAATGGTGTGTGTGCGTGTGTGTGCGCGTGTGTGCGTGTGCATGTGCGCGTGTGTGCGCGCGCGCGTGTGTGTGTGTGTGTGTGTGTGTGTGTGTGTGTGTGTGAGAGAGAGAGAGAGACTTTTCACGATCTCTACCTTTAAATGACTTTTCAACTAAGCAGTCAGCTCTGGGTGCCGTCCACTTGACTCGAGTCTTCTATTGTAGATTGCCTGGGGCACTTACCCAGACTGCCCCTCTCCAGAGTGGTCTTACGTGGCCAGCTTCCCTCAAGGGTTGCAGTCATGAGGCCGTCTGCTAAGGTTTGTTTGAGTTTTAATTGCATCCAGTTTTGTCTCCCTTTGCCAAATATGTATGGGGGAGCCACAGGAAAGATTAGCAACAATCCTTTGGAAAGAAAGAAAAGGCATTGTCAGGCTGCTGGATGGATGAGGGGGGTCACGACCTCTCACTGCCTGCCCTTTTCTGGTGTCACAGACCTTTCCTCTGTCTGCCCGGGAGCCAAGGGAGATGGTGCCCTGCTGAGAGGCAAGGGAGCAGTGAGGCGAACTCAGAGCGGACCTGATGTCCTCAGTCTCTGCTGGCCAGTAGACGGGTGGGGAGACCAGCCTTGGATACGTTGGGTCCTGATGAGAACAATGGCCTTGACCAGGTGCATGTGACGTGTAAAGCCAAACTCACTGCCATCGACTCGATGACCACTCGTCGTGGCTCTCGAGTAGGACTGCCCCGGTGTGCTTTCAGGACTCTAACTAACTCTTTATGAGAGTAGAAAGCCCCATCTTTCTCCTGAGCAGTGTCTGGTGGTTTTGAACTGCTGACCCTGGAGGTAGCAGCCCAACATGTAACCGCTAGGCCACCAGGGCTCCTCCATATAGATTTATATAGAGATTTTTAGTTGAGGTAAAACTTATCTACATAAAATTAACCATTTTTAATGTGCAGTTCAGTGCTGTTTAGGACCTTCAAAATATGTAACCATCACCCCCTTCTAGTTCCAAAACATTTTGACTTCCCCCATTCCCTGTAGGCAGTCTCCCCGATTTTCCTTCTTTCAAACTGCTGGCAGCCACTTCTCTGCCCTCTCCCACTCGGAACTGACTGAGTCTGAATCTCTTATGTGAATGGAATCGTGACACGTGACCTTCATGTCTGGCTTCTTTCACTTTGCAGAGTATTTTGGAGATTCATCCACGTTGTTGCATGTATCCACACTGGGTTCCTTGGTATGGCTGAATCATATTTTATAATATGAACCAAATCCTATTTTTTTACTGTAGCTTTTCCCACAGGTCAGCAGTTCTAAACCACCAGATGCTCCACAGGAGAAAGATGAGGTTTGCTACTCCTAGAAAGCGTTGCCCTTTCGGACACTCACGGGGGCAGTTCTGCCCTGCCCTATGAGTTGCTGGGAGTCAGCATGGACTCAGTGACAGGGAGTTTGGTGTTCTGGTTTTCCCAAACAGATGTTAAGGGCGTTTAGCACCCTACGGAGATTCCTATCAGCACCCTGGGAGGCATTTCGTTATTGAATTCTAGCCATGCCCTCCTCCTGTCCCAGCTTATCCAGTCACACAGTGCAGGGGCAATGAATTATTTAATGTGGTTCTTCTAGTCAAAGTCTCTAATTTTTTGTTCCTGTATGGGTCGTATATGTAGAAGGTGGGGGTGGGGAGAGATACTGATAGGATTGGCCTGTGAGTAAGTGTGAACAGGCTTCCCTGCAATGCCATCCTGCTGTGTAAAATGAGTCCACTGCGAAGGAGAAAGGACTCTCATGACTTGCGAGTGTCAGGAGTGGAGCATGTCCTCTGGACCGAAGATCCTGTGCAGTGACCCTCCGGGATCCTGAAGGCAGCTGTGGCCTCCGAGGAGCAGCAGCAGAACCAGGAGCCAGAGCATGGAACTGATCGGGGACTGCCCAACCCACCGAGCAAGTAAAGCTGAGTGCGTTTGTGCAGGAGGCTGGCTGTGGAGTGGAGTGCCTCTGGGCACGTAATTGGGGAAGCTGGGCGTGCAGGTCCCAGAAACGGAACTGAGTATCTTCCGGCTGAGGTTTACTGGGATGCGGTGTCTCTTGGCACTTAATTCAGGGAGCTGAGTTTGCTGACCCACGGAGTATGCGCTCAATGCCTTCAGGCTGAAGTGTCCAGTTGGGCATTTATTTGCAGACTTGACAGAATTTGTAACATGTCCTGATAAACAACTGTATCCTGAACATCTCTCACCTACCATGCAGCCTATCAACCTCCTTAATAAGGGCTTTTTAAATCATGAATATTGTCTGCGAGCTCTGTGTAGCCATTGCAGTGGATATTAGAAATATAGCAGAGCATAGTAATTCAGACAACACAACAGGTAACATCGTTTACATCAGACTGCCTTAAAAGCATGTGCGCATGTGTGTCTGCATGGGTGCACATTGAAAATCCGCAGGGACAGGCTGACTTCAGCTCCTGGGCACAGCAGCCTCCTGCTGGGTGGTGCTTCGTTTAGCTGAATGCCTAAGGAAGAGAGCCAGACCTGTGACATCTAGGTTCTTGCGAAATGGTGCCCCAAGCAGCAGAAAGTTGGACACCTGCTTCCTGGGAGAAGCTCACAGAAGAGAAGGACTTGGCAGGCTGGAGGGAGAAACCTGGCTTCATTTCAACCAGCCCAGCAGGGCTGGGAAGCCGTTCCACCTGCTTTCTGTGTGAACGTGGTTGCTGTCGGAAATGTGGGTTTCTGCAAAACACACACACACACACACACACACACACACACACACACAAGTAATGTGGCTTTAGTAAATGGAGAAGGGTGAGAGGGAGATGAGAGTGGGCAGGCATGGACACCAGAGCCCTGTTTTCTTGCTCCAAGAATGAACCGGACCCTTCCCCAGGAGCTCCCCAAGCCCTCCAGAGAAAGAAATAGCAAGAACATGAGTCATCCCCTCATTTTCGAAGAACACAGGGGTGCCCATGGGGGCTTCGGAGCCTCTCTTATCAAAAAATAGGCAACTAAAGTATACAGACCATGCTTAGCCAAGGGCTAAGGTTCGGCTTCTGGTTTATTATCTATTTAACTAAGTGGATTAAGAGAATTGACTGGAATTGTACACTGAAAGTTCCCTTACAAAACACTGTTATCTCATAAGCTAGCTTAATGGAATGGGCTGTCGGGCTTATTAGAAGTAACTGGATACAGCACCTCACAGAGCAGAGATTCACAGGAGGCCTGGCCTGGTACACCTCACACCTTGTGTGGCTGAGAAAGGCAGGCCTGAGGTCTAGCGGCCCACCACACTGCTGGCATCAACCTCCAGGGCTGAGCCAGGTCTTTCCAAGAGGAGAGAGGCATTTGCCATTTGAAGTGGGTGGTTTTCTGTATCTTTTATGGATGTAATGTTAGCATACGTGAAAGGCAGCAGAATACAGTGGTTCCCAGCATCACTTTTAGACTACAAGAGTTTGAATCTTAGCTCGGCGACTGTGGTAGGCCGGGTTGACTAGAGAAATCCAGAGACACTCATATACGTATAAGAAAGAGCTTTATATCAAGAAGTCATCGTGCATCAGTAAAACAGCCAAGTCCAACTCAAATCCGTCAGTCCGATACTAGTCCATAAGTCCCTCTTCA
>NW_022111369.1:64838450-64840542 GCF_000313985.2 Echinops telfairi | reverse complement strand
AGAATCTCAGTCCCACCTCCAAAGGAGGTCATCCAGCTGCAACCTGACTGACAGGCTAACACTCACATCTTCTTACAGGTGCCGTGTTGACACAGAAAATTAACTATCACATCCATTTATGAGTTGAGTGGCCACTTATTACTTCCCCTCTAGCTAAATTTTCTCACCTGCAAAATGGGGATGCTGATAGTACCTACCTTATAGGTATGCCATGAAGATGAGTGATTATGTATAAATGTGCAACAGTCTCACGGGGAACTGCCAGAAGGTCAGGCCGGATTTACAAGAGGACATGGATCAAGGGATATCATTACTGATGTCAGATGGAGCTTGGCTTGAAGCAGAGAAGACCAGAAAGATGTTTACTTGTGTTTCATGGACTATGCAAAGGTATCTGACTGTATGGACCATAATAAACTCTGGATGACATTCACAAGAATGTGAATTCTGGAACACTTCACTCTGGTTATGAGGAACTTGTACTTGATCAAGAGGTGGTTGTGGGAACAGAATAAGGGAGAATACTGCATGGTTTAAAATCAGGAAAGGTGTATAACAGGGTTGTATCTTCTCACCATATTTGTTCAATATATATGCTGAGCAGATCATCAGAGAAGCTGGATTAGATGAAGAAGAATGTGACATCAGGATTAGAGGAAGGCTTATCAACAACCTGTGGTAAGTAGATGCCCCAACCTTGCATGCTGAAAGTGAGAGGAACTGATGCACTTGCTGATGAAGATCAAGGATTGCAGCCTTGAGTATGGATTACAGTTCAGTGTAAGGAAGGCCAAAAGTCTCAAAAATGGACCAATAGTTAACATCATGATCAATGGAGAAAAGGTTGAAGTTGTCAAGGATTGTGCCTTGCTCGGACCCATAATCAATGCTCATGGAAGGAGCAGTCAGGAGATCAAAGGATGTATTGCATTAATTAAATCTGCTGCATAAGACCCCAATAGAGTACTGAAGATCAGAGATGCTACTTTGAGGACTAAGATGCACCAGACTCAAGCCATGACATTCTCCGTTGCCTTATATGCATGTGAAAGTGGGACCTTGAATCAGGAAGGCTGTGGAACAGTGGATCTCAACCTTCCTAATGCCGTGACACTTGGATACAGCTCCTCATGTTGTGGTGATCCCAAACCATAAAATTATTTTCGTTGCTACTTCATAACTTTAATTTTGCTACTGTTATGAATTGTCATGTAAACATCTGATAGGCAGGATGTACTTTCATTGTCACAAATGGAACATAATTAAAGCATAGTGATGAATCACAAAAACAATATGTAATTACATTTTGTGAAATATCTCTTTCTAATGATAAGTAAATTAAATTTTGTCTTGTAGCATGGGTAACAGTCTTCACACCAGGTGCTTGTATATGGACATAGCTGCATGTGGGTAGACCCACCTGGAGACAGGTAGAGGAATGGTGTCTCGGTTTCTACGACCATCGGAAATATGTGTTTTCCAATGGTCTTAGGTGACCCCTGTGAAAGGGTTGTTCGACCCCCAAAGGGGTCGAGACCCACAGATTGAGAACCACTGCTGTAGACAAGGTGATGCATTTCAGTCGTGGTGCTGGAGAAGAGATGGAAAGTACCAGGGACTGCTGAAAAGCCAAACAGATCTGTATTAAAAGAAGTACGGCCAGAGGGCTCCTTAGAGGCCAGGATGGCAACTTCCTCTTACATGTTTTGGACATATTGTCAGGAGAGACCAGTCCCTGGAAAAGGACATCGTGTTTGGTAAAGTGGAGGGGTGGCGGCAAGGAGAAAGGCCCTGGCCGAGATCAATTTGCTTCGATGGGCTCAGGCCTAGGAGCAACTGTGAGGATGGCACTGGACCGTGCAGTGTTTCCTTCTGTGGTGTATAGGGTTGCTATGGGTCAGAGCTGACTAGAAGGATCCTAGCACCAACAACAGATGTAAACATGTCAGAAGCATTCCTGGCTTTGCTGCTATTGTCATAGAAAAGGATCCGTCCCTGTTAATAGCTTATGTGCCACCTTCCTTCCTATCTATGAGTCACAAGGATTTGAAATGGACTGAAATCTCAAGTGAGACTCAGAGTGGTGGCAAGG
>NW_022111369.1:64835228-64836957 GCF_000313985.2 Echinops telfairi | reverse complement strand
TTTAAACCGTTTTATTGACATATAATTCACATAGCATATAATTCAATGGTTTGAATATATTAAAAATAGTTGTGCAGTCACCATCACAATCAATTTTAGATCACTTTCTTCATCGTGTACCCATTATGACTAGCTCCCCATTTCCCCCCAACCTGCCCTGCCATAACCCTAAGAAATTATTAATCTAGCTGCTGTCTCTGTAGATTTACCTATCCTGGATTCCATATAAAGGAAAATATACTAAAAAAATACAGAAAAAACTCAATCCCCCCCCCAAAAAAAGCAGAAAATAATAAAAACTAGAACAAATTTAAAATGGGTCATAAGGGAAAACAAATGATAAGGTGTTAAATTTTCATTTAACTCTATCTGCATGTGAATTGTGGAACTGGTGAAGAACATTAAGAACACTACGGACTGCCAAGAGGACAAACCCAGCTGTCTTGGAAGAAGGACGGCCAAAGTGCTCCCTAGAGGCTAGGACAGCCGAAACTTCCTCTGACAGAC
The DNA here is from genome assembly GCF_000313985.2 of Echinops telfairi. Classification (NCBI taxonomy): domain Eukaryota; kingdom Metazoa; phylum Chordata; class Mammalia; order Afrosoricida; family Tenrecidae; genus Echinops; species Echinops telfairi. Next base: position 64,836,450 of record NW_022111369.1, on the reverse strand, counting down.
TGTGGACACGTTGTCAGGAGAGACCAGTCCCCGGAGAGGGACATCATGCTTAGTAAAATGGAGGGTAAGGGACATTTCCTCAAGGAAATGGATTGATACAGTGGCTATCACAGTGGTCTCAGGCATCATAGGAACAGGTGTGTCCATGGTACACTGTTTTGGTCTGTGGTGCAGAGGGTCACTGTGGGTCAGAACCCACTCAGTGGCACGTAGCAACAACACATCTCCATTCATCTACGTTCTGATGCGCTCGGTCTGAGGCCCAGGCTATTCACAGGCCTGGTCAACAGTCAGAGGGGATTCACCAGAGGCTTAATCCACACGGGGACTCTGCATGTGGATTTTGGGCATCTATAAATCGGGTACTCAGAACTTAAGTTCTGATACCTGTCCCTCCTGTGGATTTGCATTTTACTATTTACAATCCTTGGATCACACAGGCTGGTATGGACTTAGCTGGCACCTCACTTGCGTGGCTGCTTATTTTAAGAAAAGCTTTTCATGCATGCCCCAGACACGCTTCTTGGTGATAGCCGGGCACCATCAGATTTCTCCACCACACTTTGCGACGGCACTAGTATCTCAGTGGCTCTTCATGATGGTAAGTATCCAGCAGGGCCACATCTAACAATGGACCGTCCTTGGGTTAGGGCTCACAGTCTCTTACTGATGTGAAGAAAATGTTCTAAAATTGTTCGTGATGATTGTTAGACAGCTATACAACTCAAGTATACTGAATAATTCTTGGTGTTAGGTGCTCCCCAGGCGGTCCAACTCATGGGGACCCAATGTACAACAGAACGAAACCTCCGGCTCCTGTGCCACCCTCCCAGTTGTCCTGCTTGAGCCCATGGCTGCAGTCATCATGTCCATCAGTCTTGCCAAGGGTCTTCCTCATGTCCACTGCCCTACAGCATGATGGCCTTCTCCTCCAAGGACTGCCCTCTCCTGAGAACATGTCCAAAGTATGTGAGACAAAGGCTTGCCATCCTTGCTTCTAAGGGGCATTCTGGCTTTATTTCCTCCAAGACAAATTGGTTCTTTCTTCTCACAGTCCATGGTATTTTCTTTTCTTTTTCATTTTATTGGGGTTCATACAGCTCTTATCACAGACCATTCATCCATCCATTGTGTCAAGCATATTTGTATATTTGTTGCCATCATTCTTTTCAAAACGTTTTCTTTCTACCTGTGCTCTTAGTATCAGCTCCTCTTTTTTTTT
>NW_022111369.1:64833047-64834715 GCF_000313985.2 Echinops telfairi | reverse complement strand
TGGGCTTTGGGTCTCCACTCGGGCACCCAGTCCAAGGTATTTTCAGTATTCTTCACCAACACCATAATTCAAATTCATCGATCCTTCTTCACTCTTTTATTCATTATCCAAATCTTACATGTGTATGGAATGATTAAAAATACCCTGGCTTGGGTCAGGCGTACCTCAGGCCTGAAGATGTACTGTAAGTGGGTGATTTGTATGGTATGTAAATATGGAGTGCTAATGAGAACAATGACAAAAATGTGTACAGGCCCTGGATCTAGACACTTGGGTTCAATTCCCTATGAAGGTCATCGTGTTCAGAACATGGATCTGGATGCAAGTACTCTTGTCTATACTAGACTCAGAGTGGGCTCGATGGCAGTGAGCTTGGTTTGCGTACTATATTGAGGAAGACTTCCTAGGAAGCTAAGTCAGGAAATCCAGGCCTGAGGCAGGGAACACAAAATCACCAATAGAGGGGCTAGCACCCACTGGTGGCGCAGACAGTCCAGTGTTCCGCTGCTAACCTAAAGGTTGACGGTGCAGTCCTTCCCAGGGGCTCCCTGGAGAAGTGAACTGGTGCAGCCTTGGAAGCTCTTGGGACCAGTCTGCTGTGTCGCATGGGCTTGCTGTGAGTCAGAATCTGCTCAATGGCACCTGAAAGCCCAACAAATGAGTAGGTTATTTTGACAGACAACTGAGGCTCCATCCTGCAGGGAGAGGGGCTTCAGAAAAGCCATCAACACTCAAAAAGAAAAGAAAACAACAACAGCTCACTGCCATCCAGTCAACTCTGACTCATAACGACCCTGTAGGACAGAGTGGAACCGCCCCTGTCGGTTTCCAAGGCTGTAACTTTTTTTCGAGACCAGAAAGCCTCATCGCTCGCCTGGGCAGGGCTGCCCAATGTGTAACCCCCTACACCACCGCTGCTTCTTCAGAAAGATTGCTCGGAGCACAAAATACCCACCGCCAGGTTGCCAAGACGGGCTTGGTCCTGAGAGACTGCACAGTGCTGCTAGCCTACTCCACAGGCAGGCCACGCTTGCTCTGCCGACCTGAGAGAGCCCTGAGACAGGAAGAGCAAAACAAGGCGGCGGAGAGGCCGGCAGGTTCGTGTGGTAGGAACCAGTCAGCTTATACAGAAACTGTACCCCAGGCAAAACCAAACTCACTGCCATCGAGTCCACACCGATTCATGGCGACACTGGGGGTTCCCAGACTAACTCTGTGTGGGAGCAGAAAGCCCTGTCCCTCCCCCAGGGAGCGGCTCATGGTTTTAAGGCTGACCGGGAGGGTTCGCAGCTCAGTGCATATGTACCAGGCAAGGCTGTGGTAAAATCTGCTTCCATGGGTGCGACTTAGCCTCTCTGCCCCACGACGTCTTCATCTTTAACATACAGGAAGTAATATCAGCTGCGGGGGCGTCAGTTCCAACTCTTGGCCTCCTCACCCAAGTCCAAGTGGAGCTGGCCTCCTTAGGGTGTTCAGTGATGGAGTTTTCCAAAGTAAGTCACCAGGGCTTTTCCTCCGCGGTGCCTCTAGTTAGACTCAAACGTCAAAGGTTGGGTTTGCAGTCTAGCAATGTTTGCAGCATCTGGAACCCTCAACTCAAAACACTCTGACTGCCCTCCAGTCCATTCTGGCTCATAGTAGCCCCGTGGGACAGCGTAGAACTGCCCC
>NW_022111369.1:64829020-64831812 GCF_000313985.2 Echinops telfairi | reverse complement strand
CCTTCTTCGTGGTTTATACCCAGTCTCTCTATCACTTCAAAAATGACGTACTCCACCACCATCGAGCCATCGATAGAAACTCATTGCTCCCTAAGCCAACACTCCCCATTACCTTCTCTTTCACCCCAGGTACCCACGAATACGTTTGGGTGGTGTAAACGGGTAAGTGTTCCACGGCTTGCCAAAAGACTGGTGACTCCAGCACACGCGCCCAGAGGTGCCTCAGACAACAGGCCTGGCGTTCTACTTCCAAAGGTCACAGGCTTGGAAGCCCGAGGGAGCAGTTCTGCTCAGCACACCTGGGCTCACCGGAGTCAGAATTCGTTTGACTTCCACCACCAGCAGCAATCCACCACATGTCGGTCAGTTTGTCAGCCTGTGGTGGCTTGTGTGTTGCTTTGATGCTGGACGCGATGTCACTAGTCTTTCAAAGGCTATGTGCTACCAGGTCACCCAAAGAGAACGGTTTCAGCAGAGCTTCCAGGCAGACCACGAAGGAGGACCCAGTGCAGAGCAGACAGCATTTCCTTCTGTGGTTCCGTGGTGCACAGAGTGGCACCTAACACCAGCAGCCGGCAACAGTAACAGCCTCCACACCGAACTCACTGCCATCGAGTCATTCTGACTCACAGGGATGCTATAGGACAGAGCACAACTTGGGGTTTCTGAGAATTTAAAACAGCCATAGAAAGTCTCATCTTCTGAGGCAATGCTGCTGGGATCGAACTGCTGACCTTAGCAGCTCACTGAGTAACACACCACAGCACAGCTCCAGTAACAGCATGTGCAGGTTTACTTCACCCATGTGAGATTGGACAATATGTGTCCTTTTGTGTCTAACTGACTGACTGTTTCCCTTGGCACAATGTTATCAAGGTGCGGCTATGGGTGGCCCGCATCAGGTCATCATTTCTCTTTATGACTGAGTAGTATTCCATTGTGTTTCTTTTTTATTGGGACAAAATCCATGTATCCTACAGTTCAATAATTCAATCATATCAATAAGAGTTGTATAATCAGTACCACAATCAACTTTAGAACATTTTCTTCCTTCTTGTACTCTTGTGACTTGCACTCCATACACATACACATACACACACACACACACACACACACACACACACACACACACACCATCCCCTCTCCCCTGCCCTCCCCTCCAGGAACCATTCAGCCAGTTACTCTCTCTACGAATTCTCCCATCCTGGATTTCACAGACCCCAAAACATACAAAAATAAAAATCAAAGTTAAAAAAAAAAAGCTAACAACAATAACAAAATAAAACAGGAAAACTTGAATCTAAAAGAAAGCATAAAATATTAAAAACTGGAACAACTTTCAAATGGGTTAAAAAGGAGGTGAAATGATAAAGTGTTAAATTTTAACCCTGCCATCTTCCACTTCCCAGTGTACTCTGCACGCGAGCCTGGCCCTCCCCTCCCTGCTCTGGGTTCAGCTAGCCCACGGCAGTTTCCTTTATCCACTCATCTGCTGAAGGGCAATTGGGCAGTTCCCAGTTTGTGGTGAAAAGTAGTGCCGCGGACATTGGCACACTGGTTTCTGTGTGAGTCTCTTCTTACACTTCTTCTGGGCATGAAAGGAAAGTTTTTCGCTTAGACCTTTCTAAAATTACAGATTTGGGCTCGATCAGAAGTCGGCAAACTTTTGAGATGGAAGAGCTAATCCCACCCCTCACAACAATTTTAAAACTATACGAGAGACATAAATATATTTTACAAACAAATGAAATGACCATTATCTTATTAATACCCTTGAAATGTTTTCAAGGTCACTTCAGAGCCACATGTAGTTACCGAAAGAGCCGCATGTGGCCCGAGAGCCACAGTTTGCCGAGCCCAGGGTTAGATGAACTCCAGGTTCCCTTCCCGTTCAAGTTCAGAATTCCACTTCGCCTGAAAGCCTCTCGACTCTTTGTGCCCCAGGCTGAATGCGATGGGACGTGCACTGGGTTGACAGTCAGCCACAGCTTCATAAGAGTGCCTCTGTCCTTTCGCTTCTTGGGCCCCAGAAATGACTACATCTGTCCCATGAGAGGCTGGACTTGGAAGATTCCCACGTTTCTGGGGTCTGTAACAATTTGAACAATTAAAATGATAACAGTAGAGTAACACGGTGGCAAGGAGAATAGTTTACAACCAGGGAGAATGGATTTGTTATAAAAAATTCCTCTACTCCTTTCTGAGGAGGAGCCCTGATGGCATGGTGGTTTCACGTGGTCCAGGTCAGCAGTTCAAAACCACAAGCTGGTTCTCAGGACCAGGGCTTTCTAGTCCTGTAAAGAGTTGCCATCTCAGAAACCCACAGGGCTGTTCTACCCTGTCACACTGGGTCACTATGAGTCAGCGTAGATTCAGTGAGTGACGTTTGTTGGTTTCCTATATTTGGGCTTTCTGACGCGGGGAAGGGAAGGAAAGAAAGAAGTTATGATCGTGGAGCGGGAGGAAGATGTGAGAATCCAAGATTGAAGGGGACGGAAATGGGTATTTGCTATGGGAAAATAAAACAAAAGAGGCAGGAGGTCGAGAAAGATCCAGTGGGAAGGTTGAGGGTGGAGAAAGACCAGAGTCTTCTAGGCCAGAGAGCCTCTGCTGCATCAAGAGGAAATGAGAACTAAGCTTCTGGGTAGGCAGAGATGAACTTTCAGGGAAAGCAGGTGCTTCTAATGGAAAAGTTGGTCACACATGCTGGTGTGCTTCTTCCATGTGTGCTTTGTCGCTTCTGAGCTAGTTGGCCGGTTGTTTATATTCCAGCCTTTAAGACCCCAGATGCT
>NW_022111369.1:64800014-64826595 GCF_000313985.2 Echinops telfairi | reverse complement strand
GCTATATCTTTTGATAGCCGGGCACCATTAGCTCTCTTCACCACATTTGCTTATGCACACGTTTGTCTTCAGTGATTGTGTCATTAGAGCGGACACCCACTGATATGATTTTAAGTTCTTTGATGTCTGATAACTGATCCCTTCTACACCTCGTGGTCAGACAGCATTTCTGCATTTTGTTTGTTTGTTTGTTTGTTTTTTCCCTTTGATCCTCTTGGCAAGTAAGAAGTCAGAGAGATATTATCCCAAGATCCAGGAAGGTCAAGTGACTTTTCACGAACACACCAGTGACCTGGGACATATGCAGTGGTCTTTGCTGCCAACACAAAAGTGCTTCCCTCCATTGCATCAGGGGTCTCATGGAGGCTCTAGAAAGATGGATTGATGGTGCTAGCAGTCCTCGGCAATCACCCACTCTGTTAGATTTGGTTCTCCAGAGAAGCAAAACCACTGATGCTTACATGTGTTGTGCATAGAAGGAGGTTTCATCAAGAAATTACACAGTTATAGAAATAGGTCAGCCCAGTCTGGTTTAAGCCAGGCGTCACCTGACTTGCAGAAGCTGTTGAACAGAAAGCAGGATGGTGAAGCAGAGGCAGCAGAGGGCACAGGCTGGTGGAGACACAAGTCCAAAGTAGGTAGAATGAATCCACTGACGGCAGTCTGCTGATAGCCCCTGGAATGGGCAGGCAGCACAGTGGGAGATGGAGGAAGCAGACACAAGGTCCAGCTTCAGCAGAAGGCAAAGGGCACCATCAGTCTGTGATGCAGTTGACAGGTTGAGCTCCAGCCCTGCCCAGAAGTATCTGGTGGACATAATCCCCAACCATCACCAAGATTTAAAAGACTGGCACTCAGTTTAGAGACAAAAGGAATCATATCCTTTGTTCGGGGGTCTTGACTTCATCTCCCTCTTGCCAATACTGTCATTTCTCTAGGTCTCAGAATTCTGACTATAGACATGGCCTTTGGAAGATGACCCTTCTCTTGGTTGCATATACTTCCCTAGAGTGAATTAACCAAACACCAAACTCACTGCCATCGACTCAACACAGACTAGTGGCCACTCTCTAGCACAGGGTAGAACTGCCTTTGTGAGCTTCTGAGACTGTAACTCTTGATAGTAGTAGAAAGCCCTGTCTTTCTCCCAAGGAGTGGATGGTGGTCTTGAACCTTGCAGTTAGCAGCCCAACTCGGAACCACTACACCACCAGGGCTCCCTTAACATCAATGTACTCACTGAACATCATACATTTCAGAGAGCCTGAAGTGAAGAGGGGCATGTGTGTATGTTGAGGGGACAGAATAAAAATGATACAGATCTAGAGCCAGGTGCCGTGCAACCACTGAGATGAACAGCATGGGTCTGGATGTGTTTGCATTGTCTCCGGGTCTGCACCTTAGGGTGCTAAACTAAACCAGGGCCAGCATCCAGGAGGGGAAGGAGTCACGTGTAGATCATTCTGGGAAAGGATCCTTATATTTTCATAAAAAATAAAAGATGTGGGCATATGTTTGATAAGTCTTTAAACATTGAGGGAGTGTTTATAGTAGTTACCTCATTGGGGTGGGGAGGGAAAGATTGGATTAACACAGATCCAGTCTGGCTTCTTGCTCTGTGTTTCCATATATACCAAATTTTGGCACAGAAGAGCACACCTTTTATGTTCCTTTGCCAGCACACCCTCCTCCCGGGAGGTATTTTTGTCAGCACCATTGTGCCGTTTTTATTTTACATGTTGCTGCAGGAAAAAACTTAAGATACAGCATAGCTTATTTATAAAAATACCTCCCAGGGCCAAGGAGCAGTTGGCAAACAAACGTAGAAAGTACATGTGATTTGCATGAATGAATGGCATAGAGTGCATTTTAATGCGAGGTTGGGTAACTTTAAAATGTTTTCAGTTGTTTCAATATTTTTCTAATTTAAAGACATTTGAAATCATAGCTGTAAGCACTGGGAGGGAAGGGGTGTTTATGTTTTGTTCTGTGCTATATTCTCAGCACCTACAGAGGTATTATAAACAGAGTAGGTGCCTAAAGGTATTTGTTGGAGGAATCGTGAATGCAGTAGATCTGTGACCCTCACTGTGGCTCCTGGGCCTCTGATCAGTAGTACAGACAGGAGGGTCTGTTAGGGCACAGAGTGTGTGCAAACTGAAAGCCACAATGCCCACACTAAAGCCAGAGACCAACTGTCTGGTTGTGATAGTTAGGCTTACTGGGCCAACCTGGCCAATAGGAACATGTGGAATTGAACAGGTCACAGTTTGATTGGAGGGCAAAGAGAAAAATGGCACTGCAAGGCCCGCCCCTGTCTCTCTTGCTCTCTGGTGATGGACCAGCATGCTGCTGCTTTAGTTAGTTCTCTGCCTCAACCTGTGTGCTACACTACCAGTGGACCAAGCCAACCTGTGGATCGTGTAACTTGAGTTTAAGGCTCCTTCGAGACCTGCTTCGCCACTCTGCTGGTGCATACATCACTTGAGCTTGAGGCTGGTGGATCCTGTCACCTTGCATTGGTTGAGTTCTATATCTCATCTGGGCCTCCTTTGCTAAGCTCCCGAGCTACTGACTGTTGCTGACCGGCCTTGCTGTTTGCTACCTGCCGCTGACTCTGCCAGTCTTGCCCAACGGAGGACTCCACTGTTTCCTTGACCTTGGATCAGGCAGCCCACATGAGTCAAAGGACTTCCAGTATATTAACTGTTTCATGGAAGTGAGTTGAAATGAGTCTTCTGTACTGCTGTGTGGACTAATTAACTGTTCTATTCCTTATAGTCATTAGTGTCCTGGTTTTGTTTCACTAGAGAACCCTGCCTAACACACTGGTTTTCAAGATGAGCCCTTCTCCCGGTTTGGTCTGTAACCCCATGGCTCCTGGAGAAATCTGTGCTTTCATTGTTGCTCCATGCGGTTTACACACAGAATCTAAATTGAGATGCCCTGTGCTCCCTGGGGCAACTGAGAAAGTTTTAGAAATCTGTGGTAATAATTTATTTTAAAAGAATTAATACCAGACTAGTCCCATGGAGTTGGAGATTAAAGATTTACCAAGTGTCCAGCTCTTCCAAGATGCTATTCTGATCCACCACGACCACCACCACCACCCCTACACACACATACACACACACACACACACACACATATATCTACACACTCCTCCCTTGAGCATAGTACCTCATGTTCCCAGGTACTTCCATTTGCTGCAGATTCACACCATTGCTGGTCAGTCCCAAATCTGAAGGTCAGGTAAAGATGAGCCATGTGCAGGGACCAGAGCCAGAAGCCAAAAATAACCCAAAGTCACAGCTGGTCTTCTTGCTTCTACCAAAGCTCAGTCAGGAAATAGAGGTTGGCTCTCCAGGTGATGAGGGGATGTGTATTAGATCTGTACAGTGGTACCAGTATATAAACCCATCCATGGAACGCACAGGATGGTGTCTTAAGTCAAGCCCTTTACTAAGGTAGAGTCTAAAGATGCCCCCAAGAAATAGGGTGCAACTTGGTTCACACCCTCTACTTAAGCCAGATCTTAATCCCACCCTAATCCTGTGCATTAGGATAGTAGAAAATCCCCTCCAAACTGGGATCCTAGCCACAGGCGTAGAGTCCAGAATTATAACCCATACATCACATAAGGAATGATGGATTGAAGGGCCATGTGAATTGACTATCACTCTTCATAATCTGACTGGCTACTATTCCAGGCTTGACCTGTCCTGTGCATCAGAGCTATCTGCCCTAGAGCCCCACTCCCAGCATCCCCCGAGCCTGCTGCCATCCCAGCCTCCCACCCAGTGCATCTTTCTCCTGCTCTGGTACAGGGGAGTGTCTTCTCAGAGCCATTCGCACTTTCTCTGCTGGTAACAGGATACCTCTTATTTCACCTGCATCCGTTGCCCTTTTAGGAAAATGTGTCAGTCCCAGTTCAAACACAAAAAGCAGATAACCCTGTAATCATTTTAAGGAGAACATGAGTTAATACATGGGATTAAGTACTATAAACTCTCTGGGAGAGCTAGGCCGGTCCTCCAGCAATGGCTCCAAGAACATCACCCCCAACCCAGCCCTCCAGGGGCCCCACTACTTCTGCCAGGCCTGGAGAGTGAGGACCACAGAGAAAGAAAGCTGCCACTGAAGCTCTGGGCTAGAAGAGTACACTGCCAATGTTGGAGACAGCATCTGTCTAACTCAATGCTTGCCACCTAGTGGATCAGTAAGGTGGTGGGTGGATCGATGGATTGATCAGTCTATGGATCAACCTTGAATTGTGGGTTACCCAGAATGCTGTTTATGTGTTCTTAATCCTTGGCGGGAGAACAGTTAGCACAGAGGTTAGCAGAACAGACTTAGAGCCAGAGTATTTATAACCCAGCCCTGCCTCCTATTAGCTGTGTGGGACCTTTTGCAAATTAGTGCTCTCTTTGCCTATTTCTTCCTCTGTAATAATAGCTCCTTCCTAAAAATGTTCTAATAACTAGTGAGTTCATCTGTATATCTGTGTAAAGCCCTAGGAACAGAACTTGGCACATGTAACAATATAAGAGTAATAAAGGGGAGTCTCTGAGTGATGCAAATTATTAACACACTTGGCTGCTAACTGAAAGTTGGCAGTTCAAGTCCACCCAGAGGCTCTTCAGAAGAAAATCTTAATAATCCATTTCTGGAGAATACCAGCCACTGAAAACCCCATGAAGCACCGTTCTACTCAGACACACGTGCTGCTGCCCTGCGTTGGAATCCACCAGACGACCGGTGGCGGTGGTGGAAGGGTCAGGAAGAAAATCAGCCTTCTCTTCGTCAGCACTTTCCCTTCCGCTCTGTTAGGAAATGGCCTCTGCAGTATGGACGTCATCCCGAGCTCATGGTTCCAGCACGGACTGTGTACGGTAGAAGGTTAGGGTTGACACCATTTGTTTGAAGTCTTTGCAAATGTTGGCAGAATTTGTTGACTGGAAACCTAACCCCTAGTTTTCCCTGTGCAATAAGTCTTCCTACTGAATTGTTCTGGTTTAATGGGAGACTTAATCTCCCTCCTAAATGCCAGACTCGATGTGTTTCTGCTTCCCAGCTGCAGTTTCAGGACAGGATGAGGCAGCTGTCTGTGGGTAAGGAGTTTATGAGTTCTTTCACACAAGATACCGTATGGCTCTTGCAAGACTTTCTTTTTCATGAGTCTCAAAGTGTTGTTCTGATTATTAATGTACTAATATCTCATGAGCAGAAGATGGAATGTCTGAAATATTTGAAAATTAATTTGAAAATTTGAAGTTGTCAAAATGAAATGCGTAAAGACCAATGTTCTCGGTGTTAGTGAGCTGAAATGGACTGGTTGTGACCATTTTGAGTCAGAAAACGTAACACTTACTACACCAGAAATGACACAAGCAAGAGCAATGGCCTCACACCCGTTGTCAGAACAGCATTTCAAAATCTACCTGAAATACAAAGCTGTCTGTGATAGGGTAATATATAACTATATCTAAGGGAATCCAGTCGATACAGCTGTGATTCATATATACACACCAACCACGAAAGTTAGTAATGCATATATGTAAGAATTCTACCAATATCCTGAATTCGGTCTGAAATTGATCAAACATGCAATCAGGATGCGTTAATAATTATTGGTGATTGGAATACAAAAGTTGGAAACAAAGAGGAAGGAACAGTAGTTGGAAAATATGGTATTGGTGATAGAATTGAAGCTAGGAATCACATGATAAAATTTTTATTTTTAATGCATGGTTTTATTTTTTAACTGTTTACAACTCATGTATCATAATATTAAATAGTTCAGTCATATTAAGAAGAGTTGTACAATCAATTTTAGAACATTTTCTTCTTTCTTGTACTCATTGTGATTAACTCCTCATTTCCCTCCCCCATCCCCCCTCCTCTGCTATACCCCTTAGAAACCATTCATTGAGTTACTGTCTCTGTAGATTTACCTCTCCTGGATTTTATAAACAGAAAAACATACCCCCCCCAAAAAAAAAAAACAATAACAAAGTGAAACAGAGAAAAATCTCAATCAAAAAGAAAGTACAAAATATTGAAAACTAGAACACCTTTAATATGAGTCAAAAGGGAAATCAAATAATAAGGTATTTAATGTTAACCTAATTTCATCAACAATAATCTGATTTTCCATGCATTCTGCATGCTAGTAAGGGCATCCACTTTCTCAGTTCAAGGTCATAGAGGACTCACCAAGGGCTCAATCCACATATATTTCCCCTTCACTTTAAAAAAATTTGAAACAGCTTTAAAATGGATCAAAAGGGAGATAAAATAATAAGATATTTCATTTTGACCCAACTATATCTGCCATAATTGACTTTGCAGTTCTCTCTGTCTGGTAACCAGGCTGTTCACACCCTTCAACTACGATCAGAAGGAATTCATCAGAATCTTAATCCGTGTTGACCCTGTACATGGATTTGGGATTTCCCTGTCATCCACAGCCTTCTGAAAGCTGGGTGTTCACAATTGAAACTCTGATTCCATTCCTTCCTTCGAATCTGGACTTTATTATTTACAATCCTTGGAGCATAATAGAATTTTGCAAGACCAAAGACTTCATCACAAATATCTTTGTTCACCAACACAAATGATGGCTTTACCCATGGACTTCTTCAGATAGAAGACACCGAAATCAGGTGGACTACATCTGTGGGATGAAACCATGAAGAACCCCAATATCCACAGCTAAAGCCATGCCAGGTACTGACTGTGGAAGAGATCATTGATAGCCCATATGTAAGTTCACAGTGAAGCTGAAGAAAATACAAACACATCCATGAGAGCCCACACACTACCTCGAGAATATCCCACCTAAATTTCAAGCCCCTCTCTAGATCTTCACCCACTGACCTCATTGAATGTGACTCATCGAGCACCAGTGAAAGAAAACCTGATGAGCTGCGGGATGACTCAAGGACATCCTCCATGAAGAAAGGAAAAGGTCATTCAACAGACAAGAAAGAAAGGACCAGAGTGCATGTCAGAAGAGACTCTGAAACTTATCTGGATCATAGAGTGGCTAACACAAATAGGAGAAATGACGAAGTCCAAAAGCTGAACAGAATACTTCAAAGAGCAGCTTGAAGAGACAAAGTCAAATCCTATAATGAAAGATGTAAAGCTCTAGAGTAAGAAAACTGAAATGGGGAGTGGGGAGCGGGGAGGGGGGGTGGAAATGAGGACCTGAGGCCAGGGGCTTAAGTGGAGAGCAAATGTTTTGAGAATGATGAGGGCAATGAATGTACCAATGTGCTTTACACAGTTGATGTGTGTATGGATTGTGATAAGAGTTGTATGAACCCCTGATAAATGATTTTTAAAAACACACAAAGAAAACGAAAATGGTAGCTGTTCAACATATCTTAAACTGAAAGAACTCAAGAGAAAATGCAAGCCTCCAGCCGTCGTAGGGGAACACCACTGAGTGATAAGGAAGGCATCACGATAACCTGGAAAGAATATGCTGAGTCGCTGTGCCAGAAGAACTGGTTGACATTCCACCATTTTAGGAGGTAGTTTAGCAGCAAGAACCAATGGTACTGGAGGAAGAAATCCAAGCTGCGCTAAAAGCATTAGCCAAAAATAAGGTTCCAGAAATCAATGGAATACCAATTGAAATGTTTCAACAAGCTGATGAATCCCTCACTCATCTATGCCAAGAAATTTGGAAGACAGTTATTTGGCCAACTGACTGGAGGAGATCCATATTTGTGCCCAATCCATTGAAAGGTGACTCAACAGAATGCTCAAATTATAGAACAATAGCACTGATATCATATGCAGGTGAAATTTTGTGGGGCATCATTCAATAATAAGTACAGCAGTATATGAACAGGGAGCTGCCAGAGGTTCAGGCTGAATTCAGAAGAGGACATGGACTAAGGGATATCATTGCTGATGTCAGATGGATATTGATTGAAAGCAGGGAATATCAGAAAGATGTTTACTTGTGTTTTATTGACCATGCCAAGGTATTTGACCATGTGGATCAAAATAAACTCTGGATAGCCTTGGGGAGAATAAGAATTCCAGAACACTTCATTGTGTTCATGTGGAATTTGAACATGGATCAAGAGGCCGTAGTGCAAACAGCATAACGGAATACTGCAGAGCTGAAAATCAGGAAGGTGGACTTCTAGGTTGTCGCCCTCACCATCCTTGTTCAATTTGTATATTGAGCAAAGCATCAAAAAAGCTAGATTATCTGAAGAATGTACCATAAAGATTGGAGAAAGGCTCATTAACAACCTGCAATATGCAGATGACACACACTTCCTTGCTGAAAATGAAGAGGACTTGAAGCACTTCCTGATGAGGAGCAAGAATTTCAGCTTTCACTATGGATTACAATTCGATATCAAGAAAGCCAAAATCCTCACGACGGGATCAGTAGGTAACACCATGATAAACAGAAAAAAGATTGACGTTGTCAAGAATTTCGTCTTGCTTGGATCCACAGTCAATGCTCATGGAAGCTGCAGTCAAGAGGTCAAAGGATGCATTGCATTGGGTCAATCTGCTGCACAAGGCCTCTTTTTTGAAAAACAAGGAGGTGACTTTGAGGACTGAGGTGCATCTGACGGAAGCCAGGATGAGCATCAAATAAGGAAAACCGAAGAATGAATGCCTTTGAATTAGGGTGCATGCAAAAATATTGGAAGTCCCCACAACTGCCACAGGAACAAACAAATCCGTCTTGGAAGAAGAATAGCTAGATGCTCTTTAGAGGCAAGTATGGTGAGACTTCATCATACCTTGTTGTCAGGAGGGACCAGGACATGTTGCCTGGAAAAGTAGAGGGCAGCAAAAATGAGGAAGACGGAACAAGATGACCTGACTCAGGGGCTGCAACACAGGGCTCAAACATAAGAGCAGGTGCAAGGATGGTGCAGGGCTGGACAGTGCTTCACTCTGTTGGGCATAGAGTTGCTATGAGTTGGAACCTGCTCAACTGCACCTGCCAACAACAGAGCGCTATGCGATCCTGTGCCGTGCTCTAGAAAACGTAGCCCAAATGCACACAGGATGTTGTACTGACAATTTGCACAACAGCATTTAGAGCCAGCATTGCTCATGGAGACTTGGGTATTTTTGGCTGGAGAAATACATTTCTCAGAGCAGTCTGACCTGGGGTAAGGTGCTTCTCTGTGTGCCCATTCCTTCCTCTCTAAAAAGGGGCTAATACTAGTAACTCCTTCCGAAAGATAGTTCAATAGTTATGTGACTGAGGCCATTTTAGGTCAACAGTCCCTAGAATTGGCTACCAGAGGTTCTTTTCTAAGACCTGAACTCTATCTCTTCCTGTTTCTAGAAATACTAGAGTATTTCTGAACCATCAGCATGGTATAGGCCTGGGCAGAAGGCTAGGAAACTTGGTTCTGGCCAAACAAGATGGCTACTGAGGGGGATGTGGACTTCGAGGTGGAGACAGACCAGTGGCCTGGAGCGGTCTCCCAAAAAGGCCTTGGAAGCAAGATAGTGGTGCAGCAGACCTGAAGCGAGACACTGACTATGCAGAGAAGAAGGAGATCCAGAGTTCCGACCTGGAGAGGGCCAAGTCCATGACTGGAGACAGACGAAACGGGATAGAAAGCCTAACTGGGACAGGAGAAGGAACTAGCAAAAGACACCATCGGAAAGGAAGCTCTGGAGCTGATCATGACAGCAGTGGAGATCGCCAGAGCAACAGCAGAGCGGAGCTTGCAGGAAGGAGCACGTGGGCAATTGCACTAGCCAACTGATTTATGGGTATTGCTGGATTAATATATTGCAGTAAAGAGGCTTTCGCTTTATTTGAAAAAGAAAGAAATTTGGTTCTGTGCTATAATCTACTTCTAACTGGTTGTATGAGCTCAAGCAGATTGATTAATAGCTCCAGCATTTTGATTTCTCACACTAAAACTAAAGATACTGTACTCAAAAGTTCACAAAAATAATTTGACTCTCGATTGAAGAATGGATAGATGGGTGGATGGACAGATGGATGAAATAGAAAGACAAATGGAACACTTTTGAATCTGATCAAAACATAAGGGGGTGTGTTTCCTGTATTTCCTCTAAGAAGATGAAAGGAGACACCCAAATCATAGTACAGCAAAACAAGGAAATAGAGAAATCATGAAATAGTCAAATAAAGCCATGAGCTATTCTGAATAGATATTTTTCTGTACAGTCTTGGGTTCCAGCAAGAATACTCTCTATACAAGCCTGCTTCTCCTGAGGAGTTCCTTGTTGAGAGTCCAGGGGAGGGGAGAAACACCTTCCTTAGCAGGACCATGCTGCACCCACACCAGCCAGCAAAGACAAGGTCACCAGCCCCTCTTGACCTGGTTGTGGTGACAACTCAGGGTTTTAGAAAGTCTCAGTGTTGCCATAACAAGAGAAGTGATCCAAAACCTCACACCAAAAAAAGCCCTGGACCAGATTGGCTTTACTGGGAAATTCTACCAAGCATTCAGAGAAGAATTAACCCCAATGCTATTTAAGCCCTTCCAAAACATCGGGAAGGAATACTCCCTAATTCATTCTTTGAAGCAAACATAAGTCTGATACCCAAGCCAGACAACACACAGGAAAACTACAGGCTAACATATCTATGAATATAGATACAAAAATCTTCAACAAAATATTAGTGAACAGAATCCAGCAGTCTAGCAAGAAAACCACATTCCATCACCAAGTAGAGTATCTTTCAGGAAAGTGAGACTGGTTTAAGATGTGAAAATCCATCAACATGGATTTTCAGCCACGTCAATCGAACAAAAGAAAGGAACCCTATGATTATCTCTATGGATGCCGAAGAAGCATTTGATAAAATCCAAAATCCTTTCTTGATGACAACCCTAGAGAAGATTAGAATAGAAGGGAAATTCCTTGATGAGGAGCATGTGTGAAAAGCTCATGTTATGCTTAGTGAAGAAAAAAGGGGGCTCTCCCCTTAAAATTGGGAGCAAGGAAGACAAGGGTGTCCACTCTCATCACCTTTTTTATGTTGCATTAGAAGGCCTATCCAGAGCAACAAGGCAACCCAAAGAAATAGCAAGATTTGAATATTGTGGAAAAGAAGTAAAATTACCTTGATTCATGGGTGATATAATCCTATATAGAGAAAAGTCCCACCATTCACAAGAAAATTTCTAGAACGAATAGAGGAATGTATCCAAGTTGAAAAACTGCCACTTTTGCCTTAAGACCAGAAGAAACAGATGGTGCCTGACTACAAAGACTGTGCATACTGTCCAACCAGTCTTCTCGGGGTAGGAACAGAGGTGACCATCAAGGGAGCATCAAACATTTCTCTTCCCTGGAGTAGGTCTGGGACCGCAAGGCTGTACCCTAGAGCTATTCCGTTTGGCCTCTGAGACCACTAAACTCACGTTGGGTGGGGACTGGAGTCCTATCGCTTAAAAGCCTGATAGCCCTCCCTACAAGAGCCAGTTTCTCTGTAACAATTTCATGGGCATAGCTTATGGGCTTCCTTCAAAGGGCCGTGTGCATTTTATATGAGTCGTTGCACTCAGGGTCACCAGAGCTCAGCTTGTTAGCAAGTATTTCTTGTCCTACTCTGATGCAACTTACCAAGAAGGGGTCATTTTTATCATAAGGCATCTTGCCTGACTATACATTTTTGCATTCTTCCCTTATCAGGTTTCCAGGGAAACAGCTAGCAAGTGAACCAAAGGTCAGCTTCTCATGCACAAGGGAAGGTTGTGCCCATAAAATGTGCACCCTGCAACTTGGCAGTTGCTAAGGAATGACATTAATGTTTCAATCCAGACTTAGCTGTGGGGTTTGGGGGGTGGGGGGTGAGAGAGAGAGAGAGAGAATATCTCCCAAACTCTATTTCCTTTCCTACTGAGCATGCAATCAACCGCATTTTCCCGAAAGTCTTGCAGGTAACTGTGGATTTATGACTAAATTCTAACAATGAACTATAGGCAGTTGTGATACACATCACTTTCAGCACTGGCCCATAAAATTACCTAGAAACCTCGTCTTTTCTCTCTTTTGTTTGCTTTCAAGATACAAAGCTGTCAGCGTAGCATCCTTCTGGCCCAGGTAATGGCAGGGCCAACAGAAGCCAAGCACTTGGCGCTCTGGAAAACTGCGGCGCACGGCCCCTGCTGCCGTTGCACTGACATGGGAGAAGAAAGTGCCCTGCACGCCAAGGAAAGAACCAGTTTGTGTGAGGTTCTAGTTCTCCTTCCTCCCCTCCACAAATGAGCGTTAGAAGGTTTCATTCAGAAACGATAAGCTCTAGAGTTTTCCCTTGGTCATGTCAAGGCCAACGACATGACCAGTTTCCCATGGGCTCTTTTGAGCATGTGAGAAAACTTTGATCAGGGCCCCAGAGACGTGATCATCTGTCTGTCTTATCCTCGGTCACCTTCCCGGTGGCCCTTCGCTGAGAGGCAGGTAGCAAGGGCTGAATAGAAAATGCCAGGCCGTCACGGGGCTCTCCCCTGACAGGCTGTTACCAAAGCACTTTCATTCCGATCAGATTTTAGTGACATAATTGGGGCACAAACAATCCAAACTAAGTGGATGAAGGCAAAGGGCCAAAGGTTCACATCATTAACACTCTAATTGGAAAATTTACAAAATGCTTTTGCAAAGAAGTCCTGAGACACACACTCCTTGATGGCTGAGGAAATCGTTTCCAAATAAACTCTCTCGGAATCCATTGCCATCGGCTCGCGTCTGACTCGTGCTGGACAGAAACCCTGTGGATTTCTGAGACGGCACAGCTTTACAGGAGTAGGAAGCCGCACCTCTCTCCCGCCAGGCAGCTGATAGGTTTAAAACACTGCTGACTTCTCCGGCAGCAGACGTGTCTTTACACCTGCAGGGCCCCTCTTTCCCAACAAAACGAAAAACAGAAAGCCACTGCTAGCAAGTCGATTCTGGCTCAGGGCCACCCTATAGAGCACGGTAGAACTGCCCCAGTGGTCTTTCAAGACTGAGCCCTGGTAGTGCAGTGGTTGCATCTTGGGCTGTGATCTACATGGTCGGCAGTTCAAAGCCACCAGCCGCTCCTCAGGAGAAAGACAGGGATTTCTGCTTCCATAAACAGTTACAATCCCGGAAACCCACAGGGGGTCACTATGAGTCAACATTGACTCAATGGCAGTGAGTTTAGTTTTTTGTTGGATACTCTTTAAGGGAGTGCAAAGCCCCATCTTTCTCCTGTGCAGCAGCTGATGGTTTTGAACTGCTGACCTTGTGGATCCCAGCCCAATCTGTTACCACCTTGGCACTAGTACTCCCTTTCCCAAGCAGTGCTCTTTAAATACATGGTGTCTTAGTGGGTCTGTGCTTGGCTGCTTCAATAAAGAATTTAGAGGGTGGTTTTTGCATTTTGTTTTCTATACAAACCTATCACCTTCCCTTTAAATTAATACCATGTATTTTTTTAAATAACATACCCCCAAAACAATGAGCCCGCATACATGTAATTTTCACAAATATACATTATTTTGCACAATTTTTATTCATATGATTGAGCTATTAAATTGTATGTTATGTGACTTATCTATCAATGAAACAACTTTATTTAAAATATGGTACTAATATTAGGATGTTTTTGGTCACAAGTAAAAATAGAAAAAGATTACAAGCTGGCTAAGTCAGGAAAAGTAATTTATGGGATCATATGCTGTAAAACTTATGAGGAAATAAAGTGGCAAGGGCCAGTGTTGGGGTGATGCTGGCAGGGATGGGAGGGCTGTGGAGCTGAGAGGCAATCGTTTCATACTCTCACAGCTCTCTGTGTTGTTCTTGTTAGATGCCAACCGGTCCGTTTTTGACTCATAGTGAAATTATCTCGTATGGGCCATTTTGAGTCTAACAATAGTATGTTCTTGGTGTTACTGTTAGGTACCATCAAGCTGGTTCTGACGCATGACCACAGGGTGAAACACTGCCCAGTCCCGTGTCACCCTCACAATTGTTCCTTATGTTCGAGCCTATTGTTGCAAACACTGTGTCAATACATCTTGTTGAGGGCCTGCCTGCCTTCTTTCTTTCTTTCCTTTTGTTTTTTGCTGCTCCTTGTCTTGACGGAGCATGAAGTCCTTCTCCAGGGAGGAGTCTCTCCTGGCAGCCTGTCCAAAGTGCGGGAGACCAAGTCTTGCCATCCTTGTCTCTAAGGATCATTCTAAGGTTCTTTTTTCTTTCTTATTTTTTGATGCTTGAGTTTTCCAGTGTCTTGGGAAAACACACAGTATCGTGGCAGGTGGGAGCTGCGCTGGGCTTCCTGCTGCTGGATGAAGGGGTTGGGGCAGATCGGCAGCACGACTTGCCCCGCACACCACCAGGCCCTACTGCCGCGTGTCCTCCAGCACGAGGTCAAACCCTCTCAGGATTCCGCTGGCTTCGCCTCTGCCCTGGAACTTCACCGGGATGGTCTTGTCACTGTCCTTGGACAGGTCCAAGAGGCTCTCCTCCTCCTCTTCCTTCTCTTTGTCCGCCATCTGGCCGCGCTGCGCTATTCTTCATCTGCACCACAATTCATGAATCATTCTCCTTCAGTCTTCCCTACTCAATGTGCAGTGCATACGAGGCAATGGAAAATACCATGGCTTGAGTCAGGCGGACCTCAGTTCTCAAAGTAACCTCCTTACTTTTCAGCACTCTTACGAGGTCTCCTGCAGCAGATGCACCTAATGCAATCATAATGGAATGACATATTGGAGACGAAGGACCTTGTAATCGTTGTCAAAAAAGAGCATTTCAAGATCGATCGATCTCAAAGTACAGTGCTGTATGTGATAGAATAATGAATGTATTTGCCTACAAGGAAGTTCTGTCCATACAACTATTCAGATCTAAAGACCAATCACTAACGGTAGAGATGAAGAAACTAAAGAGTTTTACCAACTTCTTCAGTCTGAAGTTGATCAAACATGCAATCTAGTTGCACGGATAATGGATGGCGAATGGAAGGGTAGAAACAGAGAGGAAAGATCAGCAGTGGGAGAACCTGGCTTTGCCGACAGGTCTCATTTGCATATACAAGCCTATCTGTACAACACGTTCCTAGAAGGAGAATTGCGAGGTCAAATGCATTTGTAGTATTAATGGACATTCCCCCAGTACTGTCTGCATTGGTGGAACCATCAACACCTCCACCAGTGGGGCAGGAGAGCGCCTGCTTCCCCCAGGCCACATCAAAAGAATGGGTTTCCTCACGCTTGGATTTTTGTCAGCCTGGTAAATCAAATCAATCTCGGTATATACCATTATTTGGAATTTGTTTTATTATGAGGTGGATCCATAGGTTTGAATTAAGTTTTTTTAATTCTGGTCTTACCACTGTTCGAGTTCAGTGCTCCACCTTTCTTGTGCACATAGTCATGAGATCTCTGACTCCCAAACACCGAAGGGGAGGGGGGGGGGGCTTCAACTGGGCAGTCACAACTTCTCCCTGCATCTGAGGCTCAAAAACTGTTCTAGCTACATTCTAGCCGAACCAGTATGTCTGCTTTCTGTGGTTTGTGCCTTACTTTTTCAAATAAATTCAGTAAGAAAATTGCGATTGAAATGAAGGGAAAATAAGAGTAAGAACTGACAGTAGGGGAAACAAGAGAAGGGAGAGATGAGGTTGGTACGCTTGCTGAAGGCAGGTCACCAATGGCAAAGTGAGGGCAAAGGCACAGCAGACTTCTAGATAGCTACGTCTCGACAGAGTTCTGTGGGACCTGGTTTGTCTGGAACCATACACAATCATCAGGTGCCCTGGTGGCACAGTGGCTAAATGCTCCAGGTAAGTTCTAACCATAAGGTCAGTGGTTCGAGCCTACCAGCCATTCTAGTGGAGAAAGATATAGTGATCTCCGTCTGTCAAGATCTGTGCCTTAGAAACCCTGTGGTGTGGTTCTACTCTGTCCTATACAGTCACTGAGAGTTGGGATTGATTTGATGGGCAAGGGTTTGCTTTGGGGTTTTTATAATAAATAAGAAGGGAGTAAGTTGAGGGGAGCCCTTCAAGTTCCAGGTTCATAGGGGTCTAGTAGAAACAGCAGCAGCAAGGAGGATTAGGATGAATGTAGTCTAGCTGATGGCAAAGAAGGCAGAGGAAGAACTGGGTAGGCAGCAGAACCAAAGTTGGGGAAACATTCAGAAAGCTCAGTACTCAGACAGGTCCAAAAAGCCCATTGCCGATTCATAGTGACCCTATAGGACAAGGTAGAACTGCCCTTGTGGGGGTCCCAAGACTGTAACAGTTTATGGGAGTAGAAAAGCCTTTCTACTAGTTTCAAACAGCCAAACTTGTGGATCACAGCCCAGTGCATAATCACTAAGCCACCAGGGCTCTGGTCAGAAAGGCAGCTTCTTCTAAATCTAACCTCATTATATGGTTACTCCAATGACAGAAATGAAAGCGTTTATCACCATGTGTCAAACTGCAATATTGAATGATGCAGAAAGTATCAAAAGAATGTGGAAGGAGCACACAGAGTCACTGTATAAAATAGAACCGGTTGACATTGAACCATTTCCAGAGGGAGCATCTGGTCAGGAATTGATTATACTGAATGAAGAAACCCAGGCTGCCCTGAAGGCATTAGTGGAAAACACGCTTCAGGAACTTATGGAATACTAACTGAAAGTCTTCAAAAAACTGATGGCGCACTAGAAGGACCCACTAGCCTTTGCCAAGAAATGTTGGAAGACTTGACCAACCTATTGGATAGATCTGTACGAGGGGAACCCAAAATAAAACCCGGGATTGTGTTGGGCAAAGCGGAGATTTTGTAGTATGCGTTTTTCCCAAGTAGGTGAGCATCAAGCAACTCAATCTGAGTTAGTGCACCCAGTAGCATCACCCAGGAAGGCTCTCTCTGGTAATAGTGGATTTTTTTATAAAAGCAGTTTCACTCAAACCTCCTTTTTTGTGATGGCCAATTTAGGAGAACAGCATGCAGCAGTTAAATTTTGTTTCCTGCTTGGGAAACAAATGCCAACGAAACTGTTGTGATGTTGAACACAGCTTACAAGGACAACGCTATGGGAAAAACTCAAGTGTACAAGTGGTTTTCTCATTTCAAAAAAGATGAAATATCAATTGATGACAAATCTCATTCTGGACATCTGTCAACTTACCAAATGGATGAAAATGTTTACTCATAGTTCATTTGGAGTTCATTCCACCAGGTCAGACTGTTAATCAAGCTTTCTGTTTAGAGGCTCTGAAAAGATTGAATAACAGTGTGCAACAAAAAAGGCCTGATTTGTGGCAGACGGGGCACTGATTTTGCCACCATGATAATGCACCTGCTCACACAGCCATCTCAGTATGCAAAAAACAGCATGCCTCTCTTGCCAAACATACCTTACTCACCTGACCTTGCTCCGTGTGACTTCTTTCTGTTTCCGTGAATGCAGAGGGACATGAAAGGACAGTGACCTGACAATGTAGCAGAGGTGAAGGAAAACAAGGGATGTGCTGTCAGCCATCCGAACAGATGAGTTTGAAAAATGTTTCCAAGAATGGAATTGCAGATTTGACAAATGTATTAAGTATACTCAAGAGTACTTTGAAGGTGCTAAAGTTGTTTTGTAATAAAAAAAAATTAAATACATAGCTTTGAAAAACTTTTCAAAAAATTTTTTTTGGTTTTCTTAAAGGGTACCCCCTCATTATATGTGCACATTCTAAAGAAGGTGGCCCAACAAAATGAAAAATGATTGAAAAATATTAATATCACATGCAAATAAAATTTTGCTGAATATAATTCAAAGATGGCTATACCAATCTATCAGCAGGGAGCTACTAGAAATCCAAGCCAGATTCAGAGGTACTGTGGCTGAAAGGCGTCACTGTGTTTTCCTGACTTTGTCAGAGCATTTGACTGTGTGGGTCATAAACAAGTCTGGATACCATTGCCAAGAATGGGAATGCCAGCACCCTTCCTTGTGCTCCTGCAGGACCTGTGCATAAACAAAGAGGGTGCCATCCAACATAACAAGGAGATACTGTGCCGCATAACATCCGGAAAGTTACATAGCCGGCTGTACCCCTTCACTGTCCTTATTCCATCTGTATGCTGAGCCACTGCGCTGAGTCAAAACAAGCTTGTCTGGCTGCCTTTGATGCGGAGAAAGCTGTTCTCTCTGTAGACAAACCAAACAGGCCCTTTTACTGACAACACCATGTTTTCTCTTCCCAGGCCTCTTATAAGCCGTTGCTGAAGCAGATTGTGGAAGAAATATTTAACCCTGAGAAGCCAGATCCCATTGATATTGAACACATGTCTTCAGGCCTCACTGATCTCCTTAAAACTGGAATTAGCATGTTCATGAAGGTAAAGTACCCAGGCAGAGGCAATCTTGTGTGAGTGTTCTCCTCACTGGGCATGAAAATGCTGGCATACTATTAACCAGTATTTGGCTGCTTCTAAAATTGGTCCAATCTTTCTTTAACTCTTGCTGGAATGATAACTATAAGCAGTCTTTGTCTTTTCAGTCTCACACGGCTTCTTCTAACCATGGGCATTCTTCTTAGAAACCAGGATTGTGAGAATTCATTATATGTGCTTAAGACATGCGTGGTACAGTAGGGTCTGGGCGAATAACAAGAGGGCCTCTTTGAGATGGGTTGACACAGTGTCTGCCACAGAAAACATTCAACACAGCACTGAGTGTGAAGCTGATGCCGGGCTGGGCAGTGTTTGTTCTGTTGTCTGTCTAGGTGCATGTGTCTTGGTTCTGTAAGTCAGAACCAAGTCCCCAACACCTCCAGCCACACACGAGATTACAGGCTGGCCTCCCAGCCTGTGCCAGGATTGCCCTTGTCATTACTCTTGGAAACAGAGGTGGATGACGCAACAAGCAAGGTAAGCACCAGCCGACTGGTGGTGACTTACTGGTCCGTAGTGTAGTTTCTCACGGGAAAAACACTTGAAAATAACTGTTCCCAACAGATTGTAAGAAAGCGCAAGTAAGCCCATGGTTCCCTTGTTTTGGGGGTACTGCATCCCGGTCAGGAATTGCACATTTGAAAAGAGGCCTTCGTGTTCAACAGAAAGCATTGGAAGGGGCTGTAGAGTTGGGGGAGAGAGAAATGGTAGCCATCACTAGAAACAGAATTTTTGACATGGCGGAGAAAATGCGAAACTGTTCACTGCAGATTAGTGAACACAAATAAGCCTGTGCTGACCTTTCTTATTGGATCATATGACACTGCCTGGAAATAACAAAATGCTTTGACCCGAGTCAAAGCATCTTTGAAATATGACTCACTCTACCCAGGTCCAGCCCTTCATGTTCAAGGCATGCAGAGTCCAGAGTTCCGCTCCACTCGGAAAGCCGCCTGACGGATGCCAGGCAGTCAGATTGAACCACGCAGCAAAATGACGGGGCTGACACGCAGGTCTGCTTCCTGCCGCTGCCAACTGTCCTCCGCTCCTAGGGCAGCCGATGGCTGGTGCATCGCCCTCTCTTCCCCCCACTGTCATGGTTAATGAAGCCACTCGGGTCAGCTTTGTAGGGGCTCCTGTATTGAACATCCTTCTGGCCCCGGTTTGTGGCTCCCCTCACTGGTGGTGAGTCTGTGTGGAAATGTCCATCCACGGTTTGGGACCCGCTCACCTTGTCTTTCATTCACCAGTTTGAATGTACACCTGAGGCAAGACTAAAACGACAAGTCTGGGCCCGCCCCTGTCCTTTACTGTTGCTTTCACCAAGGGAGCAAGTGGCAGGCCAACTCGCCTGCCCATCACAGGACAGGGCTATCTTGGGTGGTAAAGGGGAGGGTTTATGGAAGCGAGGAAGCCCTCCGTGAGATGGATGGGCACAGTGACTGTAACCAGGAACGTCCGCATACCAGCCATCATAAAGCTGGCGCAGGACCCAGCAGCATGCTGTCCTGTCAGACATCAGGTCAGCGTGAGCTGACTCAGTGGTTATCTGCCGTCAGCAACTAAGCAGGGAGGACACAGGAAGCCCACCTTGCCCAAAGAAGTTCCCACAAAAAACTGTTCCTTAGGAAGAGGCGCCTGTGATCAAAGAGGTGGAGACAGCACTGGTTCACTGCTTCTTTGCAGTTGATAAGCCAATGACCTCTGCCCTGCCCTCTGCAGCCGAGACAGGATGCTGCCTTATGGGAGGACTAACATTTGCAGCTCATCAGTTTCCAAACATGAGACAATACATTTTAAAATTACCCTTTTGAACATTTCTTCCTCCAAAGGAGCACCATTCTCCTCCCTTGGGCTCTGCCTCAGAAGCCATTTGGAACCGTCTCCAGCAGCACTGAGGAGCCCGGGCCACTGTGGGTGGGGTGTTGAGGCTGTCTGCGCCCATCAAGATTTGCTGTCTCAAACCGTGTGCAAATAAGTTAACTGGATTCGGACCCGCTAAACAGCCGTGTGTTTGGGGTGCTTCTCTTTACTCAGAGTGCTGGATTACTCTGTAAGCAAGGTAAGCACGGGCTTACTTGGACTTACTTACTAATCTCTAGTGAAGAGTTGCACATTTTTTTACGCTCCCAACCCCACCCACCCCCATCTATGATTCTGCTTCTAGGAAGGGCTGGCAGCTCTCTCTCCCAAGCCCACAGCACCTTCGTACAGAACCCAAGCTTCTTTTCAAACGTACAATCTCTGACAGGGACAGAGCTTAACCACTCACTGCAAGGTCAGCCGTTCAAACCCACTAGCCACACAGCCCGAGACCGATGTGGCAAGAAAGGTCTGGCAGTCAGCTTCGATAATGATTTGTGCCCTTGGCAACCCTATGGGGCTGGTTTACTTTGTCTTGTGGGGTCCCAGTGAGTCAGAATTGACCCAGTGGCAGTGAGTGTGGCCAGGAACAGCGTGCCCTGAAGCCAGGGAAACACGAGTTTACTTCCTAACCTGTAACCTCCCCACATCTGGTGACCCCGTGTGAAATGATTCACTCCAGATTCGTAGAGAAGCACACGTAAACCTGTGCTTCCCTGGCTTGGTGGGCACTCCTCCCTGGGAGAGGCTGGGCGACGTCGCCGCAGACAAGGGTTGCAGCTCCCTTTCAGGAAGCACAACATCTTCAAGTGCCTGCTTCCACGTCTCCTGCCTGCAGCAGAACTCTAGCCATTTCACATGAGCTAAGGAAGCAGCGCCCATCAGTCATCTCCAGTGACCCTCAAAGGAGGCCCTGACCCTCCTCTCCAGCAGCCGCTGAGCTAAGCCTGCTGGCCTTTGTCCCATCATCACGTGTCCCCAGAGAGCAGAGTCCCCTGCTCCTACCTCACCCACCGGGCATTGCCGAGCCTAGGTGGAGATGGAAGGCTCCGAGCCGAGGCCAGAGAATCTGGCCATCCCTTCTGCTCTCCACACCCACAGCCTGGCAGTCTGCCTCGAACAATGGCTCTGTCTCTGGAGAACACAACAGAAGCGAGCGGGCTGCTTTTGTAGCTTGAGAGATGAAAGGAGACAAGAGGAGAATGAGTGGAACCCTGGGAAGCTGGAGGGGGGCGGGGGGTGAGAGTCTCTTTTCCATTTAGCATTTTCACTGTTTCCTTTGGGTTGGAAAATAATCAAAGGCAGTCCCTTCTTGCCAGTCTTCCGTGCTGGCATCCAGCGTGTGCTGAAGGGATCACACTCTCTCTGGGCTGTTCTCCGGAGGTATTTACACAACGCGGGACATAGAGACCTGTGGCGAAGAATGCACGCTGGAAGACCTGGCTGAGAAACTGAGCTCCACGGACCTACTAGCAGTCTGCGGCCTTGGGAAAGACCCCTAGTGGCGCAGTGAGTTACGCATTGAGCTGCTAACCACAAGATCAACGGTACAAAACCAGTCGATCCTCAAGAGAAAGGTGAGGCTTTCTGCTCCTGTCAAGATCCCGTCAAGATTCCGTCTCGGAATACCCCCAGGGCCAGTTCTGCTCCGTCCTATAGGGTTGTTGAGTGTGAATCAACTGGATGCTGTGAGTTTGCAGTTTGGCGGCATGGGCACACTATGCACTCTCTCTGTGCCCCAATTCCTCATCTGTAAAATGGAGATAATGCAGGCACCAAAGAACAAAAATATCATATCATTGTGAATGAGGGGGAGTGCGGAGTGGGGACCCAAAGCCCACCTGTAGACAGCTGGACACCCCCTTACGGAACGGTCGCAAGGAGGAGAAGAGCCAGTCAGGGTGCAGTGTAGCAACGATGAAACATACAACTTTCCTCTAGTTCCTAAATACTTCCTCCTGCCCCACTATCATGACCCCAATTCTACCTTACAAGTCTGGCTAAACCAGGGGATGTACACTGGTACAGATAGGAACTGAAAACACAGGGAATCCAGGAGAGATGATCCCTTCAGGACCAGTGGTGAGAGTGGCGATATCGGGAGGGTGGGATACAGAGGGGGAACCAATTATAAGGATCTACATATAACCTCCCTGGAGGACGGACAACAGAAAAGTGTGTGAAGGGAGACATCGGACAGTGTAAGATATGACAAAATAATAATTTATAAATTTCAAGGGTTCATGAGGGAGTGGGGAGCGGGGAAGGATGGGGGAAAATGAGGAGCTGATGCCAGGGGCTTCCCTGGAGAGCAAATGTGTTGAGAATGATGAGGGTAACAAATGTACAAATGTGCTTGATACAATTGAAGTATGTAAGGATTGTGATAGGAGTTGTATGAGCCCCCAATAAATTGATTTTTTTAAATGGGGATAATGACTGTCCCTGCTTGACAGGGCCAGATTAAATTAGCAAACACATAAAGCACTCAGAGCCAATGCTCCGGAAGTGCATGCTCACAGTGAGTTCTCGGCCCCATTTGCTCTTCTGTTTTTAGGGGTTTGTATTCCCTGGTGGCATAATGGACTGATGACAAGGCCAGCAGTTAGAAACCACCAGCTGCTCCAAGGGAGAAAAATAAGGCTTTCTACTCTCCTAATGAGTTAAAACCCGCAGGGGCAGTTCTACTGTGTCCCGTGGGGCCACTCTGAGTCAGAATCAACTCAAGATTTGAGTGAGTCCCCTGGCAGACAGTGATGCTGAGGAATGGCTGCCTCTTGCATGTTCAGATCACCACACAGAGCAGCGCTCAATGTTTGGAGCACTCGGCCCAACTGCCTGGTAAATAAACCAGACACCACCCACCTCCCAACTAAGGCAGCCCCACGGCCTCTCTCTGTAACTTTGGATTTGCTCTTGCTCCAGAAACATGGCTGCTGGCTCTTCTGATGAACCTGAGAGAAGCCATGTTCATTGGCCATGATGTGTTTCCCAGGCCCCCTTCTTCCTCTCCACTGTGAGCTCCAACGGTTAACCCCCTTGGTTTGGGGTGGGGGGTGGGCATAGATTATCTCCTGGGTCCAGCTGTCGTGAGCGAGTGAAATTCAGTATGTGGCCCAATGGAAGATTTCCGTTTACTTGGATCCATAGTAAATGCTGGGGGGAAGCAGCAGTCAAGAAGTGAAACCAGGAAGTGCACTGGCAAATGTGCTGTGCAAAAACCTCTTGACAGTGTTCAAAAGGGGAGAAAACAATGGGACAGATGGTTCCAGGGGGACACAGGAGAGAGGAAGAGGGGGAAAGAAAGTGGGTGTTAACAAACCCAGGGACAAGGGAAAAACAAGTGATCTAAAATCGATGGCAAGGAGGGTGTAGGAGACCTGGTAGGGCTTGATCAAGGGCAATGTAACCAAGAGGAATTACTGAAACCCAAATGAAGGCTGAGCATGATAGTGGGACAAGAGGAAAGTAAAAGGAAATAGAGGAAAAAACTAGGAGGCAAAGGGCATTAAAAAGGTCTAAATACAGACATGTACATATGTAAATATAATTATACATGATGGTGGGGAAATAGATCTATGTACATATATTTATAGGTTTAGTATTAAGGTAGCAGATGGACATGGGGGCTCTACTCAAGTACTCCCTCAATGCAAGAATACTTTGTTCTATTAACCCGGCATTCCAGATGCTCACCTTCCTGACATGATTGCTGAAGACAAAGTGGGTACATAAGCAAATGTGGTAAACAGAACTGATGGTGCCCGGCTATCAAAAGATATAATGTGTGGGGTCTTAAAGACTTGAAGATAAACAAGTGGCCATCTAGCTGAGAAGCAGCAAAGCCCACATGGAAGAAGCACCCCAGCCTGTGTGATCACGAGGTGTCAATAGGAGCAGATATCAGGCATCAAAGACCCAGAACAAAAAATCATATCATTGTGAATGAGGGGGAGTTCAGAGTAGAGACCCAAAGCCCATCTGTAGGCAATTCAACATTCCTTTACAGAGGTTCACAGGGAGGAGATGAGCCAGTCAGGATGCACTATAGCACCGATGAAACATACAACTTTCCTATAGTTCTTTAATGCTTTTCCTCCTCCCACCCCCCCACCACTATCATGATCCCAATTTGAACTTACAACTCCGGCTAGACCAGAGCATGTACATGGGTACAGATAAGAGCTGGAAACACAAGGAATCCAGGACAGATAAACCCCTCAAGACCAATATTGAGAGTATCCATACCAGGAGGGGAAGGGGAAGGTGTGCGAGAAAGGGGGAACCAATCACAATGATCTACCTATAACCCCTTCCCAGGGGGATGGACTAGAGAAAAGTGGGTCAAGGGAGACATTGGTCAGTGTAAGACATGGAAAACTAGTAATTTACAAATTATCAAGGGCCATGAGGGAGGGAGGGTGGGAGGGAATGGGGTGGGTAATGAGAAGCTGGTACCAAGGGCTCAATTAGAAAGAATGTTTTGAAAATAATGAGGGCAACAAATGTACAAATGTGCTTGACACAATGGATGGATGGATGGTGATAAGAGTTGTTCGAGCCCCCAATAAAATGATTGTTTAAAAAAAAGAAAGTCTTAAAAAGCAAAGATGTCACTTAGAGAACTAAGGTACCCTGGCCCAAGCTCATGTGTGCAAGAGCTCTGGTGACACAGTGGTTAAGTATTGAACGGCGACTCCTCTGCAGGAAGATGCAGCAGTGTGCTTGTGTCCAATGTACAGCCTCGGGCGCTCTATGGAGTAGCACTGCTCTGTCCCATAGGGTTGCTGGGAGGTGGAGTAAGGAAGACGGGAGAATTATGATCCCTTCGAATTGTGGTGCTGGCAAAGAATACTACATTTAGTAAGGACTGCCAGAGAACTAGCAAATCTGCCTTGGGAGAAGTAGTCAGAGTGCTCCTTAGAAGCAAGGATGGTGAGACTCAATCTCGCCTACTTTGGACCTGCTACCAGCAGGGACCAGTCCCTGGAGCACAGTGCGAGTGGTCAAGTAGAAGGTCAGTGAAAAAGAGGAAGACCCTCCTGGAGCTGGACAAATACAGCAGTTGCGAGGGTGGTGCTGCACTGGGCAGTGTTTTCTTATGCTCACCCCGCATGGGGTCACGCTGAGTCAGAACCAACCCTGTGGCACTTCACCACCACCACCAAGGGAAGAGAGGCCAGCAGGCTCAGAGCTCAGCCTTCGAGAACAACTCAGGCCCCCGGCCCTGCCAGGATCCTTTCAGAGGGGCAGTTCCTGCGGGCTAAGGAAGAGCACCTGAATGTCTGCTGGGCCACAGGGAGGGAAATGGATCGTAGAGATCAGCCTGTTGCTGCCGCTGGTGAGTGAGAGTTACAAAAAGCAATCCCTGAGAAGTCAAAGCAGCTGGGCTTGCCCTTCGCCGGGTCAGACCCGCGGTTGCATCCTACTACACCTTGTGAAAAGTGTCTCTTCACATGGCTTGGCCACACTTGCTTTTCTAGTCCTGTGTCCTGAAAGGACCACCTAGGACGACACTGGTCTCTGACAAGTTTACACGGGATTCAGAAGGTCCGGAGAACGCGTTCATCCACTGCCATGCCATCAAAGCCAGAAAAACACACCAACAAGGGATGCCATGGCTGATGTCAAAGGGAGCTTGGTTCAAAGCAGAGAATACTTGTGCTTCATTGAGCACGCAGTCATTCGACTGTGTGGACCCCAATAAACTACGGATACCTTTGAGAAGCATGGGAATTCCAGAACACTTCATTGTGGTCACGAGGAACTCGGACGTGGATCAAGAGGCAGTTGTGGGGGGGGAGTGTGCATCAGGGTTGTATCCTCTCACCATATTTGTTCAGTCTGTATATGGAGTAAATAGTCAGGCACTGGGTCATATGAATGTGTCATCAAGGTTGGGGGAAGGCTCCAACCTGCTGCCCAAGACCCCGTTAGAGCATCGAAAGCACTGCGCCCGACCCTAGCCAGAGCAGTGCAATTGCCTGATATGGGTGGTAAAACTGGAAATTGAATGAGGTAGACCAGAGAAAAGAATCAATGCATTTGAATTGTGGTGCCCGAGAAGAGTACTGAACTGCCAAGAGAACAAACAGACCGATCTGCCTTGGGAGAAGCACAGCAGAAGGCTCCTTCGAAGCAACTATGGGGAGACTTCATATCCCATACTTTGGGCATGTGATCAGGAGCGACCTGTCCCTGCCCCTCATTAAAGCACAGGGGCAGCAAAAGAGAGGAAGACCCTCAAGGAGATGGGCTGACACAGTGGTGGCAACAGTGAGCTCCGGCATACGAACAATTTTGAGGACTGGGCAGTGGTTCCTTCAGTT
>NW_022111369.1:64792353-64799296 GCF_000313985.2 Echinops telfairi | reverse complement strand
TCTGCACACCATAATGTTTGGCTGTGCAACTGGACAGGGGCATAGTGTTGGCTTGAACCTAGGACTTTCCCCTGCTCAACCAGACAGAAAATCCACTCCTGTTCCTCACTTCTGGCATGGCACAGGTGGCCACACACTTGACTACCTATTGCACAAAAGACTGGTTGCTTAAACCCACTGAGAGGCTCCTTCAAGAACAACTTGGTGGTCTGCTTCTGGGCACCACTATGAATCCAGTTCCATGGCAACTAGCAGCTACAGCCCGATATGGTTTTCTAATAAGTGAGCCCAGGGAAGGCTTTCACCGTAAGTTTGTCAGATGCTTATTGATCTTTTTTTTTTTAACTTTCTGTCCTAACAATATGTCCAAAGATTGTAAGATGAAGCCTTGCTATCTTTGCCTCTAAGGAGCACCCTGGCCTTCTTCCAGTACAGATGTTTGTCCTTTTAGCAGTTCATGGTACTTTCAAATTCTTCTCCCGCACCACAATTCAAATGCATCCCTTCTTCCACGTTCTTCTGTATTCAATGTCCAACTTTCACGTGTATGTGATGCAATGGAGAATACCATGGCTTAGGTCAGGCACACATTAGTCCTCAGAGAACTAACCTTGCTCTTCAACACTCTTTAAAGATCTTGTGCAGCTGATTTACCTAAAACAATACGTCTTTTGATTTCTTGACTGCTGCTTCCATGAGCATTGATTGCAGATCCAAGCAGGACAAAATCCTTGACAACATCAACCTTTTCTCCATTGATCATGAGCTTACCTATCAGTCCAGTTGTGAAGATTTTGGTCTTCCTTTTATTGAGTTGTAATCCATACTGAAGGCTGTGATCCACGATCTTGGTCAGCAAGTGCTTCAATTCCTCCTCACTTTCAGCAAGCAAGGCTGTGTCATTTGTATACCACAAAGTGTTAATTAGCCTTCCTCCCATTCTAATGCCACATCCTTCTTCATATAATCCAGCTTCTCTGATGATTTGCTCAGAATAGAGGCTGAACAAGTATGGTTAGAGGCTACAACCCGGATGCATACCTTTCCTGATTTTAAACCATGCAGTACTCCCTTGTTCTCTTCCCACAGCTGTCACTTGATCCATGTGCAAGTTCCTCATGACCACAGTGAAGTGTTCCAGAATTCCCATTCTTGTCAAGGACATCCACAGTTTATTATGACCTATACAGTCAGATACCTTTGCATAGTCAATGAAACACAAGTAAACATCTTTCTGGTATTCTCTGCTTTGAACCAAGATCCAACTGACATCAGCTATGATATCCTTTGTTCCACGTCCCCTTCTGAATCCAATCTGAACTCCTGGGAGTTCCCTGTCAGTATGCTGCTGTAACCATTGTTGGATGATCTTTAGTAAAATTGCCTTAAGAAGGGACATAAAAAGTGCCAGCAACAGAGGTGGAACAATGACTCAGGCAGGTCCGAGAGAGCCAGTGGTGACAAGCAGTCAATAGCTGACACTCTCAGTTGCAATTGACAATGGTAACAATTGAGCCACTGACCCATGGAAAGAGGACATCGTGCTGAAGGTTAGAGGGTGAGAAACTGGAAAACCATCAGGAAAACAGTTGAGACTTTCTCTACCCTATAGAGGAGACCCTGACATTGAAAGCCAAAAAGTTGATGGTTCAAATCCACCCAGAGATATCTCCGAAAAATCATAGCCACTAAAAACCTTATGAAGCGCTGACCTCCTCCGACTCATATGGGGTCACCATGGGTGTGGTTTTGTCTTTTTCCACCCAGAGGAAAGGATCGCAAACAATGCCGAGCATATTATAAGTGCTCATAGACAACTAAGTATAAGCTTATTCATTGAACAAGTGGCTGGATAGTGTTGGTTCTCTTTAAGAGCCCAGCTTCTACTGAACCTCGTCCACCTTAAGCCAATCCTCGGTTGCCAGGTAAAGGTCACTAGTTGGCCCAGCCTGGGTCAGAGACCCCCTCCTAAGCCAGTCAACTGTGGTGAAGGACGGGTTCCACAGTAATACCATAGCTGCAGTAGCCCATGCATAAGACCACGCAAAAGAAGGCAGTTGACTTGTGGGTCAGACAGACACCGGTAAAGGCAGTTAAAACAAAGGTGATGACCTCGGGTGAGATTCTTCTTCAGTCCAGTCTCTGGAGATACGAAGGGATTTCAAAATGTTCATGGAAAAATAATGGAATTTTCCCACAAGCTTTTTGAAGCTGCCTTGCATATACGTGCAGAGAGAGCTCTAAAGAGAGATTTGCCTCAGGGAATTGACTTACACGGTCACAGGTGCTGTTGGGAGACTGGCAAGCACCAGGTCGTAGGTCAGGCCACAGCCTGGAGATTCATGCAGACTCTCCGAAAATGTAAGTCAGGCGACAAGAAGAATAAAGAGAAAAAGTGTTCCGGCAAAAATGCCTTCTTGACAGTGTGGAGGCATAGCACACCCTTGCCAAACTCTGTCTTTGCTTGCAAGGCCGTCACCTGATTAAGTCAGCCTGCTGCTTTGTAGAAGGTAGTCTTTCCTTGAGACCAGCTGATTGGATGATATGTCAGCAGTTTATAACCACCACACTGGCTATTGTGCTGTTGTGTTGTTTGGTGCTGTTGACTGATTTCAATAAATAGTGACTCCACATGACAGAGGGGAATTGCCCATAAGGCATTCTAGGGTGCCATCTCTCCATCTAGTAAGAAGCCATAACTTTATTAATGATAGAAACAGTACAAATTTCAAACCAAACTGCACACGCGTGTACATGCACACACATCTTTGTTTTCAGCTGGTTACATTGTTAAATCCGTAATAGCTTCTATAATGTCAGGACTGTTGTTCCTCGGGGTTCGAACTGCCTTTGCTCTTGATCCGTTGGCTTATGACATGACCAGTTCTATGTCCTTGACTTCCACATCTGTCTCATCAACCTCTTCCTCTTCACTTCCCTCTTGTAGAGTTGGAGTTGTGTGTTTTCTTGAATGTTCAAGACAACTTCACCTTGAACTTTGAATTTTTCAGCAGCTGCCAGCTGTGCTTGCTGAGATAAGTCCTCAATCTTGGCTTCCCCTCAAACTCTGTAGGTGTCTGAAGCAGGACTCTTGTAGACATCTGGCTTTGTGATGACAAAGAGGATATTCTTAGATTTGCAGATAATGACCCTGGTAACCCCTGTGATTTGCCAAAGACCCAGTTTGGACATACCCTTCCATGCCTTCTTTCCATTTGGACTCTGCTTGGCTTTACTGACTGGTTCGTCATCAATGTCAGCTGTGTCACCAGCTGGGCTCGAGTGGTTGCCTGCGTAGAATCCTGCTCCTCGAGCTCAGGTCCTGGTTCATCACCATCAGATTCAGTTCCAGATCCTTTCTCAGCCTGGGGCTGTGGCAGCTCCTGCTCTGTGCAGGGACGGATTCTGTGATGGATTCGCCAGGCATTGTGTACAGGGAACGAAGAACCAAGATGGTGCAGAAAGAGAGTGAGCAAGCGTGTGGCCCACATCTGTTGCAGAAGGAAGCCTGGTGTGGAGCGGGTAAAGCCACTTTCGATTGGCACCCAGTGCTTAACCAATATGCCACCAGGACTCCTTATAATAGCAACCGAACTACCAGTTTTTCAAACAACTGGATACTATGGCTTTGCCAAGTTGACACACAACAAAATCAACCCCCAGACATGGTGTCTGGGAGCTGGAAATGAACTTGGAGGTCTTTGGATCCAGCTCTCTGTTATTCACATAAGAGAAATGAGGCTCAGGCAGGTGAACTGTGCCTACAACCAGCGTTCTAATGGCATTTCTGAGAGGAAAACCGCATTTGGAGCCTGTTGATTAGACCAATACTTGCCCTAGAAATCTCTGCTCACGACACTATTTGTAACCATTGTTTGTATTTTCTTCTTTTTTATTTACGCTCCTTTCGGTGAAGTAGGGCTTTGCTTCCTATCAACATTAGCTAAATGAGATTCATGAGTTCTAGTGAAGTGGATTTTGGTAGGGAAGTCATCAAAGAAAAACCCAAACTTCAGTCTGTAGTCTGTATAAAGTACAGTCTGCCAGTGAGCAATTATTAAGAGATCACTTTATACACTAGCCACGGTGGTGGGTAAGGGAAACAGGAAAAACCTAGAGGGCTTGACACAGTGGCTACAATAGGACAGCAGTCATGAGGCCGGCACAGGACGGGGTGATGTCTCCTTCTGTCGTACATCGAGTTGGAACCAACGCCATGACACCCCACGCCAGTGTCTCCTTTTGCATAACTGACCTTTTGTAGCTTACAGTTTTCTAGGACAATGGGGTAAAGCTCATTGAGAAGTGCAGGGTAG
This sequence comes from Echinops telfairi, assembly GCF_000313985.2. NCBI lineage: Eukaryota > Metazoa > Chordata > Mammalia > Afrosoricida > Tenrecidae > Echinops > Echinops telfairi. The sequence continues at coordinate 64,794,980 of NW_022111369.1, read as the reverse complement.
AGGAGCTCATTCAGACCCAGAGAACTTAAGAAGGCTTCCCAAACCAATGAGGTCAATAAATAACCGCACTGCATTGTGGAGTCAATTCCAACTCATAGCCACTGGACAGGACAGCGTAGATGTAGTCCACAAAGTTTCTGAGACTGTCAAGCTTTCCAGAAGCAGGTTGGCACCTCTTTCTCCCACAGACCTGCTAGTGGATTCAAACCCCCAACCTTTGGTTAGCAGCCCAGCCCTTATCCCTCGGCACCACCTGAGAGCTCCTCCCAGAGGAGGCACATAGCCTCAGATGAGTAGCTGTTAGGGACCAAGGGATGCATGCCAGGGTGTGTTTGGGACACCACAGGTAGTGCCAAATGGTTGTCACTAAGGGCGGCAGAGAGAAGGAATATGGTGACCATGAGGTAAGCGAAGCTCACTCACACAGGGAGTCCTGGGTGGTGCTAGTAGTTGATGTGTCCAGTTGATGATTCAAGTGTATTTCAGAAGCAAGGCCTGGTGATCTACAGCCAGAAGGTCAGCCACTGAAAAACCTCGGGCACACATGAGGTCACCAAGAGTTTGGATCGGCCCCATGGCAACTTGGCTTTTTCAGACCAGAAAGGCCTGCAGGTGTGCACTGTGGCCAGAAGTGATGAAGCCCTGGGTGAACCTGCTGCACAAGACCTTGTCAGAGTGTGGAAAAGCCAGGGTGCTCTTGTGAGGACTGAGGGGCACCTGCCCCACGGCGTGGTGTTGTCACTCGCCTCATCTGCAGGTGGAAGTTGGACACTGAATAAGGAAGACAGCAAGGAGTGGATGCATTTGAACTGTGGTGCTGGCCGAGACGAAGGCAAGGACCGTGGACTGCTAAAGGACGAACAAAGCTGCTTCGGAAGAAGTGCAACCAGAGGACTCCTTGGAGGCCGGGATGGGAGACTCCATCAGATGTGGACACGGTGTCAGGAGAGACCGGGCCCCGAGAAGGACATCATGTTCGGTAAAGTGGAGGGGCAGTGAGAGAGAGGGAGGCCCTCACGGAGAAGGGCTGACACGGTGGCTGAGCCACGGGCTCCGCCCGAGGAACCTTGTGAGCATGCGCAGGGCTGGGCAGGGTTTCGTCCTGCTGTGCACAGGGCCGTGGTGGGTCGGAACCGACTCAGTAACCAGCCCACCATGCAGCTCCATGGCGTGTCCCTCAGGCTGCGCCATCAGCTTGGATTTCCTAGAGATCACCACGCTGCAGCCTGGGAGAGAGACCAAGCGAGAGCCAGGCTGACCCGGGCTTGGGCAGAGACGGGGAGGAGGGAGCGTCCGCGCTCAGGCTGGACAGTGAGCCGCTCTGCTGGATTCCACACAGCTGGGCACTCACGGGCTGTGGAAGGAAATGAGGAGAAGATGCGTAGGCTCCCTCCCTTGGTTCGGATGACGGCCGGGCAGTGTGGGTATTCTCTCTGGTTGGAACTCGGAAGAGAGAAAACAAGGTCCACGTTCGATGTGCTGTTCTGCTCTAAAGCTCAGCAGAGGCTGGCCAACAGGAACCATCTGGGGCCACTGGCATGAGGGAGGCCCTGAACCTTGGTCAGAGAGGGGATGCCCCTGAACCTGAACCTTGGTCAGAGCAGGGCCATCTGGCCGGAGCAGTCAGGAGCATAACGCGTGTATGGAGCAAGGCAAGTCCAGGGAGCAAGGGGAAGATGAAAGGGGCCGTATAACTGAGCGGAAAGAGGGAAGCTTCAAGAAAGATGAAGCCATCAACTGCCGCCAGCGGCGGGCAGGGACATCGAGCCCCAGGACAGAGTGGCTCTGGCCATGTGGAAAATCCCGGCAATGCGGGGAAATGAGTAAGTCCCGAGGAGCCTGGCCATCAGCTGATGTTTCTAAAGAATTAAAGTGGAGCTCTTTTTTCTTTCTTTTTTTTTTTTTAATTTCTCCATATTTATTTATTTATTTAATTTTTTTGTTGTTGTTGAGTGGAGCATTTTAAGAGAAAGGAGCTCATAAAAACGCTTTCCTTTTCTCCAGAATGTGTTTCTAAATGAGTGTGTGTGGGATAGCACGATAAAGCAGGCACTGCTCTGTAGTGAGATCAGCATGAATTTTCATCTCAACACCGCGGTTTGCTCATGGGGAGACTTTGGCCAGATTACTTGAACCCCTTTTTGCCTCAGTTTCTCTCCCTATAGAACAGACCTTGGAGCTGCGTTGTAGATTCTAAGGTCTGCATGAGATCGTGCTCACCCTTTATTTTTCTCCAAAGCCTTTCCTGCCTTCTAATACCCTATATAAGGAGCCCTGGTGCCATAGTATAGGAAGCATTCGGCCGTTAACCATGAGGTCAGCAGTTCGAAACCACCAGCCACATCATGGGAGAAAGCTGAGGCTTTCTACTAACATAAAGAGTTACAGTCTTGGAAATCCACTGGGACAGTTCTACCCTGTCCTATAGGGTAGCTGTGAGTCAGAATCAACTCCATGGCAGGGAGAGTTTTCTAGCACACCATCTAAGGAAAAACAAAGCCTACCGACCTACGGGAGAAGGATGAAGCTCACACAGATGTATCGTCTTGGAAACCTTGTATAGGGTCACTAGGAGTCAGCCTTAGGTTTTAACATACTGTCTAATTTACTTATTTATTGCCATTCTC
>NW_022111369.1:64782887-64788872 GCF_000313985.2 Echinops telfairi | reverse complement strand
AAAAAAAAACAAAAAAAGAAAAGCCTTTCTGTCAGATTAAGGTCATGAGGCAGGAGTTCGGGGCTGGAGAGAGAGCTTTTTCTAGGAGAAGATACTTCTGGAGTGAGAATGGGACTTACGAAGGAGCCCTGGTGGCTCCATGGTTGAGCATGTGACTGCTAACCAGATGTCAGTGGGTTTGAACACACCAGCTGCTCCGTGGGCGGACTCTGTGGCAGCCTGCTTCCATAAAGACTACCCCACAAGCCTCGAGCTGATTCCATCTCATAGCGACCCTATAGGTCGGAGTAAAACTGCTCTGTAGGGTTTGCAAAACAGGAGCAGGCACCTCATCTTTTTCCCAAGGAGCTGCTTGTGGGTTTGTACCACCAACCTTGAGGTCCGCAGCCTAGCATTTATTCCATATTACCCTAGGGATCCTTAGGAAATCTCACGGGGCAGATCTTCACTAGCCTATCAAGTCAGTATGAGTCAGAATCAACTGAGTGGCAACAGGTTGGGTTATTTTGTTTTGTTTTCAGGGCGTGAGGGAGGAGGCCTGGTTAAGTAGTGGTTCACCTGCCAACTGAAAGGTGGATGCCTCAGACCCACCCAGGGGCTCCTTGAGAGTAATCTGCTTTCCAAAAAATGATGCCCTAGGGAAGCCTTCTTTGTCTCTTCGCAGGGGTCACACGAGGCAGAATCAACCCAGCAGCATAGTGAGGGAAGCAAAGGAGAGAGGGAAGAGAGTTTCCTAGAGAAAACGATGTCTGCTGCACAAAACTAAGTTATACCAGCGATACACAACTATCCCATGGCTGGAATGCCCAGGCACTCCCCAATGGAGCAGGTGGAGGCGAACGCCCACTGCTATGGCCTCGACTAGTGCGTGGGCTTCTGATCTTTCCTACTGATTTGTGAAACTCCCCAGGGTAGTTAACAGGAGATGAAGAAAGCAAAGTACAATGAAAGGCATTAGATGTCAGGTGGGTGCTTACCCTTGCCATACACATTGAAAGAGCTGCATGCGAGAGGGTCTCCAGGGCACTGGTTTTCTCCCTTTGGGCAGAGGCCACACAGATGTGTCTACTCTGTGAGAGTGGATCACAATGTATGCTCAACTCTCACTGCCATGTAGTTGATTCCGACTCATAGCAGCCCCATGGAACAGGGTAGAACTGCCTCAGTGGGTTTCCAAATCCGCAATTCCTTATAGGAATAGAAAGCCTCCTCTTTCTCCCTCAGAACACCTGGTGGTTTCCAACTCCTGCATTCTGTGGTTAGCAGCCCAACCCATAACCCACTATGCCACCAGTTCTCCATTGCAATGTACACTTATGTCTGCTTCAGCCCACATGTTGTACTTCAGTACAGCACTCAAGAAAGAATCTTAAGCATTACCCAGGGCACGAGCCATGGTGCTTGACTCCAGCAAATAGAGTATGGGATAGAATGAAATAGAGGCATACCCCAAAGCCACATTATAAAAGCTGTATGGACTGAGCCCAGGGGCTTGGAACTTTATCCTCAGATCTATGAGAAGCTACAGAGAGACTCTGAGTGGGAGATAGGGCTGAGAGAGAGATCTTTAAGAATGTGGCCCCTAGCTCCTTGATTTCACTTTAGTTAGTAACCTTTGTCACACACCTTTCTGGATTTTAACCAGGCAGCATTCCCATGCTCTGTTCACACGACCGTTTCTTGGTCTATGTACAGGTTCTGCATGAACCCAATGAAGTGTTCTGGCATTTCCTCTCTTCTCGAGGCTATGCAGAGTTTGTTGTGATCCATACAGCCCCATGCCTTGGCATAGTCAATCAAACACAAGTGAGCATCTTTCTGGTAGCCTTTGCTTTCAGCCAAGATCCATCTGACAGCAGCGATGGTATCCTTTGTTGTGCAGCCTCGTCTGAATCCAGCCTGTACCTCTGGCAGCTCCCTGTCAACATACTGCTGCAACTGTTGCTGGATGATCTGCAGCCAAATTTTGCTTGTATGTGGCATCCATGACATTGTTCTACCATCTAGCTTCCTTTAGGACGGTCCAGATGCGGATCTCTTTCAGGCGGCTGGCCAGGCCTTCCAAATGTCCTGGCAAAGCCGAGTGAGTGCTCCCAGGGCTTTGTCAGCTTGTTGGAACATTCTGATGGGCGGTCTGTCAATTCCCAGACTTTGTTGTGGGCCAATGCAGCCACTCTGTGAGGAAGATGTGGCCGTCCGCTGCCGCTGCCACGAAGAGCTGCATGCAGCTTGGACTTCCTTCGGCACCTGTGTTAGCTCTTGAAGTGGTGGAATGTCGCCTATCTGTGTTGGATACAGTGACCCAGTGTATCCTTCCCATCATCTCTTGATGCCTCCTGGGCCCATGACGGTTCAGGAGCAGCATTCTGATCTTCTATATGGGAGACTTGGGCCTGACGCCCTGCCAGTGCACCTCATGAATACATGCTTGTGTGTTGCTTTGATGCTAAACAGATTTCAACGGAACTTCCAGGCTAAGATGGCCTAGAGAGAAGAGCCTGACCATTAACTTCCAAAAAAAAATCATCCAATGAGAATCTTAATGCTTACAAGGCTCCAATCTGCTTACTTGTACCAAGTAAAAGAGGGGTGAAAGCCTTAGGCAAGAACTGAGGGAGCTAAGGATCTCACTAAATCTGAGGACTCACTCCATCAGGGACTTGAAAGGAGAGATGAGACAGCACAGTTTAAGAGGAGTCTTAGGTGTGGGCTCAGGTGACTGGGAATGTGGTGGTACTGTTAGAGACTCAAGAGCAGGGGCATACTTGGTGGTGGCGGTGGGTGGGCATGCATCAAGTTTGAGAGCTGTGGAGTCTGGGGATCCTGGGAGACATCCAGACAGTGGTGTTCCTGGTACTCAGTAGAAAGGTGTGCGCTCAAGGCGTAGCTTTTGGAAGAATATATGAGAGTGCTGAAGGCATGCGAGTGGAGAGGTCCTCCAGGCTAATGTGCCCAGTGAGGAAGCCCAGGTGCCAAGGATGGAGCCTTCATTGACATTGACAGTATTCGTTTCCTTGGGCTACTGTAACAGTGCCACAACCTGGGTGGCAGAGGACCGCAGACAGTTATTCTCTCTTAGTTTAAAATTAAGGTGTCAGCAGGAGCCCTGGTAGGACAGTGGGTTACAACTTGGGCCGCTAATCACAAGGTAAGCGATTTGAAACCACCAGCTGTTCTGTGGGAGGAAGATTTGGCAGCCTGCTTTCATCAAGAGCTCCAGTCTCGGAAACCCACGGGCGCAGCTCCACTCGGTCTTCTAGGACCACTACTGGTCAGAATCAACTTGGTGGCAACCTGGTCGGTTTGGGTTTGGTTTCATGATTTTCCAGGCTCCAGATCATTGAGATCTGACTTCCAGGATCACCTCCCAACAATGGCAGTGTGGACGGGGACTAGCCAAGACAATACTGGCCCTCTGGAATAGAGTAGAACTGCCCCATGGCATTTCTCAAGCTGTACTCGTTCCAGAAACACACTCCCACATGGTTTTTTCCCCACAGAGCGGCTGGTGTATTCAAACTGCCAACCTTACAGTTAAGGCTGGAGGTTCATGTCCACCAGAAACATCTCTGGGGAAAGGCCTGGTAATACACTTGAGAAAGTCGGCCATTGGAAAGCTGTGGAGCACAGATCTACTCGAACATGCCTGGCATCACCAGGACTCAGAGTCAACCCCACAGCATCTGGTTTGGTTTGGTTGTTTTAAGGTGCCATGATAAGCATTTCTATATAATAGGCCATTGATATATCTGATCCTGAATAAGTCCTCATCTCTCAGGTATGTTTATCTCACCTGCATTATGGAAGTAGCTGCCCTGGGGACCACTGGGAGTCTAATTCGAATCACCTGATTAAAAGATACTTTGGCCAAAAATCATATCATTGTGAATGAGGGGGACTGTGAAGAGGGGACCCAAAGCCCATCTGTAGGCAACTGGACATCCCCTTACAGAAGGGTCGCAGGGAGGAGACGAGCCAGGCAGGGTGCAGTGTAGCAAAAATGAAACATACAACTTTCATCAAGTTCTTAAATGCTTCCTCCCCCTCCCCACTATCATGATCCCAATTCTACCTTACAAATCTGGCTGGACCAGAGGATGTACACTGGTACAGATAGGAATTGAAACACAGGGAATCCAGAATGGATGATCCCTTCAGGACCAGTGGTGAGAGTGGCCATACCGGGAGGGTGGAGGGAGGGTAGGTTGGAAAAGGGGAACCGATTACAAGGATCTGCATATAACCTCCTCCTTGGGGGACGGACAACAGAAAGATGGGTGAAGGGAGACGTTGGACAGTGTAAGATATGGCAAAATAATAATTTATAAATTATCAAGGGTTCATGAGGGAGGGGGAAGGAGGGGGGGAAATGAGGAGTTGATGCCAAGGGCTTAAGTGGAGAGCAAATGTTTTGAGAATGATGAGAGCAACGTATATACAAATATGCTTTACACAATTGATGTATGTATTGTGGTAAGAGTTGTGTGAGTCCCCAGTAAAATGATTTTTAAAAAATCCCTTGGCAGCACCCCATTGACGCTCATGATGTTTGCCTTGCAGGTGAGCCGGCCCCATCCCAGCGACCACCCTCTCCTGATCCTCTTCATGGTGGGTGGGATCACCGTGTCTGAAGCTAAAATGGTCAAAGACCTTGTGCCTTCCCTGAAGCCAGGAACCCAGGTACTCAGTCCTCGGGGTGTGGCAGAAGCTGGGAGGGCAAGGGTGAAGCTTCCCTAAGATTCCAGGGGCCCCATTCCTGCACTGTCTTCCAACCTCCATCCTACCTGCCAGACCAGCCCGACACTGCCTAGGAAAGTGCCAGCTCCCCCTGGTCAAGTCCATCGGGATGGGTTAACTTCTGTCACCAAGGCAATCTCCATCAGAGACACTCTTTGGTGTTCAAAATAAGTGACCCTCCAAATGAGGGAGTGGGGAGGCCATGGAGGGTGTGGGGAGAGTGTACCCTCGGAGGCCTTTGCTGTCCTCTAGGCCGCTGTGCTACAGGGCTGTCAACCCCACTCCAGCAGTTAAGTACAAATGGAACCATGCAGGGACCTTGATTACTTATATAAGCAGCCATAACATCATATTTCCACTACCTATCTGGTACTTAGTTAGGTAGTCATGAATTCAGGATTGTGTGTCACATCTTGAACACTGGACACCTCACCTGTGTCATTGTGCCACAAGGTAGGACCAGCTCTTTGGGAAATCACACCAACCATTGATTCTTGTTGAAATTGTGGACAACCAAAATCTGGGACATTATCATCTAGAAAGACCAATCTCTAGACAAAGATGTAATGTTCGGTAAAGTAGAGGATCTGTGAAACCCAACTTGAGCTGTACAAGCAGCATAGCCAGATGGCCTCCAACATCTAGACCTTGAACATGGGACGGAGTAGGCGACATGTCACTCCATCATGTGTGAGGTCGCCATGAGTCACAGCCAACATGGTAGCAACAAACAGCAAAACCACGGTGCCCTATATACCAACTGCTCTTCGTCCATATCTTCCCTAGTTGCACATTTAAGGGTAACTTGCAAGGGACCAAAATACACAAGCTCACAATCATCTCTGTGAAGTTGGATACATCGATTACTCAACAAGCACTTGATGGGCAGCATCTCCTGTATGGCCATGACTACGCTCTCTGCTGAGGACACGGCATTGGTTGAGCCCGATGAGCTCCTGCAGTCATGGAATGCCCCCCGTAACAGGGGGAGACAGAAAATAGATAAGGGAACTCAAGTTGGTGGTGAGAACCACTAAGCACATAGTGGGGTGCTCTCGTAGGGAAGCCACCAGCGGCAGGGGGACTGCCTTAGTTGATGTGGTCTCCTCCTGAAAGAGCCCCAGTGGTGCAAACATTTAAGTGCTCAACTGCTAACCTACAGATTGGTAGCCCCATAAGCAAATGTGGTGAAGAGAGCAGATGGTGCCCGGCTTTCAAAAGATATAGCATCTGGGGTCTTAAAGGCTT
>NW_022111369.1:64778422-64781861 GCF_000313985.2 Echinops telfairi | reverse complement strand
GTGTCACTATGAAGTAGAAGCCACGCCACACACCTAGCCACCAGCCCAGCCTCCCAGAGGGAAGGCACTTGCGCTGAAAGGTGACATGTCAGGATCAGCTAGTCAAAGGAAACCAGCAAAATCCCCCCACAGTTCATCCGGAAATGAATTGGTTCCCAACAAGAACAAGGACAGCATGCAAACCTGGAATCCAGAAACCACAGTCCCCCCGCAAGCTTCAACTCCTTCCCTGCGAGGCCTCTAGGAGCATTTTCAGACTGCTGGAGGACGTGCTCCCAGTAGGAAGTGGAGAGAGCCTTCTGTGCTGACCACAGGAACAGGGTCATAGAGGGCAGCATGCCCTACCCCATGCCTCAGACAGCCACCAGCACCACACTGCCCGGGGCCGCAGTGCCCATGGGCTTGACCCCAACCCTGTGACCTTGTTCACCTGCTGCCTGGTGGGCAGAGCGGTGCAGCTGGATGGAAACAGGCCAGGAGAAGCCTGTGGTTGTGGACAGAAAATGACCGGGAGCGACCTCCGAAAGTACAGGGAGACCTTGCCAGTCCTCTGCTGCCCATGGGCACACACATGTCACGCACACTCCCCCATGCGGCACTGCTTTTCTGCAGCTGAACCGTGAGGGGGAACGTGAGTTTGAAAACAAGCAGCAGTGGGCTCTGGAACACCCGGAGGCATACAATTCCAAACACAAATGTTCAAGGGTCCCCAAATCCTGACTCTTAACATGGCTGTACGTTCTTCTGAAACTGAATGGAAACCCAGGAAAGGGAGTCAGTGTGACATTAAAATATATATAGAATAAACGTGTTATAATGAAAAGTGAAAACTTCTGGTGTCAAAAACCGTGTGTGTGTGTGTGTATCAGAAGGGACAAAGGTGGCAAGATGATCTGTTCTCGTACATCTAGTTCTTTAAAAACCAGTTGCCATAGATTCTGACTCTCGCATGTCAGACTACACTTGTGCTCCACAGGGCTTTCTGTGGCTGATGTTTCAGTGGTAGATCACCAGGCCTTTCTTTGGCGGCACCTCTCAGGAGACTTGGACTCCTACCTCTAGCTGTGTAGTTATCAGCCGAGCACATGAATCGTTGGACCATGCAGGCTCTCCTCCAACCCTTTCCAAACCTAATCCACTCACCACCATTGAGTCAGTTCTGACCCAGCTCCCCTACAGGAAGCATCTGTTATCATACTGTGGTGGCTTGTGTGTTGTTGTGATGCTGGAAGCCACATCACTAATACTTCAAATCCCAGCAGCATCACCCAGGTTTCATCAGAGCTTCCAGACTGAGAAGAGACCATGAAGAAGGAATAGGCTGTCCACTTTAGAGCAACTAGTCACTGGAACCCAGTGGATGGCACTGAAACAGTGTCAGTTACTAAAATCCTCAAATGTAGAAGCAGGACACTGTCAGAGATCGTGCCAGAAGATGAGCCCCTCAGCTCTGTCGGAAGAGCTTCCGTCTCCAAGGAGCGTCAAGCGTAATGACGCAGAGGGAGGAAAGCCTTCTGGACCTTGGTTTCCTGATGGAGCAGGACTCAACATGAGAAGATACAGTCGCAAATATCAATTAATAATTGGACCCTGGAATTTACAAAGTATGAACCTAGGAAAGTTAGAAGTCATTAAAAATGAAATAGGACACGACTCGCTCGCTGCTGATTCCACCCACTGCCGCTCCTTCAGCCTCCAGGAAGGAACTTGCCACCATGCCCTCCCCATACCCAGCACTCACCCCAGAGCAGAAGAAGGAGCTGTCGGGCATTGCCCATCGCATTGTGGCTGCAGGCAAGGGCATCCTGGCTGCAGATGAGTCCACCAGAAGCATTGCCAAGCGACTGCAGTCCATTGGAACTGAGAACACCAAAGAGAACCGTCGCTTCTACCGCCAGCTGCTGCTGACCGCTGACGACCAGGTGAACCCCTGCATTGGGGGCATCATCCTCTTCCATGAGACTCTCTACCAGAAGGCAGATGACGGGCACCACTTTCCCCAACTTATCAAATCCAAGGGCGGGATTGTGGGCATCAAGGTCGACAAGGGTGTGGTGTCCCTGGCAGAAACAAACGGTGAGACCACCACCCAGGGCTGGACGGGCTGTCTGAGCGCTGTGCCCAGTACAAGAAAGATGGCGATGACTTTGCCAAGTGTCGCTGTGTGCTGAAGATTGGCGAACATACCCCTTCAGCCCTCGCCATCATGGAAAATGCCAACATGCTGGCCCGTTATGCCAGCATCTGCCAGCAGAATGGCATCATGCCCATTGTGGAGCCCAAGATCCTCCCCAATGGCGACCATGACCTGAAGCGCTGCCAGTATGTCCCTGAGAAGGTGCTGGCTGCCGTCTACAAGGCCCTGAGTGGCCACCACGTCTACCTGGAAGGCACCTGAAACCCAATATGGTCACCCCCGGCCATGCATACACACAGAAGTTTTCCCACAAGGAGATTGCCATGGCAACTGTCACTGCACTGCGCTGCACCATGCCCCCTGCTGTTACCGGGGTCACCTTCCTGTCTGGAGGCCAGAGCGAGGAGGAGGCATCCATCCACCTCAACGCCATCAACAAGTGCCCCCTGCTGAAGCCATGGGCCCTGACCTTCTCCTACCGGTGAGCCCTGCAGGCATCTGCCCTGAAGGCCTGGGGTGGCAAGAAGGAGAACCTGAAGGCAGCCCAGGAGGAGAACATCAAGCGAGCCCTGGCCAACAGCCTCGCCTGCCGAGGGAAGTACGCTCCAAGCGGCCGAGCTGGGGCTGCAGCCAGCGAGTCCTTCTACGTCTCTAACCACGCCTACTAAATGGAGGTGGTGTGAGGCTGCCCCTCAACACTCCAGACCCCTCGCCCCCTCCCATGCCCACCTCTTGATGGGAGGGCACCACCTGGGCTCCAGGCCACGTTTTCCTCTCACTCTTGCCACCTTTGTGACAGCGGTGTGCGGTGTTGTCTGTGTATGCCAACTCCATCGCCCTTTCCAGCTCACTGCCGATAAACAACGGTTTAATGGGGGGAAAGTGAAAAAGGATACATAAACTTTGATACTCTGGGTGTCGGTGAGCCAAAGTGGACCGGTGTTGGCCATTTTGAACCAGAAAATTATATGGCTTGTGCCGGGAAGGACACCAGCGCGGGGACTGGCTTTGCGTTCGTCTTCCAAAAGGGTACTTTGGACATGTTGTCAGGAGAGATCAGTCTCTGGAGAAGGACATCATGCTGTTGGTAAAATAGAGCAGCAGCTGAACAGAAGAGACCCTCGATGAGATGGACTGACAGTGGCTGCGACCAGGAGCTCCAACAAGAACTATTGTGAGGCTGGCCCAGGACTGGGCAGTGTTTCATTAGATCGTGCACACATAGGTCACTATGAGGTGGAGCTGACTCTTTGGCACCTAACAACAACAGTGAACCCTACAGGAAAGTATAGAACAGCCTCC
>NW_022111369.1:64775333-64776807 GCF_000313985.2 Echinops telfairi | reverse complement strand
CCTGCCTGGTCTCCACGTTAGAAAGCAGAAGGCTGTGGGATCTGAGCGCTCGCTTGCCGTGCCCTCCGTGATGTAGAGCAGGAAGACTCAGGCACCCACGAATTACTGAACAGGACCAGAGAGAGGACAGCTAAGAGGACCGTCCCTCTCTGCTGGCCTCGGCAGGAATTCAGGACTGGGCGAAGAACAAAGCTGACAATTCCCTCTTCCAATTGAACCAGCACGTGCGTGGTGTCCCAAGGTTGCTTTCAGGGGCTAGGTGGTGAGGCCCCTGGGACCCCTGGTGTTGCCCACCCCCTCCTTGGCCACTGCCATCCCTGGGTTTCCACTCACTGGCCCTAAGGGATGGAGGAGAACTGCTCCCGAGGGGTTCTGAGGCTGTGAATCGGGTGGGGAACCTTTTTCCTGCCAAGGGCCGTCTGGATACATAGAACACCGCATGTGGGCCCTACAGAAACGTCACTCTTACAGTCAGGTGTCATGGGGTCGGTCGGGACGCATAGAGCCCCCGTGTCCAAAAGAATGAAGCACACCCGGCCCGGCACCCTCCTCACCACTGTTCCTGTGCTTAAGGCCATTGCTACAACTATGTCAATCCAGCTCCGGGAGGGTCTTCCTCTTGGTCACGGTGCCTCCACTTTGCCAAGCATGATGCCCTTTTCCAGGAACTGGCCTCTCCTGATAGCATGTCCAAAGTACATGAACATGAGGCCTCCTTGCTTCTGAGGTACATTCTGGCTGTACTTCTTCCAAGTCAGATTCGTTTGTTCTTTTGGCAGTGGATGGTACTCGGTATTCTTCACCAGCTCCATCATTCAATTTAGTATCAGCCAAATCCCGGTTTCTCATGGGGAGGAATAACATCTGTATACAGTTGTTATACTGTATACAGTTCCAGTTGTTCTTGTGGGAGGTGTTCTGGGCAGAGGGCAGTCGAGGGATGTGGCAGGATGGGCAGATCTCTGAGCATGCTGGGAGCCCTTGAGAACCAGGCTGACCCCTCTGTCAGTCTCCACTCCAGGTTGACTGGTGGAAGTCAGTGCTCAGGAGCTCATGAGTTAGGATTAAGGTCTGTGTCCTTGTGAACCCTGAAGGGGACACTCAGATCCGTGGTCCAAGTTGACTCAAACTACTGCCACCGGGCTGATGAGGTCAGATTGGTGACCTGGCAGTTAGCCACCCAGCACTTAAACCAGTGCTCCACCAGGGCTCCTTAAGACCTTGGTATTGAGGCTGTTAACTGCGAGGCCAGTGGTTTGAACCCACCAGTCACTCTGTGGGAGAAAAATGAGGCGTTCTGTTCCCAAAAGGGATGGAGAACATCCGGCCCTTGGGCCTTCTCTCTATTGAGGTCAAATGACTGGGTGGGTGGCCCAGCCACAGTATGATCAAATTCGAGTTAGCAGTAAGGCAGAGGCCAGGATCAGCCTCTCAAATACATCCACTGCCAGCCTCGGCCCCTGTAACTCCGGGT
>NW_022111369.1:64774333-64775233 GCF_000313985.2 Echinops telfairi | reverse complement strand
ATCCTCCCCCGGGCTTTGCACTTGTCTTCCCACCTAGGCTTGGTTCCCCCCATTTCTGAGATGTGTTCACCTCCCTCCTGCCCTAGGTCATCGTGCTGTCCACCCGGCTCCTGACACCACGCAACATTCCTGAGCTGCTGTTTGCAACGGACCGGCTGCACCCGGACCTCGGCTTCTGATCACCTGCAAACTGGAGCCCTGGCCACAGGCAACACAATACTGTCCTCTGGCACCATGCAAAACAATGCCCCTAACAGAAAGCGGCTCAGTGACCAAGTGCCAGTGTGATTGAGTTCCACCTGAGGGGGCTCCATCACCAGGCCAGAGGGACTTGGATTGCTGCAGTTCTTCACAACAAACATTTTTCGTCTCCTTCTCACCTCCCACCTCCCCCTTGATTTGTCTGTGGTGTCAGCCGGCCTGCAGCTCACAGGTTCCCACTCCTCCTTAACCCCCTGCAGGTAATCTTCCCCATTTCCACCGGCCAGCTGATTAAGTCTAAATAAACTCCTGCTGGTGGTTGGGGCTGGTAGATTGCAAAGCTTGTGATTTGAAGTTGCTCGAGGAGACACAAGACATGTGTTAGGACAATACATGTGAGGACATTTTGATTTTTCTTAATCTTACAGAGCTGAGGAGGGAAACTTTGTTTCTCTCCATCTGAAACATTTCTGAAAAGGGAGGGCAGTGGCCAGGGCCACACTGCTAGTCAAATGCCTGGTAAACGTCGCACTGTAAACCATCCCCTGGTTACAAAGGGCTGCATTGTTCCTGATTGGTGTGTGTGTGCCCAAGAGCCCTCCAGACTGTTAGATATGGGACAAGAGAGAGGTAGGCTGGGAGCTGTCCAAGGAAGGTCCTCAGAAGAGATTCGGTCACAGGGAGTCTAGTAGATTGCAG
>NW_022111369.1:64773322-64774123 GCF_000313985.2 Echinops telfairi | reverse complement strand
GCCAACCCCTCTGACCTTTGTGACTTCAAATTTACATTTAATTGTAAACCTCTGTTCTCTGTAAGTCAAAACTGTCCTTCGGGCCATTGAAGACAACCTGAGACCCATCTAGTGGAACTATGTCAGAACTCTGGGGGAGGGGGCGTGAGCTGTCTGGGACCCATACCCTTGTGGGTAAATTGTTGATAGAAATTTCTGGTACCTCCAAAAGAAGTTTATAATAGAGAAAACTGAAGAGTGTCAAGTGCGGATTGAACAGGTGGAGGAAATAAAATATTAATGAAAACACACGTGTCTCTGATTTTTGTTGTCTTTAAAATGTCTTTTTAATGAGTTGCTGGCTTGGAGTTTTTTGTTTGCTTGTTTTTAATCCTCCTAAAATGTAACCCAAACAGGGTTTTGTAGCCACAGGTGTTCTTTTTCCTGCTTAAGTACGTGTTCCACCAAACCCCAGTTATTTCGTGACATTTAAACACGGGGGCTCTATACTTGGTTCAGTCTGTTCATCTGAAGACTCGAATTTTTGAAAAAGACGAAAATTATAGATATGCAAAAGAAGTAATCATGAAAGTGAAAATGACTGTTTTCAGAAATAAAAATGGAGGAGCAACCTGTTATGTGACTCGTCTGTGTTCATTCATTCATTCCTCTGCCGTGCTGCCAGCACCCTGCCGGCTCTGGGGTGAACGAAAGTGATGAGTGTGCCCCACAACCCCCTAGGTGCCCACCTGACACCCAGTCCCAGGGGGGTGTCTGTTCAAGGTTACTGCTGAAGCCATGTGTGTGTGTGTTATATGCACA
>NW_022111369.1:64771326-64772861 GCF_000313985.2 Echinops telfairi | reverse complement strand
CACACACACACACACACCCCACAGAAGAGGAGGAGTTAGAACTGGGCCCTGAAGTCCCTCCTGGATTCAACTCTTTACACTCCCTCTCAGGACTTGTAGATGTCAGCATCCACATCTGTCGGATCACGTCATAATAGTCCCTACCTCAAATCTTCCACAAGTTGGGTGGCCACGGCACCTGCACCAAGGGCTTCAACCATGACAATGATGCGGGTGGCACAGGACGGACGGACCTGCTTTGTTCTGTTGTACACAAAGTCACCACGAATTGGAGCCAACCCGATGGCACCGAACCACCACCTTCACCACCACCTCATGAGAGTGGGCCATCCCTACCACAGCTGCTAGCATTCAGCACCCCACGACGGCGGGGTCATCGCCCGGAACACGGCCAGATGCCCACGTGTGACGGTGGGGTCATCACCCAGAGCACAGCCAGATGCCCATGTGTCACCAGGAGATGACAGGCCGCCAGAGAGAAAACCGGGGTGGCGAGGAGACGACAAGTTGCAGGTGGAATAATGCCAGGATGGCCCGTCCATCGGAGAACAGGACAAGGAGAGTAGCCCGGTTGTGAAGAACAGTGTCCAGAGCCTCCTCTCATGCCCGGGCTCCAATCCCCTCTCTTGCACTTAGTAGTTCCTTCTGCTGTTCTGGGATGAGTCGGCAAACTTTGGGTCATGATCATACCTTTTACCCTGAAGTGTTGTAAAACCTAAAGGAGCAAAGCAGTGTGAAGTGATCACACCAGTTGCCCTCGAGTCACCTCTGACCCCTTTGGTGACGTCCACTGTATTTTCACAAGTTAGCCTTTTTTCTATCGGACCTTCCATGGCTGATTCGTCGGAGGTCGATCACCTGACCTTGGTTCTGAGGCCCCTGGATGGACTCGAACCTCTGCCCTTTCAGCTAGCAGCCAACCGCTCAGGGACTCCAGGCGCCTTTGGGAGTGACCATGACTGGTGATCGACACGCCGATTGCTCAGGCAGGACCCCAGTCTGGAGGGGAGCCTTCTCCACGCCGTTCACCTCGGAGTAGTGGCACAGGTTTCAGGACTGACACCCTCAATTTCTCGCTCCAGGCACATCGCAATTCTACAAGGACTTCATTTTCCCGCCACCAGAGTTCAGCCATTTAAAGGTGAACCGAAAGGTTAGGCTGAGTTGGGTGGTGGGTGGTTTTGTCCAGTCCAAGCACGCATGTTTTCCGCCCAAGCCCTGGCTGGCCAGAGCCAAAACAAGCACCCGCCAAGGACTTCACAGCGCGTTCTTGATAAACACCACTGATAGGGGTGGAAATACTTTGGAGCAGTTGGCTTCTGCCTTTGTAAACTAGCTCGTTCTGGAGCCCACTTCCTGGCAAATAGAGCTGGCACCACCCCGGGTTTGGCCGGGCATCAGCCAAGTGTCGTCCCCAGAAGGGCCTTTGTTTACACCACAGCCCCTCCAAACAGCAAGGCATTCCACGGAGCTCTCCCCAAGGCCACGATGATTTGTTGGATGCGAGTTCCAAATGTAGACTCTCCGTGGCAAAT
>NW_022111369.1:64768503-64770144 GCF_000313985.2 Echinops telfairi | reverse complement strand
AGGGCCAATCTTGGAAACCGTCGGAAGGCCACTGTGAGTTGGAATTGACTCGATGGCAGCAGGTTTTGTGGTTTTGCTTCTGCTTTTTCTAAGCCGTGTCTGGTACAGAGGTTTTCTTCAAAAAGAAACTGTAGCGGAGGGGCTAGGGAAGACCCGGATCAGACTCTGGCTGCCTTCTGCCGAAGCCATGGCAAGACACTAGCCCGAGCTCTTCTCTGGGTTCAAGGTCTAGCTCAGCCGATGGTTTCCAACTGCTGGCCTTTGGGGTAGCAGCCCAACACGTAACCCCTACGTCGCACGGACTCCTGTCTATCCCCAGTTACCTGTAAAAACTCAAGACTTTTAGAAGACCAACGGGGATTAAACGAAGAGATACTAATAACGAAAGGCGAAGGAAAGTAACGGCGCATGAAGGTCATCCATGATAAGACAAGACCATTGGAGAAGTAGAAATCAGTCGGCTGCGAGCAGACGCAACGGAGAGCTGGGTGGTCCCCAGTCTCCACGCCAGTCTCTCTCCTGCAATGGCCTTGACCAGACACTTTGTCTCTGGATGGACTCTGTGAGCCCAGCCGGCCTCGGCCATCACAGGCAGAGCAGAAGAGATGGTGTCTGTGGCGCAGATGGGAGGAGGGCCCCTGTGACTGTGAGGCGGGGAGGGCAGGAGGGTCAGGGCGCAGCTCCACGGGCAGATATGGGGACCCATGGAAACGAAATGGAAGCAGTACCCTAATTCATGGGCAGGCAGCTGCGCTCAGTGCATTTCCAAGTCAGAGCCCAGGTGAAAATGCCGTCCTGTTCAATTGCAGACCATGGGTTCGAGAGCAGTGTTAGGGATATTGAAATTAACCCTCTCACCTGCGGGGCTAGATGAACATGCACACACGGAACGGTTAGAAAGACAACTGAGCAGAGCGGGGTCTTTGGGGAGAGTTGTTCCTGCCTCTGAATTGAGATGGTCTCCTGAAGCATGTCGGTGGTCCCCCCCCCACCAGCCCACCCTTCCGAGCTTGGGCTTGAAGTGCAGAAAAGGACCTACAGGCAAAGGCGTCGCCAGAACCCTTTACACGAGCAGTCAGGGTATTTGCCCTGCGGGATGAGATTTGAAAGCCTAGCAACCGCACCATCGTAAGCTTCCGTGAGGGCTTCACTCAGCTGTCTTGTCCCAATCCCATGTAGGCAGCGATGTCTCACACCTGAAATGATCTTTAAAGCACTGGTTCTCAACCTTCCTTTCATACAATTTCATACAAAAATACAAATGCCGCGACCCTTTCATACAATTCTTCATGTGGTGGTGACCCCCAACCATCAAATTATTTTCGTTGCTACTTCATAACTGTCATTTTGCTACTGTTATGAATCAGATGACCCCTGTGAAGGGTTGCTCGAACCCCAAAGGGGTTGTGACCCACAGGTTGAGAACCGCTGTTCTAAAGAAATGTGGTTGTTATTGTTGGTAGGTGCCATGAATCTATTTCCCATTCACAGTAGGTGAGTTACAACAGCCCACCTTTGGACGACTGTGAGGATGACCTTTTGAGTAGCAGTCCAACATGTAAGCGCTGCGCTAATTGTGAGGAGGATGCAGGACGCAGGAGCTGTGTGTCGTTATGCTGTGCAGGGGGTCGCTGTTGGTCA
>NW_022111369.1:64757602-64767708 GCF_000313985.2 Echinops telfairi | reverse complement strand
CACCACCTCCACCACATCACCACCACCTCCACCACCACCACCACCACCACCTTTGGGTTGGCAGCCATTGAACTACCAGGCCTCCTTATAAAGGAATAAGAACAATGATATAGTCCTTTGTGTGAACTTGAGGGATTCACTCAAAGCCCTGAGCCAGTTTTTCTCACCTGTAAAAAGGTAAGGGTGCCTCCCTTGCTCCCCACCCCCTCCTCACAGGGTTATCCTGAGGATTAGCCAAGAGCAGGTTTGTAACAGCACCATTCTGACAATTACAAGGTGTGATTATCTGCCCATAAAGATAGTGACTCACTCAGCTTGCACGAATGGTCTCCCAGCCCCAGTTGCAAGCAGAGTCCTGGCGGGTTTAATGCATGTGCTTGTGGCCTAAGCTCCTGGGGAGTGATTTCGGGGGTGGCCCCCGGCTTCCCTGAGAGAGTGAGGGGGATGCTCTGAAAGCAGCACCTGCAAACAAGAGGTTTGCCAAAGGATAGAGAAGCAGTCATCTTGTGTAGACATGTGAATACCGTGGAGGCAGAGAGATGCCCTAGCAGCACAAAACATCTGTTGCAAGTTTTCCTGGGAAGACCCTGAAGGAAAAAATAAAATATATAGTACTCTTGATATAAAATAGACCGATTACAATTTTCAACACTTACTGTAGGCTGTGGCCTTTGATGAGTCCTTTAACTTGCTCTGTGAGTCCATTTTGGAGAAAGATGAGGCTTTCTGTCCCTGTGAAGAGTGACCACCTCAGAACCCTCAGGGGCAGTTCTCCCCGTTCAATAGGGTCCTGTGAGGCAGAATCAACTCCAGGGCAGAGAGAGAGACTGACTGGATCTCCAGGGCCGGGTGGGTTACCAGGTGGGCTGCAAACTGCAAAGTCAGCAGCAGTTCCGACCCACAGCTGCTCCTGGGGTGAAAAATGAGCCTTTCTGTTCCTGTAAAGATTTACAACCTTAGAAAAAGCACTATGGCAGCTCGGCTCTGGCCTACAGGAGCCAAACTCGACTCACTGGCAGGGAGTGTGGTTTGGATTTCTGGGGTGAATCCATTTCATCTGTAAAACAGGGATATCAGAATGTCCTACATTGGATTGTTGTGTGACTTGAGAGAATCCCTGGAAAACATAATGCCTAACTTTACATGCCCCATAAATATAAAACACTAAGCAATACTTTTCCTGAAAAGCAACTTAATGTCTCGATAGAAATCTAGTCAGACCACAGGACCAGAACTAGATGGTACCTGACTACAGTTACTGACCACTTTGATCAAAGATTCTATAGGAAAATCATGATCAAAAAGGGGGAACCTGAGGGAAGAATTCTCAAATCCTCATGGAATCCATACTTTCTGGAGCTGGATGAGCCCCCCAACTATGGCCCTGAGACCACTTTTTTAAATTTGAAGCCAAAAATATCCCATCATATTCCTTAAAGCAAACCATAGGTTAGCTTAAATTACGAAGAATGGCTGCCCCTCTGACGCATGTTGGGCCTTATCTGGTTTTCAACATATTCTGTGTTTTCCTTTATTTTCATATTGGTGTTATCTCAGATGTATTTTGTCATTAGGGGTAGCCCTTTTGAATTTTGGTTGTATGCTTTTTCATTTTTCCATAGATGAAACCCAGGACTGATGAGCCTATAGAGACAGCAAGGAGAATAAGGGTTCTTGGGCAGTGGGTGTGGGTACAAGGGAACTGATATCAAGGAGTTCAAGAAGAAAGAATGTTTTGAAACTGATTGTGGCAGCAATTGCACAATACTGCTTAATGTGCAATTGTGTGGTACTGATTGAACTAGGAAATGATATGGTATTGGTATTGGCTCCCAATAACATGGGGGGGGGTCTGCCTTTACAGGGTGCTCCCCCTCTAAATGGGGATCCAGTTGACAAAAGCAACTAAAAAGGTTAGATGAAAAGCCATGAGTTTGTTCATGAGAGAGGAGAGATTCAGAAAAGGAGGGCTGGACGGTCACCTACCTTGTAAATGTAACGTGTCGCCCAACGATGGGTCTGGAGATTGTTGGAGTAGCGTTGTGCTCTCCTCCATGTATTTTCAATAAGAGCTCATTAAAAAAAAAAAAAAGCAAACATCTCTTCTTTGGAAATGAGAATTTATTTTACAGAAAATAAATTAATTACATTTTCAGCCCAAGCCTAAGTGGCTTTAAAGTGCATCATCTGTGTAGGGGGTTTGGCAGGGTGGCCCCGGCTCCTGTCGACTAACTGTCGAGTTGTGGTTTTGTACATTAGCCACCCATTGCCATGACTTGGCTGGGTCTGGGAAGCAACCCAGCGTCCTTGCCCGGAGCTGTTTACACAAATCACACCAAAATCAAGAGATTGTTTTTTCCCTGTACCTGATGCAACAGTTTTAAAAAAAAATAGTCTCAAAACGGACTCAAAAGTCTGTGGCCGAGGAAGTCTGAGTTCACAACCACACAGCACACGCCCAAAGGCACATACCCGTCCTGGGTCAGGTGAAGCAGGTCTTTCTGCAGGTTCCTGCATATGCAGGTTGCTCGATCCCCGTACAGACATCTTGCTGGCCCTTACCCAACCTCCTTCCCCTGCCCCCTCCCCCCCTTTGGAAAAGGAGGATTTTCTTCTTTGTTCTTAAGGGAAGAACTCTAGGTATCCTAGCGGTCCTGACATGCAAGTCTCATTGATAAAACTAATTCTTCCTCCTAAGGGGGTGGGGTGTGTGTGTGAAGTGGGGATGGGGGACAGAGGGGGGAGGGGGAAAGCATGAGAATGGCTAATCTGTACTTCCATTCCTTTTGTAAATCACATCAATACAATGTTTGACACTACAACAGATCATCATTTACAAGGTGGCGAAGGGCAAAAACCAAAGCCTTCGCGCCTCCCTCCCCAGTCCAAAGGGGCAGGCCCAGAGTCCGGCCCACAGGTTCAGAGGGAGGCCCTGGAAGCCCCATCAGTGCTGTTCTCCTGCTCTGAATGGCACGCCTCCCTTTTCTGCCGCAGTTCCGTCGGGCCCTCGGCCCCTGGCTCCAGCCCCTTCTGGAACCATGAATACTGCCAGCCATCGACGTTCCTGTGTTGGAACACCCACCCCGCGGGCGGGCGCGGCCCTGCTTCAGACCGACGTGACAGTCCGCACTTTGGCAGAGAGCGCTTGCTTGAATCGCCTCTTCAGGTCTTGCATATTGGGCGACTTGGGCCTGGGGATGAGGGAGCTTCTCCGCTTCTCCAGCGTGCCGCTGGGCTGCTGCTTGTGACTCACTTCTTTGCACAGCACGTGGAAAGCATGGTACACGTCGTTGTAATTCTCGCTGACGGACACCTCATAGAACGAGCAGCCCAGCGCGCTAGCCAGCTGCGGTCCGAGCTGAGGGTCCACCTGCTTGATGTGCAAAAGGTCGGCTTTGTTGGCCACCACCACCACGGGCAGCCGGGCACCCAGGTGTAGCTGCTGCACGTGCTGGTGGAGCTGGCCGATGAGTTCATAGCTCTTGTGATCGGTGATGGAGAACACCATCACCACGGCGTCTGCCCAGCGGATGCACCGATTCAGCTGCTCGCTGCAGCTCAAGCCGTTCTCGTGGACCTGAAAGATAGCG
Source organism: Echinops telfairi (assembly GCF_000313985.2). Taxonomy (NCBI): domain Eukaryota; kingdom Metazoa; phylum Chordata; class Mammalia; order Afrosoricida; family Tenrecidae; genus Echinops; species Echinops telfairi. The sequence goes on along the minus strand of NW_022111369.1, from coordinate 64,764,118 downwards.
GGCCAGCCCGGTGAGCATGCGGCCCCACCTCACCCCGGCCGCCCTCCACTGCGCCATCAAAAGAGCCCTTCCTGCCGTGGCCAGGCTGCAGGCTGTCAACCAGCTAGATCCCCACACCCTTCAGCCTTCTGGACACCGTGTTGATCCAGCTGCACAGAGTTGGAATAAATAACAGGGCAGCTCCGCCACACTCAAGTGGAAAATTGACCTGCAGAGAACTCTGTGCAGAGAGACTTTGTAGTTGCACAAAATGGGAAATTAACTGGCTAGACAGTAAGTCTGGGGCAGGACAGATAGGAGCTGGAAGCATTTAAACCTGGATAACTGCCCAGGGCGAGGGGGTGGGGCGGGGAGACCACGAACTTTCCACAGTATCCAAATGGTTCTAAGTGTTGGGGACTGTATCTCCGTGCTTGATTTATAAACACACACACACACACACACACACACACACACACACGACAGCATTTGTTTTCCTGTACCTGTCTGATGCAGCCGTTTAAAAAAATTACAGTCTCACGATTGCTCAAAGTCTGCAACTCCTAACCACACACCCTCGAAATTGTGCCGAGCCTGTGTCGGGCAAAGCCACGCCTTGCTGCTAGGCAAGCTGACATGTGTCTGAGTGGAGAACAATCTGGGGCCCCTCGCCTCTTTTTCTGGCAAGGAGGATTTTTCCAAAGTCACACAAATAAAACCAACCTTGTTACCCCTCAAAAGGAGAAGTTGGCCAGTGCTGTGTGTACTGGGATTAGCCCTTCCAAATTGTAGACTCTTCCTTGAATCTGATTCCTGCCCTTTTAGCCAAGCCGCTCACATTAACCATTGGCTGACCGACCAGCAGCCAGAGAACATGGTAGTCGGGCACCATGGACAAGTCTAGAACAACTGGGACAGGCCAACAGCCAAGAGGACTCCCAAGAGATCCACCCCATAGTTTGAGTTTCTCACCTGAATGCCTGGGGTATCTTGAACCTGGAGAGCCAGGGTTTCCCCCTCCATTTGGACTTGTCTAGTGTAGAGATTACCTATGAAGGCGAATAAGAAGAAAAGATTAGTTCTCTTCCTTTTTCCATAACTTTGAAAACATTTTTACTTTCTTTTTTTAAGATGTAAATCTAGCCTGCACAAGAGGCACAAAAATAAACTATATTTCGTTTCTGTGCAATGGGCATGTTTCAGATTTTTTTAAACCCCCTATTAGTAGAGTTATTCAAACATTGGCAGAATTTAGGAGCCCTGCTAACACCCAAAGTCAGCAGTTCAAACCCACCAGCCACTCCTCAGGAGAAAGAGGAGGTTGTCTGCATCCCTAAAGATTCAGTTTGCACACCCTGTGAAGGGTTGCTATGAGTCGGAATCGACTTGATGGCAATAATTTTGGATTTTTTTTGATGGGAAAGTTTGCAAGTTTTTTTTTTCTGTTTTGTTTTTAAATAAGACTCTCCTGTATTTCAAAGGATTCCCTTGGAGCACGTCTTCTTGTTCAACAGGTGTGGGCTTTCTATTATATGTACACTTTATCACCTCTTGGATATAAATTTAAATTCAGCTACTAGACATAATGGCTCGGTCAGCAAATATTATTGGTAAATGCCAGCGCCAACTGTGACAAGATGCTAGCCAAATCTCCATCAAAGCATAAGACGGCTGCCCGCCCGACGGGCTCAGCCATTGGCCAGCCCAGCACAGGCAGACAGCTACCCGACATCCAAGTCACAGGATTTGAAATACACCTGCCTTCTCATTTATCCAGAAATGCCCCTCCAAAAACCCCCATGGAGTTTGCTGCTGCTTTGTTAACCGAAGTTTCCGTTTAAAACTGCTGTCCCTTGGCCTTTGCTTTCAAAGGTCATCTGTGAAAGGGCAGCCAGCAGAGAGGGAGGGGGAGGGGGGGACTGGTCATCTTTTTCTTTCTTTCTTTTTTTATGACTTTTGTAGGAGTGTTTTGGAGGGAGAGGCTCTTGAGTACAAAAGGTGCTTCAACCGGGGTCCCTCTAGTTAAAAAACATACCAAGGGGAATACTTTCAGGCACTTGATAAAATGATGAATGGGCTCAGACTGTAGGGAGGCCAGATGGCAGTGATGGGCGGAGTGGGCAGAAGTGGCCAGATCGTGATGGTCAGCCTGCCACTCTGAAGGAAGCTTTCCGGGTGCCACTGAGACCAGGGAAGGGTAGGACTGGCGCATGTTGGTCATATTTGCTCACCTGCATTTCTTTCATAGTCTCCGATGAACCGTTTGGTGAGGAAGCGCACCACCAGAGCTGAGGGGAGGGGGAGGCGGAGGGGGAAGGGGGGACAGAAGAGAGAAACAAGAAAGGGTCAACAACGCTGGCCTGAGCCATTAGCCTGGTCACTACTCCACCCCCAGCCTGGGAGACAACCCTCTGCCCCGCAGCTCCCCGACCCCCTTTGCAGAGACGAGGAGAGGAAGGCTGGCGGGCCCTGTGAGTTATGGCTCTGTCCAGCTGGAAGGGTCATTTGGCCCCGGAGCCTCCTCTGGACTGCACATCCGCCTTCCAGCAGACAAATGTCGTTCCTAACCTTCAAGACCTCCAGGAGGGGCTATAAGCGCTGACCGCCCCCTCTGTGCCACGCTCGCCAGGGGCTCGGAAACCACAAAGTTCTGATTCCCGTTGAACAGAGAAGGTCGCTGAGGCAGCCTGGACCCCAGTACCCTCATGTGTAGGAAGGGCTGCAAGCGACGACGATCGCTAAGGGGACGAAGGTCCCTCCCAGAAGGGTGTGGGCGATTCAGCCGCAGCCCGCACCTTCCTCCACTCATCCCACTTCTCCCCAGCTCCCAGCGAGGAAGGCCCACCCTAGCCGCGGCTCTCCCCAGAGCAGGGCACTCACCAGTCTTGCCCACTCCACTGGCCCCGACCACGGCGATCTTCACGAGGCGGCGCCCGGCAGCCCCCCCGCAGCAATCGGCGGCAGCGCTGCCCGAGGTGGGGTACTCGGCGATGGTGCACATGTTCTGAATGAGGCGCATCGCCGCTCGGAGCAGGGCTGAGCGCGCCGGGCAGGAGCCGTGGGCAGGCGCGGGGACGCTCGAGCTGGGCGGGAGAGCCACGGGCAGAAGTGAGCTAGACGCTGGGCGACCCAACGCCGGGCAGCGGTCGGGGGAGGAAAGCTGCACCCGGCTGCGCGCGCGCGCCCTATTTTCTCTCGGGATGGCCCCGCCCCCGTCTTCTACCACCAATCCCGGGGCTCCGAGGGCGAGACCCCGCCCCCGGTGCCGCTCCGCGCACGGCGCCCGCGGAGGCCCCCGGAGCCAGCTAGGGGCTAGAAAGTGGAGCGGCCGGCCAATGGCGGGTGCCTCCTGGGGTCCGGCTGCGCCAGCACGGGGCGGAGGCTGTGGCTGCAGGGACCCCTTGAGCTCCAAGAAGTGGGGCTTGGTCCAAGGGGGCGTGGCGGTCGGTAGTGGGAGAAGCTCCCCGCCCCCTGCGTCGGCCGAGCCTAGCTGTCTGTCTGTCGTCACTGTCCGTGTCTCCTCCCGCTGGCCCCCAACTGCGGGGCCAGATCCGGGGGAGGGGGTTGGAACCTGCCTTCCTGTGAGCGCCCAGGCTACGGTGTCTCATCTGTTTCTTTCGTTTGGGGTGTGATTGCCCTGCCTTGGTGAATCTGGGGTGACCTCCCAGACCACCGATGTGGGTAAAACTGCGCTTATGACAAAGATCCCACCCCCAAAATGTAACTGTCTTCGGGACAAAAGAATGTCACCCATGTAAACAATAGACTTAAGGTCCCCGAGTCACACTCGTGCGCACCCTCACGGTCGGTCGCATGTACAGCACACCCTAAGTCAAAGTTGGGAGTTGATGGAGCACCGCAGGCCCAGTCACAGCCCCTCTGAGACCTGGCAGAGAGCAGCCCCAGTCACCCGGGAGGCAGTGGCTGGCTACCAACCACTGCAAGAGAGCCCCAGTTCCTGACAGAAAGACCCAAAGGCCAGCGGCTTGTCGCTGAGCAAGATGGTGGGACTCCAGCCCCACTCATCCTCCTTAGGGAAATGCGTCTTCCAAGACGTGGAATTCCTGGTCAAAGCAACAGGCTGTACCTTAAAGTTTGTGAAACACTTTCACCAAAGCCTCCACCCCTGCCCCACTACCCTGCCCTCCCTGCCCTGTCCCACTTGTGGGCCCCAAAATATTCTAAGAGGCTTTTATCCTGTGGGCATATGACAACAAATACTAATTGCAGCTTTGTGCCTGCACCAACGTTAAAGGTTGAAATAGAAAATAAGCAAATTCCCTAATCTCCACATATCAGGCATCTAGCTTGTCCCCCTACCCCCCACCACACACACACACACACACACACACACACACACACCACCAATAGTGAATTGACAGAACATTCCACAGAAACGACGATGCTGAAACAGTGCAGAGGGGAAGATGAACCCACTTGAGGTGTTTGCAGAAACTGAGGGGTCATACAAAAGCCATCGTAAGCAGTGGCGTCACTGTATAGGTTGGCAGGGAGTGGGGGCGGGCAGACCACTGTCAAAGGGAGTGACATCCAAATGACTGTACAGCTTTTATTCAGTGGTTCAACAGACACTTGTTATATTTTTAAATTCCCAAGGGAGTCCTGGTGGTGTAGGGGTTATGTGTTGGGCTGCTAACTATAAGGGCAGCAGTTCAAAACCACCAGCTGCTCTGTGGGAGAGAGATGAGGCTTTCCACTCTCTTAAACAGTTACAGTAGTGGAAACCCACAGAAGCAGTTCTGTCCTGTCCTAGAGGCGTCAACTTGATGGCATGAGTTTTCTTTTCACTTATGCCAGAAACATGATTTTTCTAAGTTCAATTTGCATCTAACAGTATACCTACAAGGCTAATGTTCTGTGCTAACTTACTCTTGGGAATTTTTTTTTGTTGCTACTTCATAACTGTAATTTTGCTACTGTTATGAATCAGGCGACCCCTGTGAAAGGGTCGTTTGACCCCCAAAGGGGTCGCAACCCACAGGTTGAGAACCACTGCTTTGTAGGAAAAGAAAGCCTCATCTTTCTCCTGAAGAGAAGCTGTTAGTTTCAAATTCCTGACCTTGTGGTTAACAGCCCAACATGTAAGCGTTACACCACCAGCATTCATGTAGTCTAAGAAATATCACATTAAAGTAATTTATAACTAGATCACATTTTTCTATAATTAAAATGGATACTGAACATTACAAAGGATTCTGTATGGTCTGGTATGGGAAGAGGTGGGGGAGGATGGGGTGACACCATGAATCACCACCCTGGGTGCCATCAAACGTAGGGACACCACTGATCTCCAGTTGTTTTGTTGGCAAGTCTTCTAGGATGGCCAATGTAACTAGTCAGACACACAACCATAACAATAAATATAATAAAAGCCCGGTTCCAGTGTGATCAATAGAATAAAATACGTCAAGCCATTTGAATCGGGAGAAGATGAGTTGCCTGTCTACCACATCTTTCTGCATGTTTTAAATCCAACGTGAACTTTGCTGTGCTGCATGATCAAATGTGGCATGTCTGTAACGACAGGTAGCCTGCTGCTTTTTAAACCCCACCCTCCCTCTCAAAAGCCTCCAGTTCTATCATAGTTTCATGGTAAAATGATTAGGTAGTCAAGTATTTGTTTAACTGCTTTCTATGCACACACATGCACACACTCACACATGGCAAAAGTTGTCAAGGAGAATTCTGCTTTGAATCATTTATAGCTTTGGGGGGGCTTGCTTTCTGTTAGCATGAGGCTTGTACCAAACCTATGATTTTTCTGTCTGAAACACATGGGCTGAATGTAGAGTTCCTATTTTAAGTCTAAAGGGAGCTAGCTTGCTGTGCTTTGAAGAACACAGAAAGCAAAAAGAAAGAGCTGCTCAAACTGAAAACACATAGCATACACCTCCTCACTCCAGGGCATCTTAAATGATGACTCTCTGAGTGAGCCCTCTTGGAAATACGAAGAAGTAAATTTTTTTTAAAGAAGAGTTGGGAGAAAGGGAGATTAATATATATTATTAATATATATTTTTAAAAATCATTTTATTGGGGATTCTTACAACTCTTATCACAGTCCATACATACATCCACTGTGTCAAGCACATTTCTACATTTGTTGCCATCATCATTCTCAAAACATTTACTTTCTACTTGAGTCCTTGGTATCAGCTCCTCATTTTTCCCCGTTACCCCCTGCCTAATGAACCCTTGATAATTTATAAATTATTATTATTTTGTCATATCTTACACTGTCTGATGTCTCCCTTCACCCATTTTTCTGTTGTCCATCCCCCAGGGAGGAGGTTATACATAGATCCTTGTAATCGGTTCCCCCTTTCTACCCCACTTTCCCTCCACCCACCTGATATGGCCACCCTCACCACTGGTCCTGAAGGGATCATCCGCCCTGAATTCTTGTGTTTCCAGTTCCTATCTCTGGTCTAGCCAGATTTGTAATGTAGAATTGGGATCATGATAGTTGGAGGGGAGGAAGCATTTAAGAACTAGAGAAAAGTTGTATGTTTCATC
>NW_022111369.1:64750841-64755863 GCF_000313985.2 Echinops telfairi | reverse complement strand
TACTGTAGTCTTTTACCAAGCAGTCACAGGGCCCCGATGGTTTGGTGCTTGGGTTTTGCTATGTTGTCGTTAGGATGTTGTTCGGGACCCTGGTGGTGCAGTGGGTTAAGCATAGGATTGCTAGCAGAAAGGTCAGCCGTTCAAGGGAACCTGCCGCTCCACAGGAGAAAGATGGGGCCGTCTGCTTCCGTAAAGACGGAAGCCGGCCTACTCTGTCCTCCAGGACTGTGGTGAGTTGGAATCGACTCAACGGCCGTGAGCTTGGTGTGAGATGTCCAGTTGTTGTAAGGCAGCAGTGAGTTGATTTCTGACTCATAGCAAGCCCATGTGGCAAAGCAGGACTGCCTGCCGTGCGCGGTTTTCTAGGCTGTAATCTCTCTGGGGGCAGATCTCAAGGTCTTCTTCCCAAAGAGTAGCTGGAGGTAGAGCCAAATGCCTAACAGCTGTGCTGCCTACTCTTCTAGGTTCCACGGCTCCTGAGTTTGTCCCACGAAGCGCCTTCTCACAGAACGCTGCAACCGCTCACTTGTTCCTGCCTCCAGCCCAGCACAGTGAGGGCACACCGTGTGTCTGCCGGTATTGGCCCAGAACCCAGCACTGTGCCTGCCCTCCCCTTTGCCTGGACGCTCAACGGATATTGGTGGAATTCCTACTCGGATAGCCTCGGGATTTACAGAGACAGAATTGACTCTCGAAGCGCTCAGACCAAAGTTCAGCTCGGAAGACCAAAGAAGCTGATAAGAGCCTCTAGGGGTTGAGACAAAATTCAAAACGGAGTCGCTTGCTTTTGTTTTTTCCTTTCCTCTCCAAATCATATTTTTACCCAGAAAAGGAGGGACCATGCCCCCAGCACACATTAACCTATGAAAAAATAATGTTGAGTTTGTTTGTGATTAATTGGCTTAAGAATGCTCTTTCAGGCCATCCCATGCATATGACATTTATATAATAGAATAGGAATTGACACCCACCTGTTTCTTTTGGCTTGTTTCCCCAGAGTCTGGCACAAGGACCATCGGCGTGAACTCACTTGCTCCTTTGTTTTAGAAAAAGTGTTCCAATCTTCCTCAGAAAACCTCCCCTTGCCCTTATTCACATTGTTCAGGTTGCAGGGTGGGGAGGAAGGGGTGGTGATCCTAACCCCTCATTCCAGAAGTGGGTTCCAGTCAGTCAGAGGGCCTTTATTCAGAGAGAGCCAAGACCTTAATGGTAATCATTCCCAACTCTGTATTCAACCAGGTCTAACCCGGCTTTGCTCCTTGAAATGTCCAGTTCCCAGTGCCAGGGCGTGTTCCCTCACAGGGTTACATGGGTTGCAGGTGGGACTTCCTCACTTATCCTAATAGGCCCTCAGACACCGTGTTGGGTGAGGTGGTGGCCAATCCCACACTGAGATTGACACCGGGCACCCACAATGATCCTTGTTCAGATCTTGGAAGGTCAGCCATCCCTCCTCCACTGGAAATCCTGGCTACTGGCCTGCCACTTCTTTTTCATTTCAAATGCATAGATGCCTTATCAGTGACTTTCTGTGATCCTTAGAAACAAATGCACAATTGAGAAAGCGATTATGAGGCATAATATCAACTCCTCTCAGCTTTGAATCCCTCTTACAGAGCCCTGGTGACATAACGGATGAAGTACTGGCCTGCTAACTGCAAGGCCGGTAGTTCAAACCCACCAGCCAATCCATGGGAGAATGAGCAATCCATCTGCTCCCTTAAAGATTTATAGCGTCAACCCCTTAAGAGCAGTTCAACTCTGCTCCTCTGTGGTTGCTATGAATCAGAGTCAATTTAATGGCAGTCGGTTTTATATGAAACCTGTTAAGAGATTGTCCAACCTAATCTGGACGACTGCCAAGGTGGGCGCTCCCTACCCACCGCAATAGCCCATCTATATTGAGCTCATAGCTTCAGCTCTGACTCTGTTGTTTTGGGCTCCAGTTTTTCCTGTAAAGACAGGCAGACTTGGGCCTATTCGCCAGCACAGCTCCCCCCGCCTTCCGCGGTAGTCTGGAAAGGACCGGCCACGGTCAAAGGATCGGTATCAATGTCAATGACAAGAAGCAGCCAACGTGGGTAGGTGTGCTTTCCCACATCCTTGTTGAGGATGACGTACATAAAGGTGTTTAACGTTCAGTTTCAAAATTGACAGTGAGCCATGGATTCAAGAATAACCTCTGGAATAAAGAGGGGGAGGGCACTCACTCTGAGCTCCCTGTCATCTGAGACAGCTAGGGGTGAGGGTGGAGGGACAGGGACCGATGTATTACTAACTAAGCATAACAGAGGGTTTCCCTCCAGGACTCTGGAAGGTGCATGTGCAGGGCCTTGTGGAGCTCTCCATTCCTCTACAAAGAGCTGCCCTTCGAGGTGCTTGGTAGACAGTTGGTGCTCATAGACTTGTTAGCTCTCCTTCTGTCCAACCAGCATTGCTAGGCTCAAAACAACCCAGAAGGGGAAGCAGATTGGAATTTGATGGAAGGAAGCGGGAACACGCAAACACGCATGTGCCTACACACACAAACACACACTTCTTTCCACTAGAAAGGTTGTCTTCCAGCTTTGGGAAGAGTGCCATCTTTAAGTTCCAGGACGGGAGGATGGGCCTCTAACGGGGCTCCCTCCCCTCCACATACTTGATTGGTTTCTATGGTAGCAAAATGGGCCACATTCCTCAGCCCCCTTCCACGCTCAGGAAGAAAGCCCCACTAGGGCTCCACAATTCTATTCCCTTGCCACCTAGTCACACTGTATTTTCTCTATTCAGGGAGGTCCCCTCCATGCCGGCTATGTCAATATAGCATATATACTGAAAGTAACAGGATAGGTGAAAATTCCCCTCTTTTTCATTCAGGGTAAAACCTGTGACTTTTCTTTGCCTCTTAACAATTTCAGTCGCCATAGCCCAAGTCATTTTGCTAAGAATATCGTATGCCTAGTTGATCACCAATCTGATGGCTGATATCTTAGAATAGACTTGAGTTTTACTTCTTGCTGGGAACTACTATAGAATTTTCACTCTATTTTCCTTGGGAGTAAGAAAAACCTCAGTTTTCATTTTCTCCAGAGCCTTTTAGAACCCTGAAATGCATTAGGAACTGACAGTAGTATATTATTAATAAACTCATTTTTATGGGTTTGCTTAGATGAACAAAATAATATTGTAAATAAAGATAAGCCTATTTTGGATTATTTTCCTCTTCTTTTCTCCAACAGGGAAAATTCCTATGAACATGCCTAACTGGTCTTTCTCCCCATAAGCCAGTGGTTCTCAACCTTCCTAATGTCGTGACCCTTTAATACAGTTCTTCATGTTGTGGTGACCTCCAACCATAAAGTTATTTTTGTTGCTACTTCATAACTGCAATTTTGCTACTGTGATGAATCGTAATGTAAATGTCTGATATGCAGGATATATTTTCATTGCTACAAATAGAACATAATTAAAGCATTGTGATTCATCACAAAATTAATATGTAATTCTATATTGTGAAATATTTATTTATAATGACAAATAAATGAAATTTTGTTTTGAAGCATGGTGTCACATGGGTAACAGTCTTCACGCAGAGTACTCGTATGTGGGTGGATGTGCATGTGGGCGGACCCGCCCGGAGATGAATAGAGGCGTGGTCTCTCCGTTCCTAAGACCAGTAGAAATATGTGTCTTCAGATGGTCTTAGGCAACTCCTGTGAAAGAGTCATTCGACTCCCAAAGGGGTCATGACCCACAGGTTGAGAACCGTTGCTATAAGCCATCCTGAGAGAAACGTGTCTGCCTTGGTCCCAGGAGGCAGGGCGGTTGGGCTATTGACAAGATGCTCTGACAAGAGAGAGATGCACAAGCAGGGAGACTCAGACAATTGAGTCAATTGTTTAACACGCTCCTTTGGTTTCAAATTCCTAAGAAGATTGGACACTCCTAATATTTGGCCTTTGACTACCCCTGGGGTACAGACAAGGTCACTGAAGAATGCTTGGCTACAGCTGTCAAGCTGGTTCCCATCTGTAGTGACCTTAAGAATAACAGAACAAACTATTGGCTGGCCCTGCACCATCCTCACAAGCACTGCTAAGTTTGTGCCACCCTTTATTCGTCTTAGAAGCGAAGACAGTATCCTCTTCCCAAAGCTGCAGCTCCTTAGCCTAATGCACTAAACTAAAAGGAAATCTTAAAGGTGTGCACATGACGTGGAAGAAGAGTAAATGCCACAATTCCCTCAAGAGTGCCGTGGACAGTGAGGAGTTAAGTCGTACTTAGGGCCAAAGTCATTGATTTTCGTTGGTTTAACTGGTTCTCAAGTCATAGAACTCAAAACGCACTGCCATCAAGTGGATGCTGACTCACAGTGACCCTGTAGGACAGAGTAGAACTGCCCCTGTGGGCTTCTGAGATTGTAACTCTTTATGAGGGTGGAAAGCCTCATCTTTCTCCCTCTGAGCAGCTGGTGGTTTTGAACTGATGACTTTGTGGTTAGCAGCCTAATTCATAACCCACTACACCACCACAGCTCCTCTCAAATGATCTCAATGGCATCGAGTCAGTGTCTACTCACAGTGACCCTACAGCATAGGGTAGGACTGCCCCTGTGAGCTCCCGAGACGGTAACTCTTTATGGGAATAGGATGCCCGTCTTTCTCCCTCAGAAAGGCTGGTGGTTTCAGACTATGAAGCCACCAGGGCTATTTCTCTCCAATTATAGTAGCCATCAAACACTGCCGATGTCCTGACTGGTGCCATTGTCCTCAGGTCAGTCAATAGTATCTAAACTATGACAGGCCGTAGTAGGAATGATACAAGTTGAGGCCCCAAATGAGCAGAGGTCATTTGGTTGGTGAAAAAGCAAATGGAAAGGTGATCAGTTTTCTTAGGCAAGTATAAAACTCAGTCGCCATCAGAAGACAGTCTATACCTGATCCCTTCGACACCTGTGGTTGCATAGGCTGGTGTGCTTCTTCCATGTGGGCTTTGTTGCTTCAGAGCTTGATGGCTGCTTGATTACCTTCAAGCCTTTAA
>NW_022111369.1:64749346-64749916 GCF_000313985.2 Echinops telfairi | reverse complement strand
GTCCCAAATAGCAGCTGCACACAGCAGAATGCAGCTCCGCAGAGGGACCGCCCATTGCAAGCATCAGGAGCCTGGAGGTTGGTATGCTGGGCCATCTCTGCTGCTAATATTGTGTGAAGCCCATGATTAATTCATCTGGAATGTAAAGCTATCCACTCTGGGATCTTAAGTGTTTCAAGATAGGAAAACTCACGCGTCACTTGAGATGATTTCTTAGCAGGTTCTGAAAGTTTAAACAATAAAATAATTTCAAAGAATGTCTACTCCCAGGCAAACTCAAAACTGTCTTCAGCTCAATAGTAAAATGAATTGTAACAGAGTTTGTGCCGCACAACATACTGACTATCCAATGAGATCCAGCAAGTGTACACACCTCACACCAATTGCCACGGGGTGCGCCCTGATTCACAGGCACCTATGTATGTCAGGGGAGAGTTGTGCCCTGTTTACAATGGCTAATTTTATCAGGTGCAAGCACAATGCCTTGATCAGTCCTGGGACTGGAATGGGAATGTTGGAAACAAAGAGAAACAAACAGTAGTTGGAAAATATGGCTTTGGCTAGAGAAAC
>NW_022111369.1:64735250-64748892 GCF_000313985.2 Echinops telfairi | reverse complement strand
TCAAAAGGCAGCTCAAGAAGACAAAGGAAAGCATTATCCTGAAATGCGCAGGGGCCTGGAGTTAGCCGCCAAAGGGGAAGAGCACTCGGCATTTCTCAACCTGGAAGAACTGAAGAGAAATAAAGTCTCCAGTTGAGATGCTGATGCCTTCAGGATTCCGTGAGCAAAAGATTGAATGATACAAGAGGCATCAAGAGAAGATGGAAAGAACACGCAGAGTCATTATACCAAAAAGCCCTGGTCAGCGTTCAAACAATGTAACAGGTAGCACAGGATGTAGGATCAAGAACCGAAAGTCGGAAAGGGACCTTAGAGAACAGTAAAGCTCCAAGAGTTGATGGAATTCCGATGGAAATGTGTCCACAGACGAACACTCACTAGTCTCTGCTGAGAGATTTGGAAAACACCTACCAAACCATCTGACTGGAAAAGATACTTGTTTGTGCCCATCCCAAAGAAGAGCAGCACAATAGCATTCCTACACTGTCAAACCATAGCCTTGATATCTGTGGTGATGAATTTCATTCCTTATTCTTTCTCCCTATAAGCTATCCTGAGAGAAACATGTCTTCCTGGGTCCTGGGAGGCAGCGTGCTTGGGATACTGACCAGGTGCTCTGAAAAGAGAGATATGCACAAGCAGAGAGGCTCGGACAATTTCCTTCTAGCCATGTCTTTGTGGCCGCCACTAAATGATTGGGTGGAAACAGGCAAATAACTGTAGAGGCCTTGAACTTGGGGATTGGTCAGGTCTGCCATTCCCCTAGGTGAAAGAGCACGATCTCAGAAGCAAGAACAAAGTTCCCATTGTTGCCAAGAAAGACACGCCGCCAGCAGAGCATCCTCAAGATCCCTCTGTGACACAATGAAGGCAGCAGAGGCAGTGAAGGGCGTGGCACCGGGACCATGAGACAGAGCGGCGGCGCCGCACCAAGACAGAGCCCAGCAGCTGACCTACCGGGACATGGAGTGGTGGGGCAGAGCAGCAGGTGGGCTTCCTGGTCCACGGAGGTAGAAGTCAAGGGACCAAGTGACTTTGCTACAGGGCTCTGTTTTCTGATCCTGGCTTTGTGGTAATCTGTTAAGTTCCCTAATAACCCCCCATAATTGTGGTAATCTGTTAAGTTCCCTAATAACCCCCCATAATTGTGAATATTGTCTGTGAGTTCTGTGTGAGCCCAGAAATGGATTATCAAACCCAGCTGAGCAAAAGAGTGCCACGGTAGGAATCGTCGGTGTCAGAATAAGGTAAAGTATGGAGGCAATGGACGTCGGGCTGGTGTGGGATTGGATTATTATTCTTCCTCCTGACAGTGAGGAAGTCAGATCTGGGCCCTACACCATTTTTCTCACTCTCGCATGCAAGTAAAATTTTGCTGAAAATAATTTTAAAACTGCTGTAGCGATACATCTCTGGGGAGCTGCCAGAAATTCAGGGCAGATTGAGAAAAGGACGTGGAATGAGAAATGTCATTACTGACCCCAGATGACTCTTGACTGAAAACAGAGAATACCAGGAAGGTGTTTATTTACATTTTATTGACTATGCAAAGACATTAAACTATGTGGGTCATAGCAACTTATGGATGACCTTGTGAAGAATGAGAAATTCAGAACGCTTTATTGTGCTCACGAGGAACCTGTACATCCACCATGACATAGTCATTCAGCTAGAACGAGGAGATGTGGAGTGGATTAAAATCAGAAGAGGTGTGCACCAGGTTTGTATCCTCCCTCCCTCCTTCATATTTCAATGTGTGTGCTGAGCCAGTAATCAGAGAAGCTGCACTACGTGAAGAAGAACGCCACATCAGGATTCGATGACGGTGTATTCACAGCCTGTAATATGCAGATGACATGCTTTATTTAAGGAAGACCTGAGGCGCTTACTGATGAAGAGGCAAGACTGCCGCCTTCAGTTTGAATTACTCCGCAATGTAAAGAAAACCAAAACTCTCACGACGTGATAAATAGAGAGATATCGATGTCGCCAAGGACTTCATTTTACCTGGATCCACAATTAACACCCACCAAGAATGGAAGGACACGTTGCATGGAGCAAATCTGCTGCAAAAGACCTCTGTAAAGTGTTAAGAAGCAAACGTGTGACTTTGAGAAGTGAGATGGCACTGAACAAAGCCCAGAGCATGGTCGATCGCCTCACTTCCTAAATAATAAACCCACACCAAACCACACTCATGGCCACCAAGCCGCGTGTTAATTCTGGCAAAGGGAAAGGCAATGGATGAGATGCAGACAATCAGTCCATGTGAGCAAGGTAAAGGAAATCGGTGAGAGTTACACATGAATGAAGGACGGCTATGGCGCATGATCTCTCGGCTATGGTACATGATCTCTCCTTGCTGAGATCCACAAACAGTGCTCAGGGATGCAAACCAAACTTACTGCCCTCGGGGCAATTCGGACTCTGCAACCCAAAGGACAGAGTAAAACTGGCCTTCTGGGGTTTCTGAAATTTTAAATCTTTACAAGAATAGACAGTCTTGTGTTTTTCCCAATGAGGCACTAGGGGTTTCAAACTGCTGACTTTCTGTGTAGCAGCTCAGTGAATAGCCCATTACTCCACCAGGGCTCCTGTTCATGAATGTAGTGGTCAAGAAATCAAATGGTGTATTGCGAGACCGTTTTATTGTGCTGTAGAGCAAGGATGGCACTTTGAGGACTAAGGTGCGCCTGATCCAAACCAGGGTGTTCCAGGAAACTCATCTACGTGTGAAAGTTGGTCATTGAATCAGGAAGATCCAAGAATTGATGCAGGTGAATTATTGTGCTGGTGACGAATGTTGAAAGTCTTCCCAAAGAACAAGCAAGCCCGTCTTGGAGAAACTGCGGCAGAATGCTCCTTAGAAGCAAGGATGGCAAGACTTTGTCTCAAATATGTTGGACCTGTTATGAGAGACCAGCACCTGGGTGGCATGACAGAGGGGCTCACACATAGAAAGACTTATGAGGATCCTACGGTGTTTTATTCTGTTGTATTTTATTCAAAACCAAACGTACTGCCCTCGAGCCCATGCTGACCCACAGAGATCCTATAGGGCAGGGTAAGAACTGCCCCTGTGGGTTTCTCAGACTAACTCATGCCACGGAGTGGCTGGTGGTCTTGAACTGTTGACCTTGAGGATTGCAGCCTGATTTGTAACCACTATGCCACCAGGGCTCCCTTCTGTTGTGTATAGGACATTTCAAATGAACTTAACGGTCCCTAGCAACAATAAGCTTTTTTTTTTTTTATCCCTTCCACAATTAAATCACCAGACTTTTCTTCTGAGAAGCCTCTGAGTGGATTGGAACCTCCCTTTGGTTAATAGCCAAGTGCATAAGGACTTGCATCACCCAAGGACATCATAGGAAACCGCATATGAACATGTCCTGTAAACGATAAAATTTTTACATTTTTAAAATTTCACTATGAGGCTGAAACAATGGGTTCTTTTTCCAGGCTGGATTGCCCTTTAATCAGTCATTGAGAAGTACTTTATTTATAGCTCAGTCAAATCCCCTGCCAAATTCCCCTTTACCTGGGCCTCCATGAGGGGAGCTAGGATGAAAAGACCGTGCGGAAGCCTTTCTTATGTTCCTTTGCCAAAACTCGAAGTGGAGCTAAGAGCCAAGGCATTCCATTGTTGTCTCCCCTAGGCAGAAGATGGAATCATTTCTTTGGGACAAATTATTACACTGCGTTATCAAGCCGACCCACGGTGACTTTAGGGCAGAATGCAGCCAGCTCCCCGTGGTTGCCGCGCACGCCAAGCTCAAGAGCACAGCGGGCCATGACATCCAGACAGAGCGGGCTGGGCAGCAGGAGGCCCCAGGAGCTTCTGGCAACCAGCCACCTGGGAGGACCTCCGCGGCTTCTGCCTGTCCACTTGCTGTTCGGTCCACTGTGACTCCTGGCCACCTCTCAGGTTGTCAGAGTAGGCTGGGCACCACGGAGTGTGCAGTGGGGACTTTTTTCAGAGGTGGATCTCTAGACCTCTTTAACAGAGGCCCTCTGGGTGAGCTCGAACCTCCCACCCTCACAGTTCACCAGCTGTGTTCTGTGTGTGTGTGTGTGTGTGTGTGTGTGTGTGTGTGTGTGTACAAGTTGGTATGGGGAGAAGTGGTACAAAAGACTTCTCTTTAACCCATGAAGGATAAGAGGATGTCCCCTCCAAGCTGTGTGGATCACAGCAACGGGGCAGACATTTCGCCGCCCATTCGGAGCCAGGAGCCTGGGAAGTTGGGCAGGTTCTGCAGAAGAGCTCGGCCCAAACCAAGATGTTCAGCCTGCTCCTGGGAGCCAACCTGTGGAGAGCACTTTTGAATGGCACTGGCGTGTGCAGTGGGGCCCCCTCTGCGTTTTGTCCAGAGGTGCCAATACTTAAAAGCCAAACCAGCCAGATTTGGGCCTGTGGAGTGGAATTCAGTTCCATGCCAACCGTTGGCGAGGGACTTGGCCAGGTGACGGAAAGAGAGATGGTGGCGTTCATCGGTCCTGGCGTTTTGCTGTTTCTGCCTTCTATCCTTTCGTTACAGAACGCCGGCCCCATTCAGAGGAGGAAGAAAGCCTCACAACAGGGCCAGCGCTGAATGACGAAGATCACCTCTGCTGAACACTGGCAGCCATTGACAAATGCCATTGACAATGGCAGCCATTGACAAACGCCACAGCTCCCCGTGAACACTGACTCATCAACAGAGCCTCCAATGGCTGCGTGTGTCCTGCACATGTCACCAGTATGTGGGGTGATAAGGCTGCAGCACGGGCTTGCAGTAAGGATTCTATTCCTGTCTTGGGCTGAAGATTCCTTCTGTGTCCCTGGCAAACAGTGCCTACTCTTCATTGTCAAAGGTCCTCATCAACGTGAGGCTGAGAAGTTGAAAAATGGTGTTTTCTTCAAATGTGGGGTAAAAAAAAAACTTTCCCCTGAAAGAGACCCCCCCAAACTATTGCATACTTAACGATGAAGGGTTCACTCACTGCCTTTCAGTCGATTCCCCACTGCCCAGCCTGAGCGGGACGCTCCCTCCTCCTCATCTCTGCCCAAGCCCGGGTCAGCCTGGCTCTCGCTTGGTCTCTCTCCCAGGTTGCAGCGTGGTGATCTCTAGGAAATCCAAGCTGATGGTGCAGCCTGAGGGACCCGCCATGGAGCTGCATGGTGGGCTGGTTACTGAGTCGGTTCCGACCCACCGCGGCCCTGTGCACAGCAGGACGAAACCCTGCCCGGCCCTGCGCATGCTCACAAGGTTCCTCGGGCGGAGCCCGTGGCTCAGCCACCGTGTCAGCCTTTCTCCGTGAGGGCCTCCCTCTCTCTCACTGCCCCTCCACTTTACTGAACATGATGTCCTTCTCGGGGACCGGTCTCTCCTGACACCGTGTCCACGTCTGATGAAGCCTCCCCATCCCGGCCTCCAAGGAGTCCTCTGGTTGCACTTCTTCCGAAGCAGCTTTGTTCGTCCTTTAGCAGTCCACGGTTCTTGCCTTCGTCTCGGCCAGCACCACAGTTCAAATGCATCCACTCTTGTGCTGTCTTCCTTACTCGGTGTCTGACTTCCACCTGCAGATGAGGCGAGTGACAACACCACGCCGTGGAGCAGGTGCCCCTCAGTCCTCACAGGAGCACCCTGGCTTTTCCACACTCTGACGAGGTCTGGTACAACCGATGTACCCCATGCAATGGATCACTGTATCTCCTGGCTGCTGCTTCCAGGAGCAGTGATTGTGGCTCTAAGCAAGAATGAATCTTGCTCACCTGCAACCTTTGCTCCGTTTATCATGATGTTACCTGGGGTCCAGCTGTGAGGCTCTGGGCCTTGATGATATTGAATTGTGATCCATTCCGGAGGCCACAGCCCTTGAGCTTCATCGGTCAGGGCTTCAAGTCCCCCTCCCTGTGGGCAAGCAAGGTTGTGCCGTCTGCATGCCGCAGGTCGTGAATAGTCCTCCTCCAGTCCTGATGCTGAGATCTTCTCCACTGCTGACTGTCTTGGCGTGTAGCTTCGGCAAGTCTTGTGAGAAGACCCAGCCCTGTCGCACACGTCTCCTGATTCCCACCCCGTTTAGAATGGATGGGAAGGAAGCAGAAAGATGTTCTGCTCTGAGAGGGAGAGGTGGAGTTGAACGTGCACTCATAGGTAGATGCTGGGATTATAAAGCAGTGTCCACAAAGCTCCCTGGTGACTTGCCTCCCCTCGGTGGTAAAGGGTGCACTCTCTAGGACTGAACAAACATGTACAATGGCTGCAAAGGGGGCTCTCCCGCTGGTGCTGGGGAAGAGAGGGGGCTGTCCTCCCTCGGGATAACAACTCTCGACCTGTGATGGCGCCCTTCCCGCTGCCTCCTTGAGTTCGTGCTTGAGTGAGAACCGTGACGTCCGTAAACATGTAAGGACTGCCTTGTCCTCATTCCTGCAAAAATATGGGCTTTTTTTTTTGCTACTCGACTGGCTGTGGACGACCTCACAGTCACATGCCTGGCACCGATGAGACCCAGGATGCTTTGGGGTGTGGCCATCAGAGGGACAGCCTAAATATAAATAGTGTTAGGCCGACAGCCACAGCAGCTGTCTGATGGCTGGAAGTCACCGAGAGTGGAGTCAGCAACCACAGGATACACCCTGCTGTGTCCACTCCACCTGAAAACCCTCACTCTTTCAGTCCCCCCATCACATGCTCAGGGCTCTCTCAGTAGCCATCTCCCCTTGGTGTGGTCCAATGACAAAAGACAGTAGAATCTACGTTCCTGTACTTGCCGTTGTCTCATCTGTCAAAGGAAGCGGTTGGCTTGTAGTTTTTCTAGGGCATCTTCGCGTCTGTATGTTTCCCGATTCTGTGTCTGCCTCTGACCCAGGGGCTGCTCTGGGCCCTGACAGATCTGGGGCCCAATGAAGAAAACGGCACCTGGAGGGGTGGAAGGTAGAGTTATGTCCAGGGACCTCAGCTTCCAGAAGCACTGTCTGTAGAATGTGGCGCAGGAGTCCTGCCTTGCTGCACTTGGCTGAGTTCACCAATCTGTTTAAACCAGAAGCGATTTTTAAAACACGGATCAACTTTATGGCATCAAATCGGAGCACCCGGCAGGATCTATCAGAAGGGGCTAATGCATCCACGCTGCTTCTGCTTCCTCCCCAGTGGTGTCTGGGACGAGGGCAAAGTCTCTGCACTGCTTGCTCTTTGTTCAACTCTCTCAGTGTCTCACAGCTGGGGAACATCCCCACTGTTCGCCTCAAGCCTCGGCAGTCACGTGACTTCAACGTGGCAGCAACCAGAGCTGACAATGCTATGTGGAGTGAAGGGGTGGAGTCCAGGCTGTCAATCTGGTCTTAGTCAATGAGGCCTCTGTGTGGGCATGGCCTTCTCCTGAGGATTCTGGGAACTCCTGTCTTCCTCCTTGGAGGTGGGAGACAGTCTCTCTCTGCTCACTCCCTGTGAGATATCCCTGGGGAGAAGACACATGGAAAGAGGCTGTTGGAGCCAGACCTCTGGAGCCGGAGAAGCCACGTAGAGACCCCTGCCAGCACTGAGATGCTCACACCACCACTGGATCCACAAGACTTCCAACCTATGATCTTCCTGCATTCAGCACCATTGCATGTGTTTCATGAGTCTGAAGAGTACTTTATAGATTGGTATCAGACACATGGTCTAATATCAGATTTATGGACTGGGCTGGGATGTTTTCTCAATATTCAATTGCTCTTGTATATAAAGCTCTTTTCTACACACATATGAGTGTCTGTGAATGTGTTTCTCTAGTCTACCCGACTAACACAGTGGCTTCCTCATTGGCTTCCACAACAGAAAGGAGCTGACCAAGACACGGCTCTCAAAGCTGGCTTACCTTATGAACCAAGTTGCTACACTAAGGAGATGTACTTTTCTTTACTTAATGACAACTACACACTCATTATGTTTCCCAAGTAGCTCACAGCAATGATGCATGCTGGATTAAATGCATATTCTTTACTCAAATAGGAGCCCTGGTGGTGTAGTGGTTACATGTTGGGCTGAGATCTGCAAGGTTGCTAGTTCAAAACCACCAGGAGAAAGACAGGGCTTTCGACTGCTGTAAACAGTTACAGTCTTGGAAACTGGGTTGGTTTGGGTAAACTAGGGAAACAGATCCACAGAAACTCATATGTATAAGAGAGAGTTTTATAGAAAGGGTAAGTGTACATTAAGAAAACATCCCAACCCAGTGCTGCCCAAGCCCATAAGTCCAACATTAGCCCATATGTCTGACACCAATCTATAAAGTCCTCCTCAAACTTGCAAGGCACACGCAATGATGTCGACTGTAGAGGAAAGTCAGTGAATGTGTAAGCATCTCAGCACTGGCAGGGATCTCCACAGGGCTGCTCCAGCACCCAGGGCTGCATCAGGGTAGGTCCATGTGGCTTCTCCTCAGCAATGTCTTGCAGGAAGTGAACCTTGCCAGCTGAAGCAGGAACTGGCTAAGGCAACTGCACCTGGTCCGACCATCAGAGAGCAAGAGACCAGAGAACTAAAAAGGTGAGGATCACTGAGCCATTTATCTCTCCACCCTTCAGTTAATCCCACATGTGTTTGTCAGCCAGGTTGGCACAATAAACCTTAACTATAACAGAAACTTAAAGGGGGCAGGTCTACCCTGTCCTATATGGTCACTATGAGTTGGCATTGTCTTTTTTTTTTTTTTTGCAAAACCAAGCAACAATGTACAACAAAACAGCAACAACAACAAACCACTGACAAAGAACAAATTAAAACACAACAAGAAAGAAAAGCTGGTAGTTAGTTCAAGGATCGTTGGCCTTTAGGAGTGTTTTCCAGTCCAGTCTGTTGGGGCACCACGCACTGGCCCCAAAGTCGAGTTGGCATTGTCTTGGTGACAGTGAGTTTTACTTGAATATTCTGGTATAATTTTCTCACACTTTCATGGTTAAATCTTTGTTCTTTTAGACATTTTACAGCATCATTGTGCATGCGCATGTGTGTGTGTGTGTTTAAAGAACCAGTCTCAATTCCCAACATAAATATGTAGCTGAGGAAATGAAGAGGAGTTAACTATAAATCCTTAATAGATTGGGGGTTGGGGGAAGCCCAGAAACCTCACACTCCTGTTTAGGTCATGGGGACTGAGTCTGAAAATTCTAATAATGTAGTTAGAGGGCTGGAATTGGAGTTAGGAACGCCATGACGACCTCGGGGGTGGCATTAAGAAATCAAGGAGCCTTGAATAGTTAGGTCTTTCTTCTCAGCCTGACTTCTTAGCATCCCTCAGACTGTGTCTGTGCGGGCCTCCCTCCAGGAGCAGATCATAAAACACAGGAAACCACTCTGCGCCCAAGACAGGGTCTTAGGGAATAAGCCTCTATTTGTGGAGGACCTTACTGCCCGTCTAATCCCACAGCCAGCCCCCACCTTCCCCCCTTGCTGCTTCCACCCCAGAAGCAGAAGGGGCTAAATTCTCATTTCCCAGTCTCTGGGGAAGTGACAAGAGTTCTGGCCCATGAACCAGACGAAGGGGAGATTTGCTGAGACTGTCAGGAAAACCGACTGCTTTTCCAAATAAAAGCTAGAGAGCAGTTGGCTCTGGCCCTCTCTAGTAACAGGAGGATGTCAGCATATGGGCCTCGCAGTGGTAGGAGGCTCACTGTGGTGGGTGGAAAGGCGGTTCCTCTTTGGGTCCAATCATTCATCCAGTAACGTGGACAGCGCCGCTAGCAGCTGAGAGTGGGGATGGAAAGAAAGAAGGTGTTGAGAGGCTGACGAGGGAGATGGTGGTGGTTACTAGTTGCTATTGAGTTGGCTCTGACCCATGACCACGTTGTGTATACTAGAACATAGCTAGCTGCCTGGGCGGCACCATCTTTACCATCGTTGGTAGGGTTGAGTCCATTGTTGCAGCTACTGTGTCGTGCCCATCTGATTCCCGGGGCCCAGCTGCCATCACCGTGTCAGACATGATTCCGCCGAGAGCTCTGAAGTTTTCATTGAAGTAGATGGCCAAGCCTTCCTTCCCAGTCTGTCTTCAACCCATTATCATTGACTTGATCTCGACATATAGCAATCCTGTGGTTGCTGGAATTGTGCATCTTCACGGGAGCAAACCACACTATCCTTCTTTCAAGGAGCGATGTGTCCGTGTGAACTGCTGACTGGGAGTTAGCAGCCCAACCTGTAACTCACTACCCCACCAGGGCGCCTTCTCTGCCTGAAGAGGTATCAGCTAGTCACAGTTGGGGAGGGGACAGAGAGGGATCAATGAGGGACCTACTAGAGAGCGTCACAAAGTCTGTGGGGGGAAACCCATGACCTTCTCATTCCATGTTTTACAAACCTTTTAAAGCCCCTTGTGGCTCAAGTGGAAAGTGGTGTTGTAAGAATGATGAAGTCAACATATGTACTAAAGTGCTAGACACAGATGATGTATGTACAGATTGTGATGAGTTGTATGAGCCCCTAATAAAATGATTATTTAATAAAAAAAAGGAATGAGGTGGCTCTGAATGTCAGTCTTCAATCTTTAAAATATATTGTATGTCTTTCCGAAGCTTTACTTTACAATGAATTTCATATACGGAGAGGGGGAATTCCATCCCAGATATTCTATTCTTTGTAAAATATTTTTATTTATAGCAATAACTTCAGTATTTTATTGATTCATACTATAAAGTGTTAATGAATATTTATCTCCTCATTCTAAAATAAATTGCTCAAGTTGATTAACCACACAAAAAAAGCCCCTTGTATAGTAGGATTATTGGGAAGACTATGGGGTCATAGGAGTTTGGGGGTCAAGAAGAAACAGGGAGAGCAGCCAGCAAGAGTGAGTGTCTTTCTCCCACCTTGTTAATCTGCCCGTGTGCAAGTGTGGAGTAGGATTTGACTGGGTTCATATTTTACCCAGAAATACCACCACAAAACCCAAACCCACAGACATCGAGTTAATTCCAATTCATGGCAACCCTACAGGACAGGGTAGAACTGCCCCTGGGGGGTTCTGAGACTGTAACACTACAGGAATAGAAGGCCTCGTTTTTCTTGGAGCAACGGGTGGTTTTGAATTGCTGACCTCACGGGTCACAGCCCGTAACCCCTAGCCACCCATATTCGTGGGAAAGTGCAGCAGGAGGTGGAAATGTTGGCAAGGAGATGGTTAGGGACATGGACTATGGGCTGGAAGCTGGGACTACGGGAATAAGGCGGGAACATGATCTGCCATCACACACACTCTTACACGGGGCAGAAGAGTGGGGTGGGTTGCTCTGCTGGGGAAACCGAATTGGAAAAATGGAAGTTGCTGGTCAGAGAGTGGATGTTCGACCCAGAGATTAGGAGGAGGTATAGTTGTTGGTCACGACAAAATTTAGGATTCAGATCCAATGGCCAGTGTGATAAATGAGAGTAAAAGAGGCGATGTGCTCCTTTTTGGATTTAAATACCCCAACCTAAGACTATCCTGCTATTTCACACCAAGCTCACCCATGAAAGTCTGCAATTGGAAGCCATTCTCCAGGTAGGAGACAATGTGGCCCACTGAGCTCTAAAACCTCTCTGCTTCCTTCCCTACCCCTATTTGCAAACCACAGGGAGGGACCCAGATTGAACCTCAGAACCCAAGAAGCAAGACGGGGGTGAGCAAGAGTGAGAGACACTTAGGCCAGGGACTGCCAGTGGGGGGAAGAGGGACTTGCCCTGAGAACAAAACAAAGGCTCGGGGACTAGAGGTGTTTGAAAGATCTGGTGGGACAAGGTCCTGGGCTGTGGGGTGTACCCAAGAGCCGAGCATGCCTCTCCTTCCTCAGCTGGTGAGAGCCCCAGAGCGTGGCATGTAGGTGGCTGCAGAGGAAAGGCCCGACTGAGAAGGTTAAAGAGCAAAGGACTGTCAGGAAGCTTGAGCTAGGAGTGGCTTTAAGGAGCCTGGAAGTCATCTTCCGCATCAGTTACGCTGAGGTACAGATACCTGCACATAGCAAAGTCTTGAGCCAGCTGGTCCCAGGCAGGAACAGTAGCTTTGCGGTGTTATCCAGACCCCGCAACTCCGTTTCTAGTTCTGTTGCTCTGGATAGACGGTTTAACCTTCCCAGGGCTCAGTTCTCTCTGCTGAAGAATGGGAGTGATCTCAGTGCTGCTCTGCGGATTCAACAAGGTGATGCGGGAGAAGGGCCCAGTGCCACTGCTGGCGGCATCGTGGTGACCCGTCAGGCTGCTAACCTCAAGGTTAACCGTTCAAAACTACTGGTAAAGAGTGGCAGTCTCGGGAACCCACAGGGGCAGTTCTACTCTGTCCTATAGAGTTGTTGTGAGTCAGAGTGACTCAATGACTGTGAGTCTGGTTTGGGGTACTGTTAAGCGTAAGAGCCCCTGCCCCTGCAGGAGCCCTGGTGGTACAGTGTTATACTGCAAACCACAAGGTCAGCAATTCGAAACCACCAGCCACTCCGTGTGAGGAGGATGAGGCTTTCTACTCCCAGAAACAGTTGCAGCCTCAGAAAGGCACCAGGGCATCCCTCGTCTGCCTTTAGAGTTGCTGGGAGTCAGGATCGACTGGGTGGCAGCACAGAGCTGGTGCAGTGGTTGCCCCCGTCTGCTAGCAGTAAGGTCAGAGCTGTAAAACCACCAGCTGCTCCAGGGGCGACAGGTGTGGCCATCTGCTCCAGCAAAGAGGACCACCTTTGAGAGCCTGTGGTGTCTGCATGGTGCACCTCTACCTTGTCCCAGAGGGCCATTAGGAGTCAGATCAACAGCAGTGAATTTGTTACCAAAGAAATCCTTCATTCTGCTCTGGACTTGCACAGTACCGCGCCATAACCTGTTGCCTGCTGAGTCATGGGCACAGCTCCCCGGCAGTCTGGGCTGCTCCACTGGGTTTTCAAAGCAGTGACCTTTTAGAAGCAGCTTGCAAGGATTTCTCCTTCTGAGGTTTGAACTGCCAACCGTCCCGTGCGTAGTCGAGTGCTTACCCATTTGTCCCACCCAGCTGCTCCTCTGGGCACAGAACGAAAAACCAAACTCACTGCCGTGGAGTGGATTCCAAGACATAGCCACCCTGTAGGACAGGGGAGAATTGCCCCCATGAGTTTTGAAGTCTGGAGACTCTTTACGGGAGTAGAAAGCCTCATCTTTCTTCCTCAGAGCAGCTGGTGGTTTTGAAATGCTGACCTTTCAGTTAGCAGCCCACCTGTCACCACTCCCCCACCTGAACTCATTCCTGGGCATACAGTAGGTACTCAATAAATAATGATTGAGTCAATCATGTGCTGTTCTGATTATTGCCGCTGCCAGAGAGAGCCCACGTGCCCCAGTCGGAGCCCAAGGTATTGACACCCTTCCTCCGATGACGTGTCTGGCTTGCTTGGCCTCTCTTTAATCCTTTTCTTCCAAATTGGAATCAACCTGGGCTGCAAGGACCAGCCTTCGTCGTCCCAGCAGAGCTGTGGCCGCGCAAACAGTCTGGGCCAGACCCGAGGCTGCTAATGGCTCTTGTTCACCTGCCAAATTCCCCCGCCAGCCTCCTCTGGGAAGAGCGAGCAGACATTACCCGTCCTTCCGAGGCCTGCACAGGCGTAGCCAAGGAAGGGGAGTGGGGAGGGGGTCCCAGTTCCCGGCACTCTGCACAGGCTGGGGCGGGGTTTCGGTCTTTGTGCCTGGGGGGG
>NW_022111369.1:64731625-64735150 GCF_000313985.2 Echinops telfairi | reverse complement strand
GGGCCGGGGAGCCGGCGGCAAGGGAGTGGCTCTCCTTGTGCCATTCTGCCTTGAGCTGGTCTGCGCCGCCTCTCTTCCGGGGTCACCGAGGGATTGGGGTGAGAGCCCTTCACGTAAGTCAAAACAAGCCTGGTGATAGGAAAACCATATGAACGTAGCCGAGCCCCCCATTCAGCCTAATGGACCCCCAGACATGACCCAGCCCACTCAGACAGGGTGCTCTGTGAGGCTGGGAGCCCAGCCCCCTGCGCTCCTCCCCCTTGGACAAAAGCAGAATGAAAAGAGAATCCAGGACAGCAGCAGGCCACTTTCCCCCCATCTAGGTGCCATGTCCCTTAAAAGGAGCCCTGGTGGCAGGGTGGGCTGTGCATTAGGCTGCCACTGGCAAGGTCAGCTGTTCAAACCATGTCACTCTGCAAGAGAAAGAGGAAGCTTTCTGATCCCATGAGACTGAAAGTCTTGGAAACTCGCAGGGGCAGTTCTACTCTGTCCTGTAGGGTGACTGTGAGTCAGAATCAAGTCAAAGACGGAGTCTTTTTATACATCTCCCTGGGAGAAAGACAGCCTGTCTAGCTCCTGAAGGAATGAGTCTTGGAAACCCACAGGTGCGGTCCCACCACGCCCTCTACGGTCCCCAGGAGTCGGGATCGACTCGCTGGCAGTGAGTTTGAGTTTTGTTTGAAGCGAGTCCTGGAGGCTCAGTTGTTAAGCATTCCGCTAGGAACCAAAAGGTCAGTAGATTGAATCCACCCCAGCAGCTCCACAGGAGGAAAGAGGGGGCGAGCTGCTTCAGCTAAGGCTAATAGATTAGGCAACCCTCCAGGGCAGTTCTACTCTGGCACAGACTCACTACAAGGAGGCCTGGTGGCATAGAGGATGACGTGTTGGGCTGTGAGCTGCCAGGTCCGAGATTCAAACCCACTAGCCACTCCGAAAAAAAGGAGGCTTTCTGTTCCTCTAAACATTTAGGGCGGTGGTTCTCAACCTCGGGGTCACAACCCCTTTGGGGTTTGAACGACCCTTTCACAGGGGTCACCTGATTCATACCAGTAGCAAAATGACAGTGAAGAAGCAGCAATGAAAATAATTTTATGGCTGGGGATCACCACAACACTAGGAACGGTATTAAAGGGTCAAGGCATTAGGAAGGTCGAGAACCACTGATCTAGAGCCTTGGGAGGCAGAGGGGCAGACTGAGCTGTATGGTACTCCATGGCAGTATGTGTGTTTGTTTGTTGTATTGAATCGCAATCAGCTCAAAGCCACACAAGAACATATGCCCCTGAGTAGTGCAACGGGTTAATACACTCAGCTAACGGAAAGGTTTGGAGGTTCAAGACCACCCAAAGGTGTTTCAGGTGAAAGGCCGGGGGATCTCCCTCTGACGAATCAGACACTGAAAGCTCGATAGAGCCCCCTGCTAGCTGACACATATGGATGGGGTCACCATGAATCAGGGTCAGCTGGACAGCCCTGGCTTTATATGCTCTGAGGGGCTTCGGAACATTCATCTGAAGCCGTTCCCATGATGCACTTTGACCAAGGCCTTGCTCTCTGTCAGGCGCATTCACAGTGGCGCCCACTTCTCGAATTTGGTCCTCACCATAAACCTCCACCCTCCCACCTCCCCACCCCCACCCCGCTGTCAGCGATGAAGTCAGCCAGGTTGACAGGTTGACAGGGCTGAAGCAACCTGCCTGAAAGGACACAGCAGCCAGCTGGGGGTCAAACGACTGGAACCCTTGACCTTTTACTATGACAGCGCTGCCTCCCGGATGATGATTTGATTGTTTCAAACACACGTACCAGCTTCAAGCTTTCTGCCCTCAGGCTTAGCTTTCAGGAGAGACAAAATGTTTCCCAATCCACTGAGAGATGGAGACAGGACTTTCCATTCCTGTTTTAGGATCGGATCTTTGGGCAACCCTGGAACACACCACCACTGTTTGTACCTGGGATGACTGAACTCCAAAGCCGTCCAGGTTCGGAGGAAAGCTGCTTTCCAGAGTCTCTATCATGGTGGGGCTAAAATACGTATTCTTTGAGAGCAGTCAGAACAAACAAACAAACCTTAAAATAAATAAATAAGAACGCAAGGGAAAAGAAGGCTGTGCAGGTATCGGCATCTGTCCTCTGTGTCCCAAGGGTAAGGAATGCCACCGCGATGTGCACATGTGTGTCCAGCTGTCGTCGTCGTTACGTGTCCTCAAGTCGGGTCCAACTTCGAGCAACCCTCCCTCCACACAAGAGGACCAAGCACTCCCGGGTCCTGAGCCATCTGCACCGTGGGGATCTGCGGGAGCCTCTCCGTGCGGCCGCCATGTCCATCCATCCCACGCGCTGACCGCTCTGCTCTTCCTCGCTGCCCCGCTCCTTTCCCAAGCATGAGCCTCTTCTCCGGGGACCGGTCTCTCACAGGACACCAGACGACATCTCGCCATCCTGGCTCTAAGGAATATCTATCTGGCTGGACTTCTTCCAAGACAGATTGCTTGTTTTGTTTGGTTTGTATCCACAATGATTGTTTGCTTTACTGAGGACACACACTCAAAATTCAGTCACTTCTGCAGCATTTTTGAGCCCTTTGGTGAGGTTTCTGGAGTGGGCTATCCCTCGGTCCTTTGTTTCTCACGCTGAACGAATTCATGCCGAAGCCCATGGTGTGACCCAAGTGGGTTTTTAGGAAGGGCAGGACAAGCTTCAGGTGGCACCGTCTCAAAAGGGCCCACCCTATTTCTGGAAAGTGCGCCATGCTGCACAGAAGCCGTGCTGGGGTTCATGACTGGGCACCAACAACTGCGTGGAATGGAGCACCCCCATATATGGAACTGGGGCTGGGGGGCCTGGGAGGCCGGAAGCCCCAAAACCCAAGAGGCTAAGAGCATGCGGACCCCGAAGCTCCAGCCCTGAGCAGCCCTGGAGCAGGCACATGTGGGATGACTCAAGGGAGGGAGACCCTCACCCTCCCTCTGCCGCTGACCAGGAGCAGGGTAAAAGAGAGAGAGCCCAAGAGAGATTGTTTTGTCATCTATTTAGAACCGACAATTATCCATGTCTTTTTGTTGAGGAGGGACTCTTAAAAAATAACCTAAAAGTTCTTTAAAATCCATGTTCAAATTCAACAAGAGGTCTTTTGCAGCAGATTTATCCAAGGCAATAGGTCGTTTGATCTCTTGACTGCTCTTTCCGTGAGCATCCACTGTGGACCTGGAGTTGGAAAATCAGAAGGGAAGAGCACATTCCACATCTCTTAAACTGAAAGACCTCAAGAAAAACTCAAGCTTGGAGTTGCAGGATTGGAGGATTCTATGGTCAAACTATTGCATGATACTGGAAGCATCTAAAGAAGATGGAAAAAACACACAGGGTCACTCTACCAAAAGGAACTGGTCAACATCAACCATTTCAAGACGTAGTATATGATCAAGAACCAATGGTATTGAAGGAAGAAATTTAAACAGTACTGAAGGCATTGGCCAAAAACAAAGTTCCAGGAATTGATAGAATACCAACTGAAATGTTTCA
>NW_022111369.1:64722730-64730744 GCF_000313985.2 Echinops telfairi | reverse complement strand
CTCCAAGCTTGAGTTTTTCTTGAGGTCTTTCAGTTTAAGAGATGTGGAATGTGCTCTTCCCTTTTGATTTTCCAACTCTAGGTCCACAGTCAATGCTCACGGACGGAGCAGTCTAGAGATCAAATGACATATTGCCTTGTTTGATAAATCTGTTGCACGAGACCTCTTTAAAATATTGAAAAGCAAGGAGATCACTCTGAGGATTAAGGTGTGCCTGACCCAAGTCATGCTATATTCATCACCTGGCATGCACGGGAAAGTTGGACATTGAATAAGGAAGGCCTGAAAAGAATCTACGCATTTGAATTGTGGTGCTAGAGAAGAATATTGAAGGACCATAAACTTCCAAGAGCATAAGTAGATCTGTCTTGGAAGAAGCACTGCCAAAATGCTCCTTAGAAGCAAGGATGGGTAGACTTCATCTCACCTACTTTGGACAGGCAATCAGTAAAGACCAGTCCCTAGAAAAGGACATCATGCTTGGTACAGTAAAGGGGCAGGGAGAAAGAGCAAGGCCCTCAATCGGACAGGTACAGTCAGCGGCTGCAACAATGGGCTCAAACGCAGCAACGCTTGCAAGGCGGGCACAGGACCAGGCGGTGTTTCACGCTGTTGCACATAGGGTTACTATGACATGGAACAGACTTAACAGACCTAACAAGAATAACAATGAAAAAAAAAAAAAGAATAACAATGACAGCCCAATCATTTGGTGGGAGCTATAGAGAAATGGTTACAAGAGCCCTAAGTTATTCGTTTCACTTCACCACGGGCTCCACCATCCAATACCAGATGCATGTACTACTGTTAAAGAATTTAAAACAAGACTATTTTTATCATGTGAAAGGGAGCTGACCTTGAGGGTGACACTATCTCCTGTCTGTGATGGGCAAAACTCCCGTTTTCCACCATGATTCATGCTAGGGGGTGGGACTAAGGGGAGGTTTAGAAGAAAGTTGGGGTGGTGTCCTGGTCCCCAAGCTTCTATAAGGAACTGAAATTTCACTCCCAAGAAGCCCTAAACCCCCACCTCGATCGCTAATATAAAAGAGGAAGGCCCTCGAGGGCGTGGACGGACAGTGACGGCATCGGTGGGCTCTGGCAGGGGAACAACGGTGAGGATGCGCAGGAGCGGGCACCGTTTCATTCTGTTGCACGCAGGGTCGGGGCGGGGCGGAACTGACCCTATGGCACCTAACAACAACAACAGTAAAGCCCACTGCTGTCAAGGCAGGTCCGATGCAAAGTGACCTTCTATCGCAGCGGTTCTCAACCTGTGGGTCACAACCCCTTTGCGGGATCAAACGCCCCTTTCACAGGGGTGTCCCAATTCATCAATTCATAACAGTAGCAAAATTTACAGTGATGAAGTAGCAATGAAAATAATGTGATGGTTGGGGGGTCACCACAACATGAGGAGCTGTATGAAAGGGTCGTGGCATTAGGGAGCTTGAGAACCACTGCCCTATAGAGTTCTCGAAGCTGTACATCTTTATGGAAGCAGATAGACTCATCTTGATCCCCAAAATTGACTGGTGAGTTTGAACGACCAGCTTTGAGGTTGGCAGCCCAATGCTTGCCTGACAGAGCCTCCGGGGCTCTTACACACACACACACACACACACACACACACACACACACACACACACAACTTTAAGCCTCTATTTCCTGGTCCCGACTGGGTGGATGGACATTGAAACTCCCTCTCGCCCGTTTTGCTTACAGCATTAAAGCAGCACATTGTCTCACTTAACAGCACCCGGCTGTCTTTCCAGTCTCCGTAACCCTAAGTCAAACTTGCCTTGCGGGCCATCTGGCCGCACACCCCATGGTAGCGTATTTCTGGCTGGAGCATTACTAATTGCCTTGTTAACAGAGCTGCTCTCCAGAGAATGCAACGTAAGCAGAGGAATATCAAAGAGC
Organism: Echinops telfairi; assembly: GCF_000313985.2. Lineage (NCBI taxonomy): Eukaryota > Metazoa > Chordata > Mammalia > Afrosoricida > Tenrecidae > Echinops > Echinops telfairi. The sequence goes on along the minus strand of NW_022111369.1, from coordinate 64,728,821 downwards.
GATTTCAGAGAATTGAGTTGATCCAGGAGCTGATAGCGTTTCCAGCAACCAGTCTCAGAAGCCCCACAGAGCAAATAAAGAACATTTTAATGGTATTAGCAGGAGGATATGACTTGTCGAGGCAGATTTGCAAACAGGAAAGGGGGCAGAGACCACTCTTGTCTAGACAGCTGATTAGTGGGAAATGGTAGGATTAGGGGGAGCGTGGACTTTTTCCCTGGCTGCCATTTCTGAAGAGGTCAGGCTTTCTGGGTAACAGGCTGGATGAGAGAGGCATTTGTCTCCAGTAGAAAATGCTGGCTGGTCCTAACCATCTCCTGGGCTCCAGCAGCCCATGCGGAATGTATTAATAGATTCAAACTCGTTTCGGCTGCTTTGCAGTGCGGTATGCAGGAGACTGGAGGCTTTCTAGGCTCAAAGATGAAGTAAAAACACAGTTGATGGAGCTTCTAGAAACTTCCACCACCTTCCTGCCCTTTAATTTTGGTACCAATTTATTTTCTGATGGGGTGAATTGCTGATCCTCATACCTTGCATCCCCCGTTCTGCTCAATCTACCTTTTGCTCCCAGGGCACCACACAGACCACAGTGCCTCTGTTGGGGTGGGGGACTGGGTTGGCTCTCCTAGAGTCCAGATTTCCGGGTGCATTGACCTGAGGTGAGTCACCCAGGCCATCACCTTTCGTGTCCTCTAGAACCTGGAGCCTTGGAAAAACTGATTCCTGGGGCTCACCTTTGAATCAAAGGATGGTCTAAATCAGCGGCAATTCTCAACCTGTGGGTCGTGACCCCTTTGGGGGGTCAAACGACCCTTTCACAGGGGTCACCCGATTCATAACTAGCAAAATGACGGTTATGAAGTAGCAATGAAAATAATTTTATGGTTAGGGGGTCACCACAACATGAGGAGCTATATTAAATGGCCGCAGCTTTAGGAAGGTTGGGAACCACTGGACTAAATAAATGAGTAAAATTGCATTTTACAATGCATGTAGTGCCCTTGTTAAAAATTCAGTCCATTTCTGGGAGCTATGTTTATGCTAAATCGATAGCTATCTCAGTTGCTCTTCCAAGCAATGCTGTATGAAAACCCGCCTGATCCCCAGTCGGTTGGGTTGTCAGCTCTGTTGGGTTGTCAGCTCTGTTGGGTTGTCAGCTCTGTTGGGTTGTCAGCTCTGTTGGGTTGTCAGCTCTGTTGGGTTGTCAGCTCGGTTGGGTTGTCAGCTCTGTCCTGTCCTTTCCCATGGTGACGGCAATAAGATTTGGTATGAGCATGTTACAAGGGTCTCTGGTATTTGGAACATTTTTGACTCTTTCATTGAAATGTTACCCAGATCTTCAAATTGTAGGAGCCTGGTGGCAGCGTAGTAGGTTATGTGTTGGGCTGCTAACCACAAAGTTCACAGTTCAAAGCCACTAGACACTCCTTGGGAGAAAGATGAGGCTTTCAGAATGTATAGCCTCAGTATCCCGAGGTCTACTCTGACCTATAGGATGGCTAAGAGTCAGGGTGACCTGCATTTGGGCAGGGAGAATCGACCCGTTTGTCCACTGGATGAAGATCAGGTTGTCTGCGCCGGTAAATATTTAATGTCTCAGAAAACCACAGGGGGCCGTTTGACTCTGCCTTGTTGGGTCTCCATAAGTCGGAATGGACTCGCACTGAGATAGTAAGTAAATTTCAATCAATTTCTATGATTAGCTTAATATGATTTTTCTTTTGATGTGGGCAGATAAAGAATCCATCGTCTTGGGAGGCAGCCAGGGGAACTGGGGGAACAGGGCGGTGGAGTGGCGCTGTGGCCTGGAGTACGTAGAAGGTCACAGCGTGGAAGGAAATGGACTCCAAATAACCCATTTGAGGTTCAAGTTTCCTGAACTTGAAAGTGGGAGAATTGATGAACCTTTCCCCGCCCCTCTCCCTATGCCGCCTGAGCTGTCCCGGTCATCCATTCCTGCCTGCAACTGGGGGGGGGCATACTTTTGTCATGACCTCCCACAGAGCACAGCCAGAGACAGTCACAGCCGGGCTCCATGCAGAAGCAGGCGCTGCTGCAAGTGCAGCAGTCGGGCTTAAGGGTCATTCATCAGCCTGAGTGCAACTAGGACAACAGTCGCTGTTCTGTCTTTAAAACAGGCACTTGATTCCAGGGCTCAGGTTACATAGATGATGGGGTAGCTAAGAAGTCCGATAGGGGAGGATGGGACCATCCAAAGGCTGGCAACAGCATGAAGCTGCTCCACCCATAGGTTGCAGATAGAAAGGAGGAGGCGGCGGCAGGCTGTCCGGTGAGAGCTGAGCCCCTGGAAGAGCCATAAGGAAACACCCCCCAAGGAAACACAGAAAGAAGACAGAGAAGTAGCTGAGCTTTGCTCCTCCAACTCCACTTTCCCGTCTCCCGCAGGGCCTCCCACTGGCTGACCCATGTTGGAAGTGGAAGTCAGTGAGCCCAGGAGGCACAGCCTGCAAAAGTCCACACCCCGCCTGGCCGAGCCCATCAGGAGTCACGAGTTTGGACAATTGGGGCAGAGCAATAGAGTCAGAACCCTAATGACAGAAGGCCTGATGAACTGTGGAAGGGCACCGAGAACCTTATTCATGAAGAAAGCAATAAGTCATAACAAGACAGGAAAGAAAGGAAAGATCAAAGTGGGTGTCAGAAGAGACCCTGAAATGTGCTCATAGTAGCCAAGGCAAATCAGTGAAGGACAGAGCTGTGAAGTCAAAGAACTGAACAGAACACTTCAAAGAACGTTTGTCTTCAGCTCTAGAAGACAAACTAAAATATCATGATGAAAAGTCCAAAGACCTAGAGTTAGAAAATCAAAAAGGAAGAATATACTTAGGATATCTTAACTTGACAGAACTGAAGAAAAACTTCAAGCCTCGAGTTTAAATAGTGAAAGATTCTATGGGCAAAATACACAGAGTCACTGTACCAAAAAGAACCAGTCAACAATCAACTATTTCAAGAGGTAGCATATTATCAAAAACCAATGGCACCAAAGGAAGAAATCGAAGTTGCACTGAAATCATCAGCCAAGAACAAGGCTCCGGGAATGGATGGAATCGCCATTGAAATGTTTCAACATGCTGATGAAGTTCTGGAAGCACCCACTTGTCTATGCTAAAAAACTTGGAAGAGAACTACTTAGCCAAAGGCTGGAAGAGATTCATATTCCAAAGAAAAGCAACCCTGCAGAATGCTCTAATTATAGAATGATACCACATGCAAGTACAATTTGTGCTGAAGATCATTCAATAATAGTCACAACAATACATTTACTGCCAGAAATTCAGACCAGATTCAGAAGAGAATGTAGAACAAGGCTGTCATTTCTGATGTCAGCTGGGTCTTGGCTGAAAACAGAGAATACCAGAAAGATGTTTACTTGTGCTTTATTAACTATGCAGAAACCTTCAAGTGTGGGGACCCCAAAAAACTGTGCATTGCCTTGACAAGACTGGGAATTCCAGACTGCTTCATTGTGCTCGTGTGGACCCTGTACATGGGACAAGAGGCAGTTGCGCAAAGAGAACAAGGGGATACTGCATGGTTTCGGATCAAGAAAGGCGTGAGGAAGAAGAAGGACATGGAGAAGGATGTGGCACCAGGAGCGGAGGAGGACTTATTAGCAAACCACACTATGCAGATGACACCACCGTGCTTACTGAAAGTGAGGAGGACTTCAAGCACTTGCTGATGAAGACCAAGGATTGCAGCCTTTAGAATAGATGACAACTCCATGTAAAGAAAACAAAATCCTCACAACCAGATTGATCGATATCATGATAAACAAAGAACAGATGGACGTTGTCAAAGATTTCATCTTGCTTGGATGCACAGTCTTTGCTCATGGAAGCAGCAGTCAGGAGATGAAATAGTTCCTTGCGTGTGGCCAGTCTGCTGCAGAAGACCCTTTTAAAGTGCTGAAAAGCCAGGATGTTACCTGGAGGACTAAAGTGCCCCAGACCCAATCCAGGGTGTTTTCAATCACCTCACATGCATGTGAGAGTTGGGCATTGCATAAGGAAGACCAGAGAAGAATCGATGCCTTTGAATTTTGATGCTGGCAAAGAATGCTGAGGTTCCCTGGACTGCTAAAAGAACAGCCAGGTCTACCGTGGAGGAAGCACAGTCAGAATGCTCCTCAGGAGCAAGGACCGGGAGACTGTGTCTCACATCCGTAGGGCATGCTATCAGGAGAGACCACTTCTTGGAGAAGGACCTCTGCTCGGTATAGTGGAGGGGCAGCGGAAAAGAGGAAGATCCTTGACAAGATAGATTGGCATAGTCGCTGCAGACACAACAACCGCTGTGAGGATGGCACAGGACCAGAGGGCATTTCGTTCTATTGTACAAAGCGATGTGATAGGTAAGAACCAAATTGATGGTACAGGAGAAGAGCCACTGGTGGATCGTGAGGGAGATCCCAGCCTGAAGTGACTGAGGCAGCAGAGGTGGTACACAGGACCATGAGGAAGAACAGAGGAACAGCACTGAGACCCTGAAGCAGAGCAGGGTAGGGGAGTTGAGGGGGAGTTCCCAGCCCACAGAGCGAGGTAGAGGTCAAGGGTTGGCGTGTCTGAGAGGCTGAAGACCAGAGAGAGATGTTTCTGGCAGCCTGGCTGAGAAAAGGCATTGCTGTGGACAAGAGGCCTGTATCCTTGATGTTTTCTGATTCTAACCTGTGGTAGCCTATTAACGTCTCTAATTAAAAACAAACAAAAACCACTGCCGTCAAGTTAAATCCAATTCATAGCGACCTTATAGGACAGAGTGGAAGTCCCCCTTTGAGTTTTTAAGGTTGTAAATACTTATGAGACCAGTAAATCTCATCTTTCTCCCAGAGAGCAGCTGGTGGGTATGAACTGCTGACCTTGTGGTTAGCAGCCGGTGGTTAGTCCACTACGCCACCAGGGCTCCTAACTTCCCTAGTAACCCCCCATCACCACGAACACTATCTGTGAGTTCTTTGTGGCCATTGTAATGAATTATTGGACCCAACAGAGAAGCAGAGTGCCGTGGGAGGGACAATTGGTCTCAGAAGAGGGTCCAAAAGTTGGGAAGTAGAGGCAGGGCTGACTTCTCTACCTTGTAGAAACCATCCTCGAGCAGATGTGGAGCCTGATTTCCCTTCCCCACGCGTAGTCGGAAGGGGTCAGAAGCGTCCTCCACAACATGTCTCCACCTTGTCTTTTCCCTCGTTGGCTGTGGTTTACCTGGAGGCAGGCGGAGAGGGAGGATGTAACTTCTCAGCCAAGGCCTCGCCTGGCAGCTGAAGGCACTGCTCTGGAGACAGCCACATTCCCAGCAGCTCAGGGTGGGTGCACAGCTGGGGGAAGAATCTGGGCTGGGCAGGAACACTTGTCCACTTCAGAAGTACCCACGTGCTGGGGGCAGTGTGGAGTCAATTATGAGAGGGTGATGGGGAGTGCCTAAAGGAAATGCGGCCAAGCCTGGGAAGTGGCAAGCATCAGGGAGAGGGCATGACAGGGCTTTGATGTGGAGATGGGCTGGCCTGCTAAATACCGTGCAGAGGCTGGAGCAGAACACAGTGCTGGATGGGAAGAGAGTAGGATGCCATCTGCAGTCCTGTGGGGGAAAGGGGAGGCGAATCCTTTGGGGACTTGTAGATCCTAGCAAGGAACGACAGCTGCTGATGGACAGGAGGTTCGGAGCAGAGGGCGCTCAGGGTCCCACTCCTGTTTCACGGGTTCCATCTGGTTACCATGCTCAAAGGAGATGGAAGAGGCTGAGAATGCAAACTGGGAGGGTGCTTAGGAGCTGATTGGAACACACAAGTGAGGGAAGACGGTGACTTGGACCGGCGTGGTAGACTTGGACCGATGTGAGGATGATCAGGAGGAGGGAGGTCCAATTCTAGAAATATTTGAAAGGTCAAACCAATCGGAGCTCTGCCAAAGTACAAACAGGTCTGACTTGGCAGAAGTACCGCCGGACTGCTTCTCAGAGGCAAAGATGGCGAGACTTCGTCTCATGTACTTTGGACAAGTTGTCAGGAGAGACCAGTCCCTGGAAAAGGACATCGTGCTAGGTAAAGTGTGTGTGTGTGTGTGTGTGTGTG
>NW_022111369.1:64709122-64722254 GCF_000313985.2 Echinops telfairi | reverse complement strand
GTAAATGGGTTAATGTTGGACTTGTGGGCTTGGGCAGCATTGGGTTGGGATGTTTTTGTGATGCACATTTTCTTTACATAAAACTCTCTCTTATATGTGAGTCGCCGTGGATTTGTTTCTCCAAAGTACCCAGACTAATACAACAACCCTAGTGAAAAAGAGGAAAGTCCTTGACAGGATGGCTGGACCCAGTGGCTGCAACAATGGGCTCAAACCCGACCACTATGGTGAAGACGCTGCAGGACTGGGCGGCGCTTCCTTCTGTTGCCCAGCGACAGTAGGGTGTGCTGGGGGACTGGCTGTCTGCGGGAGAGAAGAAGAGGAGAGTAACCCCAGGTTTGGGGACCTGAGATCTCGAGAGACGGTCTCCATGCTCTGAGATGGAGAGACTGTGAGAGCAGCATTCTTGAGGAGGAAATGTGGCTCCGTGTCGGACCTGTTGAGTTTGAGATGTGCCGGAAAGGATTCACCTAGTAGCCGAGGGCTTCCCAAACCCTGCACGTGTCCAAGGTGTTCAGGATTGCTCCTTGGCCCAGAAGACCACCAAGCTCTTAGAGCAGGGGTGCTCACACTTTTTCAGCATGCGAGCTACTTATGAAATGATCAAGTCAAAATGATCTACCAACTACCAAAATGCAAAACATGTATTTTATTTATTTATTATATTTATTCATAAATGCATAGAGAAATCTTTATATGTACATGTATGTTTATGTACCTTGCATAACTGCATGAGTTCATATTGCACAACACAACACAATGAACTATGTACATTTTTTGTCGTTCCCTGAGTTTACGCTGATGACTTGCCCTGAATGGAATGAGCCAGGGATGCATAGTCCGGACAGTAGCTGCTGACAGCCAGCCTCAAGCACACTTCCAAATGATCATCAGTCAGGGTGGAATGGTGCGTGGACTTAATGATCTTTATATGGGAAAAGGCTGACTCACATGAATAAGTAGAGCTGAATAATGCAGTCAAGGAGGTAGCACATTGTCTCATGTTTGGGTACTTTCCCTCTGTGAGTAAGATCCAGAACTGTTCGTGCTCTCTGGACTTCAGCTGAAGGTCGGTTTGTAGTGCCAACATCTCCCATTCCGTATGAAAGTGATACATTTTTGTCTTCTTACTTGGTTGAGCCCCCCCACTCATTTTAATACCCTATCTTACGTTTAAGAGGAAAAAAAACAAGGTCTAAGAATTGGCGATAACTTAGCTTGTCAGTTTTGCTGCACTTAGTGCATTTCTTTGCACATGCGTTTGACACCTAACATTGGATCTGATTGGCTGCGCTGTATATCACTTAAGTGGCGGGATTGATGATAGGCTTATGTCAATTTTTTTAATGCCATGCGATCTACCCACACTACATTTGTGATTGACTAGTAGGTCGTGATCGACGTATCGAGCACCCCTGCCTTAGAGACCCTACCAGACAGGATGCCTTTGTCTCCCCAGGGCTTCAGGCCACACTGTATCAGTTTCACCTCTGAAGAAGTAGGGTCTAACCACCTGATGTCAGTCGCATGGGCACTACATTGCTATGACCCCAATACAAACCTTGGACTGAAGGTGCGTTTCCTTGGTTGGCAACACCGCACAAGAATTGTCACGCATCGTGGCTGGGAAAAGCAATGCTGTTCCTGCCTCTCCACTGAGAGAAAGCTTGTCTTTGGTGGCCCCTAGACTCTACCCTATGTGCCTTTTCCCTTTGCTGATTTTAATCTGCATGTGTTTCATTATAATAAATTCTGCCTGTGATTGTAGCTGCTTTACTGAGTCCTTGTAAGTCCTTCGAACAAATCAGCCAAGCTTCTAACAAATCAGTAACAAATTAAGGACCCCAACATGGATGCCCGTGAGCCTGTATGTGGAAATGACAAATGGGGGCATTGTCACTTAAGGTCCTGCAATTCCAGTTCTACGCTGACATTGACGGGAGCCCGGAGCGCACTGCTGCCGAGGCCCATCTACTGTGGGGAGGAAGAGCAAGAGAGCAGGAAAGACGAGTGACCTGGCGACCAATAAAGCTGCCCTTGCGTCTCTCACTCCCCATAGTCCTCTTCCCACTGGACTAGCAATGTCTTGTCCACTCCCCTCCCCGACCCCAACACACACACACAGTTCTCTATTGCCCCTTGGATCCCTGGAAACTTGTATCCAGTGCTCTGAATTCCTACCCTGGAATGGTTTGTACTACCATTTCCAGAAAACAATCACATGTCATCAACTTATTCCAGGAAACAGAATGTGGACGTTACATAATCTACTGTCAATTTGAGGGAAGGGTGATGTCTAGCCTGTCAATCAGGTCGAAGCTTGATGACCTCATTTGGAGGTGCAACGGAGATAAATAGCTCACTGGAGGCCAGACACACACTCTCTGCTTTATCTTCCTGCTGACAAGCCACATAGAGCTACACTGATGGAGCCAGAGTCCTGGAACTGGAGGAGCCACATAGAGATCCATGTCAGCGCTGAGATGCTTCTACCGCCACTGGAGACACAAGACTGTCTACCCACTGACCTGTGATCTTCCTGCACTTAATATCATTGCATGACTACATGAGTCTAAAGAAGAATTTATGCATTAGTATCGAACATATGGACTAATATCAGATTTGTTGACTTGATCTGGACTGGGCTGGGATGTTTTCTCAATATACAATTGCTCTTGTATATGAAGCTCTTTCTTATACACATGAGTGCCTCTGGATTTGTTTCTCTAGTCAGCCCGGACTAACACACAGTCATGATAAACAAGAAGGCCAAAAACTTCTAAGGAAGAGTCTCTAAGGCCTGACTTGTGTTTATCTTCTCCTGCACATGCGCTCCCTGAGTCTGAGTGTGTCTTGCGGAGTCGGGAAGGAATCGCTCATGGGAAACCTGAGGTCCCGGGGAATCAGAGGGAACAGGGAATGAGGAGAACCCTGGGCCAAGAGCCAGGAGGAGCCCCAACAGTAGGCAAGCTAATACACTAGTGGGATTTAATGTAGACATTAGCATCCGAGGAGGACTGCTGTCAAGATGGTCTGACACAATAGCTACCATATAAGCATGGTGATGATGGCACAGGACCGGGTGGTGGTTCGTTCAGTTTTACCTGGGTAGTGACTCCAGGGCACCTGACAAGGACAAACAGCAACATCAGGGACCTGAAAGTGGTGTCTTAAGCAAGAAATGTAGTCCTCTCTCACGTAAAGAAACAAATCTCTAAAGGGCTTCCGGAGTGACTTCACACATTCATTTGGAACCTAACCTCCTTTCAGATTTGTCGGCCACCATGCAAGGTCACCTCATGATCCAACATGGCTTCTGGGAGCTCCAGCCATTCCACTCCCCTCCCAGGCAAAGGAAGGACTCGAAGAAGGGCAAAAGGGGCACGTGGTGGTGTCTCCAGCACCGTCTGACAGTTGCAAAGACAGAGCTCGGCCCTGCACCCAGAGCAGCGGCCTTGCACCTCTGGGCTGTCTGCCCTAGAGCCCCGTCAGTGACTAGGCCAGGTTCTTCCACAAGCATAACACACTCTCTGAGCCAGACAGTCTTTTAACTAATTTATTTCAACAGCCATTCACACATACCAATAGAAGTCAAGGCAAAAAGGCAAGACTTAGCCGCAAGGACTAGGGAGGGAGGGAGAGTCCAGTGCCAGGGCAGCGCTCAGAAGCTCTCCCCTCTGAGCTCTTGGCTGGATCCTTATACAATTTGGGGTGGGGGGGATTGGAGGGGTGTTCAATCCGCTAAGGGGTGCAACCTCAAGTGTTTAGTCCGGTAGCCTTGGACTCTGGCCAGTTTCCATTCTGCTGTTGATCTCCTTATTCTGGGTGGCCTCGTGTCAGCCTTTTACTGTTCTTGGTGACTCCGTTTCGTATGCTCTGTTAAGTTTTAGGCCACTTTCTCAAATGACCATTCCCATGCGACCACCCTGCTTCTCTCTCAGTGTCCAGAGCTCAGGCGGCTGTGGCACATAGAGACCGGGCGGTGACTGGAGAGGGGCGGGAGCATGAGGACCGTTGGTGGAAGCTTTGGCTCCGTTCTCCTGCCTTGAGCAATTCCGCTCTGACCCCAAACTCAAACGCCCATCTAACAACAACAACCAAAAAAACTGCACTTCATAAAGCTCTTTGATGATGGTATTCATTACCTCTTGTTACTCAAATCTCCCCCCAGAGATCTTCAAGCCATGTCCTCCAACTAGGTTACCCTCTGTTCGAGAGGAATTCTAGTAAGTGGGGTGCGCTCAGCTGCAATGGTTAAGCTCCGAAAAGACTGGCGGTTTGAGAAGCTACCCAGCAGGTGCCCTCATAAGTCTGCCTGTGACCACAGCACTCCTCCAGTCCTGGCGATGGCATTCTTAGTCTGGATGCTCAGTTCATTCAACAAATATCTTTTTAAACATCTGCCATGTCCAAGAGAATAGGCTCATATACTTTGGGCATGTTGTCAGGAGAAACCAGGCCCTAGAGAAGGACATCACCCTGGGTAAGGTAGAGGGGCAGAGAAAAAGAGGAAGGCCTCACTGAGATGGATGGGCACAGGGCCTGCACCTATGGGCTGAAACATAGGCACCGTTGTGAGGATGGTGTGGGACCAGGCAGTGTGTCATTCTCTTGTGCATGGGGTCGCCAGAGCTGACTGGATGGCACTTCACAACACCAACCTGTCCAAGAACCAACAAATGCCATGTCACAGCCCTCGTGGTGCTCCTCGGAGGCTCTAGAAAATCCACAGGCTTTTCTAATATGTGGTGACAAGTGCCCTAATAGACCAAGTGTGAGGCTCCACACCAGGGCCCCTGTCATAGAAAGCTACCAACAGCTGACCTTCAGGTGGAGAGGTGAAGGCCGGGAGGTGGTTTTGGGGTGCAGAGAATGTACTGGAGAGAGCAAGCGTGAAGGCAGGAGGCGCAGGGAGGGGCTGCTGCTTCATCCCAGGAGCAGAAGGGAAGCAGAGGCAGCTTGCGTGCAGAGGAGAGCATGCCCACCCGGGGAGGTTCTGCAGGAGGCAGCAAGGGACCTTGGTGATTGGTTGATGGAGGAGGACCTATTTGGGAGTTGAGGGGCAGATTCAAATATGAAGGCAGTTTCTCAATTCAGACACTGCGTGGTGAGGTGTCATTGCACCGGATAAGCAGGAAGACAGATCTGCCTCTGACACTGAAGGAATTGAGTTCCAGAACTGATGGCGGCCTGTAGCCCCAAGCTGCTTCTCCCTTCCCTTATCTTGAGGCGCCTCTCATGTGGGACTCCAGCCCGCCCAGCCACACTCTCCCTCTACTGCCCCTACACACACACACACACACACACACACACACACACACACACACACTGACCCCAATCCTCAGCCTAGGCGAGTTCACACAGCATCCCTGCAGTGGATTGTACCCTCCCAAGGGTTGAGCAGGGAAGACGTCTTAGGCCTTGGGAGAAGCTTGCCCCATTTGGCAAGGAATTCTGGGGTTCTGGAAGCTGAGCATGAGAGAGGGACACAGGTTCTGGATGAGCGGGTCCCTGTGGGAGGGTGCAGGGGCAGTGAATTGTTTCATGGGGTTCTTCTAGACAAAGTCCCTACCTTCTGCCAAGGGACCTTTCCCTGTGTGGGTCCTGTAAGATGGTGGGGGAGATATGGATAGGATTCACCTCTTGTGAACAGGATTCCCTGGAGTGCCATTCTGCTGGGTATAAAACAAGCCCTCTGAGAAGCAGGAGGGGGATCTCATCATCAGCAAGAGTCGGGAGGGGAGTGTCTCCTCTGGACTTGAGGTCCCCGCACAGTGACCCTCCTGGACGCAGAGGAAAGTCATACCATCAGCGCAGCAGCAGCAGCAGCAGCAGAACCAGGAGCCAGAGCACGAGACAGTGGTGGACGTCCCCGCCCATGGAGCAAGGAGAGCAGAGCGCTTTTGTGCAGGAAGCCGGCCTGTGGAGTGGGGTGCCTCTGGGCACTGAATTGGGGGAGCTGGGTTTGCAGACCCATGGAAGTCGAGCTGAGAGCCTTCTGGCTGAGGCAAACTGGAGTGAGGTGCCTCTGAGCACTGAATTAATCTGGGACCTGGATTTGCTGACGCATGGAGCTTGAGCTGAATGCTTTTGTGTCGGGGCTTCCAGCAGAGTGGTGTGCCCCTTTGAGTACAGACTAGCAGACCTGAAACTTCATACCACATCCTGGTAAACAACTACCCTGAGCATTTCTCACTAGCACTACAACTTGTTAACTTCCTTATTAAGTCCTTCAACCAGGAACATTGTCTGAGCTTCTGTGGAGTTGTTACAATGGATCTTAGAACCCAAAGAAGTAAAATAGAGAACACTAGTTAAATCATTACAAAGAGGGTTCTGCCATAAGTAAATCAGAGGGGCTGGGGGGGGGGTGTCTCTGAGTATACACCCTAAGGTAGGGGGTTCCCCATAGTCCAGGCCTAAGGATAGGTCTACAGTCAGAAGAGTGGAGTGGAAGAAGATACCAAGTTTAGTTCTGGGCAAGGTGTGTCTGAACAGTCCCTGAAACCCACCATAGACAGTAGGAACTGTGGGACTGGAGCCCCCAAAAGGGATGTGGGAGTCACACATGGTCTACCCATCTTCGCTCCCCTCGGGAGCTTCCGTAGGACGAAGTCAGGTGTCGGGGAAGGTTCTGAAAACAGTGGGACTGAGAAGCACACATTGGCATTGGGGGAAGTACAGCCAGGGCATCCTTTGAAGACTTGTTCTGGTTCACTTTGGCCGTGTCTTCAGGAAAGAATACCTGCCAGAAAGGAGCATCATGGCTGGTGAAGAAAGTCAATGGAAACCAACAAGGTCCTCATGAGACGGAGGGACAGACAGCCCCAACAATGGACTGGTGCATGCCGCCGATCAGAGAAGTGGCACCGAACCAGACACTGTTGTCTTCTACGTCGGGGCAGAGCCGACTGGCTGGCTGCTCACGTGGATGGAGACACTGGCACATGACCCACCAATGCTTCCTGCTGTTGCCCGTGGTTCTCTGGGAGTGGAAGCCGGCTCAAGGCCAATGAACAGCATGTCATCCTGTGTGATGACACCCCTAGGTCCCTTCGCACCCCAATTTTTTCCGTGTCACAAACCCACTCCCTCCCCCTCACCATCTGCCCGGAGGCTGGCCTGGTGCTCCACAGGAGAGCAAGCCAGAGGAGGTCTGTCCAGAGGGGCCTGGCCCAGCCCGAGCCACCAAATTCTTGTAATCAGTTTAGTTACACACAACGTTCAGATCCCAGGGTGGATTAGCAGAAGTAGCTGGGAAAGGGCGCTTTGAACTTCAGAGATGAAAGCCCCCTCCCCGATTGCAAAAAGAAAGGCCAGGGGTTTTAAACGTGACATAAATACATTGTCATCCCCTGACCTCACTGCTGCGGGTGCTGGGAGACAGCGTGGCAGCGGCTGGGTGATCAGTTGGCATCCCAAATTGCCTTCCACCGTGGCATTCCACTCAGGTCGCTTAGAGGGGGGGAGCAGATTCCATCCTCAGCCCGCTGCTCCGGGAATTGCAAGCATTCGGGGAACCTGGCCCCCTGGCAATGCCTTCTGCAGAGGCAGAGGGAGCGGGCCATGTCCCTAGCGCAGAGAGGGGAAGGAGAGGGCTGAGCTCAGAGGCAGGCAGAGCTGGCCCTCCACCACAGGGCCGGCCTATGGCTCATGGATAATTTTTCCCAGATGGAGAGACTGTCAAACCCTGTCAGCCTCAGGTCCACCCGGGGAGCGTTACATCCGCATTCCTGGAATGTGTAACAGCCCAGGCTTCACCTCTGTGGCCCGCACCATTCAAGAACACGTCAAGTCCCTTCAGTCTCACCCGGGGCTGAAAGCCCTCTCGGCCACTCGCTGCCTTTGCGCTTGGAGCGCCTGGTGGCTGTCTAAATATTTAAGCTGGGTCAAGCAGAGGCGTATTTGCACTGAACCGATTACATTGAGTTGTCTGAGCCAACTGGGGCTCACCTGGTCGCGCTGGTTTCATGATGAGCTTTGGAAGCCAAGAGCCATCGACTGTGCCCCTTGACCTTAAGGCTTGGTGATCAGGAATGCAGTCCCCAGGGTCGGGAGCCTGTGGAAACCGGAGGCAGGGCCAACGCCATTTGACTAGCTTCTCTCTGGGTCATGGCTTGGCCAGGGACTGTTGGAGGGAGCCTAATTTCCTTCACTCCCCACTCTAAGGACCAGCTCGGCCAAGACGGAGGCTCACAGTCCTGGTCAGGCCGCCTGGAGTCCTGATGCTGCTCCCCGCCTCCTTGGAAGACCTTCCCACCACCAGCCAATTCTTCTTGACAAATCTCAGCTAAGGTCCCAAGAGCAGTACATCTGCAGACCACAAGGGCACCAGCGGGGACAGGTGGGGGAGAGTTGGGGTCCAAGAACAATAGGTGACTCACTCAAAGCCACCCAGAAGTGCATGCTAGAGTTGGCTCTTCAATCGCAGCCCTGGGGCTCCCATCCCAGAGCATTTCCACTGCAAGGACCCAGCGAATTTCTGGGTGATCCTGAAGTGCTGGGCACGTGATTGTTATGTTAGGGCTTTGCCATCCCAGAGGCCTGAGCAGGTCCTGTGTCGTGAGCGAGTCATTTTTGATAGAGATTAGATGTGCTGGGCCTCCTCTGGTCATGAAAGATGCCCTCAAGCAAGACCCAAGGATGTGATTTCTTATCCATTTTCCCATTTCAATTTGGGGAGTCATCTAAACCCAGAGCAAAGGAGCCGTCTCAACCCTCCTTTAGGATGTCCAACAGAAGTCTGCCCGTTTGCACAGCAGGGGTCTTTCCATCTGAGAGATTCTGAGATACTTTATCAATTCTGTGGCCCAGGGACCAGCCTTTGGATTAGGAATTCTTAGATTACATCTGCCCTGTGACACCCTCCAATGACTCAATTGGGGAAAAACAAAACAAAAGAGTTGCTGTGGAGTGGCCTCTGACCCCATGTCAGAGTCAAACTGTGCTCCACAGCGTTTCCAGGACTCGCTTATCAGAAGTAAACCACCAAGCCTTTCATCCACGGCACCCCTGGGTGTACTCCAGGTGTCAACCTGGGTGCCATTAAATCCCTTTAAGGGATCCAATAAAGAAGCTAAGAATGGGGCATTGCAGGCTACCGGTCAGCCTTTGGTTCAGGCTGATGGTGGATGGAGAGTTTGAACAAATGACTGTTTGGCACTTGACCTCCATGTTTATCCTGTCAAGAAATGGGGGTTACAAACTGGCAATTTTCCAAGAATCCAGTGGGCCACTTCTTGCTTCTGTGATGGTGGTTGTTATATGGCGATCGGTCGGTGGGTGGTGTTCAGGACTGGCTGTGTTCTTGCTCAAACCCCAACTCTGCTGCTTGCTTAACGTTGGGGAGTAAATGTCCTCATAAGCATGCTCAACTGCCTTCCCTTACTGCTCTTCTCTGCAGCGTCTTGTTTACTAGAAAGAAGCTAAGCATCTACACCCACCAGGGATACTTGTCTCTGCCTCCCCACACCCCTCCACCCCCAGGCCTTGAATTGAGCTAAGTGGAACCATACCTTTTTGCTTTCTTCCCAAAACAATGGGTGGAACCAATTTAAAAGCCTGGGGATCCTGCAATGCCTGTGCAGAAACTCCCCTGCATGTTGTAACCTTTCTCCCAAGATGGCCACAATGTCCTCTGTGTTTTAGGCACCACACACAGGCCCTGCGCTCCAAGGGCAAGAGGTCTAAACCACTGGCCACTGCTTAAATCAATTATGGCCGAGCTGTACAATGCCTGCTTATGCAGCCGCAGAAAGTCAGGCTCTGGAAGCAAGTTTAATGACATGGGGAAATGTTTATGGTGTGCTATTAAAGAGGAGGGTGGGGGCCCGGAAGGTCGCTTGCTAAACAGAATGCACAGTATGAAAACAATGATGCAAAATGCATGTCTGTCTCCATAGGAAATCTGGAAGGCCGGGCTCTAAAATGTAAACACTAGTGGAATACTGGGGCCGCGGCCACACAATGGCCCCCTTTCACACCGTGTAAGGGCTTCTGCTTAAGAAAACAGACGGGGGCTGAAACCCCACCACAAGGCCCTGCCGGCTGGGAAAACCAGCGAGCTCCAATCAGGCAGTGGCCTCTGAGGGGCTGGCATCACCCTGGGAATCGTAAGCGATCCTCATTTTCCTTCTGTGTGTTTTCTTATTCATTCTGCTGTCTTTTCCAACATTTCCTGAGTGAGCATGTGCTACTTTTGCATCCGCTTACAAAGCAGGTCATATCTAATATATGGTAACCACATGTTAAATGATCATCAGTGGAAAAGGAAACCCTAACTGGTATTTGGAGATTGTGTTGCTGTTGTGGAAGGATCCCTGGTGGCCTTGTTGGGTAAGCATGACACTGGGAATTGCAACGTCAGCAGTTCAAACCCAGCAGCAGCTCCTCGGGAAGCGATTGAGGCCACATGCCCAGAAGGATTTACAGCCTTGGAAAGCCTATCGGGTCACTATCAGTTGGAGTTGACTCATTGGCAGTGGGTTTGGGTGTTGTTGTTGTCGTTAACTGTCGCTCGTGGTGACTCCGTGCACAAGAGAACAAAACGCTGTCTGCACCACCCATAAAATCTGCTGGGGATTCAGACCACTGTGGGTTTTCATTAGCTGGTTTCCAGAAATAAATCACCAGGCTTTTCAAAAGCTCTGGCTCCCTTAGTCTGGAAGCTTCACTGAAACCTGTTTAGAACCGAAGCAACGTAAAAGCATCCATTGATAGGTGGGGAGTGGCCACACAGGAGGTCTATGATGGCAGTAAGGACGTCTTTTGATCTTCAAAGGTGACAATGGCTTTCTGATTATATATATATTTTAAAACAGTCATTAGATTTTGGAGATGAAGGTGGAAACATATGTATGGATAAAATGGCATAAAGTTCTAAAGCTGATTGTGGTGATGGATTGTACAACTCTTCTTGATGTGATTGAACTATTAAAGTGAACGACTTGTGAATGAAATGCCAATAAAACTGTTGGGGGGGAAAAGAAACAAATGATATGATGTTTGGAATTTACTTCAAAGTCAGAGGCGAGCAGTACCTGCGGTGTCCCTGCAACTCAATGAACATTCCAGTGGGCCCTTTGTCAGAAATGCAAAAACAGATCCTCCAGTTCCTCTGGAATTCCAATGGAGCCCTTAACGGCCAAAGCATATTGAAGAAGAAAACGTGGTTTGGAGGGCTCAGGGTTCCCAACTTCAACATTCGCCACAAAGCAGGAATAATCAGACAGCATGCTGCTGGAGTAAAGGCGAATGTCTATAAAGGCGAATGGACTCGAATTTAGAGTCCAGAAATAAACCCCAACATCTATGACCAATCGATTTAGACAAGGCTGCCAAGGCCATTCAATGGGGCAGAATAGACTCTTCAATGAATGGTGCTAGCAGAACTACTAGATAAACACACACTGAGAAGTGAAGTTGGGCCCCTATCTCACTCTGTACACAAGAGTTAACTCCAAGTGGAGCGATGCCCTAGATAGAAAAGTGAATGCAATAAACTGTTCAAAGAAAACACAAGGGCGTGTTTACACAACTTGGACGTAATCACGTCACTGAATGGTCCGGGTTGCAGTCGTTGGACCTGAACTGTTTTGCTGTGCGTATCCCTAGCAACCGTCAAAAGAAAATAAATTACATAAGAGTGAAGATACAGAGGTGAGTCTTCATGAGACCCAGGCTGAGATTTGGAAGTGGACTCTTAGATCTGACACCGAAATTTAAAAAGAAGAGAGAGAGAGAGAAATTGGACTTCATCAAAATGTCAAACTTTTATGCATCGGAGGACATTACAAAGCCCATGAAAAGGCAACTTACAGAATGGGAAAAGCATTTGCAGATCCGGTATCGGATAAGAAAGGAAGAATCCAGAAAAAATTATTAACACTTTCAACTCGGCAGCAGGAACACAAACTGCTTGATTTTCAAATGGGCAAAAGTCTTGAAGGGACATTTACTTATAGACGATGTGCCAGTAGCCAACAATGGCCTGAAAGCCTGTTCAGCATCGCTGATCTATAAGGAACTAGGAGCTAAGCCCACGAGATCCCACCTAACACCAAAAGAAGGTTTAAAAGAAATTAATGAGTCTTGGCAAAGATGTGGAGAAATGCGAATCCTGTGCACCGCTGGTAGGAATATAAAATGGTCAAGTGGTAGGAATGGAAAACTTTAGAAAATACTCTGGTATTTCCTCCAAACAGTAAACAAAGAATTAACATATGATCCAGCAATTCAACTCTGAGGTAAACTTTCAAAACAAATGAAAACCTATTTCCACATAGAAATTTGAGCATAAATCTTCACTGCAGCATTATTCATAATAACCAAGCCGTAGAAGCAACCCAAAAGTCCATCAGCAGAAGAATGCACAAATAAAATGTGGTGCTGCTCATGTACCACCTTTGAGTGGAATACCATGCACCTGCGCACTGGCTTGCATCAGTCGCTCGTTAGGCCTCAAAGGGACATCTTGGCTCTTCAACGCTTTCCAGAGGTCTTGGCAGCAGATTCGGTCAATGCAGTAAGCCACAGCGGGGAACAATGGATGGATTCGGACGATGGGATTGGTGAGAAGTATGGAAAGTACCGTGACGGTCAGAAGAAGAAGCCCCTCTGTTTAGGAAGAGGTGCAGCCGGAATGCTCCTGAGAAGCCAGGATGCTGAGACTTCCTCTCCTGTGTTGTTCTCCGGGAAAGGACATCATGCTCGGTAAAGTGCCCAACCCCCTGCGAGTCAGGGCCAACTCACAGTGACCTTCTAGCCGGGGGAGAGCTGGCCCTGTGGGTTTCCAAGCCGGTAACGGTTTATGGGGCTCAGTGAAAAGGAGGAAGCTTCTCCAAGAGAGGGACAGACCCAACAGCGGTAACAATGGGCTTGGGCATCAGAAGGATTCTGAGGGCAGCACAGGGGCAGGCAGTGTTTCGTTCTGTTGTACATAACTGCTGCTGTGAGCTAAAGGAAAATTGAGGTCTGCATTAGGCTCCTAACCACAAGGCCAGTAGTTCAAACCCATCTCCATGGGAGAAAAATGAAGTTTTCTGCTCCCATAAAGACTAAGGCTGTGAGGGCGATCTGGCTGCGACATCTGTCACCCCATTGATCGCCAGGGTTGATTCGGCTGATCTGGCTG
>NW_022111369.1:64706525-64707723 GCF_000313985.2 Echinops telfairi | reverse complement strand
CTTCTGCTACCTTAATACTAAACCTATAAATATAGGCTCATAGATCTATTTCCCCATCCTCATATAAATATATTTGCATAAGTACATATCTTTATCTAGACCTCTATAAATGCCCTTTGCCTCCCAGCTCTTTCCTCTATTTCCCTTGAAGTGTGTGATTCTTTCGAGAAGAAACATTCAGACTAGGTGAACCCATAAAGACTGGACAAAAGTTAAGGCAGCGGTTCTCCACCTGTGGATCGTGACCCCATTGGGGGTCAAATGACCCTTTCACAGGGGTTGCCTGATTCATAACAGTAGCAACATTACAGTTATGAAGTAGCGATGAAAATAATTCTATGGTTAGGGTCACCACAACATGAGGAACTGTATTAAAGGGTCATGGCATTAGGAAGGTTGAGAACCACTGGGTTAAGGGATTGGCAGGGCCTGTAGGAAGTGAGAAATAGGAGTGACTATTTAAGGGGATGAACGGGGTGTACTGGGCTGATGAAAAAGTTCTGAAACTAGGCAGAAGTGGGTGCTGTACAGCATTATGGATGCGTGAAGTACGATGGTGGTCCTTTAAATGAATGGCTCATTGCATGTTATGTGAGTTTCACCTCAGTTTGAAAACATAGCCAAAGAAGGCTGTATCCATCTAGGAAATGGGGAGGATTATAGCATAAAAGAAGAATTTGCAAGCGTTAACCACTGTTGAAGCTAAGGGAAGTGACATAGGGCTTCAAATTGTCATGATTTGGAGTTAAAATAGAAACCGAATATGAGTTTAGGTCCTCATGTCAATCCTGACCTGAGCTGTCTGTGAGCTTTGCTTCTGCAAGAAGTGTGCAGACCCACGGCCTTCCAGTGTGGGGGGTGTGGCGAGCCATGCGCATGGGACGGTGTGCTGCCCACAGGGGCCACAGAGGGAAGCCACAGTGTACATCCTGGTGCCCGCCCCCCATACTTGTCAGAGAGGTCAAAGAAGTCAGCAGGTTGGCAATGTCAGGGTGGGCTCAGCGGTCAAGAATAGCAAGACGTCAAACTTTCTAACCTTTGCTACTTTTGTTTATGAAGCACGCTGCTTTTGTTGTCAACATTGTTGTTGTTTGCAAACCTTAAGCTTACTGCCTCGTGGCTGCAAGGTGGCTGCAGGAGCTCCAGAGGTCACAGTCTTACATGGCTCCCTCCAAAGGCAGGAAGCAGAGGGAGGAGA
>NW_022111369.1:64683402-64704658 GCF_000313985.2 Echinops telfairi | reverse complement strand
ATTATCAGGAATTTGGTTTTATCTCTCTAGAGAACCCTGTCTAACACAGCACCTTCTACAGATAAGACAGAGAACTGACTGAGGTCATATAGATGACATATAACAGGTGCTCGAGAAGGATGTGTGTATGACCAATGCCGCATGCATTATGGTGCCAAAGAAGGCCTGGCGGTGCAGTGGTTAAGAGTTTGGTCAGCAGGGGAGCTCCCCCTGGCAGCCGCAGGCAGACAGAGCTGACCACCTGAGTCCATGAAGAGTACTAGCAGATGCCAGCAGCAGCTCCATCGAGCAGTTCCACTGTCACATGGGGTCCCACTACGAGTTATGCTCAACACCGTGGACCCCAACAGCCACATCCACTCTCGCC
The DNA here is from genome assembly GCF_000313985.2 of Echinops telfairi. NCBI lineage: Eukaryota > Metazoa > Chordata > Mammalia > Afrosoricida > Tenrecidae > Echinops > Echinops telfairi. The sequence continues at coordinate 64,704,291 of NW_022111369.1, read as the reverse complement.
CCTGCCTCTCTCATCGCTTTATTACTTCCCCCTGACCTAATCGCTGCTGACTCCTCTCCCTCTCAGCCCACCTCTTCCAGACCCGCCGGCCTCAGGGTTATCTGTCCTACACGGGGTGCACGCTCAGCCTTCGTTTCCTAGGGCCCCGGGAGCAGCAGTGACACCAGGGTGGCTTTAATGCTCAGACACTGATGTTCTCACGGTCCCAGGGGCTCCGAAAGTCTGCATTCAGGACACCGGCTGTAGAAGAAAGCTCTCCTGTCTCTCCGCTCCGGGGGGGGGTAGGGCCTCGTCTCTGCCTCTGTGCCTGCAGCATGCCCTGAATTCCCTTGTCAATCTTTACACGATTCCTATTGGCCTCCTCCTCTCCCCGCCCTTCACGCCACACTCCTCTACACCCTCAATTGGTGCCACCTTGTCTCTTTCTAATCTACTCTTTTATAACTCAGAAGTGAATAGATTTACACCATGCCACATACCAGCGGTTCTCAGCCTGGGGCTCTCGACCCCTTTGGGGGTTGGACGACCCTTTCACAGGGGTTGCCTATGACTATATTTCCGATGGTCTTAGGAACCAAGACATCACTCCTCTATCAGTCTCCAGGCGGGTCAGCCCACATGCAGATACACCCACATACAGGTCACCACCACATCAGGAACTGTATTAAAGGGCCGTGGCATTAGGAAGGTTGAGAACCACTGCCCTATACGACAGGGTTTCATTATTTTGACACAGACAACGTTCTTTCCAAACAAGAGTACAACCACAGATCAAGGGGTCAGGGTGCCAACACATACACTTGCGGGGACACAAGTCAACCCTGAGAGTCTTCCCCAGCTATGAAGAGACATAGCCGGTCTCTTCATCTCCTTGAAGGCTTTATTCAAATATTACCTTTTCCTCAAATGTACTCTGACCTCCCTCTCTTCTATTCTTTCTCTTGCTCTCACATATATACAAAACTAGCTACCCCGGATGCCCTGTGCCCTGTTCTAATTTTTCTTTTCCGTAACACTTGTCAGCTTTCGACATTTGAACTCAATCCTAGTTTGTCAGGTCCATTTGTGATTTCGTTCTCCCCAGTAGAAAGTGTGAACACCAGGGCAGGTATTTGGGTCAGTTTTGTTCACTGACCTAAGACAAGAGTCTAGACCTAGATCGACACTGGCGTATGAAGGAGCTGGGCCTGGGAGTTCAGGACCATAGTCTCAGAGACTCCGAGGCTAACTGACATACTATAGTCCCAAAGTCCATGTTCTACCTACATCCTGCGTTGGTGAGTAATGACCGAGATCTTGAACGTTTGCAAGCAGCCATCTAAGGTCAGCATTTAGCCAAGGACACAGTTCAGAAAAGTTAGGAAAGCAGGAGGAGGAGAAACCAGAAACACAGGGAAGGAGTGGGATGCATGATGCGGCATTTTAGGGACTGCCATCCGTGAGATCCAACACTCGGGATAGCCCCTATCCTGAGAGTAGACGGTAACTGCTCCACAGAGTTGTCACGACTGTGACCTTTCGGAAGCAGATCCCCAGGCCTTTCTCCTGAGGCCTCTGAGGGCGGGTTGGCTTGCCTTTTGACCAGCAGGGATCCACAGGGGCAGGAGTCGGTTGAGATTACATAGTCATGAACTTGCCCTTAGGAGACTATACTTGAAGGGAGATCCCATGAATATGAAGCAGCATGAATCTGGTCCCCAGAATGTGAGGAATGATCAGATCCCCACCTTCTCACTTCCCTAGCCACCCACATGGCACCTCCTCCCTCTGACCTAGACCCCTGGAACTAGACCAGATCTCACAAGCTAAAAGGACACCATCCTTCACACTGCCAAATCCACAGATGCAAGCTGCAAGTTTGGGTCGTTCACAGAGCACCTCAAACTTCTGACCCGATGGCCACAGATTCAGGATACCAGCTGCAGGTTTGGAGGTGCTCCTTGGGTTCCCCTGCTCTCACGCTGATTTCCCTGAGTCCCTTGGGTTTGATCATTTACTGGAATGGCTTGCAGAACTCACAGAATGTACTGCATTTACTGTAATAGACTCAAGGATACAAATTATGAGTTCCACAAGGAAGAGATGCAGGACAAGGTCTGTGAAGATGCCCAACGTGGGCTACCACACACCAAAAGGATGAGATGCTAAGATAGTTAAGGTTTATTGTGCCAACCTGGCCGATAAACATATGGGATTATTTAAAGGGCAGAGTGATAAATGGCTCGGTGAGCCTCGCCTTTCTAGTTCTCGGGTCTCTTGTTTTCTGATGGTCGGACCAAGGTGCCTTAGCCAACTCCCTGCTTCGGCTAGCAAGGCTCACTTCCTGCAAGACATCCTTGAAGAGAAGCCACATGGACCTACCCCGATGCAGTCCTGGGTGCTGGAGCAGACGTGCGGAGACTCCTGCCAGTGCTGAGATGCTTACATGCTCACTGATTCGGCTTTCCTTCTGCAGTCGGCATCATTGTGTCTGTTTTGTGAGATGGAGGAGGACTTTGTATATTGGTGTTGGACATATGGGCTTATGTTGCAGTTATGGGCTTGGGCAGCACTGGCTGGCATGCTTTCTTAATGTACACTTACCCTTAATATGAAACTCTCTCATACACATGAGGTTCTGTGGATTTGTTTCCCTAGTTTACCCAGACTAACACAGTTCCCATCCCTTCACCAACCGAGAAGCTCTCTGAGCCTCCATGTCCAGGGCTTTCATCAGCCAGACTTGATTGAGCCTTCATGGCACATGCGTGTAGGCTGAATCATGCTTGCTGAGGTTAGTCTACATCTGCCTGTCAGGTGAGTCTTATTTAAGCTGTTGGCCCCCTCTTGTAAGCACACGACCTCAAGAAATGTCTGGAGGTTTCAGGTGATGGTACCCCCAGGATGGCTTCACAGGAAACAAAGGCAAAGGCGAAAATTCCTTTTCGTTGATAATGAACTTCCCTTCCTTAGTGGTGTGTGGTAACTCATTGGACTGCCAGCCGCAAGGCCAGCTGTTCAAATCCACCAGCTGCTCCACGGGAGAAAGATGAGGCTTTTGACTCCCATAAAGAGTTACAGTCTCGGAAACCCACAAGGAGGCTCTACCCCGTCCTTCAGGTCGCGGTGAGTCAGGGTGACTTGATAACAGTGAGACACTCCCTTCTTTAACTGGTCCTCCTAGCCCTCAGCCCACCATCAGATTTCAGAACCTGAGATGCCCCCTTAAGGAGTGCTGACTCTCCACTGGTGATGATTCAGTGTTAAATGGTCCCTGAGCTGAGAATTACTCCCCCCAAATTAGAAAAGGTTACACTTCCAAAGAATATATATTGGTCCCGCAATAAGGTGTAATTAATCACACCAATGCATGTGGTGAGTAAAAATAGTTCCCAAGAAAGGATTTCATGGTGGATAATTATAAGTCAGAGGGTTTGAGGAGTCTCTAGATGGGACCCTGGCATTCCATGGAAAATTCAAAAAGGTGGGGCGCCTCACCCTAGCTCCCAGATTGCTGCCACCCCTGGAACATTCCACGTCAATGCCCATTTGCCCTTTATAAGCTGCATCTGATTCTGCCCCTGTTCTCTGAAACCATGGCATTGAAGACTGAACAGAGGGGTGCAGGCACAAAGAAAGATGAGCTGATAATGCCATTGGTGCCATTGGGAGGAGGCGGGCTCTTGGCGGAGCTGTTTGCTCTTATTTTAATTTGGTCGTTTAGGCCTTCTGCAAATCTCACCACAGGACAGGAGCTTTTCTGTTATCCACTGAAACAGAAATGAAAGACAATGGACATTTTCCATCACCCACACACAGAGCCTGGAAACCTTTGTGAAACAAATCGATCAAAGCATGAAGCTGTTGTTTCTTGACATCTCCTCCCACTGGGTCAACACCCTTCTTCCTGAAGGTGGCCTTTGTTTCCATGTCTCTAACCTGTCCCTAAAGGATTCTGCCCTCTTCCGTTGAGACCACAACCGAGTGGCAGCCATGGTATCCGTGAGGAGTGCAAGCAAATCTCGTCTGAAGGCTCCGGGTTGGGGCTTGGGTCAGGTGACCAGATTTTAACACTGGTAAAGTGGGACAAAAGCGGGACACCAGTGATAAAACTCATATCCTGACGAAATAGCCACATGGCAGCCGAAAACCGCAGATCCAGACTTTTTAAAAACGCCGCGGGATGGGGGGTGGGGGGGTTGTTAAAAATCGGGACGTCTGGTCACCTTAGGCTTGGGGAGATGGGGGCAGGTTTCCCGATGAAAGTCTCATTGTCAGGTGCACTGTTGGAATGGAAAAACGATCTCCGCATGATTGCCTTGGCATTTCCTCACCAATGCAACGTTCGATTTTCCTTAGAACTCTTTCTTATTTACTTCTCCTTTTGTTGTTTAGAACTCTTTCTTATAAGCCCTATGGTTTCCCCTGTTTCTTTCAAGAAAACCTTTCATAATTTCCCCTTTGGAATCCTCAGAAACAGTTGCCATCACCTTCCGAGCTGAATGCTCAGCCTGGAATTGACATTGCTTTGAATGGATTTTTTGGTTGGGGAAGGGATCCTAATGAGACAAGATTAATGTGAGAACTTGTCTGCAGGCATCCAGTGATCACCGAGATGACATGTTTTGGGTGGAATAAACTGACGCAGGTATGAATGGGGACCTAGAAATAATGGACTTTTACTTCCCCTTGTCTGTCATCCTCATTCAGGGCCACTGAGTCAAGTCTGCCTACAGCGACGCGAGGGGCAGAGATGCGCTCCTCCCTGTGGGTTTCCAGCCTGTCCATCTCCACGGGAGCAGAACGTCTCCTCTCTCTCCCTGGGAGGATGTTGGTGGCTTCCAGCTGCTGATTTGGCAGTCAGCAGGCCACCCACTGCACACGGCCTGAGTTAGTTAATTGTGCCAGCCTGGCCAATAATCACATGTGGTGCTGGTTGAAAGGCAGAGGGATAAATGGGTGGTGAGCCTCGGCCTTTCTAGTTCTCGGGTCTCTTGTTTTGTGATGGTTGTATCGGGTGCAGCTGCCTTAGCAGTTCCCTGCTTCAGCTTGCAAGATTGACTTCCTGCAAGACATCCCCAAGGAGAAGCCGCATGGATCTATCCCGATGCAGCCCTGGGTGCTGGAGCAGCCGTGTGGAGACCCTTGCCAGTGCTGAGATGCTTACACGTTCACGGACTCAGCTTTCCTCCTGCAGTCGGCATCATTGCCTCTGTTTTGTGAGGTGGAGGACTTTGTGGACTGGTGTTGGGTTAATGGGTTGATGTTGGACTTGTGGGCTTGGGCAGCATTGGGTTGGGATTTTTTCATGATGCACATTTTCTTTACATAAAACTCTCTTATACATGAGTGGCTGTGGATTTGTTTCTCCAAATTACCTAGACTAATACACGGCCCTTACCCAGCTATCCTGTCTCTTTTACTACTTTTATTAAGCTGTGTTTTGAAGAGTTCTTTTAAAAGACAGATGGACAAGGAAGAAAGTGTTTTAAACCACTTGTAACGCCCCTACCCAGAGATAGCTGTGACCACGAGCTCACATTGTGTGTCGCACTCATTCCCTCTTTTGAATCTCACGGGCTTCCTGATCACCTACTCAACCGGCCTCCCTCCATCGTTCTTCCAATCTTTCAGCTGAATCAACGACAAATCAAAGATACCAGGTGTCAAAGCCATTTCTGCTGCTGAGGTTAAAGAGACATTTCTATAGTAACCATGGACACAGTGTGCCATCACCCACAACTTTGTCTCCCAAGCTATGCCTTCAACTCCTGGACCACTCCTGCAGAAGTCACTTTCTTGCAAGCGAACAGCTGTGGGGAAACAAAATGGGACTACACGGTCAGTATATTTAGGTATGGCAGAGGCTGTTTCGATGTCTCGATTTGTATGTGTCACCGATGTATCCATGGATATAGTAAACCAAAGTTCTGAAAACTTCTCAGCCATAACCAAACACCTTGAAAAAATGCATCACAGAGTGGGGGTTGGGGGCGTCTGATCTAGCAGAACATGGTCCACAAAGACAAAGCTCTCGATCCTACTTTGGTGAGTAGCAAATGGGGTCTTCAAAGTTTTTGAGGGGCATCTAAGATGCAACCATTGGTTGCCCTATCTGGAGAAAAAAAGGATGAAGAAAATCCAAGACTCAAGGAAACAATCCATCCAAGAATGAATGACCCCTACGAGCCACAGCCCTCACTAGCCTGAGAGCTGATGAGCTAGATGTGAGGCCCATCTACCATGACCCACCACTCTGATTCAGAGCATAACAGAAGGTCCTGAGTCAGAGCGGGAGGGAAGAAAAATGTATAAAATTCAAAACCTAAAAGAAAATACTGGTCTGAGAGAGGCTGGTGGGACCCCCCCAAAATCTGTAGCCCTTGGATACTCTTCAAGCCTGGAATTGAACACACACACGAAGAGACCATCATTCCAGCAAATAGCAGCGGTCGCTGTTGTGGCCAGTTGCCAGGAAGTCAGTTCTGGCCCATAGCAACCTCTGCACAACAAAAGGAAACATGGGTGGTCTGGCACAATTGTTCCAATACTAGAGTCCATCGTTGTAGGCCCTGTGTTCATCCTCCTCATTTCGGGCCTTCCTCTTTTTCACTGCCCCTCCACTTTACCCAGGAAGATGTCCCTCTCCAGGCACTTGTGTCTCCTAACATGTCCAAAGTATGTAAAACAAAGTCTCGCCATCCTTGTTTCTAAGAAGCACTCTGGCCCTACTTTTTCCAAGCCAGGTCAGTTTGTCCTTGTAGCAGTCCATGGTGCTTTCCATGTTCTTCTCCAGCACCACCATCCAAATGCATTGACTCTCCTTCGGTCTTCCTTATTCCATGTCCAACTTTTACATGCATAGGAGGCCATGGAGAATACCATGGCCTGGATCAGTCCTCAAACAGTAGGCAGGCCTATAAAGTGAACAAGAGCATGAGGGACCAATCAGCAAAGGAGACCAAAAGAGCAGCATCTTCCCTTGAACAAAGTCCAGAAGGCACGAAGGGGTGGAAACAAAGAGTGAATGGAAATGTAGGCCCAAGAGAAGAAGGAGGAAGAACACTGTTATGATGGGGAGGTGGGGGGTGGGGGGTGGTTACCAATGTCATGAAACAAAGTGTGTACAAATCGTTGAACGGAAAATGAATTTGCTCTGTAAACTTTCACCCAGCCCACAATGGAAAGTTCAGTAATGAAATACATAAAATGGGAAAGAGAAATGTTGGCTGCATTATTACCTCGGAAAGATGGATAGCTGGCAATCTGTGCTACAGCACTGAAAGATGCTAAGCAGGGGATTCTGTCTTACACTGGCGAAATCTGATGCAAAACAGACCATTGGCTTCATTGGTAAGCTGCCCAACTCTACAGCGTGCTCCCCTCCTCCCCGCACCCACACAATATGATACTGTTCTCTGTGACCTTAAGAATTTACTTAACCTCCCTGGGCTTTGAATTCTTCATCTGTAAAAGGGAGCTTATCTGGCCCATCTCCTAGGATGTTACGGGAACTAGTGAGGTCATAATAGTAAAAAGGGCTTCGTGGGAGTGGGGAGTAATTGTTTTTAGGGAGGATGAGACTTTCGAGAAATTTCCAATTATGAACTATTTATAGACTTGGAAGCACTTGGAGGGAGGATGGACACATGGCTCAATCTTGCTCATATTTATTCTCTAGTCCAGCAACCCAGCAAGAATGGGGAAGCAACCAGCAAGAAGCCTTCAAGTGGACAGAAGTGGGCTGATGTCAGCAGCGCCCTTGGAAATGCTGATGTGAAATTGGCCTGTCCGCTGAGCAGACAGCAGTCACGGGCCTCTGGTGCAGAAATGAAATGAAGGCGTTTGTAGGACAGAACACAGAATGTGGGTTCCAGGAGAGCTAGGCCCGTTACTGTGTTACACAGAGACAGACGGGGGGTGGGGGGGGGGCGTGGAGCTTTAAGAGGAGTCTGTCTCTAAACGTGGAGGCAAGACAAAAGAAGGAGCAGAGCTAGCATCTATCAGCTCTTCTTGGGAAAAGCTCCCTCTAGCTGATAACACTGTCAACTTGAAGTTGTTAAGTGGCATTGTGTTGGTTCTCTCAAACTCCATGCACAATGGGACAAAACACTGCCCAGACCTGGGCCATTTGATTCGTTGAAGAGTCTTAATTAATCAATCCCTTTGATTCGCTGCAGATTGCTCCTTGTTGGCAAGTGTTGGCTGGTTTTACAAACCAGATCACTAGACCTCTCTTACTTGCGTGTCTCCCTCTAGCAGCTCCCTGGACTCTGTTGACTATCAGAATAGTGTGCAATCCATGCCCCACTAACAGACAAGTGATAGCTGAGAATGAGGTGTAGTGACTGGACAGTCAACCCTGGTTTCTCCCATGCAAGGAAAGAATTCTACCCCTGGGCCACCACTGCCCCATAGAGAAATGAGTTATTGCTATGAACTACCTGCTAAGCACTAGACACTGGACTAAGCTCTTTGCATCAGCTCATTCGACATTCAATAGTCCAAAAAGGTATTGTGGCAGTAACATAATCTCCTGTCAACTTACAAAGAGGTAGAGTCTAGCCTGTCAATCAGGTCGCAGCTTAATGACCTCATTTGGAGGTGCGAAGGAGATAAATAGCTCACTGGAGATCAGATACACTCTCTGCTTCTTCTTCCTGCTGACAAGCTACATGTAGCTACACCGATGCAACCAGAGCCCTGGAGTTGGAGGAGACATGCGGAGACCCACATCAGCGCTGAGATGCTTCCACCACCACTGGATCCACAGGACTTTCCATGCACTAGCCTGTGATCTTCCTGTATTCAGCATCATTGCATGGCTGCGTGAGTCTAATAAGGAATTTATGGACCGGTACTGACATATAGGGTAATATCGGACTTATGGACTTGATCTGGCACGTTGTTCTTCGGGGCTTCCGAGTCAGTTCCGAGGCATCGAGACCCTAGGTACAACCGGAGGGAGCACTGTCTGGTTCTTCACAGCAGTTGTTGGGTTGCAGCTCGTTGCTGGAGCCACTGTGTCAATCTGTCTCACTGGAGGTCTTCCTCTTTGTCCCTGGCTTCTATTCTACCAAGCCTGAAGTCCTTATCCAGGGACGTGTCTAAAGCACACAAGACAAAGTCTTCCATCCTCGCTTCTAAAAAGCATCTGGCTCTACCTCTTCCACGACAGATTTGTTTCTTATTCAGGCAGCCCATGGCTCTTTCGGTAATCTTCACCTCTGGTCTTCTTTCTTCCGTATCCATTGTCCAGCTTTTACAGGCAGATGATTGAAAAGATCGTTGCGTGGACCAAGTGACTTCTTCACTCTTTCACACTTTGAAAGGCCCAACACTGGGAAGCTAGTGGTTGGCTCTGAGTGAGCACTGGTCAGCCTTTCCTCCCCTTCTTGAGATTAGAAGTCTTGGTGGTTTTGCCTGACCCCTTCCTCTTAGGCACACCCCTCTGAGAGGAATGTGCACAGGGAAGATATTCTACCCTGTGGAAGGTGTGGAAGATTGTGGTTCGGAGGTGAGACAGGTGGAAAGCTCACTGGAAGAGGTATATGAGTATGAGAGAAGGCAGGGCTGTGCACAGGGGGCTATGATGATCAAGGTGATGCATCAACTTGGCTTCGCCATGATGCTCGGTGGTTTGGAAGATGTTATGTGATCATCTTCCATGATGTGAATGGACATGAGCAACCAGTTCATTGACAGGGGAGTTTCCGTGGGAGTGTGACCTGCATCCAGGGTTCTGGCAAAGCTTTCCCTCTCTCCATCCTGCATCCAACTCATTGTCCTCCGATCGCTGGTTCTTTTGTGAGCCAGCAGCCTGCCATCTGACCTGCAGCTTTGGAGTTTGTGAGCCTGCAACAAAGGGCTCCAACATAGCAAGGGTTATGAAGGTGACACCGGACCAGGCGGTGTTTCATTCTGCTGTACACAGGGTTGCTGTGAGTCTAAACCAAGCAGGCAACACCTTATGACCACACCCTCTGCAAACACATGAGTTAGAAGAGCCCGCTAGCCTGACATCTGGCCCACACATTTGGGACTTGCCAATCTCCCCAGCTGCATGAGCTATCTATCTATCTATCTATCTATCTATCTATCTATCTATCTATCTACCTATCTATCTATCTATCTACACACACATGTATACATACACAATACCCTCACTGAGATGTATTGACACCATGGCGACAACAATGGGAACAGACATAGGAACAGTTGTGTGGATGGCGAGTGCATTCAGTGGTGAAAGCCTTCTGTGCTTGGTTCTGCTGTGCATAGGGCTGCGATGGGCGGGGACCGAGTTGAGGGCCTCTCTCACTGGTTCCACTCCTCCAGTGTACCCAGACAGAGACAGCGGTCACCAGGCTGCCAGCTCTCCCCGACTAGAGCCCTGTGAGCCTCTGGAAACAACGCACCCCTGTTTAATACCCGTGTCTAATGTTCCAGATGCGGACTTCAGGGCTCCTCTTTGAGGTCTGATGGTTTCTGTGTCCTTTGTCAAGAGCTGTCCCCTGCTTCTCAGTGTGTCGCCCTGTGCGGAACTCACTTCCCAGAGCAGACATTTGGTTCATACTGAGGTTCTCCGAACCGGGTCTGGTTCGCTGTCAGGGCCTTGTGAACCATTGAGTGTGCATTTGTGCAAGTGTGTGTGCACACACGCATGCATGCACTCAGGTGTGTGTGTGTGTCCATGAATACAAGAATGTGTTTGTGCACGGATTGGTCAGTGGATACACGCATCTATACAGGCACCTCCTGGCAGCTCTTCCACTCTTGTCACAGCCTCACTTTTGATCAATTTATTGCCAACCCTTTGGAACACTTTACCCCTAAAACTCACAAATATCCAGAGAGTCTACCTGGGCTTCAGGCATTACATTTTTGTTAAAGCACTTCAATTCCTTATATAACCATCCATCTGAGCGCCCTGAACTTTTGAATTTTTCAAGTTGGTTCACGAGTAAGTATAAACGTGACCTTTTCTTTCTGTGTTTGGTAAGTTAACTACTCATTCTGACATGGTCCTTGTTCGAGGGGCTAAGTAACCCTGCAGTATTTGCTAAGAACTCTTAGAATGGCTTACAGTGAGGGGAAAAAAATAAGGCGTTCCAAGATGGGCTTTAAACAAGATAATGTCTTAAAAACGAAGTTAAAAGAGAAAACTTCTATGTAAGTAACTGCTTTGGAATGTGCTTCAGTACAATAGTTTCTTAGTGTGATCACACAGTGTAAGTACATTTTATTTGCAAAGTGCTTGAAACAACGTAGCCAGGCGCGCTCTGCTGTGGAGTGGGAGGCTTCTCTCTCAGTTAAGAGAATCAGGGCTCAAAGGAAAACTAGAGTTCACCCCTACTTCTGGGATATCTGCAAAAGAAAAGAAAACGAAACCTTATTCACTACTGAAAACCTAGTTTGCTTAAATTAAACGGGTCACTACTGTTGATCTAGATAAGGATTTGGCAATACAACGAAACTATTTCAGGCTGGGGACTGTAAGATGGGAATGCAGTATTCTGATAGTTTCACAACCTATATTTGGTACTTCACAGACATCCAGCCTTTCATTACCGATATCCAGGTACGTTGAATTTCATCCTCAAATTATTCATGTAGTTTTTAATTAGAAAAGCATGTTCTCTATGTAAGTGTGCTCTTTAAAGTACGGTTCTATTTCTGTGGTCTTAAGTATGTATCCAATAAAACATTTGCCTTTTCAACATTTTTTTACATACAAAGTTTAGCGGATTTAAGATCTTCATCTTGCAGTTGTTGTTGTTGTTATTGTTGTTCGGGGTCAGAGAGACCCAGCAGACAGCAGAACAAAACACCGCCAGGTGCTGCACCACCCTCACCGTGGCGGCGAGGTTGGAGCCCACTGGTGCAGCCACGTGTCCACCCATCTCATCGAGGCCTTCCTCCGCGCCTCCACGCCTCCACTTTTCCCAGAATGGCGTCCTTCTCCACGGGCTGCTCTTCTGAGCTCGTGTCCAAAGTACATGAGACCAAGGCTCTCTATCCTTGCTTCGAAGGAGCATTCTGATGGTACTTCTTCCAAGACAGATTCATTTGCCTTTTTTGGCAGTCAGCGGTACTTTCGTTAGGTGGTGGTAGAGGCTCCTTTTAGAAATAACTTCTTTCCATTGCATCAGAGGGTCGCACGGAGGCAGAATCGACCCCATGGCCATGAGTTTGGTTTTGAGTGTGGAATGGGCCGGACTCCCTCCAATACAGATTTGGTCATTCTTCTGACAGCCTGTGGCATATACAGTATTCTTCACCAAGACCATAATTAAATAAGTCTCTGGTCTCCCTTATGCATCGTCAGCTTCCACATGCATGTAAAGCACTTGGAAAGACGAGTGCTTGGACCTGGCCCACTGTGATCAGCACAGGGAGACCTTTGCTTTTCAACAGTTGAAAGAGGCCCTGTGCAGCAGCTTTGCCCAGTGCGATGTGCCATGTGATTTCCTGATGGACTGGCGCTTTCATGAGGTGAATTTTGGATCCAGGTAAGATGGAATCCCTGACAACTTCCGTCTTGGCTCCGCTAATCAAGCGCTGCTTCCTGGTCGGGTTGTGAGGGTGCTCGCTTTCTTCACGCTGAGCTGCCGTCCACCTTGAAGGCTGGAGTCTGATCTTCACCAGCTTCCGGTCCTCCCTGCTCTGGCCAGCAGGAGACGGTCATTGGCGCATCGCAGGCAGGTACGAGTCTTCCTCGGATCCTGAGGCTGCTTCTTCCTCATAGAGTCCAGCTTCGTAAGTTATCTGCTCAGCACACTACTGAGTAATCACAGCGAGAGGCTACGACCTTGACATACCCCTTTCCTGAATTTAAATAATGCCACATCCCCTTGACCTGTGCAAGTAACGGCCTCTTGGTTCATGTGCAGATTCTACCTAAACACAATGAAATGATCTGGAATTTCTAATCTTCACAATATTATACATAATTTTTATAATCCATGTAGTTGAATGTATTTGCAGACAAACCTTCTTCTGATATTTTCTGCTTTTATCCAAGATCCTTCTGACACCAGCATCGCGAGCTCCTACTTTGAATCTGGCTTGAACTTCTGCCAGCTCTTTGCTGATGTACTGCAGCAACGGGTTTTGAACTCTCCACCAAAATTTTACGTGCATATGATATTGTTCAATAATTTCTCCAATCTGCTTGGTCATATTTCTTTGGAATAGGCACAGCTATGAATCTCTTCCAATTGGTTGATCAAGTAGCTATCTTCCAAATTTCTTGGCATAGACTTGTGAGAGCTTCCAGTGTTCCGTCCACGTGTTGGAACATTGCAGTTGGTATTTCATTAATATCTGGAGCCTTGTTCTTTGCCAGTGTAGCCAGAGAAGCTTGAATGTCTTCCTTCGGTACTATCGGTTCTTGATGGTATGCTCTTTCATAAGAATGGTGGGATGCATCACAAGGTTGGATATATAGCCCACGCCCCAGGGAGATGAATAACAGAAATGTGGGTGAAGGGATACAACAGACAATGTAAGATACGAAATAACAACAATAATATATAATTGATCAAGGACTCACTCAGAAGGGTGGGAGGGCTGGGGAGGGAGGGGAAAAAAGAGGAGCTGATACCAAGAGCTCAAGTAGGAAGAACATGTTTTGGAAATGTTGATGGTAACATATGTACAAGTGTGCTTAATACAGCTAAATGATGGATTGTCCTAAGATTTGTAAGAGCCTCCCCAATAAAGTGATTAATCTTATAAACAAAATAAACAAAAATGGTGGGATGTTGACCAGTAGTTTGTAGCACAGTTTCTCTGGGTATTTGTCTCACCTTCTTTGGATACTTCCTTGGTCATTCAACATTTTTCATCCTTCGGATCCTTCAATGTGACAACTTGGGGGCTGGAATTTCATGTTCCATGTCAATCATGCTCCTCCTTTTGGTTTTCTAACTCTAGATTCTGCTCATCGCATTCCATGGTTTCGCTTTGTCTTCCTGAGCCACCCTTTGAAATCTTCTCTTCAACTCTTTTACTTCGACATATCTCTGTTCACTTTGGCTACTCTAAGTTCAAGAATTAGTCTCATCATTATTAGAAGACTCCCCTAATCCGATATTTTTACTCACTGATTTAATTCGCTCAGCAAATATCAGATGACTGTCTTTGAATCACAATCACCTCGATGGCAGTGAGGTTTTTTGGGTTTTTTTTCAGTTTGGTCCTCTGTTTACCAAGGAGCCCTTGTGGCTGCCAACTGAAAAGTCCAAACTCACCTACTGGCTTAGCGAGAGAAAGGTTAGGCAATTTGGTCCTATAAAGATTGCTATTAAAAAAAAAAGATTGCTATATACAATGAAATCAATTCTGATGCCTCGTGACTCTGTATGATAGGGTAGAGCTGCCCCATAGGGTTTTCTAGGCTGTTCTCTTGACAAAAGCAGATCACTGGGTCTTTCGTCCCACAAAACAAGTGGGTCCAAACCTCTGAGCCTTCAGTTAACAGCCAAGCGTTTCATCCTGGCACCACCAGATGCCTGTGAAAAGTACAGCTTAGAAAACCCTGCCGAGCCGTCCTACCCTATCCCATGGGGTCCCCAGGAGTCTCGTGTGACTCCACATCAACAGCACTGCTAGCTCGGGGTACAGGGCTCTGCTCGGCACTCAGGTTTGATCAATGACCAAAATAGAGAACAACGGAGACCCTCAAGCAGTTCACATCCGGAGGAGGAACTTCAAAAGCAAGTCCATCACGCGGTAGAGTAGAAGGGTGCTGTGGAAAGATAGAAAGGATTGTCAGGAATTCAGTGCCACCGGATGGAATTTTAAGGAGGATCATCTGAATAGATGTCACTGAGAAGGTGACAGTTGAGGGGTGAGAGAGTTGGACAGGCAGATAGCCAGAGCTTAACTCTAAGACCGTAATGTGACTGGAGCCTCTGAGGCAGACAAGGAAGCAGCGTGGCTGGAGACAGGAGCACCAGCAGGAGGGGACACGGGACAGGGCCCGGGGGCAGTGGTGCTCCACTCAGTGTGGACTGAGGAACTACGGCAGGGTTTGAAGCAAAGGAGGAACAAGATGGGCTGACATTTTGAAAAGACAATACTGGCTGCTGGTTTAACAGTAGACCCTCGGGCTGACATTTTGAAAAGACAATACTGGCTGCTGGTTTAACAATAGACTCTCGGGACTGCCTGAGTCTCCTGGAGCACACTCACAGACACACCAGTGCAGGGGGCTCTGAAAACCAGAACTTTATTTACTTACAGTGCGTTATTGTTGGTAGGCAATGTTTCCACTCATAGCAACCCCGTGTCCCACAGAATGAAACTCCACCGGGTCCGGAGCACCTTCACAGTGTTCTCAGGTCTGAGCCCTTGTGGCAGCTCCCGTGTCGGTCCATCTTGTCGAAGGCCTTCCTCTTTTTCGCTGCCCCTCCACTTAACCGGCATGACGTCCTCCTCCAGGGACTGGGCTCTCTTGACAACGTCCCCGAAAGTATATGAGACCAAGTTCTGCCATCCGTGCCTCTAAAGAGCATTCTAGCTGCAGCAAGGGATCAACCCTAAAGAGAATTGTGAAGCTAGCACAGCTCTGGACAGTGCTTCGTTCTTTTGTACATACACAGGGTCGCTATGAGTCGGAACTAACTCGACAGCACCTCACAACAACAACAACAACAACGGTGGGATCCCTGCAGGGGATGCATGTGCATGTGGTATGGAGGAAGTGGATGTCAATGAGTTACTCTCAGGTTTCGGCCTGAGGCCCTGGGGGACGAAGTTGCCTTCTGCTGAGCTGGGCTAAGCCTCCAGCGCACTGCTCAAGAAAACCCGGCAGTGACTTGGACACGTTCTAAATGGGGGGTGTCTCTCGATATCCAAATGGAGCTGTGGAGCTGCCTGGACCTTGAATGGAGATGGAATGGGGAAGTCCTTGGCAGATGGGATTGTTAAAGCTATAACAGAAAAGAATGGAGCCCTGGTGGTGCACTAGTTACACATGCGCTGCTAACCAAGGGGATTGCTAGTTCACTCAGCAGCTCAGGGGGCAGGGTGGGGAAGAGGCCTGATGATATGTACCCCAAAAATGAAGACCAAGAATACCAGGCTTTGTCACCTGGGGTCACTATGAGTTGGAATCTATTTAGTGGCACCCAAAAATGCTGTCATTGTTACATGCCATCGAGGCAGTTCCGATCCACAGCAACCCAATCGATGCACGGCAGAAGGAAACACTGCTGGGTCCTGTGCCATCCTCACCGTGGTTCCTCTTCTAGGCCCACAGATGCAGCCACTGGGTCGGTCCACCTCGTTGAGGACCTTCCTCTTTTTCGCTGCCCCTCCACTTTACCAAGCATGGTGTCCTTCTCCACGTCCAAGGCTGGCAACACTAAATATGATCACGAAGAAAATGCATTGAAGTAGAGAAGAGGAAAGGGCCAAGGATGGCATCGTCCAATCTTAAAGGTTGAAGGAAGAGACAGCAGAAGAGATGCCAAGGAGGAAGCAGTAAGGGAGTGGCAAGCTGGAAGAGTCTGGTACTCTGCAAGGCAAGTGCAGCACGAGGAGGGTCATCACGGAAGAGTGAGCCAAAAAAGAAAGAAAGAGTGAGCCAAAGTGGCCAAGCGCTCGGGACAGATGAGGACTGAGAAGTGGTGGGGCATTCAGCGGCCCGCCTGATGAAGGCAGGTCGAAGAGGAAGGAGGAGGACAAAGCATGGAACCCTGGGCACAGACGCCGCTCTGCGTTCTGCTGGGCAGTTGCTGTGGGAGCAGCTCTCGGAGGAAGCATGCTCCAAAGAAGGTGGGCCATGTGCGTTGGAGGTGTGGCAATGTGTGTAATTCTGTTTGTTTGTTTGTTTGTTTTGGCTTGGGGGGGGCATGTAATTCCTTTAACGAGTGGGAAGCATGGTATACCTGTCTGCTTCCAGGAAGCGTCCCAAGAGAGAAAGAGAAGTTCCTGATATTGGAGAGAGAACGGTGGGAACAACATCCGGAGTAAGCCAGAGCGGTGGGACCTAGTGCAGAGCAGAAGGCTTGATGGCAAATGCACGGGACGTTCACCTGAGGCGCACATGCATTTAGCTGGTGCTAAGTGGGTGGATATGAGCGGGCGGTCTCCTTCTCGGTGTGGACATTTCCTCCCACATTCACTGGCATCTCCTCAATGCCCACCCGTTGCGGGCGGCCCGGGTAAGTCAGTGCTCAATGACTAACCAAAGGATCGGTAGCGGGGCTCTTCTTCGTGGCACCATGGGTGCGATCAGCTGCTTTCTCATGAAGCTCAACATCTCCTTCCCAGCCAGTGGCTGCGAGAAACTCATAGATGTGGACGATGAACGCAAACTCCCCACCTTTCATGAGAAGCGGAGGGCCCCAGAACTTGCCTCCCTGAGGCGCTGGGTGATGAGTGGAAAGGTTATGATGTCCGTGCCAGTGGTGGGAATGACCAGCAAGGTTTCCCATGAAGCAGGTGTCATGACCCAGGGCCAGGTCTGCCTGCTGCTGAGTAAGGAGTGGGTACTCCTGCTACAGATCACGGGGAAGAGGGAGTGCAAATCTGTTTGGGGCTGCCTTCTACGTGGGTACCAATCTGAGTGTTCTCAACTTGGTTATGGTTAAAAAAAAAAAAAAAAGGTGAGGTGGGGTGGAGATATCCCTAGACTGACTGATACACCTGTACCTCATCACCTGGGACCAAAAAGAGACAACAGAATCCCAAGACTCTTCAACCTCTCCAAAGAAGATGACACCTGCCATTGTGTTGTGAGAAAGCCCCCGAACAAAGAAGGCAAGGCAAGACACCCAAGACCAAACATCCGAGATTCCGCGTCTCCTGTCTCTGCGTGTCCTGCATCACTAGCGCTGGGGCATCGCCCTGAAGAAGCAGCGCACTAAGAAAGACAGGGAGGAGACTCCCGAACATGCCAAGCTTCTGCTAAGAGAATAGTGGAGGCCAAAGGAAAACATCAGGAGCAGATTGCCAATTGACAGGGGCTGTCCTCTCTGAAGGCTGATACCTCTAAGTTTGAGTCCAGTCAAACATAAAATAGATTTCTAAGAGGCGCAAATAAGTAAACTCATCTATTAAGGAGAAAGAAAAAAAAATATCGGTAGTTTGAACCCACCTTTTGAGAAGAAAGCCCTGGCCACAAAAAAATTGTATAGTCTGCCTGGATGTCTACTCTACACATATGCATATTCATGCATTGACAGTCACTTGAAGACAACTGGTGCTGGCCCGGGACTATGGTAATCATGAGGTCATCATAGCAGGCGCTCTGTATTTCTGCTGTGCCTTCGTCTCACTGGTATTATAACGACTCAGGAACATTTAGGTACAATAGGAGAAATGAATCCCGGCGAAGGACATCATGCTCAGTAAAGCAGAGGGGCAGCGAGAAAGAGGAAGGCCCCCAACAAGATCGATCGACACAGTGGCTGCAACGTAAGAGCGACTGTGAGGATGGCGCAGGGCCAGGCAGTGTTTGGGTGTGTTGTGCATAGGGTCACTATGGGTCAGAACCGACTCGATGGCCCCGAACAACAATAGCCACAGAAGAGGCCACAGTACGGAAACCATTGTTCAGAGGGGTTTTACCAGGTGGGAGTGAGACGGGGTGCTGGGGGTTGCTGCTTGAGGGACACCGAGTTTTTGTTAAGAGTGATGAAAAAAGGAGGGGAGTGGGGAGGGAGGGGGGAAATGAGGAGCTAATATTCAGGGCTCAAGTAGAAAGCAAATGTTTTGAGAATGATGATGGCAACAAATGTACAAATGTGCTTGACACAATGGATGGATGGATGAATTGTGATAAGAATTGTACGAGCCCCCAATAAAATGATTTTAAAAAAGAGAGTGATGAAAAAATAATTTGGAAACCAATAGTGTTCATTGTTGCACACCATGGTGAAGGCAATTAACGTTACTGGATTGCATGTGAAAAGGTGGTTGAAATGCCTTGTTGCATTTATTTCACCACATCAAAATTAATGTGTAATATTTCCATGACTTACAGGATTCCGAGGGAAAAGGGTAGTGGAACCCATAGAAGCCGGGAGAGAAACATCTTTCCAAAAGCCTGCCTGGACGCTGGGTCCCTTTCTGGTGCTCAGGAATTTGAAGAAGTTCCCTTATCATCCATTACTAAACAATGGTAGAATAGCAAGCCAAAAATGGCTGTGCTGAAAATAACACATCCTGGCACTTATCTGAGTCAAATAAACTGCCAACATCTACATCTACAAATTTGGAAACATCCATAAAAACCAGTGGCTCTTTGGAATATCCGAACCCTTAGCACCATTTGGCATTTTGACAGCTTTATGTTTCTTATCTAGCAGTTTCAGTGGTGTGTACACACGGCTAGGCCATCTGAACGATCTGTGTGAAATCAAGCCACTGTCCACACGTCTCTTTCCGTCCTCAGACAGATGCTAACAGGAAGCAAAGAAGAGAGGGAGTGAAGAGAGGAAGGCCCTCAGACAGACGGATGGACACAGTGGCTGCAGCAATGAGCTCCAGCACAGGAACAAGCAGGACGATGACAGAACCAGGCAGGCTCTCGTTCTGTGCATAGGGTCACTAGGGGTCAGAATCGACTGGATGGCACCTCACAACAACAACAAAGGAAGGAGGCACTGGACTCAGGGAACCAGGAGGAACAAAACGTGGTTGCATCTGACCTGGGTTTTCTTGATGAAAATGATGATTCCTTTGTGTCCAGGACTGAACTCTCTCAGCAAATTTTCATGTCATGTTTTAATCCTTACTCTAGATAATTAAACGATTCTAATTTCCCCTTATACGTCAAGTAAACAGTAAACAGAATAATCTGATGCCTATGGATTTACGGTAGCACCTACGGAGTTATGAACTCCCGAGGAGTGAAACGGGTGGGAAATCTAATAAGTATTTATGTGAACTGTAGAAACAGAAGAGTTCTAGGTCAAGTCTAACTAGGCAGTCTAACTTGAGACCAACAACCCCCTGAGTGTAGAGGAGGTTTGGTTCACTTGAGAAAGAATCCCACTGCACTACCAAAAATGTATACCGTTCATCTTTCTCCAAACCCTCCCAAAAGCAATCTACGGCACTCGACAAGAGTGAATTTGTTCCTTGGGGGAGAGGAACTAATTCGACTTTTCAAAGATGAGTGGATACTGGCTCTGAATTGACACTAATTCCAGGAGAGCTACAATGTTGCAGTGGCCCACTAGTCAGAGCAGGTGTATGCCAAGGTCAGGTGGTTAACAGAGTCTTAGCCCAGGCCCCTCACACATTGGGTCCAGTGGGTCCCCAAGCAACCCATCCTATCTTTAGTTCCCCAGCTCTAAAATGCATAACTGGAGTACACATACTCAGAACCTGGCAGAACTCCCACCTCGGATCCCTGAAGTGGAGAGTAAGAGTTGTCATGATGAGAGAAGTCAAATGAAAGCCAGTAGAACTGCACCTGATCGACCCGCCCCTAGTGTTTCCTTGGTTATAATCTTTGCATAGAGATTGAAAGGACTGTCTCCCACAGAAAGGGCTGAGTAGGTTCAAACCACCAACCTCTCGGTTAGTAGCCAAGCACTTAACCATTGCACCGCCAGGGCTCCTAAAGTAACAATCCCCACTTCCCATGAGGTTGCTTCCAACTCACAGAGACCCTAGATGACACAGCAGAACTGTGGCAAAGAGTTCCCTAGGCTGTGGTCTTGACTGGGAGGAGCCCCGGTGATGTAATGGGCTATGCATTGAGCTGCTAACCACTAGGTCAGCAGTTTGAATCCGCCAGCCACTCTGAGGGGGAAAGATGAGGCTGCTTACTCTAGTAATGACTTAACATCTTGAAACACAAAGGGAGAGTTCTACTCTGCCCAGTAGGATCGCCATGAGTCAGAATGGACTCAGTGGGATTGAGCAAGTCATCTTTACTGGAGCAGG
>NW_022111369.1:64679109-64681764 GCF_000313985.2 Echinops telfairi | reverse complement strand
CCTAGCAAGAATGCCTTGTAACCATAGAATGGAACATCAAGCAACTACTGAAAGTCATATTTAAAATTTTTTTCCTAGCATAGGACATTGCTCATGAGATGCTAAGTGAATAATAAAATAAGACAGAAAATTATGAACTGCACGATTTCATGTTTGTTAGGCACAGACACAAATACAGAACTCATTAAGGAAACACACTGAAGTACTAATGGGGATCCACCACGTGTCTGTCTGTTTGTCGCAGATGCTGTTGTGGCTTATGTGTGGCTGTGATGCTGGAAGTTATGTCGCGGGTGCTTCAAACACCACCAGGATCACCCAGAGTGAACAGGTTTCAGCGAAGCTTCCAGACTAAGGACGGTGAAGAAGGACTTGGCGCTCCACTCTGCAGGAAGGAGCCGCTGAAAACCGTATGCACAGCTTGGAAGCATCTTCAAATGCAGAGAGCCTACACAAAGGAAGTTGGACCCTGCTGGAGGTACTGCTGGCGATGGGCCCCTCACGTCTGAGGGCACTCAAAATGTGACTGAAGAGGAGCTGATTTCATGCAGGAGAGCTGCCTACGTTGCTGTGAGTCGGGGAAAGCCCGAGAGTGGAGCCTTCTGGATCTCCATTTACTGACGGGGCACGACTCAAGGTCAAGAGAAATAGTTGCAACCTTCCCTAATGATTAGAACGTGGAATGGGCAAAGTATGAATTTAGGAAAATTGGAAGTGGTGAAAAACGAAATGGAACGCACAAGATCAATATGTTAGGCATTGGTGAGCTGATGTGGATTGGCATTCGACATTTTGAATCAGAAAATCCTATGATTAACTCTGCGGGGAATAAGACAACCAAGAGGCATGGCATTCAGTGTCACAAAGGTTCTTGCCAAATCTGTCATGAAGTACAATGCTCTCTGAAATCGGATTTTATCTGTCTGCCTTCAAGGAAATCCAGTCAACACAACTATTATTCAAATTTATGCACCAACCACAAAAGCTAGTGATGCAGAAATTGAAGAATTCTACCAACAACTTCAGTTGGAAATGGATCAAACATGGAATCAAGATGCATTGATAGGCAGCCTTGGAGGGGCGGGGTGGGCAATAAACCTCCTTTAGGCCCCACACACAACCACACACACACACACACACACACACACACACAAGATGCATTGATGGTTATCGGTGATTGGAAGGCAAAAGTTGGAAACAAAGAGGAAAGAACAGTAGTTGGGAAATACGGACTTGACGATACAAATGAAGCTGGAGACCACAAGATAGAATTTGCAAAACCAAATGACTTAGTCATTGCAAATACCTTTTTTCAAGAACACAAAAAGCGACTAAACACCTGGATGTCCCCAGATGGAACACACAGAAATCAGATTGACTGCATCTGTGGGAAGACACAATAGAGAAGATCAATATCAGCGGCTAAAACCAGAGCTGGGCTGATGGTGGAACAGACAGACCATCAGTCTCTCCCATGTAAGTTCAGGATAAAGCTGAAGGAAATTAAAGCAAGTTCACAAGAGTCCAAATCGACCTTGAGCCTAACCCACCTGAATTCCGAGAGCATCTCCAGAACAGATTGATACATCGAACACTAATGACAGAAGCCCTGATGAGCTGTGGGAGGACATCAAGACCATCGTTCACGAAGAAAGCAAACGGTCATTAAAAAGACAGGAAAGAAAGAAAAGATCAGCGTGGATTTCAGAAGACTGAAACGTGCTATTAACCATAGAGGAGTTAAAGCAAATGGAAGAAAGGACGAAGTCAAAGATCTAAACAGAAACTTTCAAAGGGCTGCTCAAGAAGATAAACCCAAATATTACAATGACAAGTTCATGGACCTATAAATAGAACTCCAAAAAGGAAGAACATGCTCAGTAGAACTGAAACTGAAAGAACTCAAGAAAAACTTCAAGCCTTGAATTGCAATTTTGAAAGATTCTGTAGGCAAAATATTGAATGATGCAGGTAGCATCAAGAGGAGATGGAAAGCATACACAGTCACTGTACTAAAAAGAACTAGTCAATGGTCCACCATTTAGTAGGTAGCATGTGAGCAAAAAACAGCGGTGCTGAAGGACAAAGTTCAAACTGCACCAAATGCCTTAACCAAAAACTAGGCTCCAGGAATTGGCGGAGCACCCATCGAAATGCTTCAGAAAGCTGAAGAAGCACTGAAAGCACTCACCCAGCTATGTCGGGAAATTTGGAAGACAGCTACCTGGCCAACTGACTGGAAAAGATTCATATTTGTGGCCCTTACAAAGGACAATGACCCAGCAGAATGCTCAAACTACAGAACAATATCACTGAGAAGGCACACAAGTAAACTTTTGCTTAAGACCATCCAACAGCACAATGACCGGCAACTGGCAGAAATCCAGGCTGGATTCAGAAGAGGACGTGGAACAGGGGCTATCACTGCTGATGTCAGATGGATCTTGGCTCAAAGCAGGGAATACCAGAGAGATGTTTACTTGTGTTTCATTGACTATGCAAAGGCATTCCTCTGTGTGGACCAAAATAAACTGTGGATGACTTTGAGAAGAATGGGAATTCTGGAACACTTCGTTATGCTCATGGGAAACTTGTACCTGGATCAGGAGTCAGTGTGTGAACAGAACAAGGGGACACTGCATGGTGTAAAACCAG
>NW_022111369.1:64658993-64676367 GCF_000313985.2 Echinops telfairi | reverse complement strand
AATCAGGCTGTTAACTAAATTGATGATAGTATTTGAAAGGAAGAGTTGGAAGTTACCAATGCATTTGTTAGAGCAACATGTAGAATAAATGTAGGTATACATTTGGATACATGGAATTGGTCCTCAGCCTTTCTACCTATTATCATTCATATTCTCTGGTGTCAGTTTTCCAGAACCTTCGCCTTCTTAGGCAATGAGGAAAGGCAAAAGCCGGTATCACACCAAAAGGTGCTGGGTGACGTGTGACATTTAGTAAATTCTTAACTCATGTCATATCTTTGAGACTTCTACTTTCTAAAACCAGAAAATACTGTGAAATGATCCTTTTGCTCACGATGAAGATACCAACTATATAGCTGTGCAAGCATGTGCTCTTATGCTGTTGCTACTTGCCATCAGGTTGGCTTCAACTCATGGTGAGCCCACGCACTGAAGAACAAAGCATTGCATGCCCTCGGGCCAGCTTCATGCACACTGGTGTGCTCCCGTTCAGACTGTCTGAATGTTGAGGGAGCATCTCCCAGCACTTTATTGGATCGCATTATATTGTGACCCATTGGGTTTTCACTGGCTAATGCTTGGAAATAGATCACCAGGCCTTTCTTGTATCTTAGTCTTTAAGCTCCCTTAAAACCTGTCCATCATGGACAGTCCTGCCGGTAATTGGCATGCTGGTGGCAGAGCTACAGGCACCCTAACGACACATCAATTTCTACAGTAGGCGAACTGACGGGCAGCTGGGGAACTCACTGCACTTACCCTTCACAACAGTGTCTGTGAAGTAAAATATATGATCCCCTCTTTATTTATGAGGAGCCTTGGAGGATGGGATTTGCTACATGCACATAGGGTTCGCAGCTGAGCCAATTCAGCTCCCAAACCCAGCCTTGCTTCACATCACCGTCAGACCCGCATCCTGATTCCCTCACGCTCCTGCTGGGCTAAGACAAGTCCTTTTGTTGTTGTTTGATTGCATTCACTTGCTGTCAGTTAAACCAGGTTTTTTAATAGACTTTGTTTTCTAATAGGCTGTCATCTTTCTTTCTAGCACCAGCTCTCTCCCCGAGGTGGCCAGGACCATCCCAAAATCACCAGCGAGCAGCAACAAAGTACGTTTGCCTCAACAAATGTCACACCCCTGTCATGAAAGGAGGGCGGATGCTGCAAATGCATGTTGGTGTTTACATCCAGGTGGTGAGCCTTCATCGGGCAAACATCAAAGTTCTGCGGGTGCAGAGGAGTCACCTCTGATCTTCACTTCAAAGGCAGCCAAACCAAACAGAAACCTCCCCAGCAACACCTCTGAGATGAATGTCAATCAGGTTTTTCCCCCTCAACGTGTCTACACAAGTATGCATGTGTTATACGCGGCTGGCGCTAGTTAGGAAACCATCAACCGCCTTGAAACGGTAAACACACACACACACACACATAGGAAATTATTTTTCTGACGGATTGAACCAGTGCCTCTCAAATATGTGCTATAAGTCATACCCACGACCTGAGGATGGTGGAGGAGACTGATCTACAAGCCCAGCCAGGACCCCCTAAGAAGATGGTGGCAGACAAGGCTTTTCCTCCAGGCCTGCCCCTGGAGCCAGTGGTCTGCATTTCCACTTGTAGCTCCCAAAACGTGAGAAAATAATGTTCTGCTCATTAAAGCCATTCGGGTGTGGATTTCTGTTATAGCATTATTTTTAAAAAGTAGGATAGATTATACAAGAATTGTAGTCAGTTGACCCAATTTTTGTTCCCCTTGACACTGATTACAAGAGGCAGGCCACAGATCCTCTCACAAGGGAGCCTGTTCCTCTACTGGGCAGTGTGCACACGGGGCAGCATGCTGTAATGCCTAGAGAACTCTCCTTCCCTTCTTCCCGGACTTCAGAAAAGCTTTTGTTCTGGGTTGTGTTCCAGATTCCCAACTCCACTTCCATAAACAGATGATCCGCTGGTACCTGGCAATCTTCTGACAGTCACTTTATTCCTAGAATCCTTATCAGGCTGGTCAGACACCTCACTTCTTCTCCCATGGTTGCCGGTGCCCCTCCAGGTCACCCGCTGTGTGGTCTTCAGCTGTGGACTCTCTGAGAGCCAGGACCCTGTTGGAATCATCTTTGTATCCTGGGCACATAGTCCAGTGCTCCGTGAGCCCAGGTAGCCCATGAGGTCCATTAATTGGAATGCGGACACACCCTCCATCTGTGTGGTTGAAAATGAGAATTCCCACAAGGAGTCTGGGAGAGGAGCTGAGGCACACTGGAAAGGGAGGTCAGATCGAGCGAGGGTGGGCAGTTGGGGGGTGTTGCTTTTGTTATTGATGGGAGATTGAGTCAATGTTCAGCTCATAGCGATCCTTGTGTGACAGGGTAGAATGGCTCGATAGGGTTTTCTAAGCTTTGTAATCTTTACAGTATGTCGTTTTACAATGTAATTATTATTTGTATACTAGTTGAGCAAATCATCTGAGAAGCTGGACTATATGAAGAAGCCTGCATCGAGATTATAAGAAGGCATAAGATTAAGCATGCCTGGAAAGAGCTCCAGGGGTTAAGGAGACATACTCAAATTTAAACTGGCAGCAAAAGAGCATGCAACTAACAGCTGGGTCTAAACTATGAGGAATGGAGTCAATTTGGGGGTATCCATGGTTACCCCCAAGTAAGAATGATAAGATTGAACAGACTGTTGTACAACTGGACAATGAACTCTATTACATGATGCAGCAATGTGGAGAGTAAAACAAAGAAAACATTCGGCAAGACTTCTGAAAAGAGAAATGAATTGTTTTGTAAAAAGAAGGGTGACTCCAGATACTGTATGTTTTTTATTTTTTTTGATACTGTATCTTTTGATAGCTGGGCACCATCTGCTCTCTTCACCACATTTGCTTATGCACCCACTTTGTCTTCAGTGATCATGTTGGGAAGGTGAGCCTCAGGAACAGTAATAGGAGTAGTGATACCATGAGAGGAAGGGAAGGTGGGGGGAGAAGGTGGAGAAAGGGGGAACTGGTCACAGTGATTGATGTATAACACGCCCCCCACCCCCCCAGGGGTCGAACAACAGAAGCATGGGTGAAGGGACAGTGGATGGTGTAAGATATGAAAATAATTTATAATTTATCAAGGGATCACGAGGGTTGGGGAGAGGGGAGGGAACAAAAAAGAAGAGCTGATACCAAGGGTTCAAGTAGACAGAAAATGTTTTAGAAATGATGATGGCAACATAGGTACAAATGTGCTTGATACAATTGATGTATGGGTTGTTATAAAGGCTCTAAGAACCCCCAATAAAATGATTTTTTTTTTTTTTAAAAAAAGGCGAGTTGACTTTCACAGACTACCAGCCATGTTAACAGTTTCAGACCATGGAGGACCAACAGCATTGATGGAAACTGTCAATGGTGAAATGTCTAGAAACCATAGACTATGTCACCTGTTGTATTATTTCCATTTTAGAAAAAATAATGTTTCATTAACTTGGTGGTATTTTACAGCCTTAACAAAACACAAAGTAGGCTTACCAGGTCAGTCTGACTTTAGAGTAGGTTTCTGTCCATCAATTTTCAGCCACGTGGGCCTTTCTCATTGTGTGTCCAAGAGATCCTTACGAGAAGTTGTCAACATGTGCAAGAATAAGATGAAACAAAACGTCCACACGTGGTTTGATTGTAAATCTGATGTCTGCTTTATAACTCTTCGGTTAAACCACAATAAACAAAAAGTTCTTTTAAAAAGAAGAGCTCTAAGAAGACCCATCGACATCCTGCGAGGTGCAGTCCACGCAATCTCGCTGGCTGAAAATGGGGAGGACTTGAAGCATTTACTGATGGGGACTGGAGGTTTCTGTGTGGATGGCACCTCAGTGAAGAAAACAATCCTCCAGGGCTGGACCTATAATCAACATCATGAAAAACGGAGACAATCTTGCAATTGTCAAGGATTTCATTTCATTCGGGCCCACAATCAATACCCATGGGTGCCACAGTCAGGAAATCAAATGATGTATATTGTCCCGGGAAGATCTGCTACAAATCACCTCTTGAAAGCGGTGAAAAGCCAAAATGTAACTTGCAGGACTGAGGTGTGTGTCTGACACTTTATTTTCAATGGCCTCAGATCCATGTGACAGTGGCCAATGGTTAAGGAGGGCCACAGAAGAAATAATGCCTTAGAATCATGGTGCTGGTGAGAAATATTAAAGATACACAGACTGCCTGACAATAAACAAGTCTACCTCCAAGGCAGTCTAACAGAAACGTGGGTGAAGGGAGAGAGCCATCGGTGTAAGACAGGTGCTCAAACTACGGACTGTGGGCCACATGCAGCCCACTGAGGGCATTTATCTGGCCCACCAGGTGTTTTTGCCCCATTTGTTTTTTTACTTCAAAATAAGATATGTGCAGTGTGCATAGGAATTTGTTCATAGTTTTTTTAAAAACTATAGTTCGGCTCTCCAACAGGTCTGAGGGACAGTGAACTGGCCCCCTGTTTAAAAAGTTTGAGGACCCCTGGACTGTAAGATATGAAAACAATAATAATTTTTAATTTATCAAGGGGTCACAAGGGTGGGAGGGGAAAAAGAGTAGCTGATACCAAGGGCTCAAGTAGAAAGTAAATGTTTAGGAAATGATGATGGCAACATATGTACAAATATGCTTGATACTGATGTATGGAATATTATAAGAGCTGTAAGAGTCCCCCAATCAAATTATTTTTTAAATCATTTTATTGGGGGCTCGTACAACTCTTATCACAATCCATACATACATCCATTGTGTCAAGCACATTTGTACATATGCTTCCGCCATCATTCTCAGAACATTAGCTTTCTGCTTGAGCCCTTGGATCAGCTCATTTTCCCCCTCCCTCCCCACTCCCCACTCCCTCATGACCCTTGATAATTTACAAATTATTATTATTTTGTCATATTTTACACTGTCCAACATCTCCTTTCACCCACTTTTCTGTTGTACATCCCCTAGGGAGGAGGTTATATGTAGATCCTTGTAATTGGTTCCCCCTTTCCATCCCACCCTCCCTCCACCCAATCAAATTATTTTTAAAAAGAAAAAACAGTCTAGCCAGCATGCTTCTTAAATGCAAAGAAAGACTTCGTGTCACATACTTTAGACATGATCTTGGGGAAGGCCAGCCCTTGAAGAAGGACCTCGTGCTTGGAAAGTAGAGGGTCAGAGAAAAAGAAGACCCTGAACAAGATGGATTGACCCAGGGGCTACAACAGTGGGTCCCACCATTGCCGTGGCTGGGAGAATGGTGCAGAATGGGGCCGTTTTCTTTCTGTTGTTTGTACAGAGCATTGCCACGAATCAGAAGAGACTCAATGGCACTTCGTAACAATGACCGCTACCAGAGTAGATCACCAGGTCCATCACCGGGGAGCCCCGGGATGGATAGGAACCACCTGCCTTTTGGTTGGCAGCCAACCACTTAGTCATGGCCCACCAGGGCTCCTTCAGATAGAGCACATGACAGGGAAACGTCCAAGATGTCAAAAGACATGTGCTTCATAGAAAGGGATGCTTTAAGAACTGGCTAAAAGGGAAGTAAATAGCAGCTTTACGGCCATTACCATCTGAGCGGGTGAACTTGCAACTTCTAGGATGGCTGTCCCAATACAGCTCCACACTTTAAAGGAGTCTTGGGGTTAGGCATTAGGCTGCTAAGTGTAAGACCGGAAGTTCAAACCCATTGGCTGCTCCTTGGGAGGAAGATGAGAATTTCTGCTCTTATCAAGATTTACAGCCTAGCAGCCCTATAGAGGGTCACTATCAGTCGGAATCAGGGAGGAAGCTGAACCCCACATCACTGTAAGGAAAGCACCTTCAGCCCTCAGGACACTGCCACCATGCCCATTGTCATCAGTGAGAAAGACGAGACTTTCCGGTCTAGTAAAAAGTTTCAGGGTCAGTATGATTGTTTTTTTGATTAGGGGTTCTTACAGCTCTTATCATAATCATACATATATCCATTATGTCAAACCCATCTGTACATATGTTGTCATCTTTTTCAAAACATTTTCTTTCTACTTGAGTCCTTGGTATAGGCTCATTTTATTTTTCCTCCCTCCCCCATGTCCCCTGGATAATTTATAAATTTTTTTCCCACATCTTACATCGTCAGCTGTCTCCTTTCACCCACTTTTCAGATGTCTGTCCCCTGGGAGGGGGTCCATGCATGATTATTGTGATCCGTACCCCCTTTCTTCCCACCCCACCCCCCTTCCCTTACCCTCCTAGTATCGCTGCTCCCCTTATTGTTCGGGGTGGGGGGTATCTGTTCTGGATTTCATGTGTTGTGAGCTCTTATCTGTACCAGTATACGTGTTCTGGTCTAGCCAGATTTGTAAGCTAGAGCTGGGGCATATGATAGGGGCGGGGCAGGAAGCATTTAAGAGCTAGAGGAAGGTTGTGTGTTTCCTCGAGGCTATGCTGCGCAGGGTCAATATGATTTGGAATCGACTCGATGGCAGAGTTAGTCTGGGTTTTGACATGAGCTGTCACTTTGTTCACTCTTCCCACCCACGAGGGTTTTAATGGTCGCTTATCCTCATGTAGGATCTGTGTGGCTTAGGTGGAAATGCTGAAAAGTTCCCTCTGTGCTGCTCCTCCGTGAGCTCCATGATGGGTCTAGAGAGAGGGTCCAGAAGTAAACCCCAAACAGATGACATCACCTGTAAGCAACCTACTGTGCTACACCAGTCTGATAAAGGGCATCATGAAACATCTTAAAATGGAGTCCCAAGATTTCCAAATCTATTTAGTCAACAATTTTTCCCCAAATATATCCTCATACCATGCATTTCAAAATATGTGTTTTTTAAAATACAAGTATATTAGTTCCTATGCTACTGTTGTTAGCTTAAGCTGCCAACCACAGGTGGGAAGTTCAAACCCACCTGACCCTCTTGGGGACAAAGATGAGGCTATCTACTCCCAGACCAGAGAACATCAATGCATCTGAATTGTGGTGCTGGAAAAAAATGTGGAGAGTAGCACGCACTGCTGAAAGAACTCAGAGTCTGTCTGTCTTGGAAGAAGAGCGGTGAGAGTGCCCCTTAGAAGCAAGGACGACAAGGCTTCATCTTCCGAATTTTGGACGTGTTATCAGGAGAGAACAGTCCCTAGAGAAGGAGAAGGACATCATGTTTGGCCACGTCGAGGGGCAGCAAGGGGAGGAAGCCCTCAAGGAGAAGGACCGACACAGGGACTGCAAAATGGGCTCGGGCACAGGACTAACGGCGAGGGTGGTGCAGGGCCAGGGCAGTGTTTTGTTCTCTTGGGCACGGGGTCGCTGAGGGTCAGAACCAGCTCGCTACCACCTGACAACCGCAGCCACAGCATCCCCCATGAAAGTGTCTGTTTTCTGCTATTGTTAATTGATTTCAGGTCAATTTCAACTCATGGTGACACGCTGTGTCGTACCGAGTAGAATCATTTGCTAGGGGTATTCAAGGCTGTGTGACCTTTTGGAAGCAGATCACCAGGCTGCCGGTATCGCAAGGCCTCTGGGTGGGTTTAGACTGTTAACCTTTGGGCTAGTCACTGAACGCTTCACTGTTGTGCCACTCGGGGACTGTGCTAGATGGAAGGATATGGCCTCACACCGCTCCTGGTCTCAGTAAAAATCGCTACAGGCAAGCCCCCATGCGGACTGATGCACGTTGCCCACTCACTCTGGACTGCTATCAAGTGTATAGAAAACCGTCTCAAGGGGGAAGAGAATGCTTTGAAAATGATGATGGCGGCATATGTGCACATGTGCTTGACCCACTGGAGGAATGTATGGATTGTGATAAGAGATGTAAGGGCCCCCAATAAAAGTATTTAAAAAAAAAAAGAATGTCAACAAGAGCAAGCGACAAAATAGTTGCTATTCCAACTTTATCTGAATGCCGGTGTGTATGAAAAGAGTGACGGCCCTCTGAATTAATGAAATGGAGAGTTGACTTCTGAAGCTTTATAAACAAAGATTGCTTTCATCTGTATGTAAAATCCATTCCAGAGCTCAAAGAATGAACATAAATTACAGCATGACCAGAAGCACCAAGAAGTCTGTTGGACGGCGCTCTAGCACAGGACCAAATCCACACCAGCACCCTTCTTGAAGATCAGCAGGTGCCCGCGGCCTGGAGGTGGGGCAGGCTGGCTCTGCTGCTCCATGAAGCCTTCTCTGAGCTCCTCCACTAGAGATGCTCTTCCTCGCCTGGAACGGCGGGAGAGGGGAGCAAAGGGAAGCTACACACGTGGGAGCCCTGCAAGGATCACTGATTGTGCTCGTTAGGTACCAACGAGTCAGTTCTATGTGTACAACAGATTGAACCTCGGCCCAGTCCTGAGCCATCCTCCCAAGTGTTCCTTGTGGCAGCCACTCTGTCCATCTAGCTCCGTGAGGGCCTTCCTCTTGGTCGCTGCCCGACTTCACCCAGCACGATGTCCTTCTCCAGGGGCTGCTCCCACCTGAAAACATGCCCAAAGTGTCTTAAGACGGAGTCTCACCAGCTTTGCCTCTAAGGCAGCGGTTCTCAACCTGTGGATCGTGACCCCTTTGGGGTCGAATGACCCTTTCACAGGGGTTGCGTGATTCCTAACAGTAGCAAAACGACAGTGATGAAGTAGCGACAAAAATAATGTTATGGTTGGGGAGTCACCACAACATGAGGAACTGTATGAAAGGGCTGTGGCATTAGGAAGGTTGAGAACCACTGCTCTACAGAATATGTTGGCTGTGCTGCTTCCAAGACAGAGTTGTTGCTTCTTCTGGCAGTGCATCACAGGACTTTCCATATTCCTTGCCAGCAGGATTATTGGCTGTTAGCTGCCATCAAATCTGCAGGACGCGTGGTAGCCCACGCGCACGCCAGTGGAAGCTTTGTGGTCCACGGCGTCTCCCAGCTGCTTCTGCAGAGCAGCTCGCCAGGCAGCTCTTTTGTCCCGGTGGAGAGCTTGCTCGGTGTCACAGCAACATGGATCCTCCTTTGGCAGAAGGGGGTGGCTGCTCTTGAGGTGAGTTGGGCAGAAATTGAGCCTAGGCTCCCACCTGGAAGTCAAGAATTCAACCACTGAACCACCATTGCCTGCCCCCACCCGGGATCTAAAGGAGCGAGGAATTAAGCACTGCTCCCTAATCAGTTCAATATTTTAAAACAGTTTATTTCATTCTTTGCCATTCTGTTCTGGATGCTGCCTTTCAAAGATAAGTAAGTCACAAGGTGTACCTGACAGAGTTGCTGAAAATAAGGACCACACTCTTCCACAGTCACATAGAGAAATGTCACCAACTGGATGGATGGATGGATGGATGGATGGACGGACGGACAGACGGAAGCACTGCAGGCTATCGGCAACCTTACATAGAGCTGAACGAAACATTGCCCAGGCTGGCATCCCAATTGGTGTGTGTGTTTAAATCATCACGGTGGCCATTGTGCCGATATCTCACCCTTCCTGGCCCTGCGAGGAGGCACTAAGCACGTGTTCCTCTAGGAACTGGTCCCTCCAGAGTACGTGTCCAGCCAGGAAGTTGGACAATACTCTGTTGTGAGGCATAAGGCTCTCTTTGGCTCATTTGCAGAATTAGATCACTAGGTCTTTCTTTCTCATCTGGCCTCGTCTGGAAGCTCCACAGAAACCTGTCTACCCCGGTAGATCTCGCTAGTTTTTGAAATATCCATGACACAGTTTTGAAATGCCATGAGATGGTACCTGGGTCAGTCTGGGTAGACTAGGGAAACAAATCCGCAGGAACTCATATGTGTGTAAGAGAGTTTTATATAAGGGGTAAGTGTACATTCAGAAAGCATCCAAACCCCACCCAGTCCAAGCCCATAAATCCGACTTAGCCCATATGTCCGACACCAATCTACAAAGTCCTCCTCCATCTCACAAAACATACGCAATGATGCCGGAAGATGCAGGAGGATCACAGGCCAGCGGGTAGATAGTCTTTGAATCCAGTGGTGGTGTAAGCATCTCAGCACTGACAGGGGTCTCCACACAGCTTCTCCAGCACCCAGGTCTGCATCAGGGTAGGTCCATGTGGCTTCTCCTCAGGGATGTCTTGCAGGAAGTGAGCTTTGCCAGCTGAGGCAGAGAACTAGCTAAGGCAGCTGCACCCTGGTCTGACCATCAGAGAGCAAGAGACACGAGAACTTGAAAGGCGAGTCTCGCCAAGCCATTTATCTCTCCGCCCCTCAATTAATCCCACATGTGTTTATCGGCCAGGTTGGCAGATAAACTTTAACTATCACAGTACCCATTGGCAAGCCACCACGGCACCCCAGAGTGACCAATAAGTGGTGGAAGAGTCCTCTGGGATGGAGAAAGCAGTCTTCGGGCTAGCTGGAGTCTTGCAAAATCACCAAGTTTAATAGCATACCAACAATTCCAGGCCAGTGCTGGCATTGAAGGACAGAGCTCAGAGTGGTGGGGAGACACCACAGGGGACACCACTAGCCTCTCACTGGCTTTGGCACCAAACCACCTAACATCACTAGCGTTGGCATGTAACCACCTGGCCCACCAGCTTCCTTTCAGCCTTTTTTCCCTTCCCTCCCAGGGATCCACCCTCACATGACATAAGCGTAATGCCATTACAAAAAATAAATAGATCCGGATTTAGAAGGCAGTATTGTGCTTCCTACTGTTTGGATGATCACTTGGAACATGTCTCTTATCCTCCTTTTGTTTAAGTTGAAAATCTGGCATCTTGAAAAGCAGTCGACAAGGAGAATTCTAGCCTACTATGAGCTAGCAGATTTTCATTTTCCGAGAACACACAGCAGTCAAAACGTAATTTGCAGTTACAAGATAGGTCAAGGTCAATTGCTGTGCTCATTAATTCTGCCACTCCTGTAAGGGGTGAGGCGTGTGGGTGGGGAGGCTAAAAAGCATTGCCAACATTTTGTGATGGAAAAATAAATAACAGGCTCTATCTTGCTCTGGGCATAATATAAAAGCAAAGCCTATGGTGGACCCAGAAATAGAAACTTCAGGGATTCGTGTTCCCGTTTTAATGTAGAACAGGGCTCTACGTAAGGCGGTTTGTCAAAATGCTGCCGTAGAAGGTCTATTGTTTCACTGAATGTCATTAATAGAATTAAATAGTTCATTTGGGGTGTCGTTTCCACTGGAAACCTTATGCTAATTCGTTTAACTGGCCTTCCAAATGCAATGTATACAATAATCACATAGAACATGTTGGATGCTAAGCTTAATGTATTATGTGTCATCGTTTTAAGGAAGTCTGAAAGAAAGAAAGAAAGAAAGAAAAAAGGGCAATATACTCACACATACAATATAATCAAACATTTTTAAGACAGGAAGCACCATGGTTCAGGACCAGCAGGTCAGTATCTGACTTCTAATATGACAGCCTCAGTATAAATCTGAGTTTCAAGAGCTTCTAAGCAAACTCTCTTTAAGTGAACCTGCTGGCATTTGAAGTGTTGGTGGCATAGCTTCCAGAATCACAGCAACACACAAGTACGACAAACTGACAAACACGTGGTGGCATTGAATAAGGAAGACTATAGAAGAATCGGCGCATTTGACTTGTGGTGCTGGAGAAGAATGTTCAAAGTCCCATGGACTGCTAACAGGACAAACCAGTGTGTGTTGGAAGAAGTACGGCCAGAGAGCTCCTTAGAGGCCAGCAGGGCAAGATTTCGTCTTAGATACTTTGGGCGTGTTGTCAGGAGAGACCAGTCCCTGGAGAAGGACATCATGTTTGGTCACGTGGAGGGGGAGCAACAAAGAGGAAGGCCCTCAGGGAGAAGGCTTGACACCGCAGCTGCATCAATGGGCTCAGGCGTAGGAACAATTGTAAAGAAGGCACAGGGTCTCAACAAGGCTCCACTCTGGTTCAGCAGCGCAAGTCAGGGTGGTTGCTCAAGTTTTTGCCTTGTCTTTCTGTTTCTGGCAGCCTTGGGTGTTCCGGCACCCCTGAGGTTGACCAAGAGATGCCCTCCTGTCCTTTCCCTCAATGTGTTTTATCATTGTGCCAGCTTTTAATAAGACAGTATTCAGGAAGCTTCAGTTCAGGTCCCACCCTACTCCAGGATGCCCTTATCAATTCAACAAAAGAGACACTATTCTCAAACAGGGTCACACTGAGAATCTGTTTCATACTGTTTCAGAGTCACACCGAGAGAGACAAGGCAAGAACTTTCCCTAGAGCAGTGGTTCTCAAACTTCCTAATAAGTACTCATGTTGTGGTGACCCCCCCAACCATAAAATTATTTTCGTTGCTACTTCATCACTGTCATTTTGCTACTGTTATGAATCAGGTGACCCAAAGGGGTCACGACCCACAGGTTGAGAACCATTGTTCTAGAGCAAGCGCTCTGATTTCTGCTGCTAATCCAAGAGTGGAGCCTAGCTAAGACACTGAGCCATCCTTACAATTGTTCCTATGCCTGAGCCCATGGATGCAGCCATGGTGTCAATCCATCTCCTTGTGGACCTTCCTCTTTTTAGCTCCCCCTCTGCTTTACCAAGGTACAGTGGTTACTCAGAAAAACTCACAACTCACTGCCTTCCAGTCAATGTGGACTCACATCAACCCTATAGGACATGGTAGAACTGCCCCGTGGGTTTCTGAGACTGTAACTATGGGAATAGAAAGCCTCATCTTCCTCCCTTGGAGTGGTTGGTGGTTTCGAACTGCTGACCTTAGGGTTAGCAGCCCAATGAGGAACCATTAGTCCACTAGGACTCCGGTAGAGAGATTAGGACTTCAGCATATTGTTTAGGGGGCATAATTCATCAACCACACATCCCAACACTAAACTACAGTTCCTGAGGATTATCTATCTTTTTCACTTCATTTCATAATCACCATCCCTTCATCCCTTACCTGACTCAGCCATACTGTGACAAGCACACATGTTTTACCAGGCAAACATAGCTTGGGGACATTTTATGTGCAGGTAAGTGTCCTGGAATGGAAGCGGGCGGGAAAGAGGCATGAATAGAATAGGCAGAGTTAGAAAAGGGGCTCCCAGTGCTGTCAAGTTGATTCTGACTCATTGTCCCCTACAGAACACAGTGGGACTGCCCCATAGGGTTTTCAAAATCATAATCTTCTAGACGCAGACTTCCGTGTATCCGATCACTTGGCTACAGAGCATTTGATGGGTTTGAACTGCCAACTTTTCTCTTAGCAGCTGGGTGCTTAACCATTGCACTACCAGAGCTCCTCAGCTACAGCATGGTGAGCCAATATTAGCAGCCTGAGTAGTGACTAAACTCATACATCTTGGACTGGAAAGACACTGGGAATCTAAATTCCAATCCCAGCTCTGTCCTTTGCCAACTGTCAAACCATCACTTGGTTTTTTCTTTTTTTAAAAAAAAAAACATTTTATTGGGGCTCATACAACTCTTATCTCAATCTATACATACGTCAATTGTGTAAAGCATATTTATACATTCGTTACCCTCATCATTCTCAAAATATTTGCTCTCCACATAAGCCACTGGCATCAGCTCATTTACCCCCCTCCCTCTCCAACCCCCCTCCCTCATGAACCCTTGATAATTTATAAATTATTATTTTGTCATTTCTTACACTGTCCAATGTCTCCCTTCACCCACTTTTCTATTGTCCGTCCCCCAGGGAGGAGGTTATATGTAGATCCCTGTAATCGGTTCCTCCTTTCTCCCTCACCTTCCCTACACCCTCCTGGTATGGCCACTTTCGCCACTTGTCCTAAAGGGATCATCTGTCCTGGATTCCCTGTGTTTCCTGTTCCCATCTGTACCAGTGCACACCCTCTGGTCTAGCCAGATTTGTAAGGTAGAATTTGGATCATGATAGTTGGGGGGGTGGGGGGGGGTGGGCAGGGAACATTTAGGAACTAGGTTCTCCCGGGATAAATAAGACCTCCATTCTCGTGTGCACCTTCTCCAAGACTTTACTCGATTACCCTATGCAGGCACCTTCTGTAGCTAAGCTTCAGAAATCAAGGCTCAGCAGGCACAATTATGTTATGAATTGTAAATAACTTTTTTTATAGATAATTATACCATTTTTTTCAGCAGTAAAGAAGCCAAATGAAGTAGGATAGGCAATTTACTAAATATTGATTCCTAATAGAGCATTTGATGGAGCAGGTCATTTGATGCTGGTCGTTAGGTGCCATGGAGTTGGTTCCAACCTATAACAGCCCAATGCACAACAGAAGGAAACACTGCCCGGTCCCGTGTCATCCTGACCATCGTTGCTGTGCTTGAGCCCATTGTTGCAGCCATGGTGTCAACCCAACTCCTTAAGGGCCTTCCTCTGTTACACCGCCCCGGCACTTTACCAAACACGATG
This sequence comes from Echinops telfairi, assembly GCF_000313985.2. Taxonomy (NCBI): domain Eukaryota; kingdom Metazoa; phylum Chordata; class Mammalia; order Afrosoricida; family Tenrecidae; genus Echinops; species Echinops telfairi. Next base: position 64,662,024 of record NW_022111369.1, on the reverse strand, counting down.
TCCTTCTCCAGGAACCAGTCTCCCCTGACAACACGTCCAACGTGTGTAAGACAGTCTCACCAGCCTTGCCTCTCAGGAGCACCCTAGCTGTACGTCTTCCAAGACAGATTTGTTTGTCCTTGTGACAGTTCGTGATCCTTTCAGTGCTCTTCACTAGCAATGCAATTCAAATGCAGTGTCCTAGGTTTATAAGTGAACCAGACGATACGTATTGTATTACTTATCTTGCTAGGTTGCTTTATGAATCAGAAATAATGTATGTCCAGTATTTTACCCTCAATAAATGTTGACTAAAATGATAAATCGGGGCTGGGAGGGGCAGGGGGAGATGAGGCTTTCTACTCCCATAAAGAGAAGCCCACAGGGGCAGTTCTACTCTGTCCTCTAAGGCCCCTGCCCTGTACATTATCAACTATGAACCATAGCGATGAGTCGGAATCAACTCGATGACAGTGCGTTTGAGTTTTGAATACAATACATGGAAGAAGGGATTGGGAAGAAAGCTCAAGAGGAGAGGAGATAAGAACACCGGAAGGGTAGGAAACAGAAGTCCTTTCTGAAGACTAACAAAGAACGATGAGAAAAAATAATAAAGGCCCCAAACCAAGGGAAAAGAACATTGGAGAAGGAAGATGTGGTCCGCAGTCTGAAACACAATGCCGGTAAAATACGGCCCAATGAACGTGGCCGTCAGCACACCGTTGACCTTAGGGAGAAGCTGTGCCACATGTGGATTAGTCCGTAAGCAGGATACACACAGACTGACAGTAAGCCAGGTTGGTACCCACGGACTTAATTGTGTTGACTTACATAATTCTGTAGTGAAGGATTTCACCTGGGTTTCCCCTGTAATGAGCAATGTTACTTTGGATTATTAAATAAACACAATTAAACATGCACTACCTTGTTCGTTGGACAATCTGTCCCTGAAGCAAGCGCAGTGAAAGGGGAGCCTGGAGCACAGCCCTGGGCGGGACGGGTAGTACATAGAAAGGCGGCACTGAAGACAAGTGCAGGCAGGGCCTCTTCTGAAAGTTAGCTACAAAAGAGAGTGGGAAGGCAGAAGGGGGTGGGGGTGGGGGGAAGAGGGAGGGAAGAAAGGTGGGGAGGAACGAGAAGTGTGGTATCTAGGAGCTAGGGGACAAATGGTAGGCATTTCTGTATTTGATATACAGTACATAAGAGCAAAAGCCAGAGAGACGCAGTAGACACAAAATGAAGAATGCCCCGGTGAGCCTGAGGAGGCCAGTAGAGAGGGAACCCAGGGGTGATGGGGAGGGGCTGGGTTGGGGCTGAGGGTAGTGGGGCTGGGGATTTGTCTCTCCAGTTGGAGGCGCGGTGAGGATAAGTGTGGGGTATCAGCCCCCACAATCGAACGAACGGGTCCAAGGGGCGGTTGTGTAATTGAGGGGTAAAATTAAAAAGACATTTAAAAGAATAATAATAAGGTATGCAATTGCTCACCTCCAGGATGGCCATGATCTCAGCAGCCAGCTCCACGCTGAGAGAGTGAATTTATTTCCAATCATGGCATATATACTTTGGGGGACATGAAAGCCCCCCTGATTACATCACAACGGGCAGAGGTTGTACAATAGGCATACATCAATCGGAGCGGGACAAGCTAAGGGTGTACATGCAATCGGAAGGGGCAGCACTAAGGCTACACATGTGACAAGATGGGCAGACCCTAGATTCAAGATGACAGACGGGATCTCCTTCAGGGAGACAATCCACTATCCTCAGCAGCAGGGAGTGGGCCCTACTGAGGGGGGACAAACTACAGACTAGAGTCTGATTGCTCTAGATGGCTGATACCTTCAGGGAGGTAACCTTTAAGCAGCGAACGTTGACCTCCAAGTCTACAGTCATTTACCCTGTGTTGCAAGCAGCCTTAGGTTTGGCATATACTTGGGGGGACAACCTGGGGGGAAAAAAACTTTCCGTGTCCCACAGATAAGGTGAGTCCCAGATCATTCATGAGTTGGTGGAAGGAGGAGGGACCAAGAAACTGATGGGTGAAAGTCAAGTGAAGGCCATCATGCTTGGGAGGGTAAAGGTCAGTGCAAAGGAGGAAGACCCTCGACAAGACGGACTGAAACACCACTGCCCCAGCGGACTCGGTCGTGAGGAGGCACGGGGCTGCGCGGTGTTTCATTCAGTCCTGGAGGCTCGCTATCTGTGGGAACCCACTTGGTGGCACCTAACAACAACTTCTCGAGGTTGGTAGTCTGAATCCCCTCAGCAGACTGCTGAAGAAAGGCTAGCCGTCTACGACCATACAATGATTGTTGTTGTTCCCACTGAGTCGGTTCCAATTCGTGGCAAACACAAATACTCCAAGAGCTTTCCAGCAGCGGATCACCAGGCCTGGCTTCTGACGCACCACTAGGTGCAGCGGTCTCAGAGTAGTAACCTAGGCTCTGCGGTGGAGTGGGGGTAACCGAGAAGGTCTCCCCAAACTATATCTCCGAAGAAGGGACGTTGGCGTAAAAAATCACATCCACGACGATCAAGGCCTGAGAAAGAGCCTGATGGTCTGGACTTATCGGCGATGCTCCCAGAGGCGCCGGGTTCTTAAAACGCAGCTCTGCGCGCACCGTCGCCTAGTCTTTAAACCAATAGCCAGGGCGCGGGGACGGGTGGAGGGCTGCCAGCAGCCAATGGTCGGGTCTGTCCCGCCCTAGCCCTCCCGCGATTGGCTGAAGCCCTAGCCGCTCCGCCCCGCGAGCTAGACCTTCGCGGGCCGCGCAGCGCGTCGCTCTCTCTGCTCGGCCCCGGCACGGACGGTGAGTGTCGCTCGCCTGCGGCCCTGCGCGCGGGAGGGCGCACGGTGGGCCCGCGGGGGGCGGCCGGGGTGGGCTCGTCCCCTCGAGCTTTGCCCGCCCGGAGCCCTCTGCTCCCGGCGGCCAGAACGCAGGGGTAGAGCAGGCTCGGGGGCCCTAGGGGCGGGCGGTAGTGCCCGCGCCTGGGCCGCCGAGGTACAGGCGCAGGAAAAAAAAAATGGTTAAGATGGAAAATATTGGTTATA
>NW_022111369.1:64647530-64658893 GCF_000313985.2 Echinops telfairi | reverse complement strand
CGAGGTACAGGCGCGCGCCCGCGCCCGGAGGCCCCGCAGGCGGCCGGGCGCCGCGACGAGCTGGCACTTTGCTTCCGCAGGGCGCGGCGCCGCTCCTTTGTGCGCCGGGGCCGGACCTGGCCTGTCCACGGCGGCCGCAGGCGGCCTCGACATCCCCGCGGAGGCGCAGCGGCCTTCCAGCTCCGTGCAGGTACGTCCCTGACTTGGGAGAGGCGGCGATCACGTGACCCATGGCGGCCTGAGGTCCGCGAGCACGTGTGGGTGCAAAGGCTTAGTCCAGGTTGATCCTTACAGGAAGTTCACCTGCGCGGCTGCTTCTGCTGTGGCTTAAGAGGCCGAGGGCGGCGCTGTGCGGCACGAGGGAACTGCACACAGACCGATGCAGGGTCGCCCTTTCTTGTGCCCTTTTAAGGTTGCTGCGGTACTTTAAGAGGCTAACACAGAAGGGTAAATAAAGCACGTCTCCATAAAACCCAGAGACGAGGTCGGCAGAACTCCTCTTTGGATCCTGTCTGGAGTCACAACTGAACTGGAAGCACAAGCACGTGCTTGTATAAGGTTCTCAGCCAGCACTTGGCACCTTTGCTTTGAAGATACGTACCTATAGGCAAAGTTGATATCTGATGCTTTACACAGTCTGGGGGGTGCTGTGAATGCTTCAAATAGAAACGGTATCTAGATACTTTGCTTTTGTTTAAAGTAGGAAAGTGCAGATAACTGGAACACGTGTACTCGGGGCTTTTCAGACAAACCGAAAAGAATACCCCAAACTTAATTTAAGCTGTTAGAGGTCATTTTAACAACTTCTTTTTTTTTTTAAATAGGTTGGAGAAGCCATTCAAGCCAGATGACCTGAGCCTGGTATTTTCCTTGACTACCACCCTACAATTCTTAAAGTAACAGGTGCCCGTCACTAGCAGGGTCTGGTTTTATTCCATAACATGGGTGTGGGGGTGGGGTGTGTGTGTGTCCCCAGATAGTGGAAAGCCATGGGCTGAGGCTGGTGGGGACCCAGGAATGTGACATGCACTTTTATGTGCATTTTCCACAGTTACATCTTGGATATTTACTGTAGGGAGGCTTCAATAAGTTTGAGAGAGAACTGGAATTAACTGGTTCCCTGAATTTTTACAGCACCCCTTCCTTTTCTCCATTTTACACACATAGAAACAGGTAGAGTTGGCAATTTGCCTAATGCGCCTTCTCATGAAGTTGCCCTTGGTGGGAGCTCACAGATGTAACTTGGCCCTGTGAGACCTCAGACAATCCCTTAATGCCTGAGACTTGGTGTCCTGGTTTTGTTTGTTTTTCTTCCTTTGAAAAAACAAGGGATAAACATAGGCTGGGCTGCTTAGAAGGAAGAGATGAAGTTAGGAACATAACCACCTAGTTTCTGATCACACTGGACCTAGGCAAGTTTTGTACATTTAAGGACAAAGGCCCCAAAAACTCCACATGGAGTTGCGTGTATGCAGTCTGTTGCTGCTGTTGAGTCGGTACCAACCTATAGCAGATAGGATCTGTAGGACCGGAGTGTTTTCAGAGGAGCTTCCAAGTTATGGTCTTTAAAAAGCAGGCAGTCCCACAGTCTCCCATGGAGCCAGTGTGGCTAGAACTGCCCCTGTGGGTTACTAAAGCTACAAATCTTTACAGTGGCGAGCCTCCTGTTTCTCCAGCTGTTGGCTGTGGGGTTAACAGCCTACTGTGTGACCCACTGTGCCACCCAGGCTCCTTGTATGTGGACTAGTAAGGTGAAAGTACTGCAGGTCGTGGAGAGTTTTCTGGAAACTAAATTAGCATCCTGGCAATACGGGCTAGAGCAATTTTATTCCTGCAGGCCAACTGGTTGTTTGTTGACTGGATTGTAATGCCTCATTTTCCCAGAACTTTGAAATAAAGGTATTTCATAATACACCTTGGAGTTGTCGTTAATACCTGTGTTAACTAGGTTGTCTAGAGAAATAAAACCAGAGACACTCGTGTATAACAAAGCTGTATATCAAGAAGGCAGCCCAATCCAACGGAAGGTCCATAGGAGCCCTCTGCAGACTCAGAGCTGTGGTCCAATGACGGTGAGAGGTGGAGTGAGAAGCAGGGAGATCCTAGCTGGTGGGTGCAGCGTTGCACGGAGCTAAGGCGGTGGGAACCTGGCCATGGCACCAGTAGCTCTGCAGGTCTACACCCACATGGGGCTGTACTTGGAGGCAAATACACTCCCAACAAGAGGTGAAGGAGCAGAGTTCCAGTTCAGGCTAGCATCATCAGACTGACCTGATTGATAGGTTGGATTCCACCCCTACACTGTCATATAAAGTCAACTGGACATAAAATCTGGCCATCACAAGGCTTGTTTCTTTGCTGCTTTACCCCCTCCCCTCTTTTTTAAAAATCTAAATGTTGGGTCTTTCTGTGCCCTATTTTACAGTCGAGTCCTATAGAAAATTCACTAATTCGTTCAGCAAATACTGGGGTTCCTTCATTGAGCCCTGGTGGCTTTTTGGTTACACATTGGGCTGCTAACCAAAAGGATAGCAGTTCAAAACCAAGTCATCACTCAGCAGAAAGACGAGACTTTCTACTTCTGTGATGAGTTAGAGGCTCTGAAACCCACAGGGGGCAGTTCTACCCTAGCTGTAGTGTCTGAATCGGAATCTACACTTTTTGCAAGGTTGTTCATTTTTGAGCCATTTGTACTGCTAGATGTAGGACAGTCAAACAGACAATGGGCCCTTGCCTGACAGATGAGTATTTGTTTGAATGAGTGGAGGGCATTAGCATTGTCCCCTCTCCCCTTGAGTGTTCATCAGGGTTTGTTGGTTTATGCCCTGGCCCCTCTGTCAGCTCTGGTAGGGGGTGGTGGTAAAGGCCAAGGTGTGTCTTGTGTTCTTTAGATATAGCCAGGTGTGTAATAAGTACATAGGTTAATGGCCATTTCTATCATGTTCACAGTTCAGTGACAAGAATTTTCATGTTCAACTATTGCCAATAGCTGTTCTCAGTAGTTTTCAATATTTTATACCCAAGGCTTTCAGTGACTGATTTTTCAGACATAGACCACAAGGACTTTATTGCTAGGTGCCTCTTGTGAGCAGTCATTGTTTGCAGCACAGGTTAGGGTAGACCCTTAGTTCAAATCCTCACTTTACTGTGCCATCTTAAGGCATTCAAGAAATGGTGATTTGAATGAAAGTTTACAGAACAAATTGGTTTTCCATCCAACAAGCCATACACATCTTGATTACTGACATTGATTGCAACCCCTGTAATATTACACTTCCCGCTCCTGGTTTTTCCACCCGTCTTTTCCGGTCCCAAACTCTGAGCAACCCCTGGGCAAATGCTGCCCTTCATCTCAAACTTGGTGGTTTTGGGGGGCGAGGGCCTCCCTGGGGCCCATTCCTTCTTAGCCTTGTTAGGTACTGTCTAGTCCAGGAATTGGCAAACTATGCCTCTAAAGGCAAATGCAGTTCTTTGGGTACATAACATGGCTCTAAACTAAGGTGACCAGACGTCCCGCTTTTGGCGGGACAGCCCTGATTTTTAACAATTTGTCCCATGGCGTTTTTTTAAAGTCTCAATTTTTTAAAAAGTGCACGACAAGCTAGGGTAGACGGTTTTCGGTTGCCATGTGGTTATTTCACGTGATGTGTCTGAGGTCATTTGGTTCTGGTTAGAAGTAGAGAGGGTTGTCCACTCTGAATGGGAGCTTAAAACTTGATAAGTTTGTGAGACCAACATTAAGAGATCAAACGATTAAATAAGCTACTTGTGTGCCCTATAAACACGAAACCTGTTGGGTAGAGTGAAGTACTCGGGGTGACCTATACTGTATTGACATAACCCTAGAGAGGAAGGAAGCTGGGCTTGGATGATGTGAAATTGGCGAGGGGCGCGTAGGGGTGTCTGGCCTCCTCCAGCTTTACAAGGGGGGAAGAGAAAGAAAACCTACACAACCATCCCTCTTCCCACTGCACTCTGCTTGTTCAGTATGTTTTTTTTAACCGTTTTATTTGGGGCTCATACAGCTCTCCATACATCAGTGTGTGAAGCACATTTGTACATTCATTGCCCTCATCATTCTCAAAACATTTGCTCTCCACCTAAGCCCCTGGCACCAGCTCCTCATTTTTCCCCTCCCTCATGAATTATCCCTCGATAATTTATAAATGATTTTTTGGGTCATATCTTGCACTGTCCAACGTCTCCCTTCACCCACTTTTCTGTTGTCCGTCCCCCAGGGAGGAGGTCACATGTAGATCCTTGTAATCGGTTCCCCCTTTCCAACCCACCCTCCCAAGGACCACACAACTCAAACAATACTCATGGGGCTTAGTAGGGAAGTAAAAGGTTACAATTCATGCTGGCCGCCCCCAGAAGCTGAAAAAGGCTAAGAACAGATCTCTCACCCAGAGCCTCGTGAGCGCTGCAGCACTGCTGACTTTTTGGATGTATGGCTTCAAAAATATGAGAGGATTCATTTGTTTCAAGCCGCTAAGTGTGTGATTTGTTATGCTGGCCTCGGGGAAACTCATACCAATGGAAGATGGACAGGTTAAGATCACAAAGCAAGAAGGGCTAGCCCACCATTCCACACTGTCTCCTGCCTTGGGTTCTCCAAAAGAAAAGCCAAACTCACTGCCTTTGAGTCAATTCCAACCTGTAGGACAAGGTAGAACTGCTCTTGTCAGTTTCCGAGACTATTTATGGAAGTAGAAAGCCCCGTCTTTGTCCCGCAGAGCAGAGCAGAGGGGAGCGGAGCGGCTGGTGGTACTAGTAATGCCCTATTTGGGGGTAGGGGAAGATTCACTCAGTTTTAAAAATCTTAAGAGGTATGGCAATGAACTTAAACTAGTATTTGAAGTTTAGTCATAAGGGGCATGCGCATGTGATAGCAAATACCATATTTGAAGCACATGGCCAAAATGAACCTGATGAATATTCAAATGTCAGTTATTAAATGCTTTTAATAAATTTCATTTACACACACACATCCAAAAGCATCAAGTTACAATGTCACAGTCTAGTAACAAATGCAAGGCAATAGGAAAACTGTTTTCTGATGATAGTTTTGAGCTAGGGCCATACAGCTGTGGCCAACTATAGTCCCAGAGATAATACCAACCGTTAACATGAGACAGTTTTTTCCATAAACAACCTCCGTTATTTCTGGCTCATGGTCTATGAATTGCAAGCTTGGACATCTAGGAAGAGTTTTAAAAGGACGAGACTTAATATAACTAGTAAAACTAGTCTTCTCGAGGTTTGCCACCACAGGGCCCTGACTATTAGCCCTTTATATTGTCATCTTGGTCTATGAAGAGGAGCCCTGCAGGCATAGTAATTACCCTTTGGGCTGCTTACCATGAAGTCAGCAGTTCAAACCTACCAGCCACTCTGGAGACGAGGCTTTCTGCTCCCATAAAGGCTTGCAGCGTAGGAAACCAGGAGTAGTGCTACTCTGTCCTAGAGGCTAGTGAGCTGGCTTTGGCTTTGGAGGCGGCCACAGAACCAGTACTGAACGATGGGGTTAAGAACTCAAAACTCACTGCCATGGAGTCAACTCTAATTCACGGCGACCCTGTAGGATGATAGAACTGCCCCTGCGCATTCCTGAGACTAACTTTCAATGGGAACAGAGAGCTTCGGAGCTTCATCTTTCTCTGCGGGGCTGCTGGTGGTTTCCATCTGCTGACCTTGAAATTAATAGCCCAGTGAGTAACCCACTACACTAGCCACATTTAAATAGCATCATATTAGACACTGAAATAGAAATTAGGGTAAAGAACATGAAGTTTCTGAAAGATAAATTAATAGTAATTGAACTCAATTAGTTATTGGTGAGCCAGAACCAGATTCAACTAGTCCTGCAAACTAAAATGCAAAGGTTAGTGTGTGAAGAATACCTGACATTTTTTCTTTGCATAATTTTCTAGGCTTATCACATAAAAATTTCTTTTATGTGAAAACTGGTTTTTTGCTTATTGTGTGTGTGCACACCCATGTGTGTAAGAATACCTTATCAATATTAATGCGAGTATGAATTACCAATGCTTTGCTTAGTTTGACTTGATGGCTGACTCTTTGTGGCGTCATGAATATTCAAGAAATGCCTTCCCATCCATGAACGCTTTTAGAGCTGAAGCCCGGAGCTAGAGCAGCCCCCCCATGTATGTGGTACACATGGAAAATATGAAGGTAAAACCCGGCCCCTTGTTGACCAGGCTGCCTTTGTTGCTGCTGGGTGTAGCTAGTGACAGTAATGCTTTTTGAACCCCTTTCCTTCTAGGAGGCCTGGTGGTGCAGTGGTTATGAGTTGGGATGTGATTCACAGTCAGCAGATCCAAACTGCCAGCTAGCTGTGCAGTCTCAAACTCACAGGGGCAGCTCTGCCCTTTGCCGTTGCTACGAGTCGGCATTAACTTGATGACAATGAGAGAGGGACCCTTCTAATGCGAGAAGTAACTCAGATCTAAATCGACTCTGTTTTTCTATCCCCCACACACCAAACCCCAGGCCTGAATACTTTATCCATAAAAATCTGTTTCTGGCTGAAAGCTAGGACTGGAGGCAACCTCTGAGACTGTCGCCCTAAGATACCCTTTGACTGAAGTCATTCCTGGTGGTCACCTTTCATCCAAATAGTAGATTAACTTCTAAAAGTGTCACCTGTTAGTACTGTGCTCCTTTAAAAAATGGACTGTGCCCAAATGGTCAACGTGGACTCCAAACCAAGATGGGGAGCAGGGTTAAAGGGACAGAGCCAAAGGAATGGCACTATTGAGAAGGTGGACACATTGTGGAAAATGTCACCAGCACCGTCACGTAGAAAGATGGTTAACTTGAAAGGAAAAGGTTGGAATTTAGGTTATATGCAAAACACAAGGTGCCTTGTGAGCTTTTGACCAAAATTGAGTCTTGATTTTTTCATGGAGGGGAGAGCATGTAAAAAGGGAAGCCCTCTTCCCCCCAAAACACCCCAGACCCGCTGCTGCTGAGTCGATTCTCTTAGTGACCCAGCAGGACAGAGGGGAGCTGCCTCAGAGGGTCCTCGCAGCCGTAAACCTGTACAGAAGCAGCTGGCCTCGGTTTCTCTCACAGAGCAGCTGCTGAGTTCGAATTGTCGACCGTTAGATTTAGTGTGGTGCTTAACCCATGGCACCCAGGCCCCTTGAGCCACTAGTTTTCCCTCCCAGCCTCTTCTGTTTCTTTTGGCTGGTAGATTTGAATGCTTGTTTCCAATATCTGACCCCTAGCTCCCACCACACAAAACCAAACTCACTGCCATAAAGTCATCACTGACTCACCAGGCCGCTGTGGGTGTCCGAGACTGTAACTCTTTACGGGAGTAGAGAGCCCAGTCTATCTGCAGAGCTGCTGGTGGTTTTGAACTGCTGACCATGTGGATCAAAGCCCAATCCATAACCATTACATCACCAGGGCTCCTTCCACTACACAAAGAGGTTTGTTTACCAGCACGATGACTGCTTCTACCTGAAACAGACCATTCTCCTTTTTGAGCTATTCCCATCTGCCCTCCTCCCCGGCTCTGTTGAGTGTTTAAGTGCTCAGTCTGCAGGCAAGGAGGAAGGTGGAAAGACTCGCTTGGTTAGCATCAGACTGTGAGGGAACCAGTGAGCTTCAGTCTTCCCCACAAGCCTCTAGTACCTTGGCTCTCTATGATTTCACAACAGTGGTTACAGGTTCCACTCTGCTTCAGTCCCACACCTACAGAGCCAAAGAAAAGTGTTTGAAGCAGCTCGGCTTATTCTTGTTTTGCCTGGGACTTTCCCAAACCAATGAAACAGGAAGATTGTGCCCCGAATATACACCCAAGTTACTAGTTCCCGTGCCCCTCTGTTTTGGTCTGGCCTCTGCAGAAGCATCGACCACAATAGCCTAGGATAAAGTCTTCCCTGACACGTCCCTCATGTGCAAGTTTTCTTTCAGAAAGTGTCTTCCTGTTTCTTGGTCTAAATTTACCCACGCGGCCATTTTCCTCACCGCTCATTAGCTATTTGTGCAAACCAGATTTCTGACCCTGTCGATGCTTTCGTGAGTTCTGCAGGGGTGTTGGCATTCCAAGGCTGTCAATCTTTACATGGACAGAAAGCATCACCTTTCTCTCAGAGTGGTAGATTCAAACCTCTGACTTTGTGGTTAGCACCGCAAAGCATAACCCACTAGTCCACCAGGGCTCCTGGTTACATCCCTACCTTTAAATCTTTTGGACCACCAAAAACCTTGCTTTCAACTTTACTTCATCACCATAAGCTACAGTTAGCATTTCAAGTGCTGCACTTGTAGATTTATTTAACTTTAGGAAACGTAATATGAATTCTTTGCTCTAAATAGCAACAACTCATTTCTGTGGTGACATAACGAATTAACCATATTCCCAGCCAACATACACCAGCTGAACACTGAAAGCCCTGCTGTGCCCAGCTGAAACATGTCTTAAGACAGCCTGGTGCCACTCACTCCTACTCTTGTTTCACAAGCCACCGACCAAAAAAATTAGTTCTGGATCCGCCTCAGTAATTACAACAGAAGATTGCAAATTACCCCAGGAAAAGCTGATAAAAGTTTCAGGATCATACCACCTCAGCTTGGATGCCTTCTGTTTCCTACCTACAAAAGGAAATCAGCATTGTGATTTATTTGACAATAAATCAGCATTTTTGCCCCTGGTCAAGTGGAAAGGAATATGATACTTGAAATGCATGAACTATGTACAGGCAGCATTCACCTTCAAAATGACCTAAAACCCACTGCCACTCACACAGCCTCCTCTCTGTGCCTTGAAGTGGCTGGTATGTTTGAACCACTGATCTTGGGGTTATCAGCCCAACGTATAGCCTTCAATGCCACCTGGACTACTTAAAGAACTTAGATTGAAACCTATATCCTGGGAACTGATTGCATGGAACTGTGTGTGACCTCCTCCCTGGGGGACAGACAGCCAAAAAGTGGATGAAGGGAGACGTCGGACAGGGCAAGATATGACAAAATACCCATTTATAAACTATCAAGGGCTCATGCGGGAGAAGGGAGCGGGGAGGGAGGGGAAAAATGAGGACCTAATGTTGGGGGTTTAAATGGAGAGAAAATGTTTTGAGAAACGATGTACAAATGCGCTTTACACAATTGATGTGTGTATGGATTGGGATAACAGTTGTATGAGCCCCTAATAAAATGTTAAAAAAAAAACAAAAAAAAACTATATCCTAGTTTGAATTTATGGTTTTTCCATTGATTTTGATTGACAGAGTGCTTCCCTTTCAGTAGGAGCCCTGGTAGATAGTGGGACCTCCTAAGCAGGACTGTCCAATTATCTTACAGGTGGGTTTTGGGTCTCCACTCCATCCACGCCCCTTTGCATAGATTCCGATGCTTGTTTTTGAACTTCCGATACTCTTTCTCATGGAGACTTCATGATCGCACAGGCTGGTGTGCTTCTTCCATGAGGGCTTTGTTGCTTCCCTGCTAGATGGCCACTTGTTTAATTACAAGCCTTTAAAACCCCAAACGCTATATCTTTTAATAGCCGTGCACTATCAGCTTCTTTCACCAATTTGCTTATGCACAATGGATACCTTATTACCTTGTTCTGCCTAGTATGCTATTGATTCTTTTGGACCAATTCCTAAACTCATTAAGGCATCAGAATAGCCCCCAGTGAAGTACATGCCATTACTAGCATTTTCCAAGCAAAGGACTTAGTGGCCCTCCCAAGTCCTGTCAATTGCCCTCTAAATATCAATTGTGTTGTTGTTGCCGTCTTTAGGTGCCACTGTGTTGGTTCCCACCTATAGGGACCTTACAAACGAAGAATGAAGTACTGCCTGGTCCTGCACCATCCTCACAGTTGGTCTGATGTATACCAAGGTTGGACCCTGTCCATTTCATTCTTACTATTCTTACGTATATCAGTGATTGCAGAAAGAGTGAATTAGCGTGGTTCTTCTAGCCAAATTCCCACCAAACCACCTTTCCCTGCATGGATCTGGCAGATACTGAAAGGATTCACCTGTGAATAATTATGAACAGGATTCCCTGGAATGCTCTCCTGCTGCCTATACAATGAGCCCTCTCTGAAGCAGGAGCAGGGATCTCATTACCAGCAAGAGCCAGAAGTGGAGTGCATCCTCTGGACCCAAGATCTCCCCTCAGTGAACATCCTGGATCCCGAAGACAGCGGTAATATCAGAGGAGCATCAGTTATGTGTAGCCATTGCAGTGGATATGAGAACCTAGTGAGGTAACATAGAGAATGCTGATTACGGCTGGACTACTATGCCCTGTGCATTTCGTCCTGACTGTTCTCCCTGTACTTCAGGTTTTCATAATCACACTCTTAGCTCCTCTTCTTGCCTTCCTTCTCCAATCCAGCTTCTATGAAGCCAAGGGTTCATCTTCCCAGTGCAAATCTGCTGTGTTTATCCGATCTTCTTACGTCTCTCAACTATCAAATTCTTCGGTGGCTTCTTGTAGCCTATAGGTTAGGGCAGAGACTGCTTTTAATTGGAATATAGCATGCCTATACACAAAGCTCACTGTCATCAAATCTATTATTGACCCTGTAGCACAGAGGAGAGCTGCCCCTGTGGGTCTCTGGGGCTGTAAATCTTTACAGGAGCAGAAAGCCCAATCTTTCTCCTTTCAAGCAGCTGACAGTTTGAACTACTGCGTTTGTCATTAGCAGCCCAAATTGTAACTTCTATACCCCCAGGGCCACACCGTGTCTGTGGAAATGTATAAAACTCATAAATGCACAAACTGCTGGAATGTAACAAATGGTCACACTAACGTACTCAGCAACCAGCTCAAGAAACAGGACATAATCAGTACCCCAGAAGTGTTTCCTTCCCATCACAAACCTCTACCCGCCCCCAGCAAGGAGGAGCCACTCTCCTGGTATCAGCATAGTGTCCTTGGGTTGTGCATTATATTCAGTGAATCATTACAGCATGTACGCGTTTATGTCCAGTGTTTGCTTGCTTGTTTTTGCATGAATGCTCATTAGATTCATTTCATGTTCTCGTCTGAATCCAGCTTGATTTCCTGACAGCTCCTAGTTGCTTTAGGCAAATCTGTCATATAAGACCTCTGTAAAGTTTGAAGCAAGGATGTCACTTTGAGAACAAAGGTGTGTCTCACCCAAGCCCTGGCATTTTCAATGGCCTCATTATGTATGTGAAAGCAGGACCACAAGTAAGGAAGGCTGTGAAAGAACTGATGCATCTGAATGAATGTTGAAAATCCCATGGTCTGCAGGCCTGTCTGGATAGAACAGGCTGGATGAACAATCTGGAGGAGAAAACAACGGGACTGACAGTTCCGGGGGGACATGGGAGAGGGGGAGG
>NW_022111369.1:64622196-64646106 GCF_000313985.2 Echinops telfairi | reverse complement strand
AAAAAAAAAAGAAAATCCCATGGTCTGCCAGAAAAATAAACCTGTCTTACAAGAAGAACAATCAGAATGCTCCTTAGAAACAAGGATGGTGAGACTTCATGTTATATACTTCGGACATATTAGAAGAGACTAGTCCCTAGAAATAGATGCCATACTTGGTAAAATGGAAGGTTGGCGAAAAAGACAAAAATCCTTAAGGAGGAGGATTGGTGCATTGGTTGTAACAGTGAGCTCAGACCTAGCAATGATTGTGAGGATGGCCCTGAACCAGGCAGTATTGTGTTCTTTTGTGCATAGGGTCACGATGAGTCAGAACTGACGTGACAGCACTTAACAACAACAAACTTTCAATCCTGTTGATGTACTATTGTATCTTTTTAAAGCATTGCCATGTGATATTCATGATATTTTAAAATCATTTCCACAATTTGTTGGATCACTTTTCTTTGGAATGGATACAACTATGGATCTCTTCCTCTGTTGATCGTCTTCCAAATGTCTTGGCATGGACTAATGAGTGCTTCCAGGGTTTCATCAGGTGGTTGAAATTTTTCCATTGGTATTCTGTCAATTCCTGGAGCCTTGTTTTGGGTAATGCCATCAATGCAATTTGGATTCTTCGGGACCATTGGTTCTTAATCATGTTACCTCTTGAAAGAGTTGAATGTCGGTTGACCTATACTTTTTTGGCAGAGTGGCTCTTTTCCTTCCACCTTCTTTTGATGCTTCCTGTGTCACTCAGTATTGTACCCATGTTATTGTGTTGTTAGGTGGCAACAATGTTATGGTTGGGGGTCACCACCACATGAGGAACTGTATGAAAGAGTCATGGCATTAGGAAGGTTGAGAACCACTGCTCTCGTGTCTACAGTTCTAGTGTCCTCTGCCTGCCAAGGGAGGAAGCATGTGCACTAAATCCCCTGAACATGTGTGAAAGAATTGAATTCTAGCAGCGGGGCAATATTCTAAATATCTTTCAGAATTTAAGAATCCTGAACCATGATTATTTGCGATACACACCCAACAAGAATTTATGATATGCTGATTTTGCAAGGAAAGTCAAGCCCAGATAGCTTACCTAGAGTAGAAGAATATCAGAACTGTGTTGTGATCCATTATATTTTTCCCCTCCCCACCTTCCCCAATAACAACAACAAAAGATGCTGAAAAGTAATGTTTCCGTCCAATTCCTCTTTTGGACACCAGGAATGTCTTTAGGTCAGGTCCCATTATACTTCTCATGTAATGTCTCAGTACAGAGCAGTCATGCCCAAGTCTTTGTTTCGCTTGGTGTGTGCGTGGTGCTCCCTCCCAGCAGGAGCACAGCAGACCTGTGCAGGCGAAGGAGACTCGCCTCTGATCTTTGTTTCAAAGGCATCGCTGCCAGTCGCCTTCCCAGCAGAGGGATGGAGTTCTGCTCGATACTTCTCCTTGTCTGCACAAGTGCGAAGTTGTATGACTTCTCTCCAGTGTTAGGAAAGTCTAAGGACTGCCTTCATGTAAAGATATGAGGAAAACCCACACTCTGTCCATGAGATGACTGAGATGACGCCCTGGGTTGTGTTCTTGAGCAGTGGCACTCCAAATCGAGTTGGGATAAAATCGGTTCATAGCTCACCCCGCGGTATATTGTTCTAATGGGCGCCAGTGAGTCCATTTCTGAGTCGGTGATCCCAAGTGACAGAGCAGAACTGCCCCCATAGGGCTTTCTGGGCTGTCATCTTTATGGAAGCAGGTCACCAGCTCTTCACAGCAACTGGGTGGGTTAGAACCGACGGCTATGGGGTTAGCAGCCTAGTGCTTAAATGTTGTGCAACCAAGGCTACTTACTACTAAATGACATCACCCTATTAACCACAAATTGCACATGCAAACAACAGAAGTTTAGACCAGGGTTTTGGACTGGTTCACTGTGGTTCAAACCCTTGCTTTGTATTTGCAGTTCCATCCCAGATATACTGAATCTCCATCTGTACTTTAGCAAAGTCCCCCAGTGATTCCCAGAACAAACAAGCCCACTGCCATTGACTCAATCCCGACTGATAGCAACCCGACATAGGGTTTTTGAGGCTGAAAAATCCCTGTGGGAGCTTCATCTTTCTCCTATGGAGTGGCTCGAGGGTTTGAATAGCCACCCTTGCTGTTTGCAGTCCAACGCTTGCCCACAAGCATCACCAGGGCTCCTTCAGTGACTCATATAGATTCAGATTCAGTATCAGGGGTGAAAATAGCAATTCTCACCAGGAAGCCAAACTGAACCATTTGAAGCCGTGGTTTAAAGTCTGCTCTAAATGAGTGGTTGCAATGCTTGTTAGATTTTTTGTAAATCCCAGTGTCCAAGCTGTTACCCAGACCAATTGCATCAGAACATCTGGGGGGTAAGACACCAAGTCAGTGTGTGTTTGTTTCTTTGTTGTATGTTTTAAAACCCTGCCTTGTGATTCTGATGTGCAGGCAAGTTTGTGAATCTGTGTTCTAAACAATTGATGAACAAACACTGTTTTATTTCAAACTCCTTGTCCTTCCCCTCCCATCTCTAAATCCATGGGTGATTCAACAATTAACATGCTAACCCAAAGGTTGAAGGTCTGAGGCAGCATCTAAGAGGCCCCACAAAAGAGAAGTTTGCCACTTACTTCTACAAGGCCAGCTATTGAGAACTCTGTGGAGCGCAATTCTACTCTGACACGCATGGGTTGCCATGAGCTGGAACCAACCTGACTTCAACTGGTACACCCTTAGGTTGCCCTTTCCTTCTGCCCAACTTGGCAGAATGAAATTCATTTTTTCAAGTTTTTTAAATCTTCCAGCCCCCCCGCCCCCCCAAAAAATCTTCCAGCCCAAAGCACTTCCACTTACCATTTAACTCTGTGGGGCAGGGATTAGCCGACTGCTATTAAGGAAATATGTATTCCTATTAAAGACAACAAGATGAATACATTGAAATGTGTAAAAATAAACTTTTATGCAAACTGATCTAATGATAAAACCCTAGATAAAGTTTCTTTAATTCTAGGAATAAAAAACTGTAACTCCCAGTAACATAATTATTTAATCTTGCTTTGGAAAGTCATGCTATTATCATTATGCATGAGAAGGTGAGACATCCCATCATCTGTAGGTGATGCCATTGCTGTGCCTAGAACGTCCAAATAAATCAGCTAAAAACAGATCCTGAGAAAATTAAATTAATGTGTTAGTCCAGGTTGACAGAGGAAAAAATTCATAGACACTCGTGAATAAGAAAGGGCTTTATATAAAGAGTAATTGTGCATTAAGAAAACATCCCAACCCAGTTCAGATCAAGTCCATAAGTCTGGTATTATCCCATATGTCAATACTAGTCCATAAATTCCTCTTTAGACTCATGCAGCCATGCAATGATGATGAATGCAGGAAGATCACAGGCCTGTGGGAGGAAAGGCTTATGGGTCTAGTGGTGGTGGAAGCATCTCAGCGTTGGTGTGGGTCACCAAGTGGCTCCTCCAGTTCCAGGACTCTAGCTGCATCAGTGTATGTCCATCTGGCCTTTCAGCAGTGAAGGAGCCATGAAAGGAGCACCGTGTCTCATGTCACGTATCTGTCTAGGACAGTGTGCAAATGTCTGTCCTAGCTGGTTCTCACAAACTGCTTCCTTACTGCAAACGGTAAGGAATTTGGGGAACAGCTGCAAACAGTGTTCCCTGGTAGCAGTAAACAAGAACAGTACGGGCTGAGATACAAAACTCTCTCAAGGCTATGAGAAACTCAAGCGTGGGAATAGTGAACTTATCAGGGAAAACACTGCCAGTATTATTTAGTAGATAAGATTAAAGTGCTGTGGTCTGTCAGGGCTGCAGTTTTATACCGTCTCTGTCTGTGTCTTTTGTGCAGCAGTCCTGTATTGTGTGTGTGTGTGTGTGTGTGTGTGTCTGTTTGGTTCTTTGTTCATCCTCCCTGCTTGGAAACTGGCAAGCAGGAATACAAAGCAGAGAGTCTCCTGCTGCCAGGAGACAGGAGTTCCCAGAATCCTCAGGAGAAGGCCATGCCCACACACAGGCCTCATTGGCTATGGCATGATTGACAGGCTAGACTCCACCCCTTCACAAGTTGACAGATTATGTAACTGCCACAAACAGTTAACTTTTAAATCCTGGAAATATACAACTAAGTAAGTGGTAAGAAGGATCGGAACAAATCAATAGGATACGAGACCTTCGGAAAGATGGCGGACGAGGCAGACACAATACACAGACCCTCTACAACAGTGGTTCGCAACCTGTGGGTCACAACCTCTTTGGGGGTTGAACGACCCTTTCACAGAGGTTGCCTGATTCATAACAGTAGCAAAATTACAGTTGTGAAGTAGCAACAAAAGTAATTTTCTGGTTGCGGGTCACTGTTTGGGCCAGGGCCGGACCAAGGCAGCCCCTGTACCAGCTTCTCGAGAAGACAAATGACCTGGCTGAACTTCAAAGCACCTGCCTCCAGCATTGCACAAAGCCTACCTCCCCGAGCAGAACACAGCCTCCTCTCTCTGGCATTCCAGGAAAGCAACTTTACTGAGAACAAAATGATTTACTGGCAGGTCATCTCCTGACCCAAAAATTGCAACCGCAGCACAAAGAACCTCCCTTCCCCTTACCGGCCCATATGCCTTTAAGCTCATACCCTATATATGTACTGCCGCCCCAGTACCAGGCACGACTTCCCTAACCTAACTCGTTGGGTCGCAGAACCGGCCAGGGGGCTCAAGATGCCCCATCCCTTTCTGTGCTCTCCCTTCCCTCCTGGGAGTTCTTTCCTTGCCTCAATAAAACCTTTCTCAACTTCACATTCCTGACTATATTCTATCTCTGTTCCACGTCTCCGTCCCACCTCTCAGTCACCACAACAGGAGGAACTGTATTAAAAGATTGCAGCATTAGGAAGGTTGAGAACCACTGCCCTACAACAAAGGCAGGAGACTTGAATGAAACAGATACAGATGAGGATGCTGGGATCCTGAGTTTCAGAGGAAAGGCTAGAGAAGTGGATTGAACACTGACTAAGAGAAGGAGCTGAAAAACTTGAGAGCGGAGTCTGATGGAGCCTGTGGATTGTCGGCTAGTCTGACACAGCACAGGCATCTTGAATGTTTGCAGGCAGCGTTCAATCAAGACAATGGCCTGACAGTACACACACTCACTGGTAACTGGCAAGCACCCTCCTAAGCACCAGGAACATGGCCAGCCCCGACCCTTGCCCACTCAAAGCCAACTATCCCACCCCTTCCCTGCACAGCCCCTGCCCCACAAAAGGACAGAGCACCACCCCTGCTTCTGGGGCACATGGACCGCTGTGTCATCAGGCTGGCAGAGTGCTCACTGACCACCCTGTCTGTCACCCGAGAGGCCAGGAGCTCCTTCCATAGCCAGCTGCCCTCTGGACCTGGAGGAGATCCTTCTGGGAACAAGCACCCCAGCGTCAGCTACCCTCTGAGCCAGTTTGAAGTACTTCTGGGCCAGATGCCCTGATCCCAGACACCACTTTTTCTGGCATCTCATCTAGGACTGGCTGTTCCATCCTTTCAGCCCTCAGCCTGTAAGTTCCTCCCTTGGCAGAGAGCACCACACTACACCAGACGCTAGGCCCGGGGCGCTTTGCTCCTGATGGCCTCTGCCCCAGCTTTCTCCAGTCTTGGTTTTAACTTCCCTTTCCTTGTTTGTCTTGTGTCTTCTCTGCTCTCCTTTGTTTCCCTTTCCCATTCCTCTTTTCCCTTCCCTTCCTCATTTTTACTTTCTTTACTACTCTTTTCTCTCTCCCAACCCTAGATTTGTTGATTGTTGATTTTCCCTCTTCTTTTGCTCTTCACTTGTTTTTACTTCCCTCTTTTTTAATTATGAAGTAAGTTTATTGGTAATAATCTTATATAATTTACTCTCGATAGTTGATGTTAAAAATTTTGGGGTCTTTGAGATACGTATGTCCTTGTAAATGACTGGCATAAAGCCCATTATTTATGCCCTCTTAATTGCTTTTGCGATTTCTTTCTGTTTCTTCCCACAAAGGCCTGTTATGTGCCCTGAATAAATGCATCCAGTAAACAGAGAAATAAACTGGGATAAAAGCTGTTCATTCTTGTAATCTACACGTTTTCCACACAAGAGACATTTTTTAAGCACTTCCTTGTACGGATTTTCCATTGCAATGGACAGATCCTCATTGCCAGTCACCTGTTTGTATTGTCAACAAGCTCTCTTTATACCACCTCGTGACTCCTGGAATCTGTGAAGCTGACTGCAGCCGTGGTGAAATGCGTCAACTTTTTTCTCCCAAGAGCACTGCAAACAGCTGCCATTATTCCAGGTCCTCTTTTTTTTCTTACTCTTTTTTCTTGCAGTTGCTTGTCTATTTCCTCCTCCTTGCTTATTTTATTACACTCCTTCTTTGCTATTGTCTTTTACTTGTCCCATCCAACAAGAGCCAAAAACTGTGCCCACACAGCCCAGGGCCACCTGTATCTCCTAAAGCCCTACCCACTTGGTGAGGCCCATTACCTGCTCCTGTACCACCTGATGGAGCGCTGGTGCACTGGTTATAAGGTCCACCGTGATCTCAAGGGTGAGCTGCTCCTCTGGAGAAAGACGGGGCTTTCTACTACCATACAGAGTTACAGCCTCAGAAACCCACGAGGGTGGTAACTCTTAGCTGTCCGGGAGGGTCAGTATGAGTTAGTGTGAACTCAATGGAAGTGAGTGTGGCTTTTTGGTACCACCTGATCGATGATAGCAAAACTGAATCAATGGAAGGCCAAATTAGTGAATTTGAAGGCAAATATCTCAATGCTGGAAGAACAGCCAGGAAAAAGAACAACCACCAAAAAAGAAGAAAACCTAAGAAATCCAAGAACTGACTCGTCCCCCTTTGTGACTATAAATGAGCTTTGGGTCTTCATTCAGAATCCCCTCATTCACATTGAAATGAACATTTGTTTTGGGTCTTCTGATGCCTGATACCTGATCCCATTGACACCTCATGATCACACGGTTGGTGTGGTTCTTCCATGTGGGCTTTATGGCTTCCTTGCTAGTTGGCCGCTTGTTTAACTTCAAGCCTTTAAGACCCCAGATGTTATATCTTATAATAGCTAGTGTGTTAGACAGGGTTCTCTAGAGAGACAAAACCCGATTTCTAGTAATTATATATATATTTTTATAAATATAAATATATAACACAAAAAATGAACTGTTAAAGTATATACAAATAGATAGATACATAATACAAGAAATGAACAGTTAAATTATAAGCAGTACAAATGGCTCAGTGTAACTCACTCCTGTGAGAGAGTTGTGAGACACTGGCAGTCCTTTGAGTCTTGAGGACCACCACGATGTCCTCTGTTGAGAGAGCTCAGCTATCCCAACACAGACAGCAAAACAGCAAGGCAGGTCACCAACTGTCAGCCAGGTCACCAACTGTTAGTCCCCAGCTCAAGAGATGTAAATTTCAATTGTGTGGTCTTAAAGGGACCTCAACTTACAGCGACACAGTCCACATGCTAGGCGTCCCACAGGTAGTGTAGCCTCTAAATTGGGGCACAGAACAAGCAAGGCAGCCACACACTGGTCCAATGATCAAAGAGGGAGAGACAAGAAAGGCGAGGCTCACCGAGCCATTTATCTCTCTGCCCTTCAATTAATCCCACTTGTGTTTATCGGCCAGGCTGGCACAATAAACTAACTATCTCAGCAAGGTACCATCAGCTTTCTTCACCACACTTTTCTTAAAATTTTTTCCAAATAAGCGCTCATGGTTGTCCTGTGTCTTTTGAGAAAATCTATCAAGATTATCCCTTGGGAATCCCCAAAAGACAGTCATCATAGACTTCTGAGTTGACCGCTTTGCCTTGAATTTGGTCCAACAGATCCTCTCAAAGCCAGTGATTTATCTGGACAGCCCCCCACCTTTCTTTTAGCACCCTAGTGAGCCGAGACATCAGGTTTTCATAAGAAAATAACAAAGTGGATGTCAGAAGAGACAGAAACTTGCTATTTTAATAGCTCGAAAGACAATGCAAAAAGAGAAAAGACAATGCCGAATATGATAATGAAATGTGCAAAGGCCTAGAATAAGAAAACCCAAAGGGAAGAACTCCCTTAGCATATTCGAAACTGAAAGAACTCAAGGAAAAGTTCAAGCCTCAAGTTGCCATCTTGAACGATTCTAAAGACAAAGTACTGAGTGATGCGGGAAGCGTTACGATGGAGAGAACCACTGAGTCCACACCACGGAGAACTGGTCAGCAGTCCACCATTTCAGGAGGAGCGTGTGAACAGGAACCAACGGTGCTGAAGGAAGAAGTTCAAGCTACACCGAACGCATTAGCCAAAAACAAGGTCCCAGAAATTAATGGAACACCAATTGAAATATTTCAACAAGCTGATGAAGCACTGGAAGCACTCATTTCGCCATGCCAGGAAACTTGGAAGACGGCTACTTGGCCAACTGACTGGAAGAGATACATATTTGTACCCATTCCAAAGAAAGATAACCCACCAGAATGCTAATAGAACGATAGCATTGACATTGCATGCAAGTAAAATTTTGATTAAGATCATCCAACAATGATTGCAGCAATACGCTGACAGGGAACTGCCAGAAGTTCAGGCTGGATTCAGAAGAGGATGTAAAACAAGGGATATCGTTGCTGATGTCAGATGGATCTCGGCTCAAAGCAGAGAATACCAGAAAGATGTGTACTTGTGTTGTGGTAGATAGATAATCGTTTGTCAATTTGAGGATTAAGAGTGTAGGGGTGGAGTCTAGCCTGTCAATCAGATCATAGCCAATGAGGCCTCTGTGTGGGCATGGCCTTGTCCTGAGAATTCTGGGGAAATCTAGTACTTCCTCCTTGGAGGCAGGAGACACCTCCCTGTGTGATACCCTGGGAAACATAGCGGCTGACCCACCCTGATGCAGCCCTGGGAAACCATGCAGAGACCCCTGCCAGCGCTGAGATGTTTCCAATGCCACTGGATCCAAAGACTGTCTACCCACTGCCCTGTGATCTTCTACATTTGGCATCATTGCATGTGTTTTGTGAGTCTGAAGAGGACTTTATAGATTGGTATCCGACATATGGCTAATACCGGACTTATGGACTTGATCTGGACTGGGCTGAGATGTTTTTCAATGTTCAATTGCTCTTGTATATAAATCTCTTTCTTATACGCACGTGTGTCCATGGATTTCTCTAGTCTACCCAGGGTAACACGTGTTTTATTGAATCCAAGGCAGTCAGCTGTGTGGACCCTAACAAACTATGGATAACCTTGAGAAGGACAGGAATTCCAGAGCACTTGATTGTGCTCTTGCAGACCCCTTACCTGGATCAAGTTCACATGGAACAAGGGAATACTGCATGGTTTAAAATCAGGACAGGTATGTGACATGCTTGTATTCTCTCACCACACTTATTTAAACTTCATGTAGGCAAATAATCAGAGAAGTTACCTTATACAACGAAGAATGTGGCATCAGGATTAGAGGAAGGCTTATTAGCAACCCTCGATATGCAGGTGATGTAACCTTGCTTGCTGCAATTGAGGACTTGCAGCACTTGCTGATGAAGATCAAGGATCGCAGCCTTCAGTGTGGATTACATCTCAATGTAAAGAAGACCAAAATCCTCACAACTGGGCCAAGAGGTAACATGATCAATGGAGAAAAGGTTGAAATTGTCAAAGATTTCATCTCGGATCCATAATCAATGCTCATGGAAGCAGCAGTCAAGAGATCAGATGACGTATTGCCTTGGATAAATCTGCTGCACACACTTTAAATTACTGAAAAGCAAGGATATCACTCTGAGGACTAAGATGTCCTGACCAAGGTCGTGAAAGTTGGACACTGATAAGGAAGACTGAAGAAGAATTGATGTTGAATTGTGGTGCTGGAGAAGACTGCTGAAAGTACCATGGACTGCTGAAAGGGCAAACCAATCTATCTTGGAAGAAGTACGGCCAGAGTGCCCCTCAGAAACAAGGATGGTAGGGAAGGTGAGGGAGAAAGGGGGAACGGATGACAAGGTCTACATATAACCTCCTCCCTGGGGGAAGGACAGCGGAGAAGTGGGTGAGGGCAACGTCGGATGGTGTAAGATATGATAAAATAATAATTTATATATTATCAAGGGTTCGGGGGGCAGGAGCAGGGAGGGAGAGGGGAAAAATGAGGAGCTGACACCAAGGGCTCAAGTAGAAAGCAGGTGCTGTAAGAATATTGAAGTCAACATATGTACTAATGTGCTGGACACAAATGATGTATGTACAGATTGTGAAGAGTTGTATGAGTCCCTAATAAAATGATTATATATATTAAAAAAAAAGAAACAAGGATGGTGAGACTTCATCTTCTAATCTTGGGACATGCCGTCAGGAGACCAGTCCTTAGAGAAGGGCATCGGGTGTTGTAAAGGGGAGGGGCAGTGAAAGAGAGGCAGGTCCTCCAGGAGATGGACTGACCCAGCAGCTGCAACAATGGGCTCCAGCACAGGCATCCGAGGTGCACTGCCTCGGCATTGAATCTGGACCTCCTGCATGGACTGCGAAGAAGTCTACCACACTCTCCCTGCGGGACAGACAACAGAAAAGTGGGTGAAGGGAGATATCGGCCAGTGTAAGACATGAGAAAATAATTTATAAATTATCAAAGGTTCATGAGGGACGGAGGGTTGAGGAGGGAGGGGAAAAATGAGAAGCTGATACCAAGAGCTCAAGTAGAAAGAAAATGTTTTGAAAATGATGGCAACAAATGGACAAATGTGCTTGACAAAACGGATGGATGGATGGATGGATGGATGGATGGTGATGAGTTGTATGAGCCTCCAATAAAATGACTTTTAAAAAACAATTCTACCACTGAACCAATGTCCCCTGTTACATCTTGTCTTTGGTATTGTTTGGTGCCTTTGAATCAGTTCTGAGTCCCTTCTGACTCAGAAACCCAAGTAAAGCAAAGCAAAGCCTGGCCCGTCATCCTCGTAATGCTTGAGGCCATTGTTGCAGCCACTGCATCAATGGATCTCATTGAAGGTCTTCTTTTCCAGTGGCCTTCCACTGTACCAAGCACGATGTCATGCTCCAAGGACTGGTCCCTTCTGATCACATATCCAAAGCATGCGAGATGGAACCTGTCTTATCATCTAAGAATCCTGGCTGTACTTATTCTAAGACAAATTTGTTCTTGAAATTCGTAGTATTTCCAATATTTCTAACAGCACCATAATTCAAATGCTTCCATTATTTTCTGGTCTTTCTTCATGGTCATTGTCCAGCTTTCACAGGTGTGTATGACAGCTGACACCAGGGCTTGGCCACGGGCCACCTCAGCTCTCAAAGGGACATTTTGGCTCTTCAACAATTGAAAGAGGTCTTGTGCAGCAGCTTTGCCCAATGCAGTAAGTTCTTCCAACTCATAATGGCCCCGTAGGGCACTGTAAGAGTGTCCCCATGGGTTTCTTAAATTTTCATCTTTACTGCACTAGAAGGTAAAAGTGAATAATAAGGCGTGCATGATGTTACAACTAACATCGATCGGCATACTGTACAATGTTATTTATTCCCTGACAATGGCAAAGAGACCCATCAGAAATATACAGGCCAAAATGTGTTACTATGGTCCATCTTCTGGTATCATCAGGGATCTTGGCAGCATGGGGGTTGTGCATCAATCTGTTGGTCACGAGGTCAGCAGTTCTAGCCACCAACTACTCTGAAAAAGAGCAGAGCAGTCTGCTCTCAGTGTTGGACTCCCCAAGGGGCAGGTCTGTTCTGTCCTTCGAGGCCACTCTGAGTCAGTCCACGGGCGATGGAGTTTGTGTGATGAGGAGGAAGGCCAGGAGGAAAGGGTTAGCTACATGATGTGCTTTTGGTGCTTACAGAAATTATCGTGAATTCTATAGCGGAAAAAAATAATTATTTCTTCAAAGAAAAGTTGAAGACGTGCCATGTTCATAAAAATAAGAAATGCAGGTTCTTGAGGATAGCACTGCAGATTTTCTGCATAGATGCCCGGTTTGCCCATTTCTCTGCCCCCTTCCCCTCACCGCTGACCTGAAATAGCACATCTTCAGAGAAGTCACCTCTGCCCCTTCTCTCTCACAAGCTGTGTAGCTTCTTATTTATCAGGATTTTAAAAGTTTTTTTTTCCACTTATCAGTTTTTAATAACTTACTTGTACCCTTTCACATGTCTGGCCAGTACATCACTGGGCAGCAAACCACAGCCCATGGGCCAGGGCCGTCTTACCAACGGTTTTTGCAAAGAACCTTCTTCTCTTGGAACCTGGCCCATTTCACTTTCACGCCTAACAGCTGAGGGAAGCAGGGGGGACAGGGAGCTTAGGGCCTGTAAGGACTGAGATTCTCTCTGGTCCTTTCCAGGAATGCTTCCCGCCCTGCAGAAGGCCTGTCTGAACCATTCGGCAGTCCTGGTGGTGTGTGTGTGTGTGGGGGGTGGGGTATGAATTGGACTGCTAAGGTCAGCAGTTCAAACCCAACCACTGTGTAGAAGATGAGGCGTTCTGCTCCTATAGTCAGTCTTACAAACCCCCCACGGACAGCTCTACACTGTCCTTTTCCTCAGAATTGATTCCATGGCCATGGAGCAATGTCCTCAGGGGTGGAGTTCTCACCTTCCAGAGATGAGGGTTCAATCCCTGGCCCCGCATGCACAGCCCCCACCCCCATCCGTTGGTGGGGCTTGCCTGTCATTATGCTGCTGGGCAGGTTCCATCGGGCTTTCAGACTAGACCAGCTGGGTGATCTATTCTGAAAGGCCCCCAGTGAAAGGCTTGCCATCCCACGATCCTGTCCTCAACTGGGGGAGAGGCAACCATGTCTCCCAAATAGTAGACATGCTGTAAACCCTGACCCCATCCTTATTCGGACCAAAGCTTCTTTCTTGTGTCAAAGAGGCAGTGTTGGTGTAGGGCTGGAGACTGAAAAGGAGCTAAAGACAAGGCCCACAGGGGGAGCTGTCCACCAGAGCTGGGCTCATCTCTGAACTGTGAAGAGATTCCTGGAGTTTGTCAAAGCACTAGGCAGGTAAACCAAGCCCAGTCAGCAGCCAAAGGTCCCAGACAGCGCATAGCCTGTCAAAATAGGTGCAAGGGCTCGCTTGGCCTTCTGGAGGACCTTGGTTACCTTAACTCATCGGGGTAGCTTTCTGACCTCCCCCCTTTAGTCCTTGGAGGGTATGGTGCTTCCAGTGGTGTAGAGCGCACACTCCTGGCAGTGCAAAGGTGGGCATTGTCATCTCTCACAGGGACATCAGTATGGCTGGCTTGACGGAGTGATGGTGTATGGGGGAAGAACCAAAGGTCCCAGAATGGACCAACCTAATCCCAAGGCAGCAACAGCTCAGTGGCTGGCCCAAGCAACACACCAGAAATACTACAGGCCAAAGCGGGTGAAGTAAAATGAACTTTATTACTCAGACACATGGCTCAGTGGGCTGAGCCCTTACCTGGGGTCTTGAGGGCAGTCTGTTTTAACAGTCTTGGGAGGGATGGGGAAAGACCCAAGGGATGCTCACTGGAAACATTGGGAAAGGGAGAAGGGCAATAATGGATGCCTGAATCACTGAGCTCTGTATGCAAAAAAGCTGTTCATAAAACAGGAAGGAGCATTTGCATGCCTTAGGTGATGCGGGATAGGGAATTACCTCCGAAGACCTGACTCCTTATGTTCTCCAGCTCCTAATAAAATGTCACCTACTGAAGATGCCTCAGTGACACTCCCCTGTCCCGCAGGAACGTCAATGCAGACCCTGAAGGAGGGAGTGGAATTGGAAAGACAAGAGATGCGAGAAATGGAGACAAGACTGTCCCGATCAAGTCTCATTTAATGGGTGGGTGGTTACAGTTTATATAGGGTAAAGGAAAAGGAAGTAAGCCACAGATGTTTCCTTAAGAATCCTAACCACAAGGCAACAGTTCCTGTGAGCAGAAAATTCCTCGGTATTTTTGGCCAACTCAAAATGTCAAACGCGCCCCTGCAGGAACAAACTGTTATTGAGGCAGTAAAGTGGAAAATTAGAGCTCAAGCATTGCAAAAGTCAAGATTCCGGCCGGGCTACGTGACTCTAAGCCGGCAAGGTTGCGACCGGGCCTCAGGGGTCCGGACAGGTCCCCCTTTTTTATTTTTTCAAAACCAAGAGACCCCTTAGGAGCTGCGCCTGTCTTAGGTTGTGAAGCCTCAAGAGCATCCTTACCCGTCATCGGTCATTAGTCCTCTTGGGCGACTAGGGCCTGTCTTAGGCTTACCCGTCATCGGTCATTAGTCCTCTTGGGCGACTAGGGCCTGTCTTAGGCTTACCCGTCATCGGCTAACCAGCTCAGCGTACAGGGGAAGGGGTCTTACCGCGTCATAACCGTGCGAGCCGCCCTGATCAATCATCTCACGGCGATGCTACTGGACCTGTATAGGCTTTGCCTGGATGGCTTCAATCTGTTACTTGACAAAAGCCATGAGCTTGTTAAATACTACAGGCCCTAATGAGAGCAAAAGCAATAGGCCAATCAAAGGGCCCAAAAGCAGTAAAAGGTAGGGCAAAAACCTGTTCAACCCGCTTTGGACCGGGTTGGCGGCCAATTCTTTTCTTCGCTTCTCCAGGTCTTCTTGTAGTTGCTTGATCTTGTCTCTGACAATCCCAGACTTGTTGGCATAAACGCAGCATCTTTCCTGTAAAGCTAAACAAATACCTCCTTGCTCTGCTGTAAGTAAATCTCGACCTCTTCTATTCTGTAACAAATCTTCTGCTAAGGAGCCCACTTGATCTTGAATATCTTGTGTGGTGCTTGATAAAGCTTGTACATCTGAAATCAATTGTTTAGACAGGTTGGTATACTGAGTAAGGGAGATGCCTAGACCTGCAGTTCCAGATGTCACTGCGGTGGTAATTCCCAACCCTGCAAGCAAAGGAATAAATTGTACTGCTCTTTTAGTTCTTCCCATCATATGGTCCATGACAGGGATGGGAACAGGCTCATCACCCGAGATAATATCTATGTCTGGGAGGAGGGAGGCCAAAACACACAATCCTGTCCAGTCAGCGGGCAAAAAGGTGTAAGCCTTATTGTTGCCACAAACAAAGACTGAGCCATTAGGAGCACACAAAGGCTCTGAAATATTGGTCACACTGCTACAGCGTGTAAATGTTACCAAACCCACGTCAATTTTATCAGTGTCATTAAAAAAGGGAGAGGAAAAACAAGTGGAATTAAAAAATTGAAAAGGTTGTACCTGAAAAGGAGGGGTCACAATGCAAGTACTATTCACTGAATAGTTTAAAGAGGGACTAGGTATA
The DNA here is from genome assembly GCF_000313985.2 of Echinops telfairi. NCBI lineage: Eukaryota > Metazoa > Chordata > Mammalia > Afrosoricida > Tenrecidae > Echinops > Echinops telfairi. The sequence goes on along the minus strand of NW_022111369.1, from coordinate 64,630,777 downwards.
GCAAGAGGAACAGGATATCCTTGCTGCATGCAAAGCCAACATTCCTGAGCCAAAGTTGAACTAGAAGCATTAAGCAAATTATATGTGGCTTCAAGAACAAGCTCCATATCACCTCTAGCCTTAGGCAAAGCTAAAGGATGATACTGGATTTGAGGATACAAGGCTTCCTGTATCTCCTCAATTCTTTTTTGTATAATAATCTCTCTGATTTGGTCCTTGAGGACCTCCTCCATCGGACACATGCACAGGAGGCTCGGTGTCCCAACATACATGCTGTCCCACCGTACCTGGACAGGAGGCTTGTCCCAATTTGGTGGTGGTTCTTTGGATAACCGGAACACTCCAATCACCCCCAGTAGACCCGGAGTAAACTCTTTGTAACACAGCGGTAAGATATGTTTTGTTACCTGCTGTACATTGCTGATAAGAAGAATAGCATGTGCTATGCATGGCTTGATAAAACGTCGTGCAAGGGCAAGGCCCAGGGCGCCCATTGAGGGAAGGAACGGCTTTAGGGGGCTTAACACACTGCCATTTAAGGGAAGTCGCGACTTGATAGGCTGTATGAGTTGGGCAAGTCACAGTTAAGACAGGTGTCTTCGGGGGGCTTTGCACATATCCCCCGTGGCAATCACAAGGTTTTCCATACCGTTGCTGTAGTATGGCATGAGCCTTGCCAGGGTCACCAAGGCCAGCATGGATCCCAGTCATATAATAATGCAGGATTGTGGTCCACAGGAGTAAGTTGCCAGGATTCATTTCTGTGCATAAAAAAGTAGGATACTCAGGGAGAGACCCTTTCCCTGGACTGGTTGTTATTATCGACTTGTTTCACCAGTCGCTCTGGCAGCCATGTAGCTGCGTCATGTTCTTTAGAGAAAACACAGACCCAGCCCCTTCCCCAGATTAACATTGGGTCTGGGCCGTGCCATGAATTATCCAGTGGATCCCTCCACTTTACCATGGCAAAGTGCTTTTGCGATTCGGGATGCCAAAAGCGAGCAGCTGCTATTTTCCATGATCATCCAAATTCAAAAAATGTTTAATAAAAAGAGAATGGTTAAGTATGTTTCTGGGGGTACCCTTTGTGGGGTACCACCCCCCCTTTTTTATTTTTTCAATGGTGGTTTTTATGGATAAAGGAGCTCTTTTGACAATTCCTTATAAGGAATGCCCATGACACGCTTTATCTGTAACTTGGCACAGAATGTTTGGAAAGCTTTAGCAACATAACCAGGGCCATTATCTGTATTTGTTTAGGAATGCCCAAAATTGAAAAACAATGAAGTAAATGAGCTATGACATGCTTAGTGGCCTCCCCTGTTTGGAGGGAAGCAAGTATAAATCCTCTGTAAGTGTCTATACATACATGAATATACTTTAGATGACTGAATTCTGCATAATGAGTGACATCCATCTGCCAAATTGCATTAGGGACAAGCCCTTTTGGGTTAATTCCTAAGTGGGGAACTGGCAAATGCAGCACACAGGCAGCACATTGTTTGACTATCTGTGTCTAGCTTGTTCCCTAGTTATCCTAAACATTAATCTTGGGGTCTGAGCATTTCAATGATGCAGTGCATGAGCAGCCTGTGCTGAGAGGCCCTCGGCTGTAACCGTGGCCACCACTCTCGTGGCTGCATCAGCTTTTCCATTGACCTGCGTTAAAGGCCCTGGTAGGCCCGAAGGGGCCCTAATATGTCCTAAGAAAAAGGGAGCAGTTCTTTTATGAATGAGTTGTTGGCAATGCAAAAATAGCTTAGCCATTTCTGATACATGTTTGATCTGTGCTGCAGTTTCCAAAAGGGGTACTGAATGAGCCAAATAGGCACTGTCTGCATAAATGTTAAGTGCTTGGTTGGGGAAGGTTGAAAAAACCGCAATCATGGCTTGTAACTCTACCAATTGAGCAGAAGTACAGCCAGTTTTAATTTTAACTACCTTGTCGGCAAAAGTATAAGCAGCAATCCCGGTGGATGATCCATCAGTAAACACCAATAAGGCATCATCCAAAGGTTCGCGACTGCAGATGCGAGGAAATACAACAGAATGTAATTTACGAAACTGAATGAGCTTGTTAGGTGGGTAATGATTATCCAATTCGCCAGTAAAAGAAGCACAGGCTATTGGCCATGTTTCAGTATTTTGAAATAGCCAATGAATTTGTGGCCGAGAATAGGGCTGTATAATTTTTGAGGGTTCAATTCCGAAATATTTTCGGCTGTCCTCCCTACCTAGAGTAATCAAATCTGCTATGGCATCATACTAGGGGAGCAAAACCTCTTTAGGTGCAGAAGGCCAGTGGATCCACATAATGGGGTTATCTTGCCAAAACAAGCCAGTGGGGGTCGCTGCAATATTAATAATTGTAAGTGTCGAAGGTCGAGAACAATCTGTATTAGTAACAAATTGAGCAGCAATGGCATCTTCTACCCGTCTGAGCGCAGTCAATGCTTCCCCAGAAATTGATCTGGGAGATTTGGGATGGGTGTCACCCTGTAACATGTCAAATAAAGGTTTCAATTCCCCAGTGGTTAGTTTCAAATACGGCTGGAGCCAATTTTTATCTCCTAAAAGTTTTTGGAAATCATTAAGGGTTCTTAATTGATCTCTACGATTGACAGCCTTTTGATTAATAATTTTGGGTCCATTCATTTGAAAACCCAAATAAGTATACGGATCCTGCAACTGCACTTTCTCTGGAGCTATCTGCAATCCGGCCGCTGTTAACTTCTGCTTGAGCTGGGCAAAACATTGTAAAACCTGCTCCCCTATCTGTCCAGCTATTAAAATATCATCCATATAATGTATAATATACATCTTGTTCCAAGAGTCTAATCGGTTGTATAGCAGCAGCTACATATTTTTGACACAAGGTGGGACTATTGGCCATCCTCTGAGGCAACACCCTCCATTGATATCTCTTCATTGGTTCCTTAAAATTTGTGGACAGCACACTAAAAGCAAACTTTTGATCAGCAAAATGTAAGGGAATAGTAAAAAAACAGTCTTTAAGATCTATAATAATTTTGAAGTACTTCTGAGGAACGGCTACTGGAGAGGGTAACCCTGGCTGCAGGGCGCCCATGAGCACCATGGTGGCATTTACAGCTCTTAAATCCTGTAAGAGTCTCCGTTTTCCAGATCTCTTTTTAATAACAAACATAGGGGTGTTCCAAGGGGAGGTACTTTCTGTGATATGCCCTGCTACTAATTGTTCCTGCACTAACTGCTGGGCATTAACCAGTTTCTCGGCTGTCAGGGGCCATTGATCAACCCAAACAGGTTCATCTGATTTCCAGGTGATCGGATCAGCACACCTTTGGGGTGCAGACATGTCAATGGCCGAAATTAAAAATTTCCAAATCCCTTTTTGTCTAATTGTCCCATGGCCGGGATAGGTTGTCGGATACCATTTTCTTCTCTTCCCAACCCCTTTCCGGGGCTATACCCCTGGGCTAACGTTTGTGCAGCGACCACATCATTAGGGCTGCACATCATGATTTTCATTTGAGAAAGGAAATCTCTGCCCCAAAGGTTAACAGACAGGTGAGGGATGACAAACAGCTTGATAAGGCCTGAATTGTTTTCCTTATCTTTCCAAGGAATGTACTTGGAGCTTTGCTGGGGGTTACTGCTTTGTCCGATCCCTCTTAAGTTGGTCAGTGCGGCTGAAGTGGGCCAATTAGGAGGCCAATCCTCTTGTCTGATGATGGTTATATCGGCTCCGGTGTCTATTAGTCCTGTAAACGGTTTGCCATCCGGCCACAGCATTAAGGAGGGTTTTTGACTGGTGATTGGCTATACCCAGTACACATCTGAGGACCCAAAACCTCCTGTCCCTCTTTCAGGGTGTTGACTCTTATTGTTTGTCCGGATTAATGGCAGCAAAATCAACTGTGCTATTCTTTCTTCCTGAGTAATAGCAATGATATTATTCACAGCCTTGGCCATAATTTTAATTTCCCCAGTATAATCGTTATCAATTACTCCTGGGTAAATCTGCAAACCTCTCATGGTAACACTACTTTTCCCCAAAATTAATCCAAAAGTTTCAGGGGGCAAAGGACCGCTCACTCTGGTGCTTAAGGCCTGCGCTCCCATTTCGGGAGTTAGTACTGTGTGGGAGGCAGAACAGAGGTCCAGTCCTGCGCTTCCTGGGGTTGCTCTGCTAAGTTTTGAAATGGATTGTTGCTGCTGGCTGGAACAAAGCTGACCGCCCCATAAGCTTGTTTCGGGAACTGGGGCCAGTCCCTCATTCCCTTTTCCTGCTGGGGTGACGAAGGATTTCCCTATCAGTTTTAGATTTGCATTCATTAGCCCAATGTTTTCCCCGTTTGCACTTAGGGCACAAACCGGGAGCCCTACCCTCAGAGACGCTATTTTGTTCTCCTCAGCAATCCTTAGCAAAATGTCCACTCTTGCCACATTTGAAACAACCCCTTTTTTCTTTGTCTCTATGACCCAAAAAATCCTTCACTGTTTGTCCACTAAAGGCTGCCATGGCCAGGCCCTGTTGATATGAGGACCCGATGTCTGAACAAAGGCGGATATATCCTTTTAAATCTGTCCTTTTCCTGTGAGGTCTAATCGCTGCCTGACAGGCCGGATTGGCGTTCTCGTATGCCAGTTGCTTGACATAATCTATGCCAGTCTCAGCGTTGCCAAACCAAAAAGTCTCTCCGCGGTTGTCATAAGCCTATGTGCAAAGTCGGCAAACGACTCATCAGACCCTTGCTTGACTCCAGTGAGCGAGGCTCCGGGGTCCCCTTTAACGGGGAGCTTCTTCCAAGCCTTTGTAGCGGCTGCTTGGGTTTGTGCAAACAGCCCGGGGTCATACTGTTTTTGGACCTCATTTGCTGCGTACTCGCCTTCGCTCATCAACATATCAAGATCCCAATCCTTTCCTGCTTGAGAATTTCTTTTTGCCATTTCTTGACAATTCTCGTAAAACTCAGATTTCCAGAGTAAATGGTCTCCTCCAGCAAGAACGGCCCTTGCCAACACACCCCAATCCCCCGGGGTGAGCCACTGTTCAGCCAGGCAATCTAAAAGAGCCAAACTGTAGGTGGGAAGTAGCCCCATATTGAGAAACAGCCTTCTTTAATTCTTTTATAAGGGCAAACTTAAGTCCAACATAAGTTCTGACAGAGTCCCCCTGCTCGTCTGTAGTTTCAATTATTGGGAAGGCATTTATAAAAAGGGAATCTTCCTCCTCTGCTCCCGCAGGCATCTTTCCTTTAGGGAAATGCTGCCTGGGCTGCTGATGCGAGCGGATAGTTTCCCTTCCTTTTTGACTCTGCAATAGTCATTTTTCCTGTTCTTAAGTTCTGTAATTTAGTAATCAGAGACTGGTGTAACTCTTCTAGCTGAATCTCTCTTAATCGAGCAATTTTCTCTTCGAGCTCCTCTTTAGGGCTTATTGCCGCCATAGCTGTGGGAGCAGAGGCTGTGTTGTACGGAGGGGGATGAGAGAAAGATGGCGGCCAGTCAGGATGGTGTTATTTGGCTGCTTCTTCTTCTAAATCATCCCAGTCCACCTCTGCTGGGTCAGGACTGTTTTCCTCTCTTTCATTTTTTAATTCTTTTAGTATTGGATACCTTTTGGGTTTTTCTTCACTTTGCGAGTATTTCTTTTTTCATAGTTTAGTTTCTTCATTATCATGTTTATTTTTTACAGGAGGAGCCATGGCTCCTTCGTCATCACTCTCCAGGGAAATTAGGTCCACTTCTCCCTTCGGCGGACTTTCCCTAAGGTCAGTTTTAGAACTGACTTTTAATATTTCCTCTGTCTGGGTGACTGCAAGCCATTACCTCTGAACATTCTTCCTTCTTGTCAATTAAATCTCTAATCAGATTCCAGTAGGAAAAGGCTGTGACAGGAACCTTCTCTGGTCCAAAAACCTGATAATAATCCTCAAGAGCATTTCCCACCCTCTTCCATCTCTTTATTATGTCAATGGTTCCTTCTTGAGGGAACCATGGACATGTATCTTTTACAAAGTCAAAAAATTTAAATAAATCATTCCCTCGAACCTTTACCCCTCGCGTCTTTAAAGCCTTTCAACTGACTCACATAAATCTGATGTTGGCTTAATTCTTGTCCCATTATCAGGCGCTTTCACTTACTTTCAGTTCTGGCGCGGCAAGCTCCTGCGGCAGTCAAACGATTTTCTTTTTCACCCATGATGTCGACCTTTTTCGACGCCTTCTTCCTCACAATGTCCCTCGTATTCGGGCCCTACATTGGGCACCAAATGTCCCGACCCGCAGGAACGTCAACACGGACCCTGAAGGAGGGAGTGGGAATTAGAAAGACGAGATGCGAGAAATGGAGGCAAGACAGTGTCCTGATCAAGTCTCATTTATTGGATGGGCGGTTACAGTTTATATAGGGTAAAGGAAAGGGAAGTAAGCTGCAGATGTTTCCTTAAGAATCCTAACCGCAAGGCAACAGTTCCTGTGAGCGGAAAATCCCTCAGTATTTTTGGCCAACTCAAAATGTCAAACGCGCCCCTGCAGGAACAAACTGTCCTTGAGGCAGTAAAGTGGAAAATTAGAGCTCAAACATCGCAAAAGTCAAGATTACGGCCGGGCTACGTGACTCTAGTGACTCTAAGCCGGCAAGGTTGCGACTGGGCCTCAGGGCTCCGGACACTCCCCAAGCCCTTATAAGGAAGCAGCATTAGATTCTTCGGTTTCACCATGGATTGAATTGTGTCCCCCAAAATGTCAGCTTTGTGGTTTGGGCAGTTACATAGTTATCACCCCTGGTGTGGTCAGCACAGAGGTAGTCAGGGGTTTACTGAGAGATGTGACCGCTTCACTCAGGCTGCAGCCTTGGGCTGGTGCTAGGGGAGTTTCCCTGGGGTTTGGCCTGCATTATCTATTTTCTTATAAGAGATAAAAGATAATGTGTTTGACACAATGGATGGATGGATGGATGGATGGATTGCGATAAGAGTTGTATGAGCCCCCAATAAAATGGTTTATAAAAACAAAAGAGAGATAAAAGATAAAAAAAGTGAGCAGAGACCCAGAGGTCTCCAAGATCTGGGTGTGGAGCTTGCCTTCAGACACAGGCGGCCCATGTACTGAGAACCTGAGACCCGTGAACACTGATGCCCAGACAGAAGAGCTTCCAAGGAAAATCAGGCCCACAGGTGTCCAAAGAAACCAGGATCTTACTTGTCTGATGGAGACAGCTTTCCCCTCCAACTGGCAACTGTACTTTGACTTCTGGTCTATGAGAAAACACATTTGTTAAAGCCACTCACTTGTGACAGTTAAGACACATCCAAAATCACTGACCCAAGTCTCTGAACATGTAAACCCCTTGCATAAACTTCAATGAGTACTTTTACACCTGTGTTGGAGGCTGGCTGTAAGGTTATGGGTGGGGTTTTTTTGTGTACTTTGGCATGCATACCCAATTTATTTCCTGGCATTCCTCAGCATGGATGTACTATGTTTATTAAGATCCTTCTCTTTTCACGGGGTGTATTTTTTTCTCTCAATGTCTGTAACAAAATTTATCCCTGAGGCTCAGCAGAGAGGAACAGGGCCCATGAGTTACAGTGTCTCTGTGGCAGCCTTTTGGGCCAGTGCCAGCCATGGGTGCGGCAGGCACTGAATTTGACTCAGCTGCAAGCCCACTCTGGATTACAGTTGTCACCAACTCTGGGCAGCAAACTTCATTCACTGGATCCAATATGCAGCCTTTAAAAAAGTCATCAACATACTAAGCTAAAAATCATAATCCCGCGAAGGGGCTCCAAAAGGTTGTACAATCCTACATAGTTCATTGCCATTGTTCCATGAATTTCTCAAACCCCCCTTGCACAAGTTAGTTAAAGGGTCACATACCACACAGACACCCACCCATCCTTAGGAATTAATCTGAGACAGGATTCCTCTCTGACTTTCCTGAGTCATGGTGACTACACAACATCAAAACACTTCCCAGTTCTTGATCCCCATGTTGTGGGTTTTGAGTTTTCATTCAATGTGTTCCAAGTCTGTTTAGTGTGGAAAGTTCAGCACTACCAGATGCTGACAGATCTCATGACAGGTATTAGATGCAGGTCTCCTCTGAATGCAGCTCAGATTTCTGAATGACCAGTACCACCCCATGAAGTAGGTAACAAGGGAGCCAAGAACATGGGACTTCACAGGGTCTGGGTAGCTGACAGCCAAGCCACTTAATTAGGCCACAGGGGAGTCCTGACCTTTGCAGGTGATGGTAATGCCTAGTCAGGTTTCCCCCTGAAAATATTCAAAGAGTGAGGACATTCCAGTAAAAGGGAGTGTGGGAGACAACAGCATGCCTCAGCTGGGTGATCTGCAGCAAAAATAGGTCAACATTTCCAGGTGGAGGCATGCATATAAGATCTTTAGGCTCCTAAGTTGCAAAATCATGTTAGCATTAAAAAGCCCACCAACCCCTGGAACATGAAGCCCAATATTACAACTACGGGAAGGGGGCATGTGGGGGTGGGGTATTGAGAGTAATATTGGGAGTAAGCTCCTGGTGTCAGAAGCAGTGGTTCTCATTTATCACCCTATACTTAAAATTTCCCCC